>NW_026562475.1:105000-705000 GCF_027474105.1 Poeciliopsis prolifica | reverse complement strand
GGAATCAAACAAACATCCAGGAGATCCTTAAAGACTTCTAGTGCAAACCATATGACACTTTTTCAGCCGTAAGTCTTAACTTAACTTATTCTGTATTATACTGAACTTTCAAGCAACAGAGTTTGTCCTATTGGATTCAACCGCATAATAAACTCCCCTTTTATGTGAGTCAACATACAGCCTGTGTATTGGAAGTAAACTCAGTTTGAACAGGAACAGAAAAGAAGAACAAGCCTCATGCGACTCGGCTTCTGACAAAACAGCTTATTGATCCACTGCAATTTGAATACAGGCCTTGTAGCTGAAAATGATGTGGTCACTTTATTAAATTTCCTGTATCGCCCTCTGGATTGTGCCAAACCAATGCTTGTTCCTGTTTATTGACTTTTTTTAGCTTTTAATGCTACCCAGGCACATTGTTTAGCTGATAATCTTCTTAAACTGTTTAAACTTCGACAGATCTCGGCATGTGAGA
This sequence comes from Poeciliopsis prolifica, assembly GCF_027474105.1. Taxonomy (NCBI): domain Eukaryota; kingdom Metazoa; phylum Chordata; class Actinopteri; order Cyprinodontiformes; family Poeciliidae; genus Poeciliopsis; species Poeciliopsis prolifica. Next base: position 704,525 of record NW_026562475.1, on the reverse strand, counting down.
ATCAATGACTGTTTTTCCAATTACTTCAACTCTTCTATTGGTTCACAACAATGTTTTATCTGTCCTTAAATATTTATTTTCTCTACTAACGATTGTTGTACTACTAGTCATTTGAGATTACTAGTAATCTTGAGAGTTTCAAATAAAAGCAAGTGGATTTCTCAGTACCTTGAAGATGTTTCGTTTTTCATCCAAGAGGCTTCCTCAGGTTTGAAACTTCAATTTGATGTTCCAGGTTGATTACTCTAAAGCTGCAAATCAGTTCCCCATTGGGGACAGCTGAGTTTTCATTGACAATACAGAAATAAGGTGAAAGGAAAACCAGATTTCTAAGCAGAAAATGTTGACACACCAGGTTTGATATAAATCATATTCCTAGGTACATGGGAAATGCCCTCAGAGGGTCCAATTTCTTACTCCACTGCCTCTGAATATGTGTACAGATCAGGGTTTCCCCAGAAAACTTGCTGAGCCCAGTGGTCAGGGCGCCGAGGTGGTCCATTATGTTTTTGTATTAAAATATGTTAAGTAGACAGGAAAAGTAAAAATATTACTAATTATATGTTATGGAAAAAACATAGCCAATGAAATGCCAACACTAGTCTTAAAAACAACTAATTTAAAAATATAATTAAAATTAATATCAATTATTTGCACTTCTGTTTAATCGAAATTAACTCAGCAGCTCCATCAGGCCCCGAGGGCTTCAGGGCCCCATAAATGCTAATATTTTAACACGGACCATAGATACATAAATGTAACATTTGTTTATTGAGATTATCAACGCTGCTGAATTTATTTAATGGTTTCAGCATTCATAGATTAAAATATTTTAAATTAATTAATATTTAAATATAAGATTTTAAGGAGTTGGCAAGTTTACTTTATAAAAGTTCAAAGAGCAATTCTAATAGTTAGATTGTTTTGTTTCCATAGCTACAATCTGGTGCTATGAGTTTAATCTTTGATTCTGAGCTCTGTTTGTTCACAAACACAAATTTGTAAATTGCAATTATAACTGATTGCTTTTCAGGTTGGCCAATTAAACTACTCTCTTCTCCCAGATAAAATCTAACACAAAAGCTGTTTGAATTGCTGATGTTGTGAGCAGCAAGAGGGGCATATCTTTTAGGAATAAACATATCCTTACATAAACATATCTTTTAGGAATAAACATATCCTTACATAAACATATCTTTTAGGAAAAAACATATCCTTACATAAACATATATTTTAGGAATAAACATATCCTTACATAAACATATCTTTTAGGAAAAAACATACCTTACATAAACATATTTTAGGAATAAACATATCCTTACATAAACATATCTTTTAGGAAAAAACATATCCTTACATAAACATATCTTTTAGGAATAAACATATCCTTACATAAACATATCTTTTAGGAATAAACATATCCTTACATAAACATATCTTTTAGGAAAAAACATATCCTTACATAAACATATATTTTAGGAATAAACATATCTTTGCATAAACATATCTTTTAGGAATAAATTTGCACTCTGAGCAACAGAGATGCTTTCAAAATTGATTAAAGTAGTTAAAATATATGTCTTTATTTTATACATTTTTCTAAAGTCAAAAAGAAGCAACACATGGCCTGGTGGGGTGGAGGAGCTAGTAAAGCATGGCGGGCCGCCAGGCTTATAATACACTGGGGGAAACCCTGCAGATACAGATACACACACTCACACACATGTCGTCATTGTGGGCAGTCCAGTCTGTCCGAGTCATTTAGACCAGGGGTGTCAACATCCAATCCTCAAGGGCCGGTGTCCTGCAACTTTTAGATGTGCCTTTGCTGCAACACACCTGAATGGAATAATTAGGTCATTAGCAAGGTCCTGGAGAACTGATCTATACAAGGAGGAGGTAATTAATCCATTTCATTCCTGTGTTTTGTACCTGTGGCACATCAAAAAACTGCTGGACAGTGGCCCTCGAGGACTGGAGTTTGACACCCCTGATTTAGACAAAAAGATAGATCAGGAAAATATTGGTGAACAAAGCTTATCTGTTTCTGCAAATGGCTTTCTTCTTTTCAGGAGCTTTGCTGTTACAAATGTCCCACACCTAATGTAAGGGAACAGAGGAAATGACTTTGTGAGTTAAACTCAAAAAAAGCACGGAACCAAGAGCAATAGCTAAAATAATTTAATCCTCTTCTGCTGGTATTAGTTCTTAATGCATTGTTTCAAGACACGTAAACAGAACAATGTTTTCTTGTGTCTTTACGTGTTTTTTGTTCAGCAGCTACATTTTATGCCTCTAACTAAATGGCATTGCAGACATAATTAATACTGATTGGATGTTATTCAGTGCACGACAAAGGGGAAAAGATCTTCGACACAATAACATCAAATAAGAAGTAATATAATGATGATAGTCTTTCATTTCAGGTTGAAAAAACAAATGTGAAGACAAAATGTCGGATTTCAATGACTTAGTTGTTAGGTCCTAGCAACCAAAGCTACAGTAGAGTTACTGGTGTTCATTGGTCAAAGCATGACCGGGCATGTCGGGCTAAATTTCTCAACCATGTAGCAAAACTTGAAAACTGAATGAGGAAAATTGCGAAAAGAGAAGACAAAGAAGGTCAAGATGGCTCATCCATGTATGTATGAGTATCATTATACTGTTGTGTGAAGTTCATCTATGTCATAGAAATGGTAATGTTATAGTATAATATTGGTATTAGATACTTAGGGACCTAAAAATCATTTGTCTTTATGTCTCTAATTGGCAGAGACCTGTGTGAAATAGCAACATGATGCTGTTTTCTGTGTACTGTCACAATACACTTCAAAACTGTCACTGTTTTAGCCAAGTTTTTATTGAAAACATTTAAGACACTAAACATTGTTCAGCATACTCTAGCTTTAGTAGTGAATACACATAGCATTACAATGGTTCTAAATAGCTATCTAGATGAACAGATAACTAGCCAGATAAATAGATAGACAGAAAGATAGCTATATAGCTAGCAAGATCAGATAGCCACCCTTAAAGAAGCCGTAATTTCTCCCCTTTGCTATAAGATTCAGTGGTTCTGATTTACATTAGTTACAAGAGTGGAAAAAGTTGCCATGTTAATTGGACTAAAACAAAGAGGGCATTGCTTAACTTGAGTTCTTGTCATATGCGATAACATTTAAGTTAATTTACTAAATGCATGTCAGCTAATGTCACTCTGCATTAATTAGCATACACTGTGAGTCACAAATAAAAGCATAGAGCAGAGAAAGCAGTCTTTTTGTTTTTTGTTGGGATTTTTATTTAAATGAGACGTGAGTCACAGCTGTGGAAAGAGCTCAAACTCACCATTTAATCCGACTGGAGATCAAACAGGATTTAAAAAGCCATAGAAATCATGTTTATTGAAATATTGTCATGCCTCACGTGGTTCTGTTGTGTTGCTGCACTTGTGAGTATAAATTTCAGTGTGTTGACCAGTTGGAAGGGGAGGAATAGATGAGCCAGAGGGAAGATGACTAGATACTGCAAAGGATGCTGGGAAGTTCAAAATTTTGCCACAGGGGTCTACAGGTACAAAGAGCATGTTTAAAAGCATGAGTATGAACACACATACATGGACACACACGTGCACACATGTACGCATATTTCACACATCAGGCAAAAGTAAATTTGGCAGCTTGTATACTGAAAAAAGAAGTCTGAAACCCGATTTATAGCTTGGTTTTAGTGTGCTGACTCTCAAGCTTTGTTGAGCTGCAGCTTCTTTGCGTATATAACTTAATTTATTTGTATGTTTCAAATCAACAACCTGTAATATGCTGTTTTAATATAATACACACCCCAAATTTCATCAATATGTAGACCAATCGTTTCACATGGGTGTTAGCTGTGAAGCTCTGTGTTTTGCTTTTCCCTTTGCTTTTTCAAGTAATGCTACTGCATGTCAAAAGTCTGTTTTTTCTGCTGTATTGGTCATGAGTCTCAGAATAAGACCTAATGCTAAGTAGACAACAAACCCATTTCAAGTCAGAAGACCCACTAAGAGTTTTCTGAGCTAGTTGGTGTTGGCATTAGATGCTCGCCACTTAATCTACCAGCAGCTGGGGCAGTTGGATAACAGTTTGGAGGTACAATTTCACTAAAGCAAACGGTGTTGTTCACAGCAAGCTGGTTAAATGTTTACTCGTTTCCCAACTTTTGTTAAACGCCAGCTGAGAAATTTCTAGTCAAGAGTTTCTTGCTTAAGTCCTACACTAAACAATAATCTTTTTTTTTTTTATTCTTTGATGGAACTTAATTGAACAAGTTAGGCTTCACCCATTAAAAGTGGATTTTTTACAAATTCAATGCATGGCCCCAATTTTTCTCCCATTATCCCATGATTGTGTTTAGTTTTCACCACTCCACCTATTTTACGCAAAGGGCAAATTTTGCTTTCATTTGACAAAAGCACCTTCTTCCACACATTGAACCCTACGTGGCTTGTAGTCAACTATAAATAAGTGTGTCTTTTCTTTTTACTTTTTTTTCATATAAATGCCAGATGAAGATGACACTATGCGTAATTCCCTTCTTCACAAAATGTAAACAAAAATCGAGAAGCATCAGATTTTAGTGGTTGTAGGATTTGTCTTTGGCAGAGATTACTTCAAACAAACCAAAGTTAAAGAAGTGCGCTTTCTCGGCCAACAAACCGGAGTTTGATTGAAGTGGAGTAAACAGGACTGGTGTGAATGCACCTTTAGAGGTATCACAGTAAATGGGGTAAAATCAAATGTGGAACACACTTTTTAGATTTGCCTTTGTAAGACACTGTCGAGTACCATGTTTAATTGTTTTCCACTTCACACTTATTGAACTGCTTAGTGACAAATCCGCCTTTCACACCAGTATGAGCCTCAGAGAGATGTTTGGGACATGACTTTTTTATGTATGTACATTTTCATTAGGTAATGCAAGTAGACTCACTAAACAGCAATAGGTTGTTACTCATTCCTAACAACCAACTACTATCATGTCATAGAGGCATAAAAGCTTAAATAATTTGTTTATTCTATATTCCTATAACACAGATAATGTTGTCATTGGATCTGGGATCCACTTAGTCTCTCTGGAGCGGATTATCTTGGCAGTCAGGACTACAATGAGGAACTCAAAGAGGTGGAGTGGGGCTTAGGCTCACACTCTCTCATCAATACAGCTGGATTACCAGTTTCTTGGAGAGATACTACTCTATTAAGCTTTCCAGGCAATCTGCACAAAAATATGCCTCAGAGACAGATCCTTCTTTGATTGAAGCTTAGCATCACAAACAAATCAGAAACAACTTTTTACCAGTTCCTATTTTCAACTTCTCCAGCTGTTATTGGACAGCAGAATTATGTTAAAGGTATAGTTCATATTTTAGCAAAATAAATAATAATAAATTATGAAAATGATTGAGTGGCAATGATTGAGTGCCTAATAAATGGTTATTATGCATTTCTCTATGAGCCTTCATGGAGAAATGCATTCATAGAGCAAAGCACTCTTTTGATGGTGCAGCGAGAGAGAAATTGAGTACCACACCAAGACTGGGACATTAAACTACTGATGTGAATAATGCAAAAAAATTATGGCAGCAATAAAGCCACTCAGTGATAGATCCGCATGGCAGAGGAGTGTTGTGTGGTGTAGCACAAAACATAACGAGTGTAAGATGAGATCATTTAAGCCAAGACGTTTCCCTGAAGAAGATGAAAAAAGAGGACATGAGGACATAGGCATGTTTGTTGGGAGGGGGAGTTAACTGAGCTTAACTTATCCTCAGAACTTGGGTGAAACATATTTTCGACAGAATGGGGTGGACAATATGGACTTGGAATTTTACTGTGATATTATGTGGTGTTGTATTGTGATAACAATAAAAGTGACAGTAAAAATTCATATTTAATTATGTTTTAAAATCTGTTGATGCTCTCATGAAACAGATGGTGGAAAAAATAGTAAAACTAATAATGCTGAAAAAACAGTTTTGAGGTTTACAAACATCATACACTGCAGTTTATCACAGTCAAGATAAATCTAAATTATCATGATAAGAGCTGTTTCATAATAAGAATAAATTGTGCAATAAATGCCCACTTCTACTTCAAAAAACAGAAAAAAGGTTGAGTCAAAGTTTATTTAACCTAAAAACCTTTATTAGCAGTAAGGAGCCAAGAAATAAAAGGATGTGAGCACATTGGTGTATATCCTCAGCATATTTGTTCTGAGGAACCAGTTTTGTTTCATCCATCACCCTGAAGAATAAAAAAAAAAAAACAATTCTAAAATTGTATATCAAACATTCTGAAAATTAGAAAGCACTGATTAAAGTTCCTGACTCTGAAGATGGCTAAAAGGTGATTCCACCTGTATTTCATTTCTTATTCATGTTAACATGATACAATAAATTTCAAAATAGTAGGTACCATAAAGTGTACAATAAATAAATAAACTCCAGACTTACAAAAAACACACCAAAAAAAGAAACCGAAAAAATCTAAAACTTAGAATGGCAGATTATGTATTATGTATGCACAACATAATATTCAGGAACATTTATTAAAATACTAATATTTTAAAAGAAAAAAAAGACTCATAAAACATATTTAACTTATTTTTACAGTGTTCAAATTTTGGGATGGTATTAAAGATATGACAATCAAGAATGAAATGTTTGGCTAAAAAGCAAATATTATTGGGGGCCACATTGGTTGAAAAGTTATGACAATTCCAAGGGCCCCTGCATTAATTAATTAATTAATTTATTAATTAATTAAAATGGGGCCCTGCCAATTAAAAAATTTATCATATTGTGTTTTCTAAAATTGTTTTTAGCAGTGAAAATTTAATGTTACCACTGCCAGACCAAAAAGCACACATTTGCTCTAACTTGTACCTGTACCTTTTACCACACTGAACAGGTGAGTTAGTCAGAAGCAGCTCTAACCCACATCCCTCCTGACCTGCCCTCTCCAAAGTGAAATTAAAGCTGGAGTATGTAACTTTTATAACAAAGTATTTTTACATATTTGTTAAAACTGTCATTATATTGTGACAGTATGGTGTGAGTGATAATTTGTGAAAAATCTATTTCCTCTGCTTTCTTCCAGTGCTCTCTAGAAGCAACTAATCAGAGGCAGGAGAGTTTCAGTGCTGTCAATCACAATCTCATGTGGCTGCTCATCCCTATGCTGCAGCTAACACAGCTTGTTGTGAATGCTCAGTCTAGTTAGCATAGCTACCAATGACGGCAGATAAAGATTTTTCCGGTAGTGATAAGTTGTTTTTAGCACATTTAGCAGTGAGTGAATGATGTTGATTGACAGTGCTAAGACCCTCCTTCTGGTTTTGATTGGTTGTTATGGTTAGAACGTTGCATTACTTTAGCCAGCAATAGTAGCTCAGGGAGGAGGTGGAGGAGATTGATTGTTTTCACAAATTATCTGTCTCATAACAAACTGTCACAACATGGTGACAGCTAAAACAAACATGGAGAAAACATTTATTCATTTTTTTATTTTTTATTAAAGTTATATACTGCAGCTTCAATAAAATGCAACATAGCATTTGTTGAGAAGTTTGGATTGCTTCATGTATATTTTGCATGTTGCCTATGACTGCTGTTCATGGGGAGAGACATTTCAGTAAACTAAAACAAATAGAAAAAATTTAAGCAAACGACTTGCACACTGTATGCACACTGTTGCATGTAAATTTCACTAGCAGTAAATAATGTGCTAGTTATCAGTATTGGACCAAAGAAAGCAAAGCAGTTGGAAGCCTTTAAAATTGTGACGCTTTTGATGTATCACATAGACGCAAGAAATTGTAACAGCAGCTGTGTGCTGTTACGCACAGCTGCTGTGTGTAACAGCACAGCAGCTGGACAATTACATTTTTTGTCCTGGGGCCCACGATTCCTGGCAGTGCCCCTGATCAGTATGGATATCACTAATAAGTAGCTGGCTTCAGGAATGAATAGAACCTCCTACTACAAGGAAGTAGTCACTTCTGGATGTGCAAAGGTCTTAATTATGGCCTTTATACCACATCATGGTATTTAAGCCCATGGATTTGCAATTGCTTGTTGATGGATCCTTGTTGCCTACAAACATGCTGATCAATTTGATCGTTCTGAACCAAAAACATGACCAAGTAAAAGATTCATACTTTTACTTGGAGCCTTCCGGAACACAGATATGACTACATATATTAAGTTAAATAAAAGAAGGTATCAATAAGACTTGCACATAAAGAAAACAAAAAGTTACTGACTTACCTCTCCATTTTTATAGAGTTCCTTTAATAAAAACTAACAGCCATCTTGAGATTTAATACCTCTGCTCAGGGACAAGGCATCAAGTGAGAGATTTGTGACAAACTGTTAAAGGCTTTTTTTTTTTATTGTTTCAAGGTGCAAAAGTCTCTACCTGCCAGGCCTACCTCTGAGAGGAAACCTTCAAACTCACACTTGGGTCAATCCAAGTGTGTGTGTTCTTCACATAGGTGTGTGTTCTTCACATAGGATATTTATTCTCCACTTAGCTTTAAAATATTTTAGAAAATTTTAATGGTTAACTACATTTTGATAATCTTGTATAGACAAGGTAGAATAAAGTCTTCATAAGCACCATTGATTTTAGGTTTTCAAGTCTTGTAGAACTTCTTCTGAGGTAAATCAATCATGTTTAACTACTCGCTTAAACCAGATATTTTCATTACCTGTATAAATAATAAAATGCAAATTTTGATTCTTACTGTCTTACATTACATATGACTGGACCCTTCATGTTTTACGTCATTTCAGATTACTTTGCTAGCATTTTGTTGGAACTCAGCTCTTGGATTTTTTTTAATGAGACCAGTATCAGCGATTTGCTACACAAGAACATTTACTTTATTTTCCCAAAGCCTCTTTTTAATACATGTTCATGTATGGGGTCATTGTCTATTTGGGACACCCATTTCTGCTCAAGCTTTAAATTCCTTAATGATATCTTATGATGTTTTTAACTATTTACCCACAAAGTTCTTCCTTTACAATCTTATCTATTCCTTAAAGGGCACCAGTCTCTCGTCCAGCAAAACAACATGCAGCTTGATGGCACCACCCTCGTATTTGACATCTGAAGTTGGCGTATTGAGGTTTTGTTCTTTATATTCCTTGTTTATTCCTTTATCTTTCTTCTTCAAATACAACAAGGAATTTGTGAAAGACGATTTTACATAAAAGTTTTGGATTCTACACTTTCAAATGACAAACTCAGCTTTTGATTAACTGTGTGGCAGTGTGAGCCTATGGTGAAGCCAGCTGCTGCTGCTGTACATGAACTGGTGTGAGTCATGTCATGTGAAAAAAATGTGTATCCACTGCTCCAACACAAGTACACAAATTTCAACATGGCTGAAAAACCAACTTATTGTAGAACAAAAACATTTTATCAAAAAACATTTTTTTTAATTGGTATGTTTCCATTTTGCAAATTTAGGTTTGTATTTACAATTTGTGCAAATTGAGGCATATGGAAACCCAGCTAATGATCATTTTGGTCGAACACTTCCAGTTTCATTTTGTCAAACAACAAAAGCGTTCAAGAATTAATATAATAGCCCCGAAGACTGTAATCTGGATATTGCCTGATTAAAAACACCCACAGTCGGCCTTTCATTCTACTGAAATGGGGTGAAAGCAATCTTTATGGTAAACTCCTGACTTTGAAGAAAGTCATTTAAATAATCTCATTATTCTGACACTTAGCTAACAGAAATAATCTTCAAAATCATAACTGGCCTAAAACAGGAAATGTTAATTCCAACCTACTGATGATATACCATATGTTCTCTTTTTATACAATGCAGGTAAATATCTCATTCCGAGCGTAATCCACAGCGTAAACCACCATAACATATGTGTTCTGACTATGCGGGAGAGATGCAGTTAAGCAGGCGGTGGGCTCTGGCATCATGTTTCCACCTGTGACTGCATACTACCAGATGTGGACATGGTCTATCTGCAAAACTAACACAGCCTGGCACAACCGTTTCACGTGAAAAATATGTTTTTTCAAAATGCTCCTGTAACGTAATGAAAATGAGACGAGAGATCAGTCAAACACAGTGAGCCGGGAGGTGCTTGAAACATTTTCAGGTTTCTGTCTGGGGTCTAAGGAGGGGCCAAACAGACATCCACCTGGTTGTTGGCTCTAATGATCGGTTTGATTTTGTAAGTGTGCAGGACGAAGTCAAAGAGAAAGGACACTAATGTCCTGCACAAACACACTCAGACACATTTCATCCAGATTTGACAAGGTTAGTTAATCATCTGTCACAGGGACAGAGAAGGGACAGACTCCCCTCTCCTCTGTCTTTCGTTTATCTCTCCCACTCCATTCCGCCCTCCATCTCTTCCGTCATGTCCTCAAACCAAGGACATCTGTCCTTTTCCACCCACATTAACCCTGCTTTGTGTCCTTCCTCTCCTGCCCCTTCCTCTCTTCTTATCCCAGCTCCTTTCTGTCCTCTATTCACAATCCGATTCCCCTTTTCCTCTCCTCTCTGGTAGGGAGAGAGCTGTCTCTCCATCATTCAGCGCTCTAATCGGCCACACGTCATTTACTCCAGGCCATTTAGCTCAAGGTAAATCTAAAGAATGGAGACAGAAAAAGGATGAATTGCTTGGTGGAAAGGGGAACAGAGGATGGGAGATGGAGTCAGTGTAAACTGAGGCAGGAATTGATTGTGTTGCAGACAGAGGTAGAAGATAGAGATGTGAGGACGTGAAAGCAAATGGAGTTCAGTAGCGATATACTGACAAACTTCAGTTTGTGTGTATTCAACACTGCTAATCTCAAAAGGTGAAGAATCAAACGAGAGTTTGAAATCAACTTAGATTTGAATCAAGCAAAGTTAGTTTCTGACTTGGGACATTCGGAGGTTCTCCCTGTGCATCCAAATGCTATGCAATCCTCCAGGATTGTTCTGAGGCTACAGACTGGATTACTCTTTGTCAGCCACATGGAGAGGACAATTCCATGATTGTGTGATGGACTACTATAAACGTCGGTCTGAACAACACTATCTCCAACTGAACAGTGAGAAGCTTCCCTAATAAAGAATATAGTTAGTATGTAAACAAAAAGTCACTCTTGCATTTTTTTGTTTTGAAATTAATAGAAAAAAGAAAACATTGCAAAAACACAAAATCTGATCAAGTAGTTTTTGTCTGGTTTCTGGTGCAAATAAGACAAAACTAACTCAAAAAAAACTTTTCAGCAGGAAATATGAACTTGTTTTAAGTCAATAACTTCTAAATATTGATGAAAAAGGTATCTTTAAGCCACATCTCACCCTGTCCTTGCAGATTCAGACAGGAGAAACTGGCCTGTAGTGTAAACATTTATGTGACGTAGTTTTAATAGTGTGTAAAATCAACCATCTGATTCTCAGCCTCGAGTAACGAGGCTGAGAGTGTATATATATATATATATATATATATATATATATACACATATATATATATATATATATATATATATATATATATATATATATATATATATATATATATATATATATATATATATATATATATGAACAGTCAACAAAAGATTGAATAGACAACGAAATGAGGCCAAAGTAGCAGGGAAAGCCACTGGCTGTTCAGCCCAGAGGGGAAATGTGGGGCCTGACAGGCATCCATCAGAGTGATAGTAATTGTGAAAATCCACCAGGGACAGAGACACCAGTCAAGTCAGGAAATAAGAAAATGATTAAGAGCAATTTAATGTCATGCCGCCACCAAGCCAAAACAAACATCAGTCACAGGGAAACTAATGTGACTGCACCTATGTCTCAGTTCACCAGCACTTGCTTGCTCACACATTCATTGACTCCTTTCTCTCTGGTCGTTGCTGATTCATCCCCTACTGACATAAAACCATTCAAACAGTCGCACCTAACACAAATGACCATGCAAAATTTCACATTGTGTAACTGTTTCCATATGACATCAAAACATGCAGGACGGTGAACTGCTGTGTCTCTTCTAAGCTGCAGCTTCAAACTGCATGCGGTTTCTTCTTCTAAAACACCACTTATTAGCATCCTAAAGCTTTTAAACACTGCCCCCATCAGGCTGTAGGCAACCATTACAACATTGTCTTAGAATGATCGCTTCAAGACATTTGTCTTGAAGCGATCATCGCTTTCTATCTTCACAGCTTTTAAGCTGTGAAGACAGAAAGCAAGGGTTTCAAAGAGTTCTAGAGGAGTAGTATTACCATTACACTTCCCTCCATTGGTGGGGTCTCCATAGTAACCAGGGATGCAGGTCTGACAGTGCGTCCCTGCTGTCAGGTTCCCACAGCGCTCACACACACTGTTGTTCACACACCTGCTGTGGCCGTTACATTGACATGCTGGAAGGAAACGAAATGCAGAGTTGGTGGATTCAATAGTTGCAAAATGATGGAAATGAAAATGCTTTCATTGCATATTTATTTTCGATTGTGGCTAAAACTGTTTGCGACTTTAACTTTGGTTCACATTACACTTTAACAGATTGAAAAGTGAGTTTTTAAGTTTGTTGTTGTAACAATGTCAAAACATCATTGTAATCACACCTGTTGAACAACAACAATTTGGTGCAAATGTCCACTCACCAGGACACTCGATAAAGGCCCAATTGTAGCCTCTGTCCGAAAAGCAATGGCTCTGATCCACCACCATATCCCTGTCCCGCAGTCTGGATCCAGACCTGGTGCTTGAAGGTTTCAGGGGCCCACGATAGGAACCTTCCATGCACACGCCTTTGCCGGTGTTGCTGGGGTCGCCACACCAACCGCACTCAACTCTGTCCAGGCACTCAGCGCAGGTCCTGTGACCCAAACAGTTCTGAGCTGGTGGGTGTGGACAAACAGAGGAAAAAGATTTAAAATCAGTTCAGAAAAGATGCAATAATAAAAATTGTACATGTTGTATAACAGCAAGCAGCCAGTCTAACAGTAGAGGTTCCAGATGAATAGAATCAGATTTCATGCCACTATGAAATCTCAGTCATTGAGACGCTGCAATGACTAGACAAAATGCAACATCTCCAGAGATTTTAAAGGGAACCAAATGTGAATGTCAAGCGGACGGGAGACTGCTCTAAAAAGAAGAAAGTGGACTGTAGCACAGGGCATTCTGGGTAAATACAGCCTAAAACAAAGTGTTAGCCATTTCTCCAGGAAGTGCTAGACTCTAGCCACACCTACAAAGTTTAAAAAAAACCTGGAAAGGTACAAATAAAGGTAAGCTGCACCAGGCTATAAGTCACTGGTAGCTCCGCTCTAGGTTTTTAAAAATAAATCTGCTATTAAGGGCGCAACAATCCATCTCCAACGCCACACCAAGGATTCGTTCACTCCGAGCTTACGTGCTAATATGCAGCAGCTCTGTTTCTCTCCTATACTACTAGATTAATAACTCTCAACTTAAAAGCTGCATCATTTGAACTTCTTTGTGTGGTTTCCATGATGAGAGGATATGAGTTTGTAGAAATTTCTCCATTGTACTTGCTGCTAGCATGTGCTTGTTCTACATTAAAATTAGCGCTTTCTTCTTTGATTTTCAATTTTGACTTCCAATGATTTACTTCCTGCAAAAAAGCGCTGTGGCAGTTGAATAAAAATCCACAGAAAAGCTGCACCGGGCCATAAGCCGCATGGTTTAAAGTGTGGAAAAAAAATAGTGTCTTATCGTCCGAAATCAGTTAACTAATGCTCCTTTCAGCAAAGAACCGAAATCTCACAGAATTCGCACATCATCAAAATCAGACAATGCAGCTTGTCTGGTTAGTCCTTTTTCAGCTCCAATATTAAGATGATCGAAACTTGGAAAAGAAAACATAGAAATATGGATTCCTCTTGCCTTGTGTTAAGATAACGGCAGGTGGAGGTGTTTAATGATATGGGGGTAGATTCTCAGCATGTTGATGATGTTTTTTTTTTCATTTTTGACCAGAAGTGCAATCAAAGTGTAATCCTGCCATATCCATTCTAAATGTATTCCCAGATTTTTGCTTTACATGGGCTAATATTAATAGATTAGATTTGGCTGTAATCACAATATTAGACTAACAAAGAAGAGTCACGTTCCCAAAAATGTTTTGTGCATTTCTTTAATTCTGAGCATTTATGAAGAAATGGACTTTCCATTTCATCACCTTCCAACATTTGGAGAGGCATTTGTATTCATGAAGTGGATGTGACATTCAAAAAGCACTTCAGAGGTAAAAATTAAAAAATGACATGTTTTATGGTATGGCATTCAAAGCTACTCCACAAAAAAAACAACAAAAAAAAATCTCCATATTGAGATACTGGCATAGGTAGGAAAACAGGCAAAAGGTGACACGCATAAGAAATCAAGTGTGTGTTTTATGCATGTGTTTTCTGGAAATATGCCACTCCAAACTTAACTTTACAGCTTGTGTTTTTGTTTTTTGTTTTTTTGTCAGCTTTGCTTTGCTCTCACTCGGAGTGTTGACTTGTTTTCCTGTTGAGAGAAGTTTTCCTCCACAAAGACAGGGTGCACAGCATACACTCTTATAAACACAAAGAGGAAGGTGAGACTTTGTAGGGTTGTTGGTGTGAACACGACAACAGACAGAACTTATCAAGAGGTTGTCTCTTGCAGGCCAGTGAGATTATTCAAATGCAGCAGCAGGTAAAATTTGCATTTTCACAAGAAGTCTGTTTCCTCTTTCAGTGAGAGCCATTTCCAAAAGCCCACAGATGTGTCAGCTTCACAAGCATCTCGTATTGTTTGTCCCAGCTCAGAATGTGGACCCCGTCCTCTATTTGTGTGTTTCCTGCAGTTGCATTATTCAACACACAACACTGATTCATTTCCTCTTTCCCTGCCTGAATAACCAAACTTGTGCTTGGTTTTTCCATCTATATTTCTCATCTACATTTTATTTTTCCTTCACTCCCCCTACTAACTAACCCGTCATCCACTGCTTCTTTTTCAGTATCATATCCCCTTTAGGCATAAATGGAATAACAGAGGAAGAAATCAACCCTTTGATTAGCTCTCCTACTGTGCTCTTCCCTCTAAATTTAACTTTCACTTATTTCCATCCCCTCTCTGACAGCTCTCACTGAATTTTGCACCTCTGTCAATACTTCAAAGACAATAACGGAAGTTTCAATCGGATAAAACTAATCCACACAAAGCCAAGTCTTCCTTTGCGCGAAAGTAAACATTTACTTTGCTTAAAGAGACTTGGTTGTTCATAAAATGAATTCGTTTTTACACAAAAGCGGTATTACTTTAATTTTTGCATCAGTACTTAAACAAAATTAAGACAAAGATGAAAAGTCTTTGTTAAGCCCAGGCAGTACAACACTGACTGGGTATTAAAAATATAAAAATAGCCAGTGATATAATTGACATAACTGTTTTTCTAGTTGAGCACCTTTGCCCCAAAAAGCCTGTGCCCGCCACTGTTGATTTAGTTGGGCATTAATTCTGATGAACTGGAATCTCCTTAGACATGATCTGACAAAGACAAAAGACTTCACTGTCAGTATGTAATTTCATAACTAGAGGAGTAATTAGTTTTTTTTAAATCATCTCAAGTAGAATAACTGTCAGAAAGCTGAACGTCCACACAATAAATCCCCCCCGCCCCTTGTTGGCTTGAACCACTCAAAACTCATCCTGATCTAAAGTTAGTCTCACCACTGTCACCTTTAAAGAGCTGTTTGCTAAGCCTCACTGCACTCATTTCCTCAATTGCTCTTTTAACAATTAATGTCTATAATATAAAAAAGTAATATTTCACATAGCAAAATCAAATTAAGGACTTTATTGCTTTCATTGCAGAGACAGGATCCAAGAAGCATGTCTAACTCGCATCTTCTTTTTTATTTTGGAAATTTTAAATGCTTGCTCAAAATTGTCATAATAACAAAAGAAACAGCAAGTGAGGGGCAAACACAGAATAGGCTGAAAAATTGCAGTGTAGAAGATAACCAACAGCTCCAAAGGAAGGTTGTACTTCTGCAGTTGCAACAGAAAGCACAGTCTCTACTGGATCTTCTTGCTAACAGTGTCTGTATGTGAGGACAACATCCACCCATCCATTTTCTTCCGCTTATCCCTGGTCAGGTCGCAGGGGTAGCAGCTTCAGAAGGGAGGTCCAGACTTCCCTCTCCCCATTCACTTCTTCCAGCTCTTCCGGGGGAACCCCAAGGCATTCCCAGGCCAGCCGAGACACATAGTCCCTCCAGCGTGTCCTGGGTCTTCCCCGGGGCCTCCTCCCGGTGGGACGTGCCTGAAACACTTCACCAGGGAGGCGTCCAGGAGGCATCCTGACCAGATGCCCGAGCCACCTCAACTGGCTCCTCTCGATGAGGAGGAGCAGTGGCTCTACTCTGAGTCCCGGATGACCGAGCTTCTCACCCTGTCTCTAAGGGAGAGCCCAGCCACCCTACGGAGGAAACCCATTTCGGCCGCTAGTATCCGCGATCTCGTTTTTTCGGTCACGACCCATAGATGAGGGTAGGAACGTAGATCGACCTGTTAACCGGGAGCTTCAGTTTTTGACTCAGCTCTCTCTTCACCACGATGGACCGGTACAGCGCCCGCTTCACGGCAGACGCTCTGCCAATCCGTCTGTCGATCTCCTACTCCTTTTTTCCCTCATTCGTGAACAAGATCCCGAGATACTTGAACTCCAGGAGTATGGGGTACTGGGCCCTTTGATACGGGCTGTCAGGGTAGAGTGCCTTCTCCGTGTCGGGGAGGGAGGGTGTCCTGCCTCAAGTGAGGACAAACTCAGTTCTGGAAATAAGGATTGTCCTGGCTTTGTTAATATTCTTCTAATATTGAAAAAAAAAAAAAAAAACAATTCCCATTTAATAATAAATGCAATTAAAATCACACATGACCAAGTTTGTTCATGTAATAAGTCACTAAAAAACATTCTGCACCATGATCCTTCGAAATGTCAAATCACACAATTATATGGTCAATGGAAACACATTTGTCCAGGAATTTAAAAGATGGGCTGACTGAGGTCTTGCCACTTGTGTACCGATAGAAAGGGAATGGGAAGATGACAAGACGCAGATAAGGTCAGTAAGGTCACTCAGTAAATCAGGCTTGGTGTCCTTACTGAGTATGATTGGTGAACCTCACACTCAGACCATATGGGGATGATGTTGCTCCTGAAAGCAGGAGCAAAGCAGGAGACAGACAATTGCTTGTCTGTCTCCAGCCAAGCAACCGGCAAAAGTTGTGCTTGTAAAATTTTTAGCTCATACATGTCGAAGCGAACATGCAGGCTCACGACATGACAACAGAAAGTTGAAAATTGTTCAATATTCGTCGCATTGCCTCTCCTTTGTTGGCTTTCTAAGAGTGTCAGAAAACTTTCACCTTTCATTGTCATTCGTTGTTCTAGATCTTTCTACTTTGAACATAGCCATCTTTACCATCAATTCCTCCCAACCAAGTTGACAGAAGTTTTATTCTGGCTCATCCTTTCATGTTGTCACCCATCCGTTTGGTGAGCATGAGCACCACAAACAATGTCAAGTCTCACTACTTTGTCAGGGCCTGTTTGTTAAGTCTGCTGTATTTCCCCCCAGATCTTTAATTGTTAATGATGTTTCCGATTTTTAATCATGAATCCAATGCAACACCTAACATCTCTGAAACGCTTAACTGGCTAGATCTCAAATTGCTTCTCTGCCAAGTCCAAGTATCCGTTTAATCGTACTGTTTACTTCCTAGTAACACTTTTTGCTTTAAGGGTGAGTTAATTTTTGATATAAGTTGAGGTTTTCTCTGAGGGGAAAGGAAACATTGAGAGAATTTTCAACATAGATTTATTATGTTCAGCAAAGCTAAAGCAAAACATATTAATGCTAAGCCACTCATGTTCAGGTCAGATTTGGTAAAGTGATGATTGATCATACTGACTGATCTAACTGGATGCAGCCTGAATGAGTTATCCTCCCTCATATTAACTGCCACATCCCTGGAAGCTCAAACCCAAAAGGCATCAGTCTTCAACACAACAATATTAATAAGACTAGAATTAACAGGTCTTTTTTGAAGATTGTCACATCCAAGCTGAAAACAGAATAAGTTTTACGTCTTCCACCTGTCACTGACTGATAAGAAAATATTACAAGGTGGTTGCTTTCTTGGTGAAATTTATTGATACATCTGTTAGAGATGTTTTGTTGTTTTCAGGACAAATCCCATTTTTAACTAACTGACATTGTTGTTTTACTGTCTTTTGCACAGTAAAACAAAAGATGAACTAAGGCAATGGATCAAACAGATCAGTGCTTTTGCCAGTTGGTAGACTTTTTTATTCTTTTATGTTAAAACTATAAATGTCAACATATAGTATTTCTCCATAACTATACCATAATTGTGGTGTGGACAAATACCATAACTATGGTATTTATGGTATTTTTGGTATTGTTTCATCTACAAAACAGATGAAACAATGGCATTAAGAATGCCATTTTAAAAATGAAAGCCATACAAAGTCTAAAAGGCAGTTTGACAGTCCATGGAAAGACAAAGAAGAAGATACTCAAGAGGGATTCATCAAAAATCTATCTTTTCAGTGACAATGATGCAATGGAAAGCTAACTCTGCACATCATCTTGAACACAACACCCCTATAATGAAATACTGAGGTGATGATCAGAGTTGATAGGCAGAAGGAAGGAGTTAAATACAAAACAATCCTGGAGAAAAACCTGTTGGATGCAGTAGAAGACATCCAGACTGGTAAATTAGGAGAACTAATGAAAACATACAACTGGAGCTACAATAGAATGGCTTAGATTGAAGAATGCTCAAGTATTAGAATTGCCTGGTTAAAATCTACATCCAATTTAGAATCTGCCGAAAGAACGAAAATGAGATTTTCACATATGCTTTCCACTTACTCTGACTGGGCTTGAGTTATTTTCCAAACAGGAAAGAAATCTTAATTTCAAGGATTGCAAAGCTGTTAAGAATATAATCAAAATGACCTGCAGCTCTAGATGTAGTGGGATGTGAATTTATGTTGTGCTGACTCTAATCTTGTTTAGTACAAGTGCATGCTATACCTTTTGGGGTTTACAAACTGTTGTATTATTTCACTTTCACGCAACAAGCCAATACTTTACGTTAGTCTCTCCCATAACATCCCAATAAAACACATTGTAGTTTGTGGTAATAAAGAGATAAAAAGTGGTATGAACTGAGAGTGTTATAACTAAACTTCATGTGATACTGAAAACCTTTGAAAGAATGTATTTGGATATAAACTACTGAACAGATTTTCATAACATTTTGCTTGATTTACATACAGAACAAATCAGTGCCTTGTTTTATTGTTGCTAGGCCTGTCACAATAACAAATTTTGCTGAGCTATTAATTGACTCAAGAATTATTGTGATAAACGATAATATTGTTTGAAGACCATTTTAAACTGATGTAATGGTAATGACATAATAATGCAAGTGCATCCTGCCAAAATTAAAATACATTTCATTTTCAAAAGAACACTTAACTCTGGAACTAGTAAACAAAATTAAACAACCAAAAACAAAAAAGAAATGGACTCTCAATTTCTGTTAACAAAAAACGCACTTGATTAAAAACTAAACACAACATAAAACCAAAGTGGAAATAAAAACTGCATTCAACCAAAAGAATACAGATTAGGAAGTTTGTATGCTACATTGCCCTTCAATAATCATTAGATTTAGACAGAGAAGACGGACATATCCGACTATCAGATGAAATAGTTCAGTCCTCCCTTTCGATAAGGAAATGAGAAAGTGGAGAGCACCGGACTTGAGCCCTTTTTGTCATCTAACTGGATGCAGTTAGATGACATCCAGTTAGATCTCTTTCTACAGAAAGAGATACATTAAAATGAGGTTGATAATATTCTTTTATTGTGGGATTGATTGATTTATGATTCATTGTGACAGGAGTAATTGATGCATCTAAGTTTTGATACTGTCTATCATATAATATAAGCATTTTATTTTAACACGGAGACCTACTTAAAGCATTTAAAAAGAATAGTTAAATTTGGGGGCACAAAATAGGATGCCTATGTTACTTTACATCAGGAAATTGCATCATTGCAGAATTTTTAGCAGCTAAGAATGAAAATTCAACTTCTGTGATCTGCACCATCAGAGGTGTCTAAAGCTACGTGAGTTCAGATTTCTCCAAAAATTGTTCAACACGTTGGCAAAATGTTTTCATTTATGCTGCTTCAACCTTAGCTAATTTAGTATTAAACAAACAGACATCTATATACCTAACTTAAGTGCTATTTGAAGCCAAATAATAGCAAGCACAGGACCAGAGGCAGTGCGCACAAATGGAAGGTGAACGCTAGTGGCCTTCACACAGTTTGTACTACAGGCTAAAAGCGCCAATTACTTCTTCAATTAAAAATGCATTATCTTGTGATTTGTTTTCTTTTTAGCCAATAAATTAAAGATGCAACACTGTAATAAAAATAAATCAGAAAAGAACAAATTAAAAACAGTTCTCATACAGTCGCCTTAATAAATGAAATCCCTATAATTTTAACTATTTTCAATTTTGTTGGTCTTGAAAGTATACTTAGTCTGTTCTCAGCAACAAAATTAAGAACTTTCTGTAATAACCCTTGCTGAGTTTTTCCAAGTTTAACGAGTGACTAAAATGCTGCTGGATATATCAATTATATTAAAATGAAAGCAAAAAACCATGGCAAAAGAGGAAATACTTTGGCTATTTACCAAGCCTAACATGAACATGAACTTAACATTTTCCTAATATTTTCTCATCTAAGAAGTTATAAAATTGTCCGTATAACTATTTTTATACAATATTGCAAAAAATGTTCATCTGAATCAACCGAATTTTCTAATGGGAGTGAATTGGAAAAGTTTTCCGAAACATTCAAACATCTGAAAATTATTTTAGTGTGCAAAGATAAGGCAATGCTGCAGCCAATCAAATATTTTTTTAAGATAAGATTCTGAGACAAATGTCAAGAATATTGTATTCAATTATAACACGTCATTAATATTCCATAAAATAAAAAGTTGAAGCAGAAGATTAGAAAACAATAAGGCTGATAGACTTTAAATGAACAATGTCGTATCACAGGTAATAAATCAAAAATGTATATTTTATGCAAAGCAGTGCACTCTGAGCAACAAAGATAAAAAAAGTAGCAGAACAAAAACCTCCTACACACCGTCTGCCACCGAGCCTCAGATGAATACGGAAAGAGAAGGAGTTGATGAAGGAATGAAGTTAGCACAAAAGAAGGAAAAACAATCATGGCTTCAAACTGCAGACGGGAACGGTGTCTACACTCAACTCCAGGAAAGAGAAAGAAAAAAACAAATCATCAACAAAAGACAAAAGATCTGACTTTGAAGCTGTGTCTTTAAATTAAGAAACAAGAACATTTTACAGAGAAGTGCATGTCTGTCTAACAAATGAAAAATCATAAGAAGTTTTGCTTTGGAATACTTTGACAAAAATATACTGAAGACAAAAAAAGAGTGCAGGTTGTTTCTTACTTCTCTGTCTTGTATTATGAAAATAATATAAACATTAAGCAAATAAAATCCTATTTTAAAGGCTATTAAAACAAAATAAAAAACGAGTTATAGGAGGAGAGCCACTGAACTTACAGTGAACTGCTACAAAATATGAACAAAATATGAACAAAATAGAATAGCTCAGATTGTCACAGTACAACATTGTTTTTCTGTCCTGTGGTTACAGGAGTTGCGGCCCGGCCTCCAGGCTGGACTGTGTGCTAATCTGTGTGTGTAACTCTTAATAATAAGGATCATTATTGCCTATAATCATTATTCAAATCTTATACATAAGCCATAACAAATTAATTGAATGACAAATTAAAACACCATTGATAACTTTTATTCTGATAATTAATCTTTTTTTAAAGAGAAACTTTGTGTAGACATCATGTTTTATTTATTGGTTTCAGTCATTTCTTTTATTTTGGACAATTAAAATATTTTCCAGTTCAAGGGTTCAGTCTTCTTTACAAAATTAAAACTTATTGATCTTTAAGAGAATGAACATGCATTATTATCCCATTATCAATATGTTACTTGAAAATGGTCTCAAAAAAGATGTTTATCACAGTAATTATTGAGACAATATATTGTCCAGCAAAATTTATTGTGAGAGGTTTAAGAACTGTTCTCAAAATCATGGAGAAACATATTCAAAATGGTAAGTGACGTTAGTTCAGACTTTTTTTGCAGCTGACTGATTGCTTTTTTGAGCAAAAGTTCAAAGTACAACTTACAGAAGGCATCTATTACTTGATCTATGGATACTTGCCAGCTTAATCAAACTCTTTTTTTATTCTGGAGTAAATAAAAGTTTTTAAACACATTCATTTAAGAAAAAAAATTCCCCAAACCTTACCAGAACATTCCTGAGTCTGCCACTCCATACACTGGCCGTATGGGAAAGAGATGACGTACGCCGAGGAGTCCACGCACCGCTGGCTACTCTCACACCACATGCATTCCATGGCCTGACTGGTGCAGTTGGCACAGCTGGTCCGCAGGGCGCATGGCATCTTGCAGGGACGAGTGTTTTGACTCTGCAAACTCCCTGAGCAGTGGGACACAAGGACAGACGTGGACGGAGACAGAAAATCTCAATAAGTTATAAGTTTTTTTTAATAATCACTGAAAACTGAAGCAGAAAACAGATTTTAAAGACACATGATGATCCAAATGACCAATTTTCACACCCTGAAGTTATGAAGTTAATGAGTATGTCATTAAAATATGTCATATTTTAATAACTTCTTATTTAATCCGAAACCTATAGTTTCAGCCCTTAGAGTCTCATCCTTTGATCTGAACCAGTTCTTCTACCTCCCCCACCATTTTGTCTCATTAATTTCTCCTCACCAGCAGGTTTTTCACAGATCAGGCCGTCAGTGGTGGCGGTGCAGGGATTGGCTTTAAGTCCGACCGGCTCCCTTCTCTCCAAAAAGGCGCAAAAGCCTGAGTCACTGGGTTCCCCCGGCAACCATTGCAGAGTGCTGTTGGTGAATGGGGACGCGTCCTCCCAGCCCCAGTAGGACACATTGATTTTCCGCAGACCCACCCATGGAGATAACTTCTGTGGAAGAACAGCTTTATCTTATTAATCTGCAGTCTCTGTTGAAAACTGTCTATATATGTAGATCCTGGTTGACTGTTTGACCAAAGACTATAGAAAAATACAGATGTTAACAAATACTAATACATTCAAATGTGCAACAGCATATGAGATCATCTCACATAAACAGGGAACCAGTACTGTATGAACGGCCTGCTCCTTTTATGTCACTTTCTCTAGGAATCCATTTTAAGTGTCAAATACTGACACTTCTCATAGTCTGTCTTTATGGCTCTCTAAATTATTTGCTTCATAACAACTATGAAAAATGTCCTCAGTTTGGTGGAGTTCTTGTGGCAAAAAAATGTGGAGCAAATTTCAAAATAAAAAGCTTAGGGGTTGAGAAAAACTCCAACAATATTAGGTAAAAACCAAATCAAACTTTAAATGTTCAAGAAGGACTGGAAAGAGGAATTAATATCAACGTTAGTTAAGCAAAAGAACTGATTAGAGCTGCAGGTATAGAATCTAAATATGTCAGATGGTGGAAAATGTATATATTGAGCTTAATTAAACCAAAAAAAAAAAGAGTTTTCTGTTAGTTTTTAAACAAAAGAACAAAACAAGAGCAAAAGAGGTAGAGGAAAAAAACAAAACTGGAACGACTGGAAAAGCAAGTGCTTCTTCACGCCAGCACTTGCTTCTCAATCGCCCTCCACCCTCCAATCTCAATCACTGGACTATTACATTCATTTGAACTTTGCAAATTTGGAAGAAGAAAAAAAGCTTCAGTGGGAAGACTGTATGATGATTGGTGGTTTCGCCACAGCTACCACAGCTGGGCTATTTCCTTTCAATCTGGATGATTTTACAGACATGATGGGAGGTTTCTGAACTTCTGCCATAAGTTGTGACATTATAAATGAAGAATAAAGGGTTTTTGTTTTTCTTTTGAGCTATTGAAAGTTTTTCTTTTTATCTATTAAAACAATGTAGATCAGGAGGTTTCCTTGTACAGAGTCAAGCACACTCCTGAGCATGTCATTTGAGGTAATAATTTTATCCTATGCATTTTCTTGGTGAAAGAAAACCATGTGGATGAATAAAAATATAATTTTTTGTTACAAATCATACAGAAGTATTTTCTGAGTTTGTTTAGCTTGTTGTTCATTTTAGCTTTGTGAAATCTGGATCATGATTTTTTTTTACTGGACCCCAGTATGCCTGTTTTCTGCATGTTCCAAACAGAATGATTTCATCAGGCCTTGTAAGGCACAAATTCATGTTTTGCTTGCTTATTCCTCAGACAATCTCTCCAAATACCTGTTGTGGTTCCATCTCAAGATGCTTTTCAACTTGCAAGTCACATACAGACTGGTTAATGTTCAGTTGTAACCCAGACAGCGAGCTTCAAGGACATCGCAGAGAGGCGCTGCCTATCTGCGATGTCGGAGATCCTCTCCGACCCCACCCACCCCAACCATGGACTGTTTTCTCCCCTGGCGTCTGGAAGAAGGTTCCGCAGCATCTTGTGCAGAACAACCAGACTACTGAACAGTTTCTTCCCCCGGGCCATCAGACTGCTTAACGCCACATAACACCCCTCCACACACTCACAAACCAAATCACCCCCCATGGACATGGTAAATACATGCACTTTAGTTTAGTTTTTTTCACAACACTGAACCTGTGTATTCTATGGCACTTGTATTGTATTTATTTATTTATTGGGTAGTATAAGGTTTTAGCTCTGCTACACTGGTAGCCAAGTAACGACATGTCGTTGTCAAGATTCACCTTGTGTTTTTTTTGTACAATGACAATAAAGGAAGTCTAAGTCTAAGTTGAACATTATATGCTCTGTTTCTCACTATGGTAGGAAGGACATGAGCAGCAGCTGTGGTCAACTCTCCACTGATGTCAACAGTGGAGAGTTGACCACTCTGACCAGCTGCACAGTTTTTCTCTTCTTTATTACAGTCAGTTCTTCAAAGCAACTAAGTCACGGTCATTTTGCAGCAAGACATATAAAATATAGTAGTGGCATGTGTTCCTGCCACTACTAGTGATTAAACTCTTACTGCTCCTCCATATCAGCTCTCTAATAGCAGACGGTATGCCCATGATCCACAGCTAATAATGTAGTTTGGAGTTGTCAGTGATGTAAATCACAAACCAATCAATGGATGCAAACAAATGGTTTCTGTGCCATATGTCGATCGGTGTTGTTAGTGTTACCCCTGAAGTAGGTACAAAAATCTGAGAACAGTTGGGCTGAGTCATGCCGGACCTGCTAACATAAAATTAATCTGGTTGAGGTGAACCAAACCAAACCATTTAGAAGCAGTCTGGTGGAAAAATGCCTTAAATCAGACTTAACACTAATTATTAAAATAAGTTTACAATGTCTTCATAAGAAGGCATTACAAAAGCAAAAATTGATTCCAGATGTTCAGCATGTCTGGTATTTACTACAGCTGACTACAGTTACATTTTTGAACACTTTAGTGTGAGAAATCAAGTGTGATTTGTTGATAATGGCCAGTAATGATTTGGAAATCTTTTCCCACTGCTGTAACTTATAAAAAAACACTTGTAGTTAAGGGAAAAGAAGTGAAGCTTACAACCGTACCATAGGCTTGAATTCAAACATAAACTATATAGAGTTGAAGCAATTTTATCTTCAGTTGTTAAAGGTGTGGCTGAGATCAGAAGCACTGTGTGAGGTAAAAGAAGTCCCAGAGCTTCTTAATTTACATCTACATAAAAATTACAGGAAGAAAGCATGTTAAACATTTCTATCCAAGCTGCCAGATGTTTTGCACACATCTGAATTTACTGACACAAATGAACTTTGTGCTTTGTGACTGGCTGAGATAAAAAAAAAAAAAAAATAGAAAAGTTGTTTAACTCCTCAGGGAAGTAAAAGACAGAAATATGAAACTGAAAAGACATATCTCTGCTTTTCTCAGAACTGAGAATCCAGAGGAGCTGTGTGGTACAAGCTCAAACATTTATAGACTTTTAACATGATCTATGATTCATCATATGAAGTCAGTAATGCTGAATTATGCAATACAGAAAAATAATCCACCCAGACTGGTTTATTATTTATTGGTTCCTGCTACATAATCATTTGAAATAAGTGTTTATATAATCTCTGGACTAAACATTCCTTGGCATCTAATTATAAAACATTACAAATTTATGATGTTAGCGTAACAGGCGGTGTGATTGTTAGCAATGAATCAAACAGCTGGGTGTGCAACGTTTTAAAGAATAAACGCCAAGGTACACATGAGGTCTGTTCACACTAATCAAACACTTTCTTTTCAAAAAGGAATTGCAATTGTTTCTCTCACTAACTTTGTATACACCAAACGTTTTTCCCACGCCGAAAGGATTTGAGCTTTCAAAACTGACATTTAAATTCAAAAGACATATTTAAAAATGTTATTTGAGGAAGAGTAGATCTCAAAGAAATATTTACCTTTTCTAATATGATTAAGAAAAGGTAAACAGGTAAACATAAAAGACAAAAACAAATAAAGTTCTAAAATACAAAAATATTTGTCAAATACATTCTATTTAGAAGTAAACAAAGTGCTTCCTGAGATGAAATCCAGTCTCAACAATTAACGCTGACAGATAAAATGGATTTGCAACAGGCCGCACCAGCAAAAATAATGGCCAGGTCCTGGTGCATTATTTGTTGGATTTAAAACTGGCACCCACCTGATTTTCCAGCTCATACTTGTGTAGCTCCTCCAGAACAAAACCAACTTGGTGGTCTGTGAGCAGAGAGGCTATATTTCCTCCCAGGTTTTTGCAGTAGTGCTGTGCATTATCGTAGCTCTCCCTGCTGGAGTTGATCCTCAGGCAAACGTCCCTGACGTGGTACCAGCCATTCCCACAAAGCTGCCCTAGGCACACAAACAAACACACCTCTACTGCTTTTACTTTCTACATATAAAAAGAGCATGAAAAATGGCTGTCGAACCCCTGACTTTTTCACCAAAGCTGAAGCTAACTACTAGTTCAAGCTTGGCCTAAGCCATATTAAATGGTCCAAATGATTTGGTTAGGTCATTTAATCTTCAAACAACACAAATCTCACAAATCCCAGCCAGAGCATCATGTACAAAGTGTTTGAAAAAGGTATAAAATAGTTGAAAGAAAAAATAAGGGCAGTTTACATGACAACTTTCTGAGGGTTAGCATGCATATATGCAAAACCTTAGCATGTTGCCCTACAAACTGATAGCAAATGTCACTTTTTCAAACATTTGTGAAATTTCTGCAACATATCAGTATGACGTAGCATTCGATTTACTGTAATATGAAAACCTTAACAGTAACATTTGGTAGTTCATCATGTCACAGAATGCTGTATAATTCCCTGTGTAATTTCCAAAGCCATATTTAGTTATGCCTCAGTCCACAGTAATGGTACAAATTTAAATTACATTAAAATGATTTCACTTGAAAACCAGTATTAAAACAATTACAGGCCCATTTAAAAAGTCTGATTTCATATTTAGGTATTAAGACAAAAGTGATCTGCAATCAAGCAAATTAGCGAAGAACAATTTTCAAGTGGGGTACATCTCTAAATTTTAGAATATCACAAAAAGTTTTATACTTTTTGTCACTTCTTTCAAAAATGGAAATAGATATCACACAGAGTTAAATATTTCAAGCTTTTGTTTCTTTTCAGAATTTGGTGTCTCAAAAATTCCGACAAGAATTTTTGAAATGATTCAGTTAGAAATCAATTATTTCTAATTGATTTTAAAATCAATTAAAAAATCTCAAGCTTTTTAAAAATATGTTTATTCTTATGCAACAGGTCATGAACTAATTCATCTTGCATAAATTACTGTAACCAGTATTTTCAATACCCCGTAGGCCAAAAATCATAAAAATTACAATAAAAATAGACTTGAAATATTTCACTCAGAAATCACAGCGTCACACTAATGGTTTCACACACAAAGACATTTTCATTTAATTTGTGAAGTCAGTGAGCCATCAGAAGGTTCCTTACTATATGACGCTATAAGTTCTGGTTACAAATGCAGATTCCAGAGATATGACAGGTGGTTAGTCATGGGTGTGCAGAGGCTGTCCCACACTCACTGCGGCAGAAACGACTAAGTACTCCACATACACAACAAAACAATGAAGTTAAGCAATCTAATGATAAGAAGCTGGAGGGACAAAAACTTTAACACCATCACAAATAATGGATGCTGACTTCTGCCCTGTTTCTTTAAACATAGGAAGCATATGGAAAATATCAATAAACCATTGTACCAAAACTTGAAATGCCCTTGGATTTTCAATAAGAATCTAAAACAAATGTGCAACTGGATAGATTACATCTCCTCCAAACTCCAACGACAGTAGTTCCAATCCTGTAGCAAACTGAAATGATGTCACAGTGAGAATGTTGGAGAATCCTCAAAGGTGGTAGAAGCTAACAAGTTAGTCAGACGTACGCAGCATCAGCCCACCAACTGAGGGTCCATCACAACTTTTTAAAACCACTGTAATACCTGAAAAGCACAGGACCGTTCTGTCTCCAGTGAACCTGAACAAGCAATCCAAGTGTATAATTTGTTCTTGGCAGAGATAAAACAGACTGGTGAGTCAAAGCTGGTTTGGCGGACTAAGAGGCTCAACCAATGTAACTTCACATAGAAACAGGGACATTGTTTGACTGTTGCAGCAAATCCTTCACAAGGGGATTCCTTTTTGTGGAATTTTTTTTATTTCTCCTTTTTTTATGCACATTAAAAAATGTAATGATTCACAGCAAAAGAAGAGTATCAATGAGAACACCGGCTACAATTACTCTGAGGCAATCTTTAGCCTAACACTGCATTTGCCATCCTCAAGATTTTTTTTTTTTTTTTTTTGGCATTGGTGCTACCTGCTGGTATGGAATATGAATTACATGTTTTTTTTGTTTTGTTTTGTTTTTTGTTTGAGTCCTAGAGTGTGAGTCACATGTATCAGTGCCAGGAAATAGACTTTTCTTGTTAAAATATTGCTTTATGTTGCTGAGATGTGTGACAGAAAAAGTTAGTTTTGTTAAATGGTAATATCTTGGTGAATGAAGCTAATCCTAGAGTGAATGTCAGTCTACAGCACTTATCACACCAACAAGAAGCCAACTGAGCACATCAACAAAATCTACCAGTAGGTGGCGGTACTAGATATCCTAAAAAGTGAATATATTAAAATCAATTCACAGGTGAATTTGATTTGGATACTGCTGATTTCATTCTTCTTTATTTGAGGTTGTAAGTTTATGTATATGTTTTGAAGAACTTCCAAATGTTGGCTTTAAGCTACACATTTTATTTCTATCTTAGCAAGCAATAATATTATATTAGGGATGGACTGAGTGCTGCAAGTCAGTAACTCAATGCAATCTATTGGTTTTCCTAAAATAGAAACTTTTAATCTACTTTGAGTAGTAAACAGTGATTACTGTACTGTTTGACAACTATGATCAACTGGAACATATGTGTGATTGAACTGGAATTATTGATTGTTTTTTTTTGTTTGTTTGTTTTTTGTTTTTTTTTGTGAATTGGTGCTTTATAAATCTAATAATGCCAAAGAAGACATTAAGAATTTATGATAGGTTGATTCAAAGGGGGAAATATCAGTGTGAAAAGTGCTTTTTTTTTCTTAGTTTTTTTCCAAGATTCTACAATAAAACACAAACCACATACATTTTTAGTCGTTAATAAAATGTTTTGATGAGTGTGCGTCCTCACCGGGCAGCACCTGGCACTCCTGCTGCTGTACCTCCCACTGACAGTAGCTGTTCAGGGAGCAGCTTCGGCAGTTGGTCAGTCGGAAACACTCCTGCTCCTCCCGTCGCTTGCACCTGGACGAGTCTCTCACTGACTTCTCACAAAAACAGAGAGAGAAAGAGGAAACAATATTAGTTCACTTCCAAGTTTTTCATTTTCAAGTAAATACAATAAACCCAGAGAAATCAATACAGTGTGCCGCAACGCACTGAAAAATGAATAAAGAGTGATGGGTGTGGTGAATGAAAAGTCAAACAGAGCATGCAGAGTGAAAAATGAAATCAATATGAGCATTTTATACTGAGATGAAGTTTTTATTGAAGAATTCATTCTGGAAGATGAGGCTGTTTCAGTAAAATATAAAGCTTCAGCAAACACAAGGGAAATTCTTTTTATTTGAACTGAAGTTAGAAAACCTAACATATACATTTATTGAAAATGTAAGTATTATCTGGTCTTTACCCGGCTCTAAAATTATTTAAATCTAAGGTTAAGGGGACAAAATCCTTGGCAGATTCAACAGCACTATGTGAAAAAACCAAGTGCACTTCATGACTAAACAGCAAGCAGAAAAACCTTGGTTGGGGATGTAGCTCGTTTTTGAGGACTGCATGCTCTGTCCTTTGCATGACTTTGCTGGGGGAACTCATGACAAATATCATGTGTTAAATGTTTTCCACTTATGATTAATCAAAAAATCCTTGTAAATGAGTTTAGAACTTTGTCCAATGGATGAACATCAGTGACTAAGGTCGCAGATGGTGTCCTTTCACCTTGGCATTGTGATAGCACTACCGCAAACAATAGTCATGGATGCACATTGTCCTGTGTGTTTCAATGGCATAACAATGACATCATTTGAGTTAAGTAAAGAAGTGATTTTATTTGGTGATTTTAATAGATTTTTTATTTATGTAATGCCAGTCTTAATTTTGGCAGATTTCATCTTTAATTTTTTTTTGTTTACTAAAATGTTTTCCATTTAAATATCAGTCATGCCTAAATTACAATTATTCATTCTTTATATTAAATCAGTGTTTCCAGAAAATCGAATAACACTAATCTCCATATAAACTCAAATGATGTAAAACAGGCTGCAGCTGGACAGAAAAATAAATATTCTTTGTATTGTAAAATAATACACACATGTCCCCTCCTTTGCGCGCCGTGCTTCCACAAACTGAGCTGATGTTCAGACAACATGGATGGAGGTGGAGACAAAGACAGAGCGCCGCGATGCTGCTGGGCCAGCTCCAGAATCAGCTACACGCACACACAAAATCAGAAACATTCATGGGTTCAAATTCATATGCACCCAAGCAAACATATAGAGAGAAAAACAACCGAGACAGACAAAGAATTATTCAGATTAAAACCAGAGAAACAGCTAGAATGAATGAGTGAAATGCAGAAGATGAACACACAATCATTTAACAGTGGTATATCAATCATTCATCTGTTTTAAGGCATTTTTAACAACCATTATTTTTTCAGATTTCTTCCAGCACAACTATCAGAAAGTACACCAGGATGTACTATTTTTAAAACTTTCAACCGATAACCTGTGTGAACTGACCATGGTGCAGTTGCTCGAGGCGGAGATGCACTTCCTGTCCTCACACCATTGGCAGCCCCAGGTGTTGGCTGTGCAGCTGGCGCAGTCTGAGAAGCGAATACACTGTTCGTCTGTGCTATCTGCAAGAAGATCAACACAGAGTCGTCGGCATATAGTAATGTTTTGCCAGAGTAGAAAACCACTTTGTTTAACCTTCTGATCAGTTGGTTTTTACGGAAATGTCAGTCAAGAAAGCAGGTTATGGATGGTTATTTTCTCACTTATCGGCCCATTAAGCCATCATTTTTATAAAGAGTAAATATCCTGCGATAAAACTGTTAAAAACTAAAACTTGTCACTGTTAAGTATGTGCCTGTTATTGCAATGAAGGCACAAAGACAACACAAGCCACAAACTCCCTTACAGAATTGATGAAACTGTTAGCGACTTTCTGGTGCTATACTATGGTGTCTGCACAAATTATGTTTGACTTACCTTACTTTTAATCTGAAAATCCAACTGATATGTTTTAGGGATAGGCATTTTTCATATTGTTTATCATCATAAATCAGTTGTTCTAGATCTGAGTTCTATTTTATGATAAAATTTTCAAAACACTTTTCATTTAAACCTGCAATGCGATGGAGCAAGTAGAACACAAAGAACCAATTTTTAACTACATCTAGTTCAGGACTATCCTAAATAGTTTAAACCGAGCTGATTGGGGCATTGCTGACCTCTGTTCTCATAATTACAATATGCAAACAAACTTGAAAGTCAAAGGCTTTCAGAATAATTACAGTCATCATGAAACAATCAGCCTACTGGAAGTTAAGCTAGTCTTAGACAGCAGAGTTTAATGATTTTGGGAAGATGTGGATGAATAGAAATGGTAAGCAGAATGGACCTACCAGGTCGTGCGGGGCAGAAAGAAGCCGGGACAATGTGATCGTGCTGTTTGGACTCCCATGGGAGACATCTGCTTTTCACCCAGAGGCAGCGAACTCCAGGCCCAGCCGCCGAACACAGAGTAGGGGACGAGAAGGCTTGGCAAGACGGAGGGTTGTAGGCCAGCACATCATTCAGAAGCAGACCCGAAAAGCCTCCAAAGACATACATGGAGCTGGAAAACCCAAATAATAACAGAGATTAGGAGAGATTTGTGAGAGAAGGAGGAAACACGGGCAATCTTAAACAGGCACAGATGAACACAGGTAGAAAACATTAAAAGGCAGCACAAAGGACCTTTGGAAATCAAAAGAACTTTATGGTGTGAAGCTGGCCTTCTGAAGTTGAAAGCTGACATTTTTGTGGTCATAGTTGACTTTTTGGAGAGTGAATGTTGTTAAAGGATCAGGTCACCATTTCAAATGGAAGAAAGAACATCCCCTCATATTCTGATGGATTTGTTAAAGCAGATGTCTAGTTTTTATTTAGAGCTGACATTTACAGGCAGCCCTACCCTAAGAATGAACCAGTTGACTTTGATCCCAGCCACCTGACGTGAACACTTTTTTTCCCTTTGAATTCTTGAAGGGTTGCAATTTGAATTCAAAATAAAATTGATCAGCACCAAGGCTGTGTGTTCAGTCATGAAGGAAGCATCCACACAATGTAATGATGACATGAGTCAATGTTGAGAGCTAAAAGCAACCAAACCCTGAATTTCTGTATGAAGCAGGAACTGTATCTCCATATAGAGGCGTTTCTAAACAAAGAGCTTCACAAGAGGTAAAGAGCGGGAGGAGAACCAGCTAAATATAACATACTGACAGGGATGAAGCCATAAAACAAGGAAAACCACAGAATAGAGCACTAAAAAGCTATGAGGACATCGTGAGGAAACATCAAGGAAACTGTAAAGGTGAACACTGCTTTCAACATTCTTCAGGAAAGTACGAGAGACCCACCCATTGCTGACCACAGCAGAGTGTCCGAAGCGATTGACGTCTCTGTGTAGTCCTGGTCTAGGAAGGACTGTCCATTTATCACAAGCTAAAGACAACAATACAGAAGGAGAAAAAAGGCGTTTCTATACATCAAGTCAAGTTTATTTGTACAGCAACAAAGCGGTTCAAACTGCTTTATATCAGAAAAAAACATGACCATTATGAAACAAGAAATAGTTGTTACATTTTGTCAAATGCCATCATTAAGATTATCTGGGAAATACACGTGGAATTTGTTGGTCAATGTTCCATTTGCTACTAGTCAAATGGAACGTTTGTAACTCCAAACAGGCATCTTTTTAAACTAAAAACTCAAATCAGGTTCCAAGACTACAAAACTACACTGATGTTTGTGATGACTTACACAGTATAAATCATTGTCCATCATATTTGGCATAATAGATCAGGAAAAATACTTTACATGGAACACAACTCAAGATTCAACTCATAAAAAATATTTTCCTAACCTAGTATCAAATTTTATGACTGTAGAATTAAATGTAAAAACAAATATACAATCTTAAATCTGGCTCAGTAAAAAGTCCTTCTCTCTTATTTTTGCCTTTATGTAAATATTATTGCTGCTTTTTGTATTGTTTTTCCATTTGGATTTTTCAGCTCTGTGATGTTTTATTGACAAAGGTGTCATTAATATGGAAATGATGGGATCTGCAAGTGTGTAACAGTCTTCAGAGAAAATGTGTCATCTCAACAACTGCTCATCACTAGGACACTTTGAGACAGTGGACTGCTAATGACCTCGTTAGACGGCTGCTAATTGAGAGTTTGTCTTTAAAGAGAGAGGTGCTGCAGAGGACACTGCAACAGCTCTTAACTGTGAGACTTGTGTCAGTGTCAAAAATCTAAGGTGTTGTATTCAATGGTGATGATGTCCAGGGTTTTGATATATGAATGACTAATTATTATCAGCTTCTAAAATGATTA
Source organism: Poeciliopsis prolifica (assembly GCF_027474105.1). Lineage (NCBI taxonomy): Eukaryota > Metazoa > Chordata > Actinopteri > Cyprinodontiformes > Poeciliidae > Poeciliopsis > Poeciliopsis prolifica. Next base: position 670,040 of record NW_026562475.1, on the reverse strand, counting down.
AAATTCTCAAGTGTATGAAACGACACACAATGCATTTCACCATGTCATTATTTAAGGGCCGAATTTGGATCAGTGGGGAGATTTGTCATCTTGCAATCTAAAAAGATATGGTGTTGAACTCCAGGTTGCTGAGCAACCTTTGTATTAGGATGTATTCACAATGGCCGTGTTTAGTTCACTTTAATCCAACTCCAGTCTGTTTGCCTAAAAAGTCTCGTAGCTTGGGAGAGAATTAATCTATCCAACTCTGATGTGAACCAAAAAAAAAACAAACTCTGCTCCACCAATGAAATCAGGTATCAGTTCAGTTAAAATGAACTCTGATGTGGTTCCCGTCCATATGTGTATACAAGTGGGCTTGAGAACGTTTCAAAAGCAGAAATTGGACTACAACACCAGACATTCTGGCTAAATACCAGGGATAGAGGGCTTGAGGCCAGTCTTGGTTTGATTTTGTTCAATAAAATGGGTCAAGGTCAGTTCAAGACTAAAATGGGTGTGGTTATATTTATTTTAAAAAAAATGTTGTTTATTAAGATCATCATCAGTTTAATACCAAGAAGTAGCTTTGGTTGAGTAAATAACCATTTGTCCAATAATTTTTTTCCATTTTATGGTGTAGATCTTCATAATTATGACATAAAAGTTGCAAGTCTGATGTGTAATATTGCAAATGTCAGACAGAGACTCTCATTGGGCAAACGTGTAATCCTTAACAACTTGACTTGGTTTGGGACAAAATAAGCTATAATTCATCCGTGAAAGAGTTTGGTTTTTTTATTATTATTATTTTAAAGGTCAGAAATTTGTGTTTCACCAGTAACTTCTGGTAATCTCGGGAGAGAGTACATGAGTCAAGCAAACTTGATATCTACGCAGAGGTCTAATTTAATACAATTATGGTAAAACGATACAGCAGCCAAATTTCTGCACTGCCTTCAAGAAGCTCAGTAATTTAGCTGCTTTTTATAACAGGTGAAAAATGGGAAGTAAACCCATTGAGGACAAAGCATTACCAGTTCCAATTAAAGTCCATAAACCAGAATCAAATCCTATTACACTGCAAAGGAGTCAGAGCTTTCTGTGTCTGTGAACAAAAATGTCCAAAAAGTCTTCAGATATCAGAAAACTACAAAAAGTTCAGTCAGTGTTTATAAGGACTACAGATAAATAGAAATAAGAAATATGAAGTTAATCAGTTGCTAAATTGACTTCAATAACCTATTAATAATGTTGGGAACATCCAGATCCAAGTATATTTTTTAAATCCTCATGAATTTTGTTCCTCGGTGTTGCAGAGACATAGATGTTTTGTCAGCTAATCCTTAATGTAACCTGCAATGTCCTGAATCACACTGGTACATCTGCCATGATGATCATTGCTCAGCATGATCTCTAGGTTTGCATACAAAGCCCAGTTACCACTAATATCCAGCTGAAACATGCAGTACGTGGTGCTAAAACTTCAGTCGCTTTTAAGTGATGCCACTTGGAACTTGGAGACCTAAAATAAGCATACTGGTTCCACAGGGAATGCATATCGTGGGAGTTTCTTTCCCTGAGAACAAGCAGCAGGTTTTTTTTATAGCTGTGAATTTAAGGCAGATGACTTATTATCTAAAACTGGATGTGTTTTCTTGTTTGCAGTTTTTCATAATTCCACATACATATGTGAATGAAAATTACTAGTGTGAAGTCAAAATAGACAATATTTTCAAATAAAAATCCTTTTTGTTGCTTATTTATTAAGGAGACATGTGAGCTCAACAACAAGATATTTTCTATTTCATTTAAATTACTTAAGTTATTCAACCACAAGATTGGTGCATAGTGCTGTTACACCCATTCAAGTGTTTATGGAAGCTCTGATCATTCACCGAAGGTCTTTAGACTGTGGACCCTGGGGTTACCACCAGGACTGTCTGTGCTGTGCTATGTATTTAGCATTGAGATGCTATTTCAGGCTTGAATATTTTCACCAATAGGCTAATTTCTTTCATCATACCTTGAACACAACAATAGTCTTTTCCAGGGTCTTATTGGGTTGTCTTTTGAAGCACAAAATAACCCTAACCCCTTGGGTCGATATGGTCTCGTCACCATTTGAAAAAGGTGGTTGAGATGTTAATGCAAACTCATGAGCCAATCAATGAACGGAGTCTGCTGCCAATCAAATCAATTGTCTGGAATACCCAGTTAGGTCTGGCTTGTATCACCCCTGACATGGTTCCAAAATATTAGGAGGAAACACAAAGGGAGAAGAATCTGGCCAGGGCTGACTGGGGAAGAACTAGGTTAAAACCATGGTCAGAGAAAAGGGGCTCTGGAGGGTTGAAAGGTTATTGTAAAGACGAAGAATAACATGAAATACCACATAAGCCTGTGGCAGAGTCCAGAAAAACCTGTTATGGTGACAAGCCTAATTTTACGATACACATCAGAAATCACAATAAATTAAATGCTTATTGTAATATCACTTTTTAGGCAACAATTCCCGCCGAATCAGATGTCATGAATTTACTTTCAAAGTTTTTTGTCGTTATCAAAACCAAAAACATTTATATTTGTGAATCCAAACCCCACCCTCATTTGACAGCAGCTGCAGCTAAAACCATTCAGTGATATTTCATCTTCAAGTTCCATTTTCGTTGCACTAGATACACCCAGTTTTACCAACATGATGTGGGTGTGAAGCTGCTAAACTGAAGACTTAACACACACAAACACAGAAAGATATATATATAACCCACATTTCAACAAAGATTTTAATTTCCTCTCAGGATATGAGAAAATCTTTGTTAATAATGCATGGTGGGAAAAAGAGTGTAATCGCCAGGCCAGATCAGAGCAGGCAGGCATTCTGATTGACAGGTTGATCTGATGTGCAGTAATAGGGGACTTGATGAAGAAAGCCAAGAGGAGGAAGAAGAGGAGAACCAAACACCATCACTCCTCCCCCCAGCCTCTGTAGTAAAAAAACAAGCTTTCATAGTTTGTGGCTGTTTGTGTGCAGCAAACAGTGTGTGGGTGTCAAGTTGGAGAGGGCCGTATTTTTTAATCAGAGTTCATTTTCCCCCAAATCTAATTAGAAGCGTGAGGGTGGCAGGGTTGTTGTGGGGGAGTTGGAGGGGAGAAAGCTGAAGGGAGAGAGGGGAGAATTAAATCCAAATGATTTAAGTGCTTTCCATGTCAAGCAGAATCTAATGTGTGGCAGTGGAAGAGCAGGAGATGCTAATAATGTCATGTCGCCCCTCCAAGGTTAGTGCAGCGAAAGAGCAAAAAACAAATTAGCACGCCGATCCACCGCTTGCAGCGTGCACAGGAAGGCACAGAGGGAAAGAAAGAGTAAATGATGACGAAAGGAAGGATAGTGGGATGTGGCTTCTGCAGGTTGAGCTAATTAACCATGTTCTGCAGAGATGGTGCAGAGGCCAGAGTTCTTCAGAGGGTCTTCAGAAGAACTTCACGGAATTCAATAAAAGTTTTTTTTTTATTATTATTATTCAACTTCTTGCTGGCGGCCTCATGGGGGTGAAAATGTCGGACCACATGAGATGACAGGACTCCCTGAGCAAAAACAGGAGTTCAGGCTGGACAACAGACTGATGGGGAATAAAATGAAGAAACAAAGTACAATGAATGTATGAACAACTTGAGCATACTAGGGATTCATTATTTGGTCTGCTATTAGAACAAGACTTATTATTGTGCTATTTTTACATGTACTTGTTTGATCAAACCCCTAAAACAAGAAGATCTGATTGGTTTTGTTTTCCTAAGGAAACTAACTTGGGCAATCTTAACATCAGAAAATTCTCAAAGTCTGCAGAACGTTTTCACGTTAGTGTAAGATTGAAAATTGGAGTTGTGAAAATATAAAATGTTTTGGAAATCTTTTATTTTGAAAGGTTCCCCGAATGGGGAGGAAAACAAACGTTGGGTGACAGCTGAGTGTGGTGACTGCTGATGTTTTTCATTTGTTCACACACACAAGTGTTGCCTCAGTTGTGAATGTATGCATGGAAATTATGTTTTGTAACTTTTTTCTGTCTACAACAGAAGATAAATTACACCTCCTTTACCCTGTGAGGTGCTTAGAGGAACCTTGCAGTTGCTCTAAGCACTGTCTTGGACTGGAGGAAATTAATATTTTTCATTTGTATAGATTGTATCTATTAACATACTTCACACATTTTCATTTAAATATGTCATTATAAATGAGTTTTCACAAGCCGGATTTTTCTTTGCCCCATGGCCACTTAGTGCCTTTTTTGAAGTGTGAGATGGATTATTCATACCACTGACAGAAATAGAAACAGAAATAGATTTGTAAATATTTTTTATTTATTTTACTTAGCAAAAAAGTTATTTATGACTGAAAGTAATAATGAATCAGAAGATAATACAATAATGTAAAAGGAGTGTCAATAAAAAATAATTTAGGTGCTAAGTAGATAGTTATGTCTTCCTAGACAATCAATAAAAAAAAAATATTGGCTTTACAGTAAAACATTTTAATAATTATTGACAATTTATCTTTAGTGATGACCTCCAAGTGGTTGAGGTAGGAGAGGGCCTCCTAGACTTTAGCTCACTTCATGACATCAGCCACCATGTCATGAAGGTTGCACAAAATCTGCCTGGAGCCAATTTGTTTCTTTATTCCAACTGAAATTAAGTTTGAAATCAATTCAGCTTTTCTTGTGTGCTTTCTTGTTACAAATCTTCCCTTTGCATATCTTTGTGTCAGTTGCAAATGAATAATTTATGACATTTATAAAAACTGAGGAAGTCCATGCAAAAGTACAGGACATATAAAGACATACATTTACGCTGAACCCTAATAGCAAAAACATCATTAAAAAAACACCTTAAGCTTCATAGGAAGCTTTGTAATGTTTACCACTTTTAATTTAGCTTTTTATTCTCAGTCTTATTACTTGCCTCACCTTTATTGTCTCAAGGCAATTCTCTTTTGCAGCAGTGTGTGCTTTCTTTTCTCTCCCTAAATCCCTGCTTAATTTATTCTTTATTTCTAACTCTACACATTACTCCTACCCCCAAATACTCTTACTCCCTTATTTCATCTGCATCCTCACAATCAGAACTGTGTTTTGTGCTGCAGAAAATAGTAGAAAAAAACTAAAAGTGAGAGTCTGATTCAGAACAACAATGAGTCATTAGATATTACAATGTATATCAGTCTTCTGTCTGTCCACCATACAAATCACCAAGATTTGTCCACCATATATCAAGATATTCAACTTGAGTTCAATGATTAAAGCTTCCTCTTGCCTCAAAAATATGCAAAACAACTCAACTCAGAAAAGAAAAATACTTTCCTTAGTTTTTTTTAAAAAAAAATGCATATGTCCTAGCAACCTAATAAACAACAGTGTGCATATGTAAACAAATTCCTTTTTGAAGTAAACCAACAAAATACCTGTTTTCTTGTGAAAGTATTGGTAACTACATATTTAAAAAATACTAAATCGGGCCTCCAACCTCTAGTGACACTTACACTTTTAATCCAAAAAATGTACTGTAGCTTTAATATGTACTGTAGGTGCATAGGAGTGGTGGCAATAGACCTTTGGACAACAGGTTGAAGAGTGAGAAGATGCCAGGGAACTGGAAGAAAAAAAGTGTTCCGGTGCCAATTATCAAGAACAAGGAAGATGGACTGAATTGGGGGCAATTACAGAGGAATAAAGTTAATGAGTCTTACAATGAAGCTGTAGGAAGCCATCACTTCTGGCTAATGTCAGAAGTGAGCATTTGTGAGCAGCAGCATGGTTCCATGCCAAAGTAGAAGATTACTACAGACACAAGTTTTTGCTTTACGTGTGTTTTTGTAACTTTAGAGAAAGTGTATGAAAGGGTACAACGGAGAAAAGCTTGAAAAGGTCTGGTGTGACACAGAAGTACATCAGAGTGGCACAGGACATGGTGAGACAGCAGTGAGGTGTGCTGTAAGAGTGACTGAGAAGTTCAAGCTGAAAGTGCAACATTATCAAGGATTGGTTCTAGGCTTCTTCTTGTTTGTTTTTGTGACAGATAAGGTTAGACAGGAATTTGGATTACGATGCTTACAGATGTACTCAGTGTGATCAGCACCCAGAGGTGGAACTATAACTGGAAAAAAGGATTGAAGCTTCAGCTTGCAGCAAGACAGAATACAATCATGTAAATAAGAGGGACTCTAGCAGACTAGTAGAAGAAAAGAAGTTAGAGGACCATAAGTACTGAGGGTCAAAAGTCCAGATCAACAGAGAGTGTAGAAAAGCAGTGAAGGTGTGTGTTCAATCTGTGAAGGTGTGTGTTCAATCTGTGAAAGTGTGTGTTCAATCTGTGAAGGTGTGTGTTCAATCTGTGAAGGTGTGTGTTCAATCTGTGAAGGTGTGTGTTCAATCTGTGAAGGTGTGTGTTCAATCTGTGAAAGGTGTGTGTTCAATCTGTGAAGGTGTGTGTTCAATCTGTGAAGGTGTGTGTTCAATCTGTGAAGGTGTGTGTTCAATCTGTGAAGGTGTGTGTTCAATCTGTGAAGGTGTGTGTTCAATCTGGTTGGAATGGGTGGAGAAAAGTGTCAGGTGGGATGTGTGATTAAGGGGTATGAGAAAGAATTAAAGGGAAGGCTCCTACTGTGTAAAAGACAGTAGTGAGACTAACTTTTTTTTCATTTAGGGACAATACCAATGAGGCCTTCAAACTCAAGCCATAGAGATACAATAGTCATAGTATCGCTATGACTACTGAGATAGTCATAGAGAGACAGTACAAGGTACTTGCTGTACCTCTTTATGGTACAGCAAGTAAAACAAATTTAAAAAACAGTTCTTATGATTTTTCTTTGGTATTGGGGCAGACCAAAGGTACATTATTACCACAACAGTAGAATTTGCAACTTGACTCTACACCAGATCTCTTAAGTGGAAACTAACATGACCAACTAAACCATCAATTGAAAAAGTTAAGAGATCATAATTCCTGGGCATGAATCTGATTAATCCCTCTCTAGGGTCAGCATATTAACTCAATGTGTATTTTATAACAAATCTCCAGCATTGCAAGAACTGAAGGCTCATTGCCAGAATTCTCCTCCATCGTCAGGAGGAGAATTCTCACTAGAAATGATCTGGTTCATTTCTAGTGGGCTTAGTTTTCTCCACAGGTGTGTCTGACACCTGTGGATCAGCAGCAGGAGTTTAAGAGGAGCAGGTCCCCGGCACTTTGTTGCCAGAGTGTTTTCACCTTTGTGGTAACATCTAGCCCAGATTTTCCTGGAAGCAATCTTGTCTGTTTTGCATTCTTACCTGTCCTGTGCCTTTTTTCTTTTTTTGTGATTACGAGATCCCAAATGCTTTACACTCAACCTGAGGTCCGGGTTCGCTACTCTCCCACATCAGGCCGGCCATCCCTGTCAGACAAACCCCACTGCTCCTACAAGTAAGACCTATCTAATTAAGGTCATTTTTCTCCCTACAGATCGCTGTCTGACCCGGCCCACTTCCACTCGATTCCAGACCAGATACTCCTGCATACCCCTTCATTGAACATTCCTTTGTCTGTCTGTAAATAAATCTTTAATCAGATCTCCCGAAAGTGACTTTGCATGTAGGTTTGGAAAGTTCAGAACAAAATGACATCCATGTTTTGTTGTGCTCAGGCATTTTTTACTCTGCAGTATTGGGCCACTTTCTGAATAAATAAGCATTCATCTTTCTTGAGTTGATTTCTGTTCCCTGCTGCTTTGCTCATGTACAGAAATGTAATCCCTGTTGTCCTCTCACAGTTTTTTCCTCGTCTTTCTCTTCTCTGTCTTGACAAGAGGTGCAAACACTCTTGCCATCTGCTCTATGATGCAACTGGGTTTTACGTACTGAGATCTTTAATCATCCATACCATTCCTGAGATGCATGGTCTGCAGCCCCCACACTCTCTTTATTTGCAGTATGTCCTGTCTGAATGTATTTTTGTTTGTTTTGTTTTACGAGGGACTAAATTTGCACTACAGTCCTTTTATTTCTTTCCCTTTCATTTATTATGGACCACTTTGGGTAATTCAACTACCTCTAAATATGTGTGATAAAAACATTGTTTTTTTTCTGAAAAATCCTAACATCCTATATAAAATATATTAAAGAAATGAACTGGTTTACAACCAGTTCTTCCACTGTCCAGCAAGTTCATCTCCATTAGCAGATGGTCCCTGCTTCTTGTACTTTCTTCAGGTATCGTACAAGTGGTGTGGCATTGATCGAAAAGTGCATGTTGACTGTCCAGAAACTTAAGTGACTGGGTGAATTATGTGACTCCTCGAACAACGACATCTCAACCATGTGTCAACGTTTGGACCAGAATAAACATGATTTTGCAGTCTTGCAAGCAGCGGTGTAGATCTGGTCAGCGTTTTGTCAAATCCAGTTACAGTTTACCGTTGGCCCATGTGTAACCCATGTGTTGTTCATTTTATTCTTTTCAACAAGGTTCATGCATGGTTACTAGTCTATATTTTTGAACACATAATCTAAATCCAAAATATTGCACTTGCTTAAAAAAATACTATTGTATAAGGAGATTTTTAGAAATTGAATCTGACACTTGGTCTTTTACCAAAGACAAAAGAGAAATCTTACAACCTCTAAAATCTGATGTCACTCCATTTTTGTTTACATTTTGTGACGAACATAGTTAAGCTCAGTTTCTTCTTCAGAGGTTTTCTTTCAATGGTCCTAAGCAAGGAAGGGAACAAGTTTTTCAAGGGATTTGGATCGTTTAACACAGTGCAACGTAAAAGAGAACTGGATCAGCTAAAATGGAAGAAATTGGACCCCAATTGAGTCAAGTCTATCAGGTGTGATAGGTGGACTATAGGTGGACTATCAGGTGTGAAAATAGTTATAGGTTGTATTAACAAAGGTTCTACCAACTGACTCTGAGGGACTAAACAGAAATCCACATCACACTGTTTTCATAATTACTTGTAAAAAACTTTTTTTTTCTTTCCTTACACTTTACAAATATGCACCACTCTGTGTTGGACCATCAGATAAAAGCCCAATAACATACGTATCAGTCATTGGCCATAACATGAAAGAACTGAATGATTACCAAGGCTGTGAGCACCTTTTGTAAGGCTGTGTAATACTTGCTGTGTCCCCACACCTTCAGTGTTGCTCCTTGTAGATGCTGACAGTTCACCCTTAAAAAGACTGCAGCAACCAACATCCCAGAAGCTGCAAATTGAGGAGGGAAAAGATCCTGCTTCTTATACCTCCAGGAATTGTTCTTACCTATATCGTATGCCAAGAAGTCAGCAGAAAAGCACTTGGCTCCGTTGCTTAGAGATGTGTCATTGTGAGTGTTTCCTCCAAACACCAGCATTGTGCCACTCAACAGCACCGCTGAGTGGAGGTACCTCGGCAACCCGCTCTCCCTGAGAATCAACCTGCACACGCACACACACACACACACACACACACACACACACACACACACACACACACACACACACACACACACACACACACACACACACACACACACACACACACACACACACACACCCCCACACACACACACACACACACACACACACACACACACACACACACACACACACAGAGAAAGGCGAGATTATACTCATTTTCTTCGTTTGACTTAATTTCCCTTCAAAGTTGACATTAGCATCCATTTTGTACTGCATAATTACAAATGAGAATTGCTTAATACTGGTCTGAACACACTCAGTTTGGCCCAGATCACCTTCTTAAGGGTTATGTGCATTAGTTTAGCAGCTGATTTACAGTACATGTTTGGACATAGTTAAAGAATTGAGTATTTCACTGACTTTACTTCAACCAACCGCAGAATTATTTTCTCAATCTCATTCTTGGTTAGTTTAAAACATTATCAAACATCTATAAAAATAGATACACATAAAAAAAATTCAATTAATTCACTGTTGGGAACTATTTTTGGTATTCTGTGTCACAATAAAGTGCTAATATAAACATTTTGATAAACTGGTTCAGGTGAAAGACATTCTGTTGTCACCGTCTTGTTGCTACTTCTTCCTTTTTGTCCACAAGAGAGAATTATTTTAAACATGTGAACATAAACACTGCATCTCAGTTGATCTGTCTTGGTCAATAAGTATTTTCATGAATTCTGCAAATAAAAATATTTATTTGATTGTACTACCCAATTTCGGGACCTTTTCCAACTCAGCATTCAAGGGTTCAGTATTCATAGATTTTCTGCTTAGATTTTTTTGTGAACATAGCTGAAATATTCCAAGGAAAATGCATCTTGGGGAGGTGTAATACATTTTACCACCATTTTTGTTCAAGATTTTGACCCTTTCTTTCTACAAAAATGACAAGTCATAACCCACATTGTTAAAACATAAATTAAACCACCACTATTCATATTTTGTATTGATTTATTTTTGTTTGATTTCACCGGATAAAAGGAACACAAAAGTTTCACATTTGCCATAAAAAAACAAAGCATTATAATACTCTCATAGACTTTAAGGAAGATATCCGATTATTGAAATCAAACTGGAACTGTTTGGAAGGTGTGCATTTAACTGCATCTAGTGTAACACTAATAATTCAATTCAATATCACACTGAGATTTGATACGTAGGTGGTTGACGATTTGTGGCTGCTTTGGTGCTAAAGTTTTTAGGATGTGAACAATCTGCCATTTCTAATGAAACAATAAATTCTGCTCCTAATCAGAAATCCATGAACGAGAATATCCAAACGTTGGTTCAGTGAACTGAGGTGATGCAAAAGAGAATTGAGTAATTTATGCAAAATTTAAAACTATTAGATTTTACACTTTTTAAGGACCCACAGAGCATAAAACAAAATAAACTCATCGTTTGAAAGAGAATCATTTCAGAGCAATCAGAGAAGTAGAAGAAGAGAATCAGACAGGAGGTTTAACCTCAGGTAGATGGATGGCTGAAACGGGAAGCTCAGCTCCATTAGTCTTGCTCCTTTCACTTTGAGCATATGCGCAAGTGTAACAGTCACCACCATGAATGCACTGCTGTACCCGAGCAACCTACTGTGGCTCTCACTTTCCAACAGAAAATAAATGCTGCTCCCTTGTGTCATTTGAGATGTCGGACTTTGGAAAATGTTCTTGAAATGCATCAGCGGGAGGCTGGTTCATGAAGAGTTCTGACTTATTTAATAAAATTCAAACGGCTGTTGTTGTGACTTCTTTACACTTATTTTTTTAAGGATAGTTTGCATAAGTGACTGATTTACAATTAAATGTTAAGAATAACTTACATAATGACTATTATTAATTGAATTTAACATGATTGTATATTCATGTTAAATTACATGTATATTACAAAAGCTTAAGTAAAACATATTTAAATGTGAGGCATGATTTATTTGGATAGAGGAAGTCTTTTATTTTTAAGAATGCTTAACAGAAGCTAACTCTGTATTTTGTCACTGTCTTGCTTCTGTTGATTTTAGTTGCAAGGTAGCAAACAGCTGTTGCTGTTTTCTCTTTTTTTTTCTCATTAAAGCCCCATTCTGCTAACTCCAGTTTTTTTTATGCTAAGAAATCACAACAGTGGAGAAGTTGTTATTGATTCTTCTAAAACTCGTCTTACTTTGTCCTAAGTTTGTTTCAAGTAAACATCCAATATAATCTGAAGAAATTACTAACTGAGAAGAAAGAGGAAACAGTATTAAAGAAAACATGAATTGTTTCTGTGATCCCAACTGATGTGGGAGAATCTTTACCTTAGCATTTCTTGCTCGTCAATGTTGATAATACTGTTAACTACTAGCATGACAGGTATTAAATTTGTGAATCTTTAATTCATTCACAAAAAAAATATTTAAAAATTCTACAAGGTTCCATACAGTATGCCTGTCTCCAGCTATATACCAGAGGAGGGGGGGGTTCACCCTGGCCAGGTCGCCAGCCTGTCACAGAATTTGTACATTTCTGAAACTTAAATTGTTACAGAATTTAAGCTCTGTAAGCTAACCTAACAGTAATAGGTTAGCTTAGCTGCCTGGCCTTTTCTACATATAAAAATATAGAAAAGGCTAAAAATATAATTTGACAAAAAGTTAAACTTAATACAATTATTTTTTTAGCAAGACAAGGAATTAAAATTTACTGTGCAATATATTGTTTCTACACCCACAGATTTTGTCAAACTATTGGGACCTGAAAGTTTGAAATATTGTGGCAGTTTTGGTTCATTTTAGTATTTACTAAGGTTATCTGTGTCCAACATTGACATTTGGACACAGATAACATTTAAGCCTGTGTTTGCAAGGGGAAACACACTTTTTAGAAAGGTAAATTTTAGAGAGGAAAAAAATGTGTATTTAGCTCCAAAGTCATCAGGGTGTCAGAAAATTATGCTTCTTTCTCTCACCATGTTCTGGTGGCGATGCTGTAGCGGTACATGTGATCCACAAGGCCGTATTTATTGTGGCTCAGTGCCATGTATCCCCCGTGGACGAACACACAGTCACCGGCCTGGTCATACACGCTGCTGTGGCCGTAACCTCCCTGAACCACGGCGCCTCCAACAGACACAACCTGCCACAAGTTCGACCCTGAAACACAAAAGCAGGAGGCGATGGATGCAGCTGATTAATGAAGAACACACACTCCCACCGGCAGACTGAAGCTGATTACTTAGAAGGTTTTTGATGTCTTGGCAAGTTTAGCTTTTTACGCTTAAGTCATAATCAAAAGAAAAAACTGAATCAATTTTAATTTTAGAGGTGAGTCTAAAAAGTAAAAAGTGAAAAATGTGGAAACAAAATGACCAAAAACTCTGTGATAAGCAAAATAGTTTATAGTTAGATGGTAGGACAATAGATCAATGGATTACATTGTGAATAATTTATGGACACAGAGAATAAGTAAAACATACTGTCATCCAGAAACCATACTGTCATACCCTAACCCTAACCCAAATAGAAACAAAACTGTGGAACCAACTTAAAAAAGCCTTGAATTTTATTATGCATCAAAACACTTATAAGCTACATGATGTGCCTGTAGGCTACACAGTGTATCCGTGAACTATGGGGGGAGGTTTTTAAATCAAAACCTCTTGCCTTAGGTGCTTGTCATGGCCTCTAGATGTGGTGTAGACTTTTTGTGTTTGCAGATTCATTCAGATTTATGCTGATTGTCTGATGGAGGCTGAAGAGCAGCAACCCCATTGGACCATCAGAAGGTCACCAAGCCAATCAGACAATGATGGGACCCAGCAGCACGTGAAAAAAACGCTCCTAGATTTGTTTCTTCAGGTGGGCAGATTTAGGAATAGGCTCTGCACAGCTGACCCCCACTTTGTTTGCAAAAAACTAACACATGGCATTCACGAACATCATGTAAGGTTATAGCGATACATTAATCTCATGATACAATACAGTTCATAATATTCTCCTCACGATATAATATATATTATGATATTCAGCAAACAATACGATTTAAATGTTAATTGTGTGGCTTTGTGTATTTGGTTATTAGGAAAATTATATGTAATTTATCTATTTCATTACTTAAGTAATTGTAACTGGTTGTTTCATTGTATGTGATTTTTAATGTGCATGTGCACATTTTTAATGTGACATGCGATAGCTGTCATTTAATTCATGTGGATTTGACATAAAACTAAGATTTAATGTATCGATACTCACAGATGAAAAATCAATACTTTCTGAGGAATAAAAATATTGTACAATCAATAAAATTATGCAACCCTAACATCATGCTTGGGATGGATTTTATTCAGTATGAAAGACTTAACACTCGTTGTCCATTGACAAATTGCACAAGTTGGATTTATGAAAATAAATTTGGTAACTAAAAATGCAGCAATTTTGGGAATAAAAAAATAATCACGTTTTTTAATAGAAATTTTTGTGCTAGGATGAGGTGTGACACCCACCAAGATTGGTGGGTGTCACAAAATTAAAATGGAAACATTTCTTTTTCGCATCACGCGAGTCACCCTAGCCCGGTTTACACTAGCCCATTGTTCTATATGCTTTGTCTTTTCTACTGAGAAATGATTGCTTGCTGTTGAAATAAAATTTTAACCAGTTGCTAACATTTAGCCATGACCAAAGAAATTGCCTGCGCTGTACACAACCATCCTCCACTGTGAAGAGAGAAGTGCCAAGCCGAAGGGCATCTTTGGTAAAAATAAAATGTTTTTATCATTCCTCTTGCTCCAAATTTAATTGGTCAGTATTTGGAAACATGCCCTGAATGACTTTTTTTTTTTTAACAAATTCTAAACTAAAACAGCCAGACATTATCATTCACAACTTGTCCTTCTGTTGTCTGATTGGCCCTGTGGAAATTCTAACGGAGAATGGGAGAAAACCCAGACTGAGGCCTCAAAGGACATGAAAATCTAAAGGGACTTTCTGGAAAATAGGCTACCGTTATGGCTACCGTTATGGCAGTTAGCATGCAGCAGCTTATATGTAGGCACTGGCATTCTTGTACAATGTGCAGCTGGCTCCACCAGAGGCCTCACTGCATCACAAAGTTCATCAAAAGTGGAGTTTGTCATCCAAAAGCTGACTGTAATTTCCATCCATCCATCCATTTTCCAGTCACCCTTCTCCCTAATGGGGTCGGGAGGTGCTGGTGTCTATCTCCAGCTGCGTTCCGGGCGAGAGGCGGGGTTTACCCTGGACAGGTCACCAGTCTGTCGCAGGGCAACTCAGAGAGACAAACAGGACAAACAACCATGCACACACACACTCAGACCTAGGGAGAATTTGGGAAGGCCAATTAACCTGGAGAGAACCCACGCACGCAAACTCCGTGCAGAAAGACCCCAGGCCGGGAATCGAACCCAGGACCTTCTTGCTGCAAGGCAACAGCGCTATCCACTGCGCCACTGTGCAACCCACTGTAATTTCCCCAAAACGTAACTGATCCCAAGTTGTAACAGGATTTCTTATTCCAACGCCTAAATAAGATCCCAATGTCTCCCTTGATGGCTGTTAAATGAGCGTTAGTGCCGTTATTAAATTTTAATAACTTATGTAACGGATTGTAAAATGAAATGTCTAAATTATTTGTAGTTTATTTAAATTAAACAATTTAAATGAATTTCTAATTTAAGACTGTTGCAGATTGTTTATGTATGTTTGTCTGTTTTGGTTTGCATTGTTGGTGATTTATTTGGTTTAATGGTATTTTGTAATGTTTTGGGATTTTTTTGTTTAATACGTACCTCACGGGCTGCCGTAGAGAGAGAAAGGGGCAGGGCCTATAAAACTGGGGAATTGCAGTGAACCAAATGAACTGTCAAACGTTGGACTAAGAAATGGCGTTCCCCAGTAAAGGCAGCGAGGTACGTTTTTGTTTGTTGTATTGTTGATTTGTGTTGTATTTTAATATTTGTATTTGTTTAGTTTTCACGGTGATGGTGATGATGATGGTGATGATGATGGAGGTTTTGAAGTCAAGTGACCTGACGATGATCCAGCAAAATCATCAAAGGAGAAATAAAGCCAATATCACCTGTCGAGACCAGCTGTTTTTTAATTCAAGTACTGGGGATCAGCTACAACTTATTACATGAACAAGTTTGTTGACATATGACTTTAATTGCATTTTGTATTTATTAAAAATACTACAATAGCAAAATAGTGTTTTCTCTTTTTTACATTAACAGGAATATTAAAAACGATTTGTACACATTTGTAATGGAGATGCTGCTAGTGGGGTGGAAATTCAGCTTCCAACAGGACAAAAGCAGAGCTATGAAGGAAAGGTTCAGATCAAATGTATTACTAGGGCCCAGTCAAAGTCCATACATAAATCCGACCGATGATGGATACAAGACTTGAAAACGAATGTTCAGAGATACCTTGTGTTCCACCTGAGATTGTGCTGCAACAGAAAGTTCACTCTTCACATGTCCAAAGGTTTTAGAGACATGCACCAAATCCCTTGCAGCTGTAACTACAGCAAAGGTGATTCTATGATTTACCAACACGGGATAAAGAAAATGTAAAAATGTAAAAAGAGCAAGTAAGAACAGGTGAAACATTGACCACAGAGAACAGATGAGGAAGTAGAAGGTCAACTTCCATCTCATCTCTGGCAGCAAACTGGTGTAAACCGGCTTCTCGTTGTTGTCATTAAATCCTGCTACCTTGTATTTCACACTCTGTTTCTACTCCCCCTCGTTCTCCTGCAGGTTGACTCTTCATCACTCCCTCTGAGGTCTAACGATGCTCCATACAGACTACGACAATATCAGAGAAAGAGAAGGGCAGCCAGCGACAGATAGGAGCACATGAAAGTGACAGACAGATGTGAAGAAAATCCTGAAGGTAGTGGAGAGAAAGATGATGAGGACCAACCAGGAGTGATTACTGAAGGGGTTTGAGATTGAGGTTGGCAGATGAAAAAGGAAAAAGATGTAGAACAAAATTGAGAGGATGTGAGAGGTGGAGAATGTTTGGAAAAAGGAATAGGAAAAGATGAGAAAAATGGGAAGGTGGGGGAGAGGAGTAAGTCAGTGGCTTCATTAGTCACTTTCCTCTTTCTGGCCTGGGTACCACCTCCTCTTAATGACCACTCTCACTGTGCATCATTGTGTATGAGTCATTGTTTGGCTCTGTGTGTTTGCGTGCATGCGGGTACTTGTATATCCTGCATATAGAGGACCACATTCACAATATTCACAAACAAAGGTAAATAATTTGTAGAAATTAAGAACATTTCCCCCGTCCTAACTTTTTTTGCAGCTCTGCTGTAGAAGTTAATTTTGAGGTATGAAGCAAGTTACGTTTTGGTTAAAGTTAGGATTGGACTACTAATGATTGGGCATGAATGCACTAAATTAAAGTCTCCCATTTGTATAAAAGTTAACATTTTTCTGTGTGTTTTGAGAAGGGAGCATGCATGTTTTCTTCTAATTTCAGCTGTTCGATGTCAACGCTGCAACACTGCCATCTACAGGCTCAGATCTGACAAACAACTCATTTTAGCTGACAGAGTTAAATAAAAAGCACTGCCCTGGGGATGATTGTTGCACACAACAATAGTTAGTTGGTTTAATATGTCGTTTTACATATATTCTTGTACAATACTAATTGTTTCATATATGTGTATATGTGGAGTTGATGCAAGTCCAAAGAACTTATCTTTTCTCTAAGATAAGTCAACTTATTCCCCAAGAAGCAAGGAAACCAAATGAGAGACGGCTGATTTTTCCTGATTTAAGTAACCTGATGACATGTATGCTTCTTTAGTCAATTGTTCATGGCTGAACAATTGAAGTAAGATGTAAGAAAGATGCCAAAGGGCCAGGTCAGAAAAAAGAAAAAGTATGCAAGTAAAAATAAGAAATGGTGAAACAATGAGATAAAAAAAGACGTACAGAAGATACAAAAATAAGCATCAGCAGCTACATCTAAGCATTCCTCAGTAATTTGTCAATAATCAAACTGTTCCATAAAGGAAAAAACTTGAATACAACTCAAGTTGTAGCATAGCATAAAAAACATATGCTAAGATGGTATTACAAAAGACTATTACAATGGAGATGAAGAAAAAAAAAAATGATACCAAATTCAACAGGTGCACATTGAACTGTGTTTTTGATTATATGTGTTATAAGAATAATACCTCAAATTTGTATAGCTCTTTTTTTGGAAACTTACAGACAATCATAAAGCCTACAAATAAAATTGACTTACTGATGTTGTACTCCTGAACTTTGTTGATGTAGCTGTAGATGGGCGAGTAGCCGAAGAAGACCAACATCACTGGGTCGCCGTTGGGCAGGATCACCACGTGAGCCGTGTGGCCCTCCAGGGCGTAAAGCGGTGCTGAAGCTGGTTTCTGTGCTAACCAGCTACGAGTGGGGATGTTAAACAACCACAACTCATCTGTGATGTTAGCAGGGCCTGTCTCCAGCTTTCCACCGAACATATAGATGCAATCCTAAAACAAGAGAAGAACATATTCTTAGCTGTCAGCTGTGTTGTTGATGGAACTTTGAACTTCTTGTTGATACTCTGTATCCCTGAGAATATGCTACATGTGCATTTTTCAGACGTTTTTTGGATGATTTTCAGGGAAGTTTTCCATAGTTTCTCTACTATTAGGTCTAAAAACCATAAAAGTATAAATTGTAATAATTTACACTCTAAAAATGATGTAAAAGTTTCTCTGAATGTGTTTTGTACTGTATATCTAAATTTAATTTAAAACAGTGGCATCATTTCAGGGATTGGGAAGCTTGTAATTGCATCTCCTGATGCATTTTAGTCACTGTCATCAAAAACATTTTTACCTACACCCCAAAGTCTACCCTGTATTTAAATGCTATAAGACTCATCACACTAAGTTTGTACAGCAGGAGATCAAGTTTTCCAGGAGGCTTTCTTTGAACATCAGCTGGAATCGCCGTGATAGAATGATAGAGTGCTAATGCTAGGCACTTCATCAAACTACTCTGTTCAAATCAGGAGTTTACTGAAACCTCTAATTGTAAGGATTGAGTCAAATATGTCATTAGAAAACTAAACGCTGTCCTTCATTATCTCCCACTAGGGAAAGGATCAGAGAAATTCAAATTGTGTCGTCGAAAACTGCACTGGGGATGAGCTACAATCACATTACTAATACAGACCATGTTATACTGATGAAATGCTATCTGTTATTTTACTGGACAGTAATGACACTGAATGGCATATATTGAAAGAGGATTGAAACTTTAACACAAGATGCATACACTTTTACTTTACTCTTATTTATTTATTTCAAATAAAATGGTTAAAACCACATCTGAGGAGAAGGTGTTCTAGTCATCAGCTTGGGATGGCGTTCCATTCTTCATCCAGTATTTATGAAGCAGGGAAGAGAAAATTAACAGGTCTTTCTTCTGGATGAGCGTTAGTATAATCAGTATCATTGTAGCAGAAGAAAGAATCGACCCAACTTGAGTTTTTTTTTTTTCTTCCTGTGCTAAGTTCAGCGATTTACAAAGTGGGTCCTTGAGTGCCGGCTTCAGGCATGTTTTTGTTCTCTCCCTGGTTTAATGCACCTGGATCAAATTATGGGTCATTAGAGGCCTTAGGAGAATACTAACATGATGAGAAGGTTGTTACTACCACCAGGGAAAGAACTAAAACATGCAGGCTGTCGGCCCTCCAAAACCTACTTTGGACACCCCTGACATACACGCTTGTAGTAATTTAAGCATACGATTATATGCTGTTGCAAAGACCATCCCAGGTTTAACAGGTGCTGCATAAAGGGATGTCATACAATTTACTACTTTGCACTATAATTTATACTCCAGCCATAAAGTGTCCAGTTAAATCAAGAAAACGTTTACTAATGTCAGAAACGTTCTTTTTATCTCTATCCTCTTTTTAAACAGAATGTAAAAACTGTCTTGGTTGTCCAACACTGTAATGTAACACTTGTCAGAGTTGTATCACTGAAAATTATTCAATGATTTGTGTGTGTTTTACCTGGTAAAGAGCCAGAGAGTGTCCATATCTGTAGAGGGGTCCACTGCTGGCAGGCACCACGTCCCATGCGCTGGTATCTGGGTTGTAGCTGTGCAGACAGAGAGAGAAACTTCAGCCATGAAAGTCACTTTCAGTAAAACAGACCTTTACTTTAGTCAGTGGAGCTTACTTGAGCATCATGTGGTAGTTAGAGTAGTTGAAGGAGTAGCCTCCCACCACCCACATCAACCCAGAATGCACCAGGGCTCGGTGGGAGGCCCGGCCCAGAGACTGAGCAGACGGTTTAATGCTGGGCAGCATCCAGAAGGCCCCCATGGAGGGGACAGGGATGGTGCAGTCAGGACCTGACACACAGAGATAAGAACACATTTTATTTACACAACAATCTGCAGTGCTAGAAACATAATCTCTACAAAACTAGCTATGTAATATCATTCTTACTGGATGCTAAGGGTTTGTTTTTTATTTAAAACTATATCAAAGTAAAAAGGCATGTACAAAATTTTAAGTCTGAAGCAAACAGATATTTTAGTAATCAATCATTCTATGGATTATTCAGATGATTAATCAATTTTTTTTCAATCACAAATTTTGCTGTTTTTTATTTACCTGGACTTATTTTACACAGTATCAGAAATACATGATTAAAGTAAATACTTGAATTCCTTTAAAAAATAAGAAGAGAAAAACATTTCACTGCATGAAATGCAATAACAAGTTACTTTCAAGAAAGCATACCAGTTTTAACTGGTGATGTTAAAACTGCTACTTCAGAAGTTTTGGGTAGAATATATTTTCATAATATTTTAATACAAAGAAGGTTCCATTTTTTATGCAAATTATGATGTTGATTATTTCAACAATTGATTAATCATGATAAATTGTTTCAGCCCTAAGTGTATATTTTTTGTATTTTTTTCAACTGATCTTATTTACTGTAATGTTTCTGTTTCAAGAAGCTAAATTTGATGTTTTTCCTGTCTACATACAACATTCACATCAGATATGGAACTGCACAAAAGCAGTAGACTTTCTGTAATTTCATGATAATTTGCTTTCAGGGACTCAAACTGAAAATAATTTGATCAGTAATTTTTGAGGTTTTTTAACAAATTTTTGAGTGGGGTTGACTTATGATTCTCTGGATTTGTCACTTCTTTTCCTGTTAAATAAAAGTAAGAAATGTCAGGTGCAGGTTATCTTCTACTAAGAGGGAAAAACAGAATGAAAAAGGTGAGGAAAAAAAACTAAATATTTACAATTGTGTACATTTTACTGACCAATCCTATGATAAAAAGAAACCATTTATTTTATTTTAAAAACAGAAAAGATCAAAGTTTAAGCAAGTGGTACTTTTTGCAAAATGATTTTATGCCCAGGTTGGCATAAAACAAGAGGGCTCCACCAGAAAAAAAAAGGAAAAGAGTTAGCTATCAAACACTCATAGATGGGTTTCTATGTCCATTTGAATCATCTAATCTATTGCACACCAAGTAAAATCATAACATATATATATATATATATATATATATATATATATATATATATATATATAATATATATATATATATATATATATAAAATAAAGGGAACATTCAAATAACACATCCTAGATCTGAATGAATGACATAAATATGAAAATAATTTCCACCTGTTGTCTATTCCATTTGCACAACAGCAGGTGATATTGATTGTCAATCAGTGTTGCTTTCTAAGTGGACAGTTTGATTTCACAGAAGTTTGATTTACTTGGAGTTATATTGTGTTTGTTTGAGTGTTCCCTTTATTTTTTTGAGCATATATATATATATTGTGTATATATATATATATATATATATTGTGTATATATATATATATATATATATATATATATATATATAGATATATATATATATATATATATATATATATATATATATATATATATATATATATCGCATTTTAAGAAACACATTTATTCTTTCTGCATTTCTGATATTAGCCCAGGAGAGGGCAGTGCACCATCACTGAATGGAACAAGTGTTTTAGACATGCTATGTTAAATTAAATAAATTTGATCTGTTGTTTGAGATGAAAATTTAGATGAAGACGAATAAACTATGTATAATTTAATAAAGTTTTGAATTCTGATTGAATTATTCAGTTATCTGTGGTCATTGTATGATTTTCAAAAATATAATTTCCCTCCAAAACTGGATCAGGTTTAGCAGACAGCTACATGGAAAGAATATACTTTCAAATTGAGACAGTCCATCCCTTAAAAGTTTAAATGTTCCTATGTGTTACCAAGAACAAAAACAGCAATCCAACTTTAAACATTTTCCATAAAAATAATGTTTAAAATGATAATGTGCAACAACTAAGCAGTGATGTGTTGGTAAACCTCCTCCCAGATTTTGCACTTTAACGACGATCAAAACACAGCAATCTGAATAAATCGCCTCTGTGCATGGCATTATGGGAAATGTGGTCTTTGTTCTGACGATAAAAACAAATGGATGTGTATTGATCTGAAGCGTTGCACCTTGCCAGCTGTTGTTGCAGACGCAGAGCTTTTCTCCAGTCAGGTCGCAGTAGCCGTGGTCCGGGCTGCCACAGTCATCCCTGCAATATGGAATGGCACAGGCCTCGCCTTTCCAATACTCGTCACATTCACAATACACGCGGTCTGCCACTGAATTCCCCGCACTGCACCGACCGTGGGCCGAACAGTTGTTAGGACAGGAGTTTATCCTGAGGAAGCCGGACAGGAACCGCATTTAGAACTATGCAGTGATACTAATTCATGAAATAAAAATTCAAAGATAATGTGGATGTGGTGTAATAATTGTCAATATCAAGCAGCTCCAAAGCCATCAGAATGAAAGTTTATTTTAATTCTCTCATCAGCTTCCTTTAGTAAACAAACAGCTTTGTTTCTGTTTGGTTCTTTATCTGTCATACCTAAATATTTAATCAAATACATTTTAATTATCTGAAACAGTATTATAAAAACTGAATGTTAAATTTCACAAATATGAACGTTTACGTTAATTTGTTTTGCAGAATGAAAATACAATGAATGATGGGAAAGAATAATCTAATTTTATTCAGGATGGGTAAGTGTCCCATCCTGAAACTAATTTTTATCTTTGTTTTACATTGAAAGGGCTCTTTAGAAAACCACAGCATGTGTATTTTGAAAAACACAATTTGAACAAACTTACAGTGCAGCTCAACAACACATCTTAACCCTTTCATGCGTGAATTATGATCCTTTGTGTCAGAATTTTTTCCCATTTTTTATTTTCTTAAGGCATAAAAAAGGTAGGGAAAAATTGTAATGAAAAAAATATATATACATAAATATATAAACTTCATAAAAAGAAAAGTTGAATAATTCAAGACTGCTAATATCTGTAAAATAATCCTGGTTATTAATTTCCAACAAACCCAATGCACTTAAAAACAGCTTTGAAAAGCTAAAACTGCTGTTGTCAATCCATTTTCAACATGAAAGGTGTGCATTTTCAAACATCTTTTTTCGTTTTTTCTATTTTTCATTGTTTTATTAAACTTTCAAATTGCCATGTAAAGCAGTGGCATTTTAACTAGACAGAATGCTAATTCAAGATATCAGTAATGCCATTTTGACTAGTCAGAATGGCATTTCCAACTTGAAGGTCTTACCCGACTGAAGGTGCCGGGTGCTGAATTTTGTTTTGGTTACTAATATGGGTGGTCTTATCTGATCAATGTTACATATGTTTGTTTATCTCCTCTTCTATCAGGTTGACTTAGAGCTGAGATGGGGGGTGGGAGGTTAGGGGGTTTCTTTTTCCTTTTTGTTTCTTTGTACTATTTTTATGTTTGTTTGTTTTGTTGTTTTTTTTCTTATTTCCCAATATATAAACAATGACTGTAATTATATTACCCACTGTAAATATTGGTTTGAGAATAAAAAAAAAAAAAAAAAAGAATGTTAATTTAAGATATATTAAAAAGAAAAGTTGAATAATTGAAGTTATCTCTAACTCACATAGAGATTTCTTTAAAGGAATTTTGACTAGTTAAAATTATAATTCAAGATATCTCTAATTTAGTTTTTTCTAGTCAGTATTTACTTTTAAGATATCTATCATTTAATTTCCACTTGTCAAAACTACATTTCTCCAGTCCAAAACATACATTAAAGATATCTTGAATTGTGGACCATATAGAGATATCTTTATTTAGAATTATGACTAGTCAAAACTAAAATCGAGATATCTGGAATTTACTTTTTGACTAATCATAATTCAATTGTAGATACCTGAAATGTGTATTTGAGTTGCTAGAATAATTAAATCAATGAGGGCCTCGAAAGCCAAAGATGGATATGGGCTTGATACACAATTTTTAAAAACATATATAGACACACTAGTGTGCCCAATAACATATCTGATAAATGCATCCATCAGTATGGCAACAGTTCCATCAGGTTGGAAGGTGGCTACAGTCTCACCAATTTTTAAATCAGGAGACAAAACAAATATCTCTAACTATCGTCCAATCAGCATCCTTCCTGTTGTCTCCAAGGTAGCAGAAAAATGGATTTTGAATCTGCTGAATAAACATCTCAGCTACCACTCTCTTCTGCACCCCATGCAGTTTGGGTTTCGTCAGTACCATTCCACAGAGACGCCAAATTGTGTCTTCATAGAAACAGTGAAATCTCTGCTTGATAAAACCACCTGCGTTGGTGCAGTCTTCTTAGACTTAAAGAAAGATATCGATACAGTTAACCATCAGGCCCTTCTCTCAAAATTAACTCATTTTAATTTTGCAGAAGATGCACTCATCTGGTTTCAGTCTTATTTGTCTAACAGGAGACAATCTGTGAGTGTAGGGGGCACAATCTCGTTATATCTTCAATGTCCAGCAGGGGTCCCGCAGGGCTCTATTTTAGGACCAATATTGTTTTCCATGTATATAAATGACTTGCCAAATGTGTGTTCACATGTCCATTTCCAAATGTGTGCTGATGATGCAGTTATCTTTACATCTGCTAAAATCACCCAGGAAGCTTCATCTACCTTGACATCAGCTTTGGAGAATATACAGCATTGGCTTTTACAGTCGTCTTTATTATTGAACCAAAAGAAAACAGTTTCAATGATGTTTACAAAAAAAAAAAAAAAAAAAAACATAGAACTGCAGCGGTCCAGTGTGTTCCTGGGGGGAACAGAGCTTGACCTTGTGCAGGAGTTCAAGTACCTCAGGGTCACACTGGATCCAACACTGTCCTTTAAAAAACACATTAAACTCACAGCAAATAAAATCAAATTTAATCTGAATAACTTTAAACAAATCAGACCATCAACGACAATTAACTCCGCAAAAATGTTCCTGCACTCAATGGTATTTTCACACATAGATTACTGCATCACAACTTGGTCACTCACTGGAGATACATTATTAAAACCTATAGAAATGTTATTCAAAAAGTCGATAAAAATTCTTGATCAAAAGCCTCTGTCTTATCATTAGTGTCATATTTTGGAAAAATATACTATGCTTAACTTTGAAAACTTTATTAATTTTAAAAACAGTTGCCTTATCTACAAAGTCCTTCATGGACTCGCTCCACCTCCACTTGCTATCTACTCTACACAAAGAGCCGAGCGAGGTCTGGGCACCAGGGCGCCTTCCTGAGGAGACTTGGAGATCCCTGACAGGAAAACAACATTTGGGCAACGGTTCTGTCAGTCAGAGGGAGTCACTTCTGGAACAGTGTGCCGGCTCAGATCAGAGAGTGTTCCACCTATAGTGTTTTTAAAAAACACCTGAAACTGTTTATTAAAACTTCCAAGACATGTCATCATTTTAACTCACTTTTTAAAGTGTTTTTTGTGAATGTTTGTTAATGTTTGTTAAATGTTTGTTAATTCTTGATTGTATGTTTATAATGTCTTTTTGTTGTTTGGGTCTCCTTGTCTAAGACTACAGATGGAAATTAGCAATTATGCTATAATCTGGCTCATTTACAGTCTGTACAGTAGTGTTGATTGTTCATTAATGTGCACTGTCCTTAATAAAGATTAAAGATTAAAGATTAAAGATTGTAGATATCTTGAATTGAAGTCCCCATACAACTCAATGGTATTTCTGATGTCATTTCGACTAGTCAGAGTGTAATTAGAGATGTCTCAAATAGGTATTTTGTCTACTGAAAATATCATTAGAGATATCTTAAATCGCTAAAATGTCTAGTCATAAAACAATTTGAGATACCTGGAATGTAAGGGAGGAAAAAACGATTTTATGTTAAAACTGCTTGCCATATATGGTGGACATCGGAGGTGATATGTGCAAATGTTTATTGTCAACATTTGCATTTGTAAAGGTCAATAGGTTTACCATATGTCGTGGCCATTTATGTTAAATTTTGTGAATTATAATTTGTAACAATTTAGTTTTCTTTTTTGGGTAGTTAGAATATATTTAAGTTGATTTAGAATTGACATTTGTAATATTTTTTTGTATTTGGAATTGTTTAGAGTAAGACTGTTAATTGTTAGACCCTCCCATTAATTTGAGTAATTAAAAATACACCGGGTGCTGGGTGCGGGAGAAAATTTGTTTGGTAAATGTCTGGTGTGTTGAGGGGAGGTTGTAAAATGATTTTTTGACCACTTTTCTGGAGCATTTTGTTGGACACCTTTTTAAGATTAATTTTCATTTTGACTATGTTTTAAGACACTTTAATTATGTATTTTTTGTCACTATTTTTTCCAAGAAATAAATTATATTTTTTTTATAAACATTGAAGAAGTGCGTTCAAATCACCGCCTATTAACACCCACGGCCTTAGATGGAAATTTTGATTTTTGGGAAAATAGAAGGCCGTGACACCATAAGTGGTTATGTTTATACAGTTAAATATGTTAACTACAAAAAAAACATAACTCACCTAAATATATATATATATATATATATATATATATATATATATATATATATATATAACAAAAAGACGGTGCAGCCGCTCTATTTGCTGCACTATATATATATATATATATATATATATATATATATATATATATATATATAGTGCAGCAAATAGAGCAGCTCTATTTGCTGCACTATATATATATATAAAAAAATTCCCTTCTCACCCACCGCGGGTGGTTCTTATCCTCTGAGCTCGGGTCCTCTACCAGAGGCCTGGGAGCTTGAGGGTTCTGCGCAGTATCTTGGCTGTGCCAAGGACTGCACATTTCTGGACTGAGATGTCTGATGTTGTTCCTGGGATCTGTTGTAGCCACTGCTCCAGTTTGGGGGTTACTGCCCCGAGGGCCCCGATGACCACAGGCACCACTGTGGTCTTCACCTTCCAGGCCCTCTCCAGTTCTTCCCTGAGGCCCTGGTATTTCTCCAGTTTCTCGTGCTCCTTTTTCCTGATGTTGCAATCACTTGGTATTGCTACATCTACCACAACGGCTTTCCTCTGATGTTTATCCACTACGACAATGTCTGGTTGGTTCGCCATTACCATTTTGTCTGTCTGGATCTGGAAGTCCCACAGGATCTTAGCTCTGGCGTTCTCCACCACCTTTGGGGGGGTTTCCCACTTTGATCTCGGGGTTTCCAGTCCATATTCTGCACAGATGTTTCTGTACACTATGCCTGCCACTTGGTTATGTCGCTCCATGTACGCTTTCCCTGCCAGTATCTTGCACCCTGCTGTGATGTGCTGGACTGTCTCAGGGGCCTCCTTGCACAACCTACACCTTGGGTCTTGTCTGGTGTGGTAGATCTGGGCCTCTATTGCTCTGGTGTTTAGGGCCTGTTCCTGGGCTGCCAGGATGAGGGCCTCTGTGCTGTCCTTGAGTCCAGCTTTTTCCAGCCATTGGTAGGATTTACTGATATCAGCCACTTGGGTTATTTGCTGGTGATATATATGGTATATATATATATATATATATATATATATATATATATATATATATATATATATATATATATATATATATATATATATATATATATATAGTGCAGCAAATATATATATATATATATATATAGTGCAGCAAATAGAGCGGCTGCACCGTCTTTTTGTTATGTCTTTTAAATTTGTTATGTCTTAAAATAAATCCACAAACTATCACCACTGCTTCTACAACATCATCCGTGTTTGATTATTCTAAATTCACATAGGCCTGTGGTATGTTGGGGGTTTTATTGGATTTTCATCTGGAATCAGGATGTTTGTGAGTGGAATCAGTTCGTGCCTGGTGTATTGCTCCTGCCATGTGGCTGGACACACGAACTGACCAAACCTGTTGGACTTTATCGGCTTGTGTGTGGGGTCACTGAAGTTTGGAAAATCGGATTAAATCATGCCAGTGTGAACCAGACCTAAAACTCACTAGCTCTAGCTCTCTGACTCTGCTCACTATGGTAACGTTTAACATCCCTTCAAAATGAGATACAGGTGCGCCACAAAAACAAACATTTTACTTTGTTGAAAGTTTTAACTCGCGATAATGACTAATTGGAGCCCTGAGCTTGCTTCTCCCATCTGGAAGTGATGAGAGACAATGATACCTGAAGTCCTGAAGTGTTGCTTATGCACAGGGTGCTTGGTCTCTATGTGGTGAAGCAGTTTGAAGGCTTCATAGCGAGCCGGTCACCATATCATGCAGAGCGGGCTTGGAATGTGGGAATCACCTACTGGTCAGGGAAAAAGCCATTCTCCTGTCTCTTCTCTGGGCCTTTTCCCCTTCACAAAGAAACTTTCCAAAGACATTTGATCTGTTTCTGACTCATTTTTCTGCTTGTGGCTCAATGTTGGCGCACAAGACCTAACCTAGAAAATCCGTTAAAGGATTTAAAAAAAAAAAAGATCCTCCAGACTCAAATAATACATAAAATGGAAATATTTCATCATTTCTTGCTGGCTGGTACCAATTGGTCCACGGACCGGTCTGCGGCTCAGGGATTGGGGACCACTGCTTTAGGAGTTATCTGATGTCACAATTTTTTTTTTTTACCGGCAAGAGTCGTCGACAGTAGAAGGAGGGACAGGGTCGGCTGGCATGCTTTTTTGTCTTTCAGCCATATTGGATTTAACACACATAATTTCTTGCATTTGCAGCTGATGGCCAGTAGTTGATATTGTATTTTATGATGCATTAGTGTCCACTTCAGTAATTTATGTGCATTTATAACATAAAAATTCACAAGAAGCACAAGAACAAAGCTTTTAGATAGTTGTCCACTGTAGTGACTACTATGCATGAAAGCTGGCCAAAGTTGACCAGAGTTTAAAACATCAACAGCTGAGTTACCATGGACCATATAAATGAGCAATTTCACGTTTTGAAAATGAATTTGTGTAATGGAATTTCAAAAAAGTTTATTTGATAAAAGATTTCAGCACTAGATTGAAAGTGGTTTCTCGGCCATATCGGAATTACTGTATTTCATAAAACTGCAACAGACAATCCATGAAGGAGAAGTAGAAGACAAGTAGTAGTTGGGCTGCAGCAGGTTTTTTAATGGTTTATCATGTGAACAAACTTATCCATTTATGACCCTCTTATTTAATGGAAACACCACAGTTTCAAAATTGTGGGGATTTGTTTTACATTAGTGGAATATTGACAAAGTTTTGCACATATTTTGCCAATATGGAGTCACAATTAATGACTTTGTTCCTCACTTCCTACAAAATTTTTCATTCCCAAGGCATAATGTGACAGTTTATTCTTTTAGATCTTTTGTCATACTTACAATATTACAACAGCAAAAAAAAAATGTTCTACTCAAGTTAGAGGAAAACGGGTATCTTCTTTCAAGCATTGAGAGTCTCCATTTGGAAAAAAATCACATTATATCAATTATGTCCATTGTTTCCATTTTTTTATTTTTGTCCCTGTTTTTTATTTATTGCTTATATTTTTGGTTCGTATAAGTTTGTAAATGACAAAGTAAATGACTGTTGGAAGGAAAGCTTATCAATAAATATACTTGAAATGAGAGCTTTTGGCCTACTTCATGCTGTTGGACAGGCTCTAATTAAATAAATTTGTGATTCAGATGAAAGTCTGGCTGAAAAAATAAAAGATTGGCTTAGATTGCTTACTAAATAAAATTATTAAGAGAATCACTTTCTTGACTCTGGTTACTTTTGTATCATACCCTAAATGCTGACAAAAAAGTAACTACAGAATAAATATTTAAGTGTGCAAATACTTTAGCCCCACTCTTTACACATTTTTTATGCAAAAGAACCATATGTCATTTGAAAGCATATTTAATTGGACATCTACAACAAAAACCAGGAAAGAATCAATAAAAATTAGGGGTACATAAATTTATCTGTGCTTCACATGCAAGTACAATCAGATACATACATGATTAATTAGATGATTGAGTGGATATTAAACAAAATACTAGTCTATAAAATCACAGTTAAAATAAGACTGCTGTGGTAAATGGGAGTTATGGACCACAGGTGGAAAAATAATCTTTTTGTTAATATCAAAAGCTTTGCTACAGCACATGGTAGCCATGACAACCAGCATAACCTCCCAGCGCATCTTTTTTTTTTTTTTTTTTTTTTTAAACCAAGGCTATTATTATTAGCACAGACAGGTGTGTTTTGTGTGAAGCACAGATGAGCCAAGCGGCAACGCAGCACAGGCCAAACCGCACTACACAGGGTCATTATGTTTTTTTCATATAGTGTTATTGCTATTATAAAAGAAAAAAAATATTTTTTATGCTTGATCTAACTGATTTTAAAATAGAAAATGTTCCTTTGAAAGCTTGACATATTTTTGCATAGTGTGTTGATGTCATTTTATAAAACAAAGAAAACCTGACAGAGGACAGAAGATGGGCTGTCAAACAGAAATATAAAAGTCATAATTGGCTTGCCATTGTTTTATAAAGTAGATATGTAATTTTAAAAGAACCTTTTTTGACAACAAAAAGCTTTTGTAACGATACTTGTCTCAATGGATGTGAGTACTCATTTATAATAAAGTGTCTTCAGGATCCCTTGTTTGCAGATGGTCTAAGACAGATTGTTCTCTAGAACCAAGAGGACATCATATCAGGAATAATAAATGCCTACTGGCAATAATAAAAAAGGATAATGCAATCAGGTTTACTTTGCCAAATCATGCTAGAATTGTGGTTGAGCTTTTTCGAAGTAGAAATATTTAGAGTTGTGTTTTTCTCCCCTCGCTCCAAAAACAGTTGTCTGTTTTTGGAAACCCTTTTTTTCCAGAATTCTGAAACATTTTTGGAGTTCACTGCTAGCTGACGCTGTTGGCACTGGTCTGACAGCCAAAGCTCTGTGAAGGAAGGGGCGGGAGTGTGCATGCAAGAGTACAGTATAGGAGTAGGGTATGTCAGGTGGAGTAACTTTTATTTGTTTTGTATGGTACTATTGTCATCTTCCTAAAAAATAATGTTTCATTTTTTCTCAATTTTATTTTTTCTTCTTTTGTCTAAATCATCATTTCTGAAAAGGATACCGTTTTTTTTTTTGTTTTTTTTTCCAAGGCAAAAAACATGATTGAGACCATTTTTTTAGGAAGGTAATGAAAGTGATATTAAGGTAGTTCCCTTAATATCCCAGTGGAACCTCTCTTTTAATTATTATTTCAGATAGTTTCTTAGAAAAGAATCTGATGTGGCAGGGTGGTAAACTTTGGTTGAATAAGCAATAATAAAATTGAAACATAATTGTTTCAAAGTATTGGTTTTCTTTCATGTTAGTGTTGCTGAATTACCAAGAACCCCAGTTATTGTGTCCTGTGAGGCTAAGATTAGACAGATTTTCTTCAAATCAATTGGAATTACTTTCCATAGAAATATCCACAAATCTGTGAATCTCTGAATATTGAATCTCAATATTCACGGGTGGAGATGCTGTATTTGCAAAACTCATCAACATTCAATTGGCCAATGTGGTGTAGAAAATTAGGTGTATTACACTTTTACCAGCTTTGATTCAGTGTACTCCTCTTCTCACTGTCTGACCTGCTTTATTTTGACTTTTACACATCATCCATTTACTACAAAAAAATATATATATTATTGAAAGGGACAGTTGCGACAGACTGGCAACCTGTCCAGGGTGTACCCCGCCCCTCGCCCGGAACACAGCCGGACATAGGCACCAGCAACACCCGACCCCACTGGGGATAAGGGTGAACAAAAAATGGATGGATGGATGGAAAGGGACAGTATTATGTTCAATTCACTATTTTAGCTTTCCATCATGGTATAATGTTTTTCCCTTATCTAAAACATACCTGGAGTGTTACTTTCATTCTTTCATGCATGTTTGCGAAATTCCAGGCAACCATTCACCTTTGTAAAATTTTCTGGGTGCGTTAAGGACAAAGCTCTGAGTTGGAGCTGCATTTTCCAAGCTACCAAATTTCCATCTCACAGAGCAGCCCTCCCCCACAATTCCCTCAGTCTGCTCCTCAGACTAGTCAGCAGCAATTAGCAAACCCCTGGGAGTACTGCTGAGTTAATTAAAGGAGCTACTTCTCATTGTAGCGCTGATAAAAACATTGTTAAAGGGTTAATAGATGACTTCCTGAAGTTTCAGAAAGAGCAGGGTTTTTTAAAGAGACAGAGGTCCAATGTCAAGGTGTTATATGTTGCAGTGAAATTTCGTTTAAGTCATAATTGATATACAGTATATAGCATTTTTATAACAACTGAAGTTAACAGAGGTACTTGATTGTGCTATAAAACTGCGTCATATGCCTGTAAAACACCTAATACTGTCCCTTTAATTCAAGCCAAAGCTAATGTTGAATGGCTGAAAAACTCAAAGGCAAAATACCCTGGCATGGATAGTCAAATTCAAGTAAATCTTCAAAGACGTCTTCCCATATAAACCTTTCTTAATTGTTCCCAGAGAGGAGGTGACAGCAGTGAAATCTTCTTTGTACTTTACATTGTACAAAATTAATAATATCCTTTGTAAATATAAAAACATTTCTCACTATATGACAGCTGTTAGAAACTAGAAAAAGGAAATGTACCACCCTTCAACTTAATTTATGTTCATCTTGAAACGGTTCCATTTTCTGCATCCATGTAGAACATTATGTTCTGTAGTAGTGTTAAGAAAGTTTTCATTGTGTGTAATAATGCAAATTGAGGTACATTTGGTGTTTAAACAATTAAAATATGTTACATGACTATTACAGGCATTTTTAGAGGGAGTCTGACAGATTTTAGCGAGTTGTAAGCAGCTGTGGTCCTTAAAAAATTAGGATTTTTGTTGACTTCTTTCAGGATCATGCCGTCTGTTGTACTTGGTTGAAAAGTTTTTTTAATGACTTTCTCCTTAAAAGGACTTGATGTACAGTGGATCAGCTAATTCCATCTTCTAGATCGGTTTAAATCCTTTGCCAGGTTCACACAATGCTAAAACCTCCTTTCGACAGCCAAGCTAA
This sequence comes from Poeciliopsis prolifica, assembly GCF_027474105.1. Lineage (NCBI taxonomy): Eukaryota > Metazoa > Chordata > Actinopteri > Cyprinodontiformes > Poeciliidae > Poeciliopsis > Poeciliopsis prolifica. The sequence continues at coordinate 637,051 of NW_026562475.1, read as the reverse complement.
AGCAAATACTCACAATTGAATGGTCACCTTCACATTTATAGCTGATCAACATAGGAGACACACAGCAGTAAAAACATGTAGACGTACGAATAGGCGATGTTGAAACCAGTCAGGTTGTACGCGGCGTCGCTGAAGAAGTGAAGCAAGGCATACCCGGATGTCGTCACCACCTCGGGTACCGACTCCTTCCCTTTTGCCTCTGGCACTAATAAACCACTGAGTGAGACCCAACAAAGAAATTCAGACAGCTCAATATCAATAATGAATAATGTGTTTTTAAGTGTTTCATTTTGTAAACTCTAGCTTTAAAAAGCATACCACTCCAAGAGGTTCAGGATTAAAGGAAAATCAACTAAACTAATTGCGGTCCTTGTTGAAACGGTGACAGTGATTAGCTCAAAATTAAACCACGCTGTGTTGCAGAGGCACAACCTATTTGTCATTTTGTTTGATGATGTTATTCCTCTGAGGACTGACAGCACTTTATTTGTTTGGCCAGTCACTTTTAATGTATTCAATGCACTGCAGTACCATACCCTTACTAGACTTGGTCTGTAATAATAATAAATAATAGCAATAATAGTACTTTTTTTTATATCATTATATATTGTGAAACCAAATGATCTTGGAAAAAAAAACTCACATTTACGTTTTTAATGATACTACCAGCAGTAATTCAATAAATCTTGGTTTGGAAAAGTTAGCTTTTTTTCTCCTAATGAACTAAATTAGAGATTGGACAGAAGCAATCTGGAAGGGGGAAAATACTTTTTCACAGTCCTGTAGGTAGTAATGTCAATGTTTATACAATTACCTGTTCTTATTTTTAAATCCAATTGTCAATTGTTTCACATAGGAGGGAAAATTGCCTTCTAAATAAAGGTAAGTAAATAGCAGGTGGTGGGTAAATAATTGTGGCATTGCTGAATCTAAGGAATGTGGGACATAAAAGAGGACTGCCCTCATGTTTGCTGGTCAGAAAAACAAAAAACCGGCAGTAAAGTTTCATAAAAAGTTTGTGTAGCTTTCAGGGATAATGTGAATAACTTCTGTATATTCTCTCAATTGCTGCCGCATTGTGGAATGGTTGCAATTATGAGCCTCATTGTTTGGCTATACGTTGCCTGCAGGAGTTCACAATTACAGACTTAATAAGGAGATGGCAAATGTTTCCCCAGTCGTTTCCCTATCTCCTCTCTCACACGCTATGCCTATTCACAGCAGCAGGTGCTTACCTGAACACAGCAATCAAGGGGGCATAAATGGAGTCGCCGTCGTAGACATACATGTGGTCCCAGCTGCACTCTGTGGCAAAGTGATTGAAGCGCAGCCGGAGCGCTGCATTAGGGCTAGAACAGAGTGCCCAAAAATATTTAGAAACACAAAGAAGGTGATAAATATATATTTCACAGATGCTTCATATTCTTCTCTCTTAAGGAATCCATAGCTTTTTTAACATCGATAGGTTGTAAACTGTCTCCTCAGGGACTCGAGCTCAGACAGGTTTTTAGACACTGTGACATTGTTTTTTCTTATAATACAACTGGAATATTTTCAAAAGGCATGGTTCATATTATTTCATTGAACCCTGGTACAAGTGGAAACACAGGGCTGGAGTTAGGCCTGTCACCACAGTTTTACGGGGCAATATATCAAGTTATGGCAATAATGATAATATTGCCATTTTGAGACCCATCCATCCAGCCATCCATTCATCTTCTTCCTCTTATCCGGGGTCGGATCGCAGGTATAACAGCCAAAGAAGGGAGGCTCAGATTTCCCTGTCCCCAGCCACTTGTTCCAGCTCCACCAGGAGCAAGGTGGTGTTCCCAGGCCAGCCAAGAAACATTTGATGTAGATGGTATTTTAATAACAACTGAAGGTAACAGAGTTATTCTTGAGTTGTGTAAAACAGAATTACGGAAAAATGGAAGAAGGTGTTCACAGGCCAGCCAAGAAACATAGTCACTGCAGTCCTGTTTCTTCCCCTGGGCCTCAAACAAGTGAGGTGTGCCTGCAACACCTCACAAGGGAGGCATCCAGAAATCATTCTAACCAGATGCCTGAGCCACCTCAACTGAGGGAGAAGCGGCTCCACTCCGAGTCCCTCCCAAATGACCAAGCTTCTCACCCTATATCTAAGTAAGAGAAAACCCAAACATTTGCTGGTTCTTTGAGTGAAGCAGCTTAACAGCTTCACTCACAGTTTAATTGTAATAAAGCTCCCTTATCTGGAGTACTCAAGTCAGATATAAACTATGGTTTTACACCAAGTAGAAACAGTTGGTTTAATCTTGATAGCAGAAATAAAAATAATAATAAAAGATTAGTACTTACTATCCTTCTATGAGCCAAGTGCATTTGGTCTTGTACTTATAGTTAACTGGACCATCTGACAGAGAACCCGACAGGTCCGTTAATCTGCAGAGGCGAAAGAGAACAACAGAGATTAATAACAACACAGACAGATGGGATCCAAATCAAACCAAGACGGTCATGGATTTTCTCTGGTTTAGCTAACCTTGAGTCAATGCTTGATTTTGCCACGACTGGATCAAATCTTGCAGAGGACTACAGGAAGGTCAAAAAAAGCAACAAGCAATGTGTTCTGACTTGCAGGTTCACCTCATACTGACCCGACATATTCCTTTCTCATGCACTGTCTGAATTAGAAACAAATCAGCAAAGTGCAGGAGCTTTTCACTTTGCTCATCAAGAAATGCAACACAAAAGGTCAAAGAGATAAAAATCAGACAAAAATCAATATTTTTCTTTACATAAAAAGAACCACATGTAATTTCTGGCGTTTCTGACATTTTCATTGCAAATGTGTGCAAATCTTAGTGACATTAGTGACATTCTGCTAATGTCAAAAAATTACAATCTGCTGTTGCTGTGTTTCCATTAAATGAGAAATCGAGGGTGTTTTCACACCCAATAGTATGGTAGACTCGGTGTGACCTATCTGGGACCTATTTTTAAAAATGATTTCAGGTCTCCCAAAACGCCACATTTGTGTAGACACGCAGCCTTAACAAAAATGTACTTTTGCGGATACAATTAATCTCATCTCAGAGTGAACAGGGCCTGAGTTTTAAGGAGCGTGGTCTGAAAAACAGGGAACACCCGGTAATCAACAGCTGTATAGACAGTGATGCAGCAAAAGAACTGTCAGATAAGAAACACAAGTTACAGTTTACACAGGCTCATTAAAACTGGAAGACAACGTACTAAAAAAGTCAGACAAGTCTAACCTTTAGCTGCAACATTCAGATAACAGAAAAAACTAGCATAAACAACGTAAAAGCATGGATTCAATTTTGACTTGCATGAATGTTGCAGGCAGCTGGTGGTGGTGCAGCCTGGTGAAAACTGACTCCCTGTTCTACGCTTCACTTCATGCAGACAGTCTGGACCCTCAGCTCTTGTTAGCTGGAGGCGTGGATGGCTGACATTCGGTTGTGATGATATGCCAGTTTGATGTTACAAAGCTTAGTGGAAATTTCCTGTGCTGTAAACAAACATCTTCCACTATGAAGGGAGTGTGCTGCTAACCATATACTTTCCTTTCATTGGCTGCATCCAGCACTAATGCACCATTTCAAAAAGTTTAGAAATGTTCTGGATACTAAAGAAAGTCCAACCCTTTATAGCCAAGGTGTACCTAATAAGGTAGATGGCAAGTCTAAAATTTCTTATCTGACTCTTGTACATATTGACCAAAAATAAAAACTAATTCTCATCTGTTATATAATCATATGAAATGAAGACATTCCATCTACCTTGCATTTTTACCTCAATGTCAGAGACATATTTGATTATATTTTTCATATTCATCATGAATGTCTGACAACGGTCAGACATAGCCTTGATTCAAAAAACATAAGGATATTGCCTTTTGATAAAGTAAAGAATGACATTTATCTAATGTCACACAGAAAATGGGAGGTGATAGGATAACATACATATGTGGGGCAACATCGAGAAGCACTATGCAGAAGTCACTCAATCAATTTGATTTTAGAGGAAACAGAAAGACCACCCTCAGACACAAGAACACATGAAAAAAAACAAAAACAAATAAGTGAAAACGTACAGTCACATAGTGACACAAAGTGAAGACATGACTGTATGTCCCTACTTGGACACACACACGCTTGGACTCACTGTCCAAGCATGAGTTCTTATTTTCTGGGCCTGCAGTTGCACTACAGAAACATCTCTAGACACAAAAACACAGTAATGATAAGGTACTGTTGACAAAAACTAAATATCTCGATTAAACTGAAGTTTTGCTACAAGACGGATTTGGAAAACAACCTTCCAGAACTACATCAAGCATGGAACACACTGCATGTAGTAAAAAGAGTGACAAGGTTCTTATGAAAATTGCAATAAGAAGTTCAATAAAATTCCCCAAAAGACATCCTATTTTTCTTATGTTGTCAAAGTAAAGAACAGAATTTAGGAAATGTAATTTTAACTCTAAGAAGAAACAAAAACAAACAAACAAAAAAAAACAGTTATGAAACAAAACATGGTTCACCCTGGTAAGGGGTGAAGAGGCTATAAGTCCTCCATGCAGTTGTCCAGGGTTCAGATGGCATTTTTTAATGCATGTCTTCCCCTTCTCACTCCACCTCCTTCCTGTCATATTTCTGTTCAATAAAGGCCACCTTGTTTTACACAACTCAAGAATAACTCTGTTACCTTCAGTTGTTATTAAAATACCATCTACATCAAAAACAACTAAGAAATTTGACATGACATCATGGCTTTATGTCTGAAACCTTGAAATTTACCTCTGTCTCTTTAAGAATCTCCCATATTTTTCCAACATGTCATGTCACGACAACAACATTTCTCCATTGATGCCATTGATGAATTTGGAACTCATAAAAACTCGCAGACTCGCAGTTTCACCAGTTGTTTGCTAATAGTGAGTACTGGATTTTGGCTAAGGACTGAAATTTGGGAAAACGGGTGGGGCTTTGTGTGAGCAGGCACCCTTAAATGACTCAGAGCAATGCTGGTAAAAAAAACATGGTTAAAGGGTTAATGGAGAAGCCATGTTGGGATGACTTTAGTTTTAGAAAGAGCAGGACTTTCTTAAAGAGGCAGAGGCCCATACTAGGAGTGAAATTGCAATGTAAAATGTACTTTTAGTCATATTTGATTGTGACGGGGTTCTTTTATGACCTGGACCACCACAAAAAATGACAGGCCAAGGATTACTTTAGTGAGATTAATTTTTTTATCAGTGCAGTGAATCAACAGTGGCAAATGCATATTTAAAAAATGTCCCAAAAAAAAAAAAAAAAATCAACACACAGCAGTACCTTCACAGTTCAGGGGTCTCACCTTCAGTGTCAACCTCTAGAGTCAGGTGGCAGACTGCCTCTGTGAAACAGCCCTGCTTTTATAGCTGCAGGCTCCGCCCAGAGGAAACTAAACTAAACTAAACAAAAACTAAGCAATTATTTCTAACTCAAATCCTTAAAATATGCTAATAATAAAGGAAAAATAAATAAATTTATAATCAAAATACACCCAAACAAAAGAACAAGAACAACCAGCACATTGTGATGACTACACATCACGTAATTGGCTCCCGGTGCGCTCCAAGCCGGAAACAACTTCCCCCAAAAGAAAACTGGAAAAACATCTACCTGAAAATAACCGATTAGAATGAACGTCAAACGAAAACACCTCGTGTGCACACACGATGAATCGCCTCAATCCAAACTAAAAGGAAAAGAAACAGGTAAGTTAATAACTGGGCATGTTTGCTAACACGGACTCTCCGATCGGGACGGCTCCTCCGTCACATTGATACATGCAGCATTTTTACAACAACTGAATGCAACATGACTGCTGAATTGTGACACTTTATGCCAGGAAGATACATAAAACTGCATCTTTAATGAAACACTCCAGGTATGTTTTTGATGAGGGGATTAACATTATAATGATGTAGAGCTTTAAAAAAGTAAATTTTCATCATGTTATGTATGTTTCTGGTCATAAAATCTTTTGAAATATTAAAATATATTTTAGTTTGCCTTGCAAAATGGTATCTAAAAGAAGCTATTAAAACTGTAAAACAGGAATCCTGCTCTTTCATTGCTCCCTAATCATAAAATGTGTGACTTTTTTTTTCTTTTTTTATCCAGGGAAAGTGAAAAGGGACTGAGAAACACAGTTTTATCACAATCTGCACACATCAGCAAAAAAAATCTATCAGAGGAAGAAGAGATAATAAGGAGAGAACACAGGTTGTGGCACAGCAGGACAAAGAGAAAGCCCCACCAATAAATGTCAAAGAACACATAAATGCATGACTGTTAGTTTAAAGAAGGCTCATAAGAATGGCAGGAGATACAAGGAGTCTTTGATTATATTCACCAGCCCATCACTTCCTATTTTTCCTTAGTGGCTGCTGATCTCAGTTACAACATTTGGCTGTAACTCCAGATTAGACTAAGAGATTAATTCATGTCAAGATCCTGCTCCAGCTGATTTAAATGATGAGGATATTAATGATAAGAATAAGATTTTATTTTTCACAGAAAAAGACAAGCAAAAAACAACTGAGGAACGATGTGCCTTTTTCTGAATTTCACTTCACTAAAAACATTTCAGAAACTGAAAGTATTTGGCCTGTGCAGATTTCTTTTTTTGCTCCTCTGTCACATTTAATATATCTAATGTTTATTGCTTGTTTCACAGTTGGTGACTGGATGATGTTTTTATGATGCAAAGCACTTTGAACTCCCTTGTTGCCTAAATGTTCTGCATGTAAATTTTAGTTGAATTTCAACGTTTCAGATTTAAACCAAAAATACAAGACTGGTTTTCTTCTGAAAAAATAAAACTATCCACACTAACATGGCTCTATGTGATAATTATTATTATCCGATATGCCTGATAACAGGACTAACATACAGCATTTGTGATGAACAGTAAGTAGCCTAAAGGAATTTTAACTCTCTTGTTTTCAGAACTGTTAAAATTACATAATGATATAGACCTATTAAGGGATGATTTGTTTGTTAAAGTTTTACAACAGTTTAATTTAAATTCATTTTCAGACCTTAAATAGCCCACTCCAAAAACATCAATGTGTTTATTTTTGGAACAATTTATAGGTGAACCTGGTGGCCATGTTCTTGGGAGTGCTTTGAGTATATGGAAGAGAGGAAAGCTGGCATGTGTCAAATTCTTAAAATTAAAAACTAAAAAAAATTCAAAGTCTCTACCAAGTCTGAAGCACCCGCAGGCATCTCAGTCCCCCTGCAGTTGTTCCTCTCAGCTGTAGTTGGAACACTCAAATTTCAACAAGTTGAAAAAGGTTATGGTTAAAAATATTCACATTAAGCTATGAATTGTTGTATCTTTCTCACCATGAATATGTTACACACCAAAATATAGAGAAGGTAAACAAATATTTTCTAATAATAAGATCAAGGTTAAATATGTCTCTGTACTTTTTTCTGTTACCAAAACAAGGATTTCAAATTGAAAGTTGTGAGATGGCGACATAATGTCAAATGTTAACTGTTGCTTTATGAAGTTTAGTAAAATTCTGGCTATGGGAGAGAAAAGGTGAACATATTCCATCCATGTATAAAAACATGTAAAAGTGAAATTCCCATTCATAGTTAATGTGAAATTGATAGATGGCGTCTCAACAAACTGTCACTCAAGTAGTCCCCTGTTAACACTAGCAAAAGAAAGGGACACTCCCACAGGCAGGACAACCAATCACAGCCACCTCAGCTGATAAATGATGAATAGGCACACAGAGTCTTCAAGACTCTAAGTAAAAAGACAAAAGTCCCAAATTTTTAGAAAAAACCCTTCTATGGGGGACTCCACAAATATTTACCGAGTATCCAAAAGGTTGTTAGAGGTAGAAGATGACGAAGGAGGGTATGGGGGTGTGTGGGGTTTGACTGACCAAGGAGATAAAAACAGAGACAGGAACGAACAGAGACAGGAACAAAAGCATGAGGAAAAGAGTCCAACACTATCTGAAATATTCATTGCTTCTGTTGAATAATTGATGGTGTACAGACCAGTGCTCCAAGGATGGACCGATAAATGGACGGATTAAAGAGCAAGAAGCGCAGACAGATGGATAATTCTATCTCTTTGGGGAGTACAGGAACAAATCTCCTCTTTTGGGTTCACTGCCTCACCTTTAAACTTGCCACACTTCTGTTATTGCTCACTGTTTATTTAATACCGTCTGTCGTAAAACTCTGAACTCTGACAAACTTCTAGTCTTCAGGTAAATCTGCATTTCACTCTGCTCTAGTTATTTAATTAGCAAACATAACTAAAACAACATAAAATTTATCTTTGCAAGCATGTTTAGTGCAGGCAGTGCAGGCAGTGCCTCTTGTGAATGATACTATATATTTTGAACAAAGAAAAAAAAAACAGCTTTTACTTTAACAAAATTCTAGGTGATGAGGACAGTTACCAGTTCAAACAATAACAAGTTAAGTTGGCAAGCTAAATATTTAGTTTGAAACTGACTAATAAATGAATGAACACTGATGCTATAGCTTCAAACTAAATAATTAGCTTGCTAACTAAATATTTACTTTCAAGCTAAATATTTTGTTTGTCAAGATATTTAGTTTACTAATTAAATGTTAAGTTCAAAACTGACATTTATAAACAAATAACAGTGAAAATATGAGTTTGAAAAATGGACCCCCACTTTTTTTCTTTTTTGAAAGACATAGAAGCTAAATTGCTGTTCATTTTTTACTGTACAACTTTAAAAGCAGCACCTCATAAGAGACAACTTTAGGTTGATTTACATGCAGTTCAGCATATTTCACAAAAGCTTCTTCTTTTTTTTTTTTTTTTTTTTACAGAAAACCCTGAACTTGTTCTTCTGTAGCATCACCCTGTACAGCTTCTGCTCATCACTAAGTTTAAAATTTAATGGCTTTTGGTTGCTCTGAGAATAAAAATCATGTTTCACTTGTTGCTGCTTCTGTACTGTAAGTCCCTGCCGACTGAATTACATAACGAAGCCACAGGAAGCTGTCAGGTCATGAAGCAGAGAGGAAAACGGAGGTCCGGGTTGATCTGACGTGCTGAAATATCCCTGCTGAACCTGTTCAGCTGTTCACAAACAAAAACTGTCTCCGATTCCCAGACTCCACAACAGCTTGGTAAGTCACCTACATGAAGAACACATAATCCCGACTCTAACTCAGCTGAGAATTACATAGTGTGGGCAACAGAAGAGACACATGGTTTTGCTTAACTCAACTGTTTTTATTCCTGAGCCACTGATCATCACTCCACTCACATGTATTCAACTTTGTTCCCTATTGAGCTGGTCTTTGTTTTGAGAAAAATGACTTTTTTTAAATAGAAGCTATAAAATTGCTTACACACAGCCAGACACTTAAAAATAATTCAAACTTAAATCCATAAAATTCAACTTGATCATTTAAGATAACCTCAGTGATTCCCTTCTGATCATTAAGGAGTAATGACTCAACATTTCCAGTCCAGATGGGATTTATATATACAGTTATGAAATGCTGTGAGACATTCAGTTTTTGAAATGTCCAAAGATTGACATATTTTGAAAAAAAAAATTATTTATTTTAATATGCTGTCTTTGATTAAACACAGTTAATTAAATATTTATGTAGTGAGATATATATTTAGTTTCAAACTAAATATTTCGCAAAGTGCATAGTTTGCTTCAAGCTAAATACTTAGTTGCAAAAAGTATTCAGTTAGCAAATTAAAGTATTTAGTTCTAACCAAATTATTTAGCAGTATGCCAAGTAATTAGCTGTTGTATTGCTAATAATTGCTAATGATAGCAATAACAGGGAAATCAGGGATTAAGTCAGAGACCCCTGACTTAATCCCTGAATTAAGTGAGGTATATAATTAGTTTTAATTGACAAAGTTAACATTGTTTTACTCAACAATATAATAAAAATATATATCTTAACTGAAAAAAGTACCGCATCCGCTTTTTGCCGTTTGTCTGAAATAACTTCAGTAAGATCCGGCAAAAAGGTTTCAAAACCAGGATGCTGGTCCAAGGCCAAGAGCCAGGCCCTGGACCAATCAAAGCCCGAATCAGTGATTTTCCAGAAGCATTATGGATTCAACATGTTGCAGCGGCACACAACTTTTTATGAATTGTGATGCTGCGCATGCTCTGATGGATGCATCTGCACGTTATCTGAAAAAAACTGAAACCATCAACCTCTTGCTACTTTATCGTTTTCATGCCAGCTATTGATCATGTGACTCATGTAACATTACAAAAGTGTTTCAATTCCAGCTTTGTAGAATAAATCTATATCAATATGGCCAAAAAAAATCACCACATTCCATTGAAAAAGTTGACTTTCACATTGGCACGTTTCCATTAAGTAAAATCATTCAAATTCATTTCAATTTGCGCCATTTTATTGTTAATGGTTGCCTCACATTTCCCACATTTCCCCTTAAGCATCCTGTGTTACAGAATTAATTAAGAGGCGTGGTCGGCAGCACAAACATACAAGGGTCAAACCCAAACTTGTCATTTATTTTAACGAGGAAAGATGCACGCAGGACAGCAGTTGTCAATCATGACAGCTGGCAGATCTCGATGTAACACTTTATAGTACGTAAAGAGATTAATGTTCATATACTTTATAAGTAAGTCTGATTAGAAAAATATCATATGCCAGATTATGGAGAAGGTAGCATAATGGCATGGAAACAATGCCACGCCATCATGTAGCTAACATGTATGGGGAAAAAATTATTAATGTCTCATCTTCTGTATGTTTTTAAGGCTCCTCCGGTTTAATAGGAAATGCTGTTTATGACATTAATCATGTGGTGTGAATTCAGGCAAAGTCGGTAATGTAATCAATGCGTCAGGAAGGAGGAAGTATGGGTAAGTTTCTAAGCTAGCTGTTTCAATAGTCTATGACAGTCGTCCCCAAAACCTGAGGTGTGGACCAGTACCGGTCTGTGGACCAATTGATACCGGGCTGCAAAAGAGACAATTAATATTTCAATCTCATTCATTACTTGAGTCTGGAGGATCTTTTATTTTGAAAATCCTTTAACCGGATTCTCTTGGGTATGTCTTGGCCGCCAACATTGAGCCACAAGCAGCAAAATGAGTAAGAAGCAGATCAGATGTCTTGAGAAGGCTTCTTTGGGAAGGGGAAAAAGCCCAGAGACAGCAGAATGGATATATGCCAGTAGGTGATTCACACATTCAAACCCCGCTGTGACATAGGTCAACCAACTCGATAATGAGACAATGAAACCTTCAAACTGCATCACTACTTAGAGACCAAGAACCCTGAGCATATAAGCAACACCTATTGTCTCCCATCGGTCCCAAATGGGACAGTCTTTGCAGAGAAAAAGTTCAGGGCTCCCATTGATTTGTCTTTGTTGTGTAACATTTTGCTTTTCGTGAAAGTAAAATCTTAGTTTTTGTGGCACATCTTCATCTTATTTTGAAGGGATGTATAAATGTTACCATAGTGACCAAAGTCAGAGAGCGTTAGGGGAGTGGTCAAGACAAGATGAGTAGAGCTTGGGAGTCTTAAGTCTGGTTTATACAGTACAATTTATGAATGTTCGGCCGATTTCCCAAACCTCTGTTACCACACAAGAGCCGATAAAAGTACAACAGTTTCGATTGGTCCAGACACACGGAGAAGCATCACACCACACATAAACCAATTCCACTCATGAACATCCTGATTCCAGAAGAAAATCCTGTAAAACTCTAAAATAAACAAACGTGGATGACAATGTAAAAGCAATAGTGATAGTCTGTGGACTAATTTTAAGCGAGCGAGTGTCAGCGTCAAGCCCTGGCTGCAGTGTCAAGTCTTATTGTTATGATCTATTTATGTCACATTAATGATGGATAGTGTTACGTTCTGCTATTGCATGAAAATGACAGAAGGGGGAGCTCTGAATATATGTGATAAAATATGATGTATGTGGGGAAGAAGAGAAGAACGCACACCAACATACAGAAGCCTTTTCTGACAGTTTACAAAATAACAATAGTAATGCGTGTGTGTTGATAACTATAGGGAAAAAAAGACCTGTCATAGCACCCTCAGTAAAATGCTTAGTTCCCCTTTAGCACCAGAAAAAAAAAATATTCTGGAGCCCCACTGCTGGTATGAGATATAATGTTGCACACAACAATTGCAGCATTGCAGACCGCTGATGATTCCTTGCAACTTTGTCTTCAACTGTCCAACCAAGATAGATGATACAAGCTACAATCTTTTATTAGCAGAAAAGTTGTGTACTTCCCATGGTAAACAGGTCAGAGGTGCAGAATCAAATAAAAGAGTAAAAAGACTATCTTATTTGAGCACCTTAGAGTTTGACTGTCTTGGTTTCATTCTGTCAGTATTTCCGATACATTCTCTCCCACGAATACTCGATCTTGTTAGTTCAGTGGTCTGCAGACACACCACTGACTCAGAGCCTGTGTGTCAGGAATAAAACTGAATTGAAGCATGAAGAGTCAGACAAAAGTGGTATGTTGGAAAAACTCACAGGCTATTGAAGGATATCTTAAGTTTTTCCAATGTTTTTAGGGTCTCATCTGGTTTTTCTGTCAAACCTTTAATCAATGGCATGAAGGGGCGTAGCACTGATTAATCCAGGTAGGAGACCCAGCAATCATATGGAGGAAGGTGTTCTGGTCAGTCCAAAACAGACAAAATGTTCCAATACATTTTCATGCTTTCTAAGATGTTGATATGGTTCTTTCCTTCCCATTTAGAAAAACAATATTCTAGTTTACTGATTAACATTCATTATGTTCTTATACAGAACCAATGAATTTAAAGAGTTTTTATCTACTGTATAAAACAGCAGGCCATGTTCTGTTAGCTGTTTTTGTCTGTACCGTTAAAGGACTGTAATTTGTGATTTTCTCTGTTCGATGTCTAACTGGGACTTTGTGACTTTCAACTCAAGCTTTTCTGATCACCCACTGTGAGTGCTTTTATGCCTTAATGTTTGTCCTTGATTCTCCCCAACAGGAGGTTTTAAGATTCGCCTCATTCTCTGACAACGCTTCCAGGTATGTTTCTTCATGTCATGCAATTTCCAGGCAAAGATTTAAATGAGAACAATCAGAGCTTGTCTGACTGCAAGCAAAGAAGAAGAGCTTCTAGCCTTTAAAAGCTTAATGACTTGTTATTGATTCTCAACATTCATGTTTAGATCCGTTATTGACTAACAGCTGAATAGTGAATTATGAATATGGCACCTGTCCGTCCATCCATTTGTCCATCCATTCATCCATCCATGGTCAGGTAGCAGAGATTACAGGTAAAGAAGGAATTCCCAGCTTTCCCAGAATCTACCAGATATTGATGAGTTAGAAGGAACTTGATTGCGTGAGATCATTAATATTAATTAAGGTAACCAGAGTAAACTCAAAATGCCATTTTCAAATGACAATAATTCATAAATTAAAGGAGAAAAATGATGACAGAATTATCAAAGCTACCAACTACTTGTGCCGCATAAAGAACTGCCATCAAGCATTTGCAGTTCAGCGATGTTATTTTGCATCCCTGAAGAGGAATTTTGACAAAAGTATTTTAATTAATCTGATTAGCACTGCAGGTTAAGCTTTACCACATTCCTAATGTCTATGAATGGTTTTGTAACCCTTTCTAACCCTTTTGGTTTTTCTGATCTTTTAACCTACTCATGTTGTCAGGGAGGTTCTGTTTAACTGCTTTTTTTCAATTATTATTCTACAGGTCTGACCTGACTGTGAGTTAGTTTGAAAAAAACAAGAAAGCAAAAACAGATGTGGATGATCATTAGAACACTGATGGTTAATGAAAACTGTTTGTTTTGTTCCTTAAACTTCATAATTATACCTTGCAGTAACCCCTAGTTTTCACAAGGGTGAAAACTAGGGGTTAGAAGGGGTATTACAACCTTCTAATAGGTGAAATATGCAAAAACTTTAGATCTCAAAACACACTTAAAACTGCTCACTTTAATAGTAAAAACATATCTTAATATATATTAATATGCTCAGTGGAAGCCATCTTAGCACTATTGAAGAAACTAACTTGTACAGTCTTTCCTATTTGTACTTTTGGGTGTACAGGATCCAAACAGTGGCAGGTAAAATGAATGACGCTCCTGGATTGGTTGCTTTGAAAACCCCAGCCAATAGCATGCAAGTAGAAATTTGCCTCTGTAGCTTAGCTTCTCAATCTACATTTTCTTTCAAATATTTCAGATATGCTCTACAAAATAAAATTTTAAAAATTCACGAGCAGCTGGATTTTCTACAAGTAGTTAGAAAACTACTTGATTTTTCTGTGTAACAGAAAAGTAGTTCACCCATGAATGGGTGAATTTATGAATACTGAACTGAGAATAGGCAGGAGATCCCTGTATTTCCTGCCTATTACGCTTCATGCCTTTGCCTCATGAAGTGTAAACACTAACTTCTAGCTGTGTGTACACTACTGTGACTTGCAAAAGTATTCATCCCTTGTGAGATTTTCCTTTTCAAAGTGCGTAGTTGTGAAAGTTTAGGAGTATTTTGTATGGGTTTCATGTTTACAAATTTAAATTTAAAAATTTGTAAACAAATTTACAATATTTGATTTTAAATCTAAAATATTCTGCTTAAATATGTTGCAACTTATGTTTATGTATCTATGAGAATACATTCAAGGTGCTATTCATCACACTTTTTTTCCTGTCTGATATTAAATATATTTTTACCTCCATAAAATCCTCCATTTCCAGTCATCTAAGATTCAGATTATTTTAGATGACAGGAAATTGAGGATTTTATGGAGGTATTATCCCTGATTTATGAAGCTACCAACTACCAGAATGTGAGATTGCATATGATGTTACAGCTTTCATAAATCTGAATATTGGAAATCTGAGAAAGACATCCCCATATAAACGATTAAACAGATGAATTAGTCAAGAAAAAGAAAGCTTTTTGTCATCAAACTGCTCTGCCACAGTAGCTGTTTTATGTATTTCTATACAATATTTGGTACCAACAGGACCAAGCGACATTACCTTACCATGGTTCCATATACAGCTTCTGTTTTTCACAGCCTTTATGTTTCAGTTTAAACAGTCCTCTGATAGAAACAGCCTATAATGGAAAGCTCCATAAAACTCTCTTAGTGGATAAAACAAACAGAAGATAGCAGCTGGAGACTGCTCAGTGACGGTTAACCAGACAAGCCAGAGATGACGGCTGCATCGTTCACACTTATAAGCATACACACAAACACACACAGACATAAAAGGTGAAGGGGTCTTCACACTAGGGCCAGCAGCGAAGATCGAGAGATCTGGGGGTGTGCGGGTGTACGTGTGCGTGCGCGCGCATGTGTGCATGTGTACACCAAGAGGGAGGAAAAACAGAGATGAATGAAAAACAATTGAATAACCTGGACCTTCCCTGTAGATATCCTTTATTAAAAATCAATAAAAGCCCTTCGGCTGGGAATAACGAGGGCAGGTAAGGACTGAATGCATGTGTTTGCATGCGTGTGTGTGCATGCGTGTGTGAGAGTGTATGATTGATGTTACTGGGTCTTGTTCACCTACAGTAACGTCATGGACCAATGGCTTTCACACAGGCACATCATTCTCAGTTTTTCCTCCACATCAACTCACACCAACACACACTTCACACCTCAAATAAGGTCAAGCAAAGCTAATAGGAACATGGCCTGTTTACATAAGAACAGAGACAGCTGGAGGAGGGAAGAAAACCCACAATTTTAACAAAGGATTTAACAGAAGGAATGGAGAAAAGAGACAAAGGAAACTCAGGAAGTCCAGAAAAGAAAAAGGAATGAGAACACAAAAGAGGTGACTCAGGAAGAGACATGTGAAACTGGCCAAAGTTGAAAACATAGAGACAATTTGGCTTGATATCAATATCCGTGGTGAAGAGAGAGCTAAGTCACCCAGGACATGCTGGAGGGACTGTGTCTCTCGGCTGGCTTGAGAACACCTTGGGGTTCCCGCGGAAGAGCTGGAAGAAGTTGCTGAGGAGAGGGAAGTCTGGGCTTCCCTTCTGAAGCTGCTACCCGACCCGGATAAGCCAAAGAAAATGGATGGATGGATGGATGGATGGATGGATGGATGGATGGATGGATGGATGGATGGATGGATGGATGGATGGATGGATGGATGGATGGATGGATGGATGGATGGATGGATGGATGGATGGATGGATGGATGGATGGATGGATGGATGGATGGATGGATGGATGGATGGATGGATGGATCAATATCCAATATTCATATTGCTGTTATGGATGATGACATATATTTGCCCAGTGTTGTATACATTTCTACATCATTGCACCTAATGGGGGAAAAAAAGTCCAGAAACAAATAACAACCAGAAGAAAGTCAGTATCGGTGGTTAATAACAACCCGGTTTCATTTACAAGACCAGCACTGATATGTTAAAAAAAACGACTAATATCGACTAATACCGATGTTAGTGTCAATATATCAAGCATCAGTAGAAAAAAGGTTTCATCATATTGAAAATATAGTTGTCTTATTCTGAGCTCTTTTTGAAAAGGTTCTGAGGATTTGGGAAGGTTGTTGAAAAAAGTTCAAAGTAGGAAAACAGAACAGAACTGAACATGATGCTAATGTGATCCAGGAGCTCAAGCCCTTGGACTTGATAAAATATGATGTACAAGAAGATCGAGCTCTTGCATTTAAATGTTGGCCTCATCAAAACATCTCTGAATTAAATTTTGCCTTTACTGGTTTCTTTTGCTTGTAAAATATGGATAAATATACTATCTTCGTGTGTCGTAAACATACTGAAATTTTATCCAGTATGTTTGGTGAGCATTTTCTTACCAAACTGCTTGACAGAAGCACTACAACATGCACCCTGCTAACAAGATGCGGAACAATGCAACAGCAGCCGGCTGACTTCTGAATGTCTGATTAGTCTATGAAGAGCACAAATGTTAATAATCGTCTTTGTAAGTAATAAGTAGTAGCTAATGAACTCTACCACAGAGGGAAGAAGGGCCCAATTTCACTCAATAGCTACAATTTAAAATCCACAAGACATGACTCTTTGCATCATAGTTTGTTAAATTTATAGCTCTCAGTGTGTTACTAAAGAATTTAAATCTGAGTGACTCTTGAATCTTTCCTAATCTCTGTGAGCTGCGAGATCTTCAGGAGTCTTTTGCTAGCCTGGTTTCTCAGAAGAAAAAAAGACAGAGGGAGAGAATGGGTGATTCACAGTCAAAATGTCTCTTTCAGGCCCAAAAAAGGCTGGGATAATTTCCAAATTGTATAAGACTTGGAAAATCTGACATGTGACTGTTGGAGAAACAAAAAATGCAACTATGATAAAGACTCAAATATCCTTTATATCATCCACGACAATAAGATCATATAAAGCTTCTGAGATACATTATATAACTAGGTCTTCAAATTTAATCATTTTGTTTTGCCATGAAAGATGTTTTAAAGAACTGCACACTGACATGAACATTTCCATAACTTTGTGACATGTATAAAAGACGTCAAAGAAATAGAAACACTTGTCTTTCTTAGCTAATCATATTAGACATGGAACAGGGCATTACCACCAACACATGATGATTTAACAAACTCTGAAACTGAACCCTAAGAGGTAAACTCATGGAAAGCAGAATGAGATTGAAGAGGAAAACAGAACAGAAACAATTAAGGGATACAATTAGAAAGAATATTAAGACCACACCATCCCTCTGACCACACTATAACACACAGGCTAGCTAGGTGAATATCGATGTGAATATCCATACACATGAGGTGACTTTGCTGTTACCATCTGCCGCTGTGGGAGGTGAATGTCAAATTCAAATATTCATCTCTTTATGTTGGAGGGCCCAGAAAAAGCTTCTCTGTCCTTTAAGCATTTGGGTCCATATCCTTAATGACCCACCAAAGTGCAAAAGTTAATGGACTTGAGGAGTCAGTCTATTAAACACTTTCCCAGAGTTAAACAACCACTATCTGGCCACATGCTGCCCTAAAAAGTGTGGAGGAGTTCAGATTACAGTTTTTAGCAGCTTTACTCTCTTTTGGGTATTTCTAAAAATAAAAAGGAATCACAAATTATTTTCATGCAAATGTCCTGGATAAATGAGGATATATTTCCACTTCTTTTCAATAACACATAAGGCTTTGGAAAGGTGTTGCTCATTTTGTTCTTTCAACTTTTGTTTTATGCCCAGCAATTATTGGTATGAGTGGAGCATTCTATCCTGGGGCATCTACCAGCTACCTACCAGCTAAAAGAAATCTGATTTTATGACCAATAAATCTTGCCAACGATCAGAAGATCGCTTAGAGATATTTTTGTTTGATCAGTGATCTTAATTTATTATTTATCTCACTACTTCATAAAAATACTCAAGTTAGTGAAATGATACACCGAGGCTTAAGGGACAGAAAATGGTTTATTTTCCAAATATAAATGGAAGTATTAGGAAAAACAAAGGTGTTATAAAAGGTTCTACCTGGCCGGTCCTGATTTGTCTGGACCATCTACAAAGAGGTATGAACAAGCATACCATAACCTGATGGTTATTCTCATCAGGTTATAGGAATAACCTGTTCCCTATAACCTGATATACTGATCCGTATTTGTTGTTTTCCTATGTCACTGGGAGACTCAATCCTAAAATGCTCCAACCTCACAATGTATTTCATAGTGTGGTTTGCAAAGTTTGATCATGTGCTAAATTATATTTCCATAGATATTTTTTGGACAAACTGAGAAATTCCTCAGCCTTAGTGAAGAATTTCTCACTAAGAGAAATTCTAAACTACTAAGTGAGAAAGAATGAGCAGAAATATTTATTTCTGTGAAAAGTACTGATTTCGGAATACTTCAAGTAATTATTCTGGTATCATGTCTTTCTGATTTAGAGATACCAGCTTTTGCAAAACAGAGATTTTGGATTAGGGTCACGAAAAAGGTCGCAGCTTTAAGTCAGAACCCTGCTAACTGCTAAACACAGATGGATACAGCAATTTGTAAAATACAGTAATCATTTTGGTAACTCAGCAGGTTTAAGCTGATCTAATTAATTTTATATCAATAGTAGTAAAGTTTTAAACATCCTGATTATATTTAAGTATCGTCTGTGATTGTGTAGCTAGTCTAGTAAAGACGTTTGCATCTGTAAAAACAACAAATCAAAAAATACAATTAAAATCAATTGTAGTTAAAGATTGAACGGTCAATCTCTTAATTTAATGCTTTAAGAAGTGTATTTTAGTAGTAGTTTGTATTTTAAATGTACATATGTCTTTTATTTCTTTTTTTTGAATTTCAGGGGCCCCATAAATGCAAATATTTTAACATAGACCACATGTAACATTTGTTTATAGAGATTATCAATGATGCCAAACTTGATTAAATGACCGCAATACTTTTTTTTTTTTGTACTTCATTTTAATTCCGGTAAAGCACTTTGTATTGCCTTGTTGCTGAAAATGTGCTACATGAATAAAATTACCTTTATCTTTACCAAAGAGCCGAATCTGTCTTCAGAGATCCAGGTTGCAGACAGGTTCCATACACAGTTCTGACGGGTCTTCAGTGTTCTTTTCTGATCCACATATAGCAGCAAACTGCTGGAATTTCTTTTTAAATTGCCTATATTCATCATTCCTTACATTATACACCCTTCCAAATCTGTATCTTTATGAGAGATTTTGCTTCTAAGACCACGGAATAGGGTAGATTGAGCATGTTTTAAAAAGACACGGGTTGATAGCAGCTCACTGGGGCTGCATTCTGTCCGCCTCTAGGCAACCACAACAGTGTCTGTGCACATAAATATGACCCATAGCTTTCTTGAGGTCCTTTACCTCCAGCCACAACAATTTAATATTTTCTGTGTTTTATTTTGGTTATTATTGTTACACTTAGTGTTGATAATAACACTAATACGACAGGTGACAGTTACCTGGTCATGTGACCATTCCACAGAGCCGGACCTGACAGCCTCCTCATTCCTTATCAGTGTGAAGAAGAAGAAACACAGACGCAACAACGATGCAATAAAGGTTTTTTTTCTTCTCAGATTTCTATAAATTTGTTTTGTATTTATAAAAATACAGAACAAATTACATCCCGTGTCAGTTCAATATGGGGCAAAACATTAAACAGCCAAATACGGGACGATTCCATATTTTACAGGACCCTACATAAAGCTGCACAACCACAGCTGTTGCGGGTTTTAGACTCTTACAAGGATCCAGAGTTCTGCAAAGAATCACAATTCCTCACAGAGGGTTGATGTAAATATCCCCCTAACTGTGTCCAGTTTGAGTGTAAGGAGGTGTGCGCGATCTACACTGGGGTAAATTTTAGACATCCAGGTGCTGCAGGGCGAGGCAATGTGCAGAGGCACCAACGGTAAGATTGGTTCGCTCTGCCGGCTTTAAATCCATCAACTGTAAACCTGTCTTTTAGGAATGAATCTGCTCCACCAATGAAATTGCACAGGACCAGAGACCCTTGCAATTTGTTTTTAAAAAAAAAAGCAAAATTTTTAAAAATTATTATTACTACTTTCCGAAAAACAAAAACAAGCAACACTTAGCCTGGCAGGGTGGCTATTAAAGCAATGCAGGCTGCCAAGCTTATAATACACTGGAGAATAGACTTGAAAAGAATAACCCTGAAAAGAATAGTCTTTGCCCTCCAGCGTTGTACGCATGCACGATATTTCTGAACATACACACACAGCAAGGTATCTACAGTTATAAATTTGTTTAAGTCAGTGCCTCACCAGCTACGAACCGTCTCTGATGTCAACAGATGGATTAGCTGCTGTTTTACATACGTTTTCAATTTAAAAAATCCCTTCTGGGTGTATTGTTGCTGCTGTTTAAAGCCTTTATGACACTTGCACCATATGAGCAGAATAACATCAGAAAAGAAGTTTGCTTTCTAAATTGTAATAAGTCAGCCAGTCTGCGAATGTTCTATAATTCTGCAAATCCAGACATGGTAAAACATGAAAAAAAATCATGTTCACCCGTTTCAATAGTTTAGTGGGAGTAGTATGGTGTTCACATTTTTTTAAATATTTGATATACTTTTAGAAAACCTAATATCAAATTATTTTGTATTTTGTACAAGGGTTGGACAAAAATTACATATTACATCTTGATGACCACTCATTACTTTATTTTGGATTAATCTGATGGTGAGTCATATTTATCCAAGGTTTTTTAAGTTGTGGTATTTTGTGTTATCTATTGGCCAATAGGATTCAGAGGCTGAACAAAGGCTGTGATCTCTAAGGCTGATTTAAGAAACCAGAAGAAAAATCAACATTTGTTCAGTCCTTGGTTTGAAATACAGACATTGTCATATTTAACACTGGCTTTTACAGGGCTTAGATGGAGAAAGAGGGTTTTGTGTTTTCTCCATCCTGACAAAACAATGATGCTGTGTGTCCTCCATGCAAAAACAGAACCATTATTACGTTCTGACAACAGGACACTGTTATTACAGTTTGCACCAAGCCAGGCCACAAGCTGATTACACACAGTGTCCTAAAGCCAGCACTAATATGTGTGTGTGCGTGCGTGTGCATGTGTGTGTTTGTTAGAGACAGAGCGCTCCATCACATGTGTTGTGTGTTAAAATGCTGTTGTTTTGTGGGACAGCAATGAGTCGCTTTGCAGAGTACAATCCCCATGTCAGTCTCTCACTTGTGTTATGGGATGGTTTTACACAACACCAAACCTACTGAACACACAATCTCATAAAAAGAAAGGGGAGGAAGGGGGTCAGATCATAATAATAAATATCAAGGGTGGCAGAGGTTGGCTTATTGAACATCAGAAGAAAGATGACTTGCAGCCCATGGAGATCAGCTTTTATTACATTGAGCATTACCTGTTTGCTCAGTTTTTCAGAGAGTGGGCCGCATCGGATCACCTCCAGATCAGAAAAGAATTTACTTCGGACTAATTAAATCTGACCAGTGAATGTATAATCTTTAAAACAGTTTGAACTTTGTCATTTTTATGGAATCTTAAAGATAGCATTTTCAGCACTTTTAGACAGTAGAGGAGTTAAATAAGGATAAAAACACTACACAGTATATGGGCTATTTAAGACTCCACTGGGTTACTTTAAAGTGATCACTTAGAATGAAGTTTATAATTTGTAAGCAATTAACTCTTTAAATATGTTGACAATATTTTTGTCTCGTTCATGTGAATCAACTGGTGACTTCAAGATATTGCTGTATCCTAAAGGTCAGTTACTTTCTTCCAGGTCATATAGTGTGTGATGTGCTAAAATTATGAACTTGATAATATTCTAGGTATATACAACCAATACAAACACATGTCTTGCCTTAGCAGGAGAAACAGCTCATTGTCTTTTACCAAAGAAAAAAAAGAAATTTACAATCACTAAAATCTGAAGCTACTAAATTTCTATGCACATTTTGTTTAGAAGGAAGTTGAGCCTGGTATCTTCTTCAGTGATTTCATGCCATGTCAGTGGTCAGTCAGGACTCACTGATCCTTACATCCTCCACTGACACGCCAGTTATTTTCCAGGAGGGTTCATTGGCTTTAGACCTTCCTGGGTTTTTTTTTTCTTCCGCTCTCTCATTTTTCTATGTCAGAGCACTCTGTCACTGTGTCCATACCAGGTGATCCCCACAAAAACACATTCTCAGGCTTTAAATTCAGGCCTTTTATTAAAAAAAAATCTCCAGTTGGTTCCAAAATGTATTTTTGTATGTATTTGCGCTGTTATTCCTGTGTACCTCTGTGGTTTCTGTGTATTTGTCTTTCTGTGTGGCACTCTGTGAGCATATGGAAGGTGGGTGTGTTTGCAGAGAGCATGGTCCACATTGTTTGTGTCTTCTTGTTTACTCATGCAGTTTTACTTTTTTTTTCCCCTGCATCTCAGATATAATATTTGTGGTAGACTCTCCAGTTAGTCCTGTCTTCCTGTGTGTTTATGTAAGACAGAGGAGAAAGAAAAAGGCAGAATGGACTGAAGAGCAGTTTGGTGCATCAACCTTTTTAGGGATGGCTGTTGAATCTGTCTTTATCCTAGTTTCTACCTATCGGGCTTGTTGTCTGTCTCAATCCAGTAGCGTGATATACTCACGTCTGCATCAAACCAGAAGTTAGGAAAATATGTGCCATATAAGCTGAAGTGAATGTCTTCTCGGAAAAATTGTAATTACTACTCTTTGTTTTTGTTTTAGATTTTATTCAGCAGACTGACACAAAGTACCACATAATTGTGATGTGGAAGATAAAATATGCTTGAGTTTCATCAATCTTACAATTAAAAGTCTGAAAAGTTGTGTGTTTCATCCCCATTTACACCCACCAATAAAGGCAGAACATTCAGAGGTGATCTAATTCTTCAACAACGCCTGTATGTTACGTACCTAAGCATCGGAACAGCATGAAAACTCAATAAAGACCAAAACCGGGATTCGAACTCACAACCTTCTTGCTATAATAGTGCCATCAATGGAGCATCTGTGCAACTCGCACAGTTAAGCTCCACTATTTTATGTTACTTGGTTAAAAAAGGTTGACTGTGTATGGAACTTTGAGTTTTAAATAAATGTTAAACTCTTTTAACAATGTGCAAAAAATCAAACTTTACATCCTCTGAACTGGAGAGAAACAGATGTCTATTTTTCTGATATGATAAAGCTCTGATCAGTGGTGAGTTAGCAATGAAACTGCATATTTGATTTAAAGCAGTGGGAGTAGCTCACTGGCATATCCTCTGGATTTACTGAAATCTTTTAAACAAAAATGTTAATTTGAACAAATGTTAAGGGCACTGCGCTTTCTTTGGAACTACAAAGAATATCAAAATAAATACGAAAAATAAAAAACATTTACAATATTTGCCATGTTTACCTGGAAAAATACAAAATGATGAACCATGAGTACTTTGAACTTGACAACTTCGTAGTGTCTATAAAGTATTCACTAATCAACTGCACTTAAAACAAAAATGTTATGTTGTCGTTCATTTTCATTCACTGAGAGGTGAATGTTTGTCATGAATATTTAGCAACCTTTTGCAGACAACGCTCAGCGGGCGTCAAAATAAAACATTCCACGTCTGGCTGATGCTGTGATCGCTGCCTGGACGGTTTTCTAGAGGTTAAGCTGAAGGTCTCCTGGGCGATTAAAGTCATTTCATTTTGACGTCTACCAGCAAACATTCACTAAACATTGGCAGACAATCTTCGCCAAACCTCAAAATGACCTATATTAATGACTTTAAAGACTAACAAGACAAAATTAATGCTAATAAACCACTTTATTCTGCAATATTAGTACACAAGACACTATCAGCAAAAATGTTCTTTTAAAAATGGATGTGGGACAAAGAATTAATTTTAATGCATATGATTTAATAAGACTAAAATAAATCTAAGAGAATGTCAGCATTTCAAAACATCTAATGTTTCGAAAAACCTCTCAGGAAAAAATGTGACCAGGTTTCTGCTGCTTGTAAAGCAGAAAAACAAATACTAATTACTGTTCATTGAAGCAGAACAAAATCTGCTTCAATAAACTAAAAATAATGTTAGAAATTGACAGAACATCAAGTTCTGTCAATTTCTGCAGAAACAGCCCAGAGACATCAGAATAGAAAAATCCTTCCTCTGATTTTAAAGTTGCCAATGCCTCAGAGAAAAATACACAGGGGAATATTATTCATGTAACACACCTACAAATCCAACTCTGTGTCTGTGTGTGTGTGCACATGTGTGTGTTGACCTTGCTCTCACTCTTATTATGGCAGGATTAACTCACACTGGACAGATGGCAGTGTGGTGCTCCGCCCTCCTACACACACTCATGCTAACACTAACTCAGCGCCGCATGATGTGTACAAGCTGTGGCGTTGTCTCCGGGCACTGCTGGAGGCTTAAATACACACATTCACACACCCGCACGCATGCACACACACGCGCATAGTGAAATGGCAGGATGAAGGCCGTGTCAGCAGATGATGACTCTGATGTCAGAAAGCTCTCTGCTGGTCTTTCTCTTAAAAATTTGTTCTGCTTTTATTTTTCTCTGGTTCTTCTCTTCATTAATCCAAGCAGGTTCGATCTACACAAATTTATTATGGTTTCTCACAGACGTACTTTATTGTCAAGACAACTGAAAGTTTAAAGTATTTTTTATCTGAACTAAATTAAATTTTGAACACTTTGGCAAAACTGATTAAGTTTCAAAATATTTCAGGTTTCCTTTCAAATATGGCCTGTGTGTAACTAAAATACAAGCCCTGACTTGAATTATTGTCTTTAAGCTTGTAATAATCATTTCTTTGAGAATTAATAGATATTGTAAAAAAAAAAAGAAGAAAATACAAGATGTTTTAAATCAATGCCATTGTTGTTAGGCTGTAGTGATTCATTAATTGCAGTCAATGTAGCAATATTCAACAATATTCATATCAAGCAAATATTAGAATTTGTGTGGGTTGAATTTGTTAATTGGATATTATGTGATTAATTGGACGAATTATGATTAATCAATTATTGAAATAAATCTTAACTAATTTAATAATCAAGTAACTGTTAACTGGAGAGTTCAGACTAAAAAAAGACCATTTACTGAAAAAAATAACCCAACATCTTCAGAGTTAATTAAACCAAAACTGTACACGAATAAACACCTTTGTCTGCAAATATGTTTTAGCCTGAACTCTTCAAGTGATAGTGTTATCTTGACCCAGTTCACATTTACTAAAGGAATTCTGTTGTATTGCATTTAGGCAACATTTTTTGTCCTTATTAATGTATTCCTAATGTTGTAAAAAAATGTATTAAAAATCTGTAGAATTTGCCATTTTCTTATCCAATTAATCATCAAAATAACTGATAGAGTAATTGATTAGAAAAATAATCAACAGTTTCAATCCTAGAAATTATGCAACACCAACTATTATATGGTGAATGAGTATTTTCTAGACAAATGGTTGCTTTTAGTATAAGGATTATAAGGTATAGAGAACTTTCTGAAAGAGTCTTTGACATTTGAGGGGAGCTGATAACTATAATGGACTCCAGTATCACAGAGAGGGATTTTCAGTGCTCACAGTATTAATGGCAGATTAATCAGTCAGGAAGTGGACTGCTTTAATCCAAAACTATAATCCCATTTTGGGAATAAAATAAATTTGCTGAATTTCTTAAGGATGAAAGCAGAATATTACTTTAATCCCCAAACTGACCAAAAATTGTGCAGTTTTCACTGTACAGACCTGTGGATGCTTTTTTGTTTTGTTTAGCATACATTGAAGCAAAAAACTCCAACTTTTCAATTTTTCCGTCTTTTTCTTCTTTACTGATTAGAATCTGTTCTTTTCCAGATCTCTGGGTTTTCTGTTGGGAGATAATGACTATGAACATTTGATCAGCTTCGGCTCGCTTTGCTGTTGCCTCCAGCGTTTCTGGCTGCCTGCACTCGGCATTCAGGAGACAAAGTGAGATTAATGCCGAGGGTTCGTTCAAGCTAAACATTCAGAAAATAGATTTACCTACATCTGCTGCAGTGCACAGTGTGCTGCTGAATTCTTCTGTAATATCACTCTGAAAATATTTACTGGTCTGAACTGAGGACAGACTAGCATATTTGCCTGATTATTTCCCTTTGTTTATTAGCTGAAAGACTGCATTCATTCCATCAGCTCAAACCAGTTCTTTTTGGGGGGTGTCAGTGAACCTTGTGGATTTATATGCCTGCCACACTTTTCACATATTAACTGAAAGAAATATTAGAAGTTGCATTCCTGTATCAGTCGGCGATTAAATGAAAAGGCCAGATGGGTCATATGAAATGATGCCACTGTCTTCAATAAGCATATGGTAAAAACGTTTTTATTAGCTAAATGTTCCAAAAACGGTCAAGTTTTCAGGAATAAAACATCTTTTAACACAACTCTTTACATTCATGACTGAAGGAGAACAACAGGAGATATATCAGTGTTTAGTTTTGTGTCCTTGAGGTTCCTGAAAAATAAGCTTTCTAGAGGGAGAAAATAGCAGATGTACCCACACTGGCTGCATTTCCATTGACCATGGAATTGTGCAATTTGACATTTCAAAAATGAATGTGCTGAATGGAAATGCATCATTAAAAAAATATGTAAAATTTTTGCTAAAAAGTTTTGGCTCTAAAATGGGGTGGTTATTTTAGCTGTATCAAAATTAGTTTACATCACAAATCCATAATGGAAACACTTTTTTCACCTTTACAATTTACCAGTAATAAAAAGCAAAAATTTTTGACAAAAAAGTCTGTCTTAATTTTTCCAGTCATGTTTGTAATGTTTCTAACCACCTACTTGTCAAAAACTATTTTTGTACAAACAATAAAAAGCTTGAAAATGAAGACTTGATTGTTGGAGAAGTGTTTAATAGCACCGCTGTTCTTAGACTTTAGGAGAACTCAGAGCATTTAAGAAGCGTTCAGTGTTAACGCACACTAACAGGCCACTGTGCAGACACCAGGACAAAAGCATGTCTGTTGTATTGACTGTCACTCAGCCTACAGCTGTTATCTGTTGTCTGCCTCTATCCAAACAATCACAGACTAAAAAAAAATGAAAAAGAGGGAAAAAATCGATGCAATCCTCCCGAGAGAAAAGCTCAGACTGAAGAGCTGCCATGACTTCCTGCATGTTTGTGCAGAGCAGACTGTAAGTGAGGTGACAAGGTAACCTCTTCCACCCTGGAGGATGTGAGGGGTGAATAAGGCTACAGACAGAGAAAGCGTGAGGACAGGATTTAATTGTCAGAGCTGTTCCTCGGGTAGAGAGAAAGTCCAACATTTCTTCCTATAGCAGTAGCAGGTTTTCTAACAAGAGGAAAAGCTTAACTGGAAGTAAACACCTTGTGTTTGTGAGATACAGAAGCACCAACCAGACTGGTCAGGAAAAGATTAAACAACCAGCAATTTTTTTGCTTAAAAATTACACTCGTTGTGTGAGAAATGATAGCAGTGCATTTAGAAAAAATAGATATATGGATCGGTCAGTATCAGTCTTGATACTGAAAAACAATCTACAATGGGTATCAGTGACAATGTCCCTGATCGGTAAGGTCAAATCTATTCAGTCTAATTCTGTGCTTTGTCTCTGAGCGACATCATTATTTATTTTCCATTATATTCAGATTTCCTAATTGCACTTTCTGCATCATTTGAAGGAAAGTTTGCTGCAGGTTAATTAATTACATAATTAACCTGGTCAAACAAGTACACCTGGTCTACTTCTGATTTCATTGACTTGACAAATTAAAGTTGTTTCAACATATTTGATAGAGCTTGTGAAGCTGTTGGTGGATTTAAGTACTATGCTGGTGCAGAGTTACCAAATTTGTAATTCAGTACATTCATGTCTTGTTTGGTTTTATTTTTTGTTTTTTTTAAAGATTCATCTTAAGTCAATTCAGCTGTTTCTTTGTATCAGATCAGCATTGGCCAACACTTAACCTCAGATATTGGTGTCAGAAACGAAAAAAATTGTTTAACATTATCATACTCCAAAAAATGAGAAAATGGTTATGTTATGAAAACAACAATCCAGTTGTACAAGCAGTGTACAACTGCACCAGCAGCGAGAAGCATGCAGTGGATAACCAATATAAAAAACAATTTGTGTTGAACAGAAAGCAACTGGATCTCTTCTTTTCACCTACTACCATACTCTCCAACTAAATCATGTTAAGGGTTGGTGAACAAAATTCTCATCATCAACCAAAACAGAACAATGTTTTCATCTGTCTACAGAATGTTTTTTCGTATGACTTTTTCTAGATTGGGACATTTCACAGATGTCTAGCCAATTGCTTGGCTTAACATTAGTGTCTTCTTATCATAAATAACTGTAGAACCTCTGATCACTCGGAAGCTGATCATGAACTGAATGTTTCCCATAATCTTCAGTCTATTCAAGAAATAGTTTTCTATTATCTTCAACGTGTTTCTGATGTGGTTTACCATTTTAAACCATCTGAAATCACTATAGCTCAGCAGCCAATCAATTTAAGAATTTCTTTACATGTCTTCCAGCCTCTAATCAACATTTTTTATTTGAGTAACTATGGTCTGCTGAGAAATGTCTGGACGGACCCATTTTATTCAGATCTTTAGACAGGGAAGCACCTTCACCAGCACATACAATGTTTTCTGCCATCGACCCTACACAGAATGAAAAGTCTGTTATTAACTTCTACATTCTGCTTTCCATTTCACCCATATAATTCTCCCTGCAAACATCCATCCATCACTCCATTCTTCTGTCCACCTATCATCTATTATTCCTTTATATATTACTCCCTTCTTTTATCTAGCCATCCATTTCACCAGCTATCAACCCATCCATTCCTCCTTACACATCTCATCCATCTGATGATCTATCAGTCCATCCACTGTTACTTAGTAAATCCAACAAGCCAATAAATTGTTCCTCAAACCTTCCTTCATTGTTTCCTTGATTTCTTTGTTCCTTTCTTCTTGTTTTCTTCCTTTGTTTTGTCTTAAAATGTTCAATAATTCAAGGCTGAGCACTAAAATCATCTGGCGTCCGTATTGGTATTAACTATGAAGTTTTGTATTTAGACTTCAAAATCACCCAGAAATGATTGAGGAATGTGAAAAAGTATGGAATTTCAACATGGACAAATGTGTTATGTTATGCAACATGAAATAAACACAGTTTGTGTTTACCAAAATCTGAAAGTAAAACATGACATACTGTGGAAAATGTCATAAAAATACTCTGAATACAAAATGTATTCATTTACCATCCAGTAAATTGAAGTCAAATTGGTGACTAAATCTTTGATGTTTAGAGTCCTGTCAATCTTTCAGTCTCTGACAAACATTGTCATTTTTAATGCATGTCCCGCCTACTTGTGCTCATTGACTAAGAGTAAGTGCTGCTTTCATGCACAGACTGTCATGGAGTGGTGGTGTTTGCGGTGGTGAGGCAGCACGCTGGAGACCCAGGTAAGTGAACGGTGGTGTAATTTAATAACAAAATAGTCCACAAAAACACAGTCAATAAACGGAGTCCGCGGCCAGGCAGCACGGCTGAGCGGAAGCCAGGGCTCACGCCGGTAGCAACTGGTCTTACAGGCGGAAAACCAAAACAAGCAACTACAATCTGACAACAATACGACGACAACGACAAGGACCCGACGAGGAACAAAGGACACAGGAGGGACTAAATACACTGAGGGTAATCAAGGGAACGAGACACACCTGGGAACAATCAAGGGGAAGACAGGACAACGAGGAGACTCAGGACACAGAAACTCGGAATAAAAACACAGAAAAAACACAGAACCTGACACAGACAATGGCTTACCAACATGCAATTTAAATAGTAATAACGTATTAAGGGTGATGACTGTGCATTGAGGCGTTACACATCATATCTCTGTGGGAGTAATACTCTATTGGTATATCGACCCCTTTATTGTCACTTATTCAGTGTCTTGCCACTCTTACTGATATTATTTTACACATTAACATCAGCTCTAAAATCCAGAAAATTTTAGAAACAATTTAGATACAAAACACCAAAGTAATGATTACATAAAAGATGAGAGCAGAACTTTTAAAGTCTACAAAGTGAGGCATGAGGACTTACTTGAATCTTCCCTGGCAGTGCTGACACTGATCCCCGACCCAGCCGTGGTCACACAAGCAGCTCCCATTGACACACTTCCCTGAAAAACAGCTCTTATCGCAGGGCGCTGACAAAGCCCCGGCGTGGAGCACCAGATGAAGCAGCACCAGTAATCCCAGATATGTTTTCCACAGCCCAGATGATGAGCTGGTCCAGGCGGGTAGATGTTTACATCCAGCGGGATCCATGATGATGGGAGCGTCCTGAGCTCCGCACAGGCTTTCCTGGAGCTGATCCGCGGTGATCAGCAGTGAGGCGGGTCAGTTCAGATAACCCTACCTGTAACCCCGACAAAGAAGGAGCCTGGAGATAACGATTACCTGCGGGCTGTCAGAACATGCTGAGCGGCGTGGGTTAAAGCCCGGGGAGGAACGACAATAAACTTTGATGAAAACAGTTAGAAAACACTACTGATGCGTCTCCACCTGGAACAATTCGTTCCGAGCAGCAAATAATACAAGAAAATTCCTTTTCTGCATTTTTAAGTCTTCCAGAAAACTTCAGCTGCGGCGTCAGGAAGTAAACACACAGCCTTGGAAAGATGAAGAGCTCTTTGCGTTGGAAATGAACATCCAAGCGAGATCTCATCGCCCTGCGCTGCAACTCCTCTGCTAACAAAGACTTGGGCTCCGATCTGCGGTGGATGGACGCGACAGCCGCGGCTGCTGCTGCCGTCCGGAACTTCGCCTCGCTCCGTTGTGTTATAGCTCCACAGCTGGGGTCGGGATGGGGGTTGGGGGGCCCTGCACAAAACCCCCATAGCGAGCTTTAGCAGTACCGTCACGGCACGCGGTTAAAGGGGCAGGTCCCTTTTAAGGAGGCAGAGACAAAGCTGGTGACAAACGCCTGCAGCGGCATCACTGGTCTGGGTTCACACACCTGAAGCACTGACAGATCGCAGAGGTGATAAAGAGTCACATAGTTAGATGATTCACTAAATCATGCTGCTAAAGCCAGATGCTTGGTCCAAAAGGTGTTGAACATCCAAAATTAAGATGTATGGAAATGTACTATTCGATTAAATGTTTAGGTAAAAGTGAAAAAAAAGAAAAGAAATGAATGGCAGATGTTAAAAAAGAAACATAATTTGGAATATACAAAATTAAAACATGAAAACAAATATATTTGTTGGACATCAACATGACTTGATAATATGGATTGTAAAAAGTAATCTGGTAATTGTTTTTTAAATGCTTGGGTTTGTCCAATCTGGACTTCTTAATTTTATAAAGTAAAGAATAAATAGTAAAAGAAAAAAAAAGAAAAAATACATATTATTGTCATAATGATTTATGAAGGTAATTCTGAAATATTTTATTGAAACATAAAGTATTGGACTATATTTCTCAAGTTCATTCAAAAGTTAAAGAGTTTTCCTAGAGATTGTCTAAACTACAGATTGTCTAAACAAGAACAAACTCTAAATTTCCCTTTGTACCAGACCTTACGATTCTTAAAATTTACATTAAGCATTCACTAAAAGTCCTGCTTATGCTTACAGATATATGTAACCCAAAAGTTACTTTAAATACACCTGATAATAGCAAAAGGCAGCTAATTTAATTTACTTCTCTGACCAGCACCAATGCTATATATCTAAAAAGAAGTTGGGCCGGATCAAAAGACTCTAAATTCTCGGGAACCAAGGTGTGAACAACAACAAAGAAGTGAACAAAGTGTCAACAAAAAGAGTAAAATTTAATAATAAAAACAATTGTGGATCCATATATACAATTGCAACAAAATGGCATGCGTTTTTATTAAAACAGAAAATAAAATAAATAACAGTTGTTTCAATGTATTCAGTTTTTGTCCAATCTCTTCCAATGTGTCAGTCGATCCTCAGTATTTCAAGGATAGTGACCAGTCGGGTCACTATCTACCATATCACTGGATTCTCTGGGCTGAGGCTCGCCATCCAAATTCAGAAGAAGCGGGTCTTGAAGTCTCTGGGCACTCCAGGTCAAACGTGCACCGTAATAAAAAATAAAAAAAAACTGACCTGGAACAAGGCCAAAGCAAAACATCTCAGAATACAAGATGCCAATATCAATCAAACTTATGTATCAATAAATTGTTATAATGTAGAGATCTTCCATCATTGCTCAAGTTTTTCTTTTCAAGTTGTACAAAAATCATCAGTTTATCAGAATACAATGTTACTTACACATCAGTAAAACTAAAGACATTAGCTTAATATGTGGTAAAGAAAAATAATATAATAAAATAGGCTAATAATAATAATAATAATAATAATAATAATAATAATAATAATAATGAATATTTCAATCTAAAAGTGCCAGTACAGCTTCAACACTATAAATTTCTTGTAATACCAACGAAAAAACACATGACTGAAATAGAACCGTTGAACTATTAGGACATATACTCAAAGAAAAATAAATACAACTACACAGAAAAATATAATTTACATAATAATAATAATACAACAGCTTACTATGCAACTTTATTTTTATTAAATTTTGTCAGATATTACGTGTTTTTGCCAATTTTCAACCACTCATCAACGCTCTGAGTGTCTGACGCTAACGGGGATTTTTTTTCCCAGTCGCAGCTGCTGTCATAGAAACTTTCAGAGATAAAAATAAAACAAAACGAATTTACTATTTTCAATTATATATTTTGAGAAACTATACCAATATTGTTTTTTCTTACCGTTTGTCCAGATTTTATAAGCTTTTTCAGCTGTGAGTTCTCAACCGCGTCTGACGCGTTCTGAGCAGAATCACAGCGCGGTAGTGAAAGGGGCGGGACAATCAACCCCATTGGCTGATGTAATATCAGACCGCGCCAGCCATTGGTTGCCCAATCCATCAGGAAAACAATCACTAAAGGCCTACTTCACAGCTTTTTAAAGATTTTTAGCACTTTTTGATATATTTTTCTGAGTAAAACAAAACACAAAATCTATTTATACTTTCCAATCTTGTGAAAAAAAAAGACATCAAATTAACATCATTAACTTTCTCTTGTGTTTTTAACACAAGTGAAATTTACAGAATTTGATGCTAAAATCTTGTGGGCAACAGGACAGGTGAGAGCATAACATAATACACACCGTGGTAATAAAAGAAACAAGGGACGGCTCTGGTGAACACAACAGGCTAGAATCAACAATAATCAAGGGGGAGCTGGATTAAGTTGTAAAACAATATAAAATGTTTTAAGCATCTCACAGAGGACCGTTTAATCAATTGTCTTGAAAATGGAAAAAGAGTATGATAACTGCAAACCTATGAAAATATGTCACCTAACCTGACTTAATCAGAGAAGCAACCAAGAAGTCTACAACTCTGGATGAGCAGCAGAGATTCCTCACAGCAACAGCAGGATAATCTTTTAATAGGACAACTGTGGCGGAATGGCAAGAAGAAAGTTATTGGTGAACTCAAGTCACAATATATGATATTTTCAAGCAGACAGAATCTACATGGAACAAAGAATGATCAAGCACAAGGAATACACAGTTCAAATTTACATAAACAACAATTTACACACTCTGGTCTCTGGTGTTGTGAAAACCATGAGCTGGATTGCAACAAATATCTTATGGTTCAACTGAAGAGTAGCTCCACATAAAGGCAGATCACAAAAACCGAGAAATACTGAAATACCATAGATCCAATAATGCCAGTATGACAGGGTCAACTGAAACTTACCTGATAAAGAGGTACATAAAAACACATCATGAAACCTACAATTGAAGACATAAAAGAATGGTTCATATCAAAGCATGTAGATGTGTGAGAATGGTCCAGTCAAAGTCCTGACCTAATCCTATTAAAAGAACTCATAATTTAAGCAGCCAAGTTTAAGCAGCTTCACAATTATGCATCACTTTATGTTGTAATTTGTGGCCCAAATACAACAAAATCTATAGGGATTTACTTTAGCAAGGCCCTGCACTTTAGTTCTTCCTGCCTCTCCCCTAGATTTATTTCACCAAATCAGAAATGGCTGCTTGATGTTCATTGTGATTCTGCATTATCAAAACACAGCATGCGTTTAAGCATGCTGTCATTTCTCCAGGAAACAGCTGCTTTTGTTCAATAGCAGGTATTTTTTCTTTTCTCCACTGGGATTTGCAGCTCTGGTTCCTTTACTTCACATCGCACCTTGCAGATGCTGACACACACTTCTTTCCTCACCCTATAATTTACACCAACACCAGAAACCAACTGCTTGCCACCATTTAGGGGAGAGCATTTATTAAACATCTTGTGATGCAAACGCTGATCCAGGTCCTGAGATAAATGACAAGGCTCAGGAACATCAACAACATCAATTTTTTGCAAAGATAGTGACCCCTGCTATCAAAGGTGTTAAAATAGACGGACTTTGCAATGATATTCCACCTTTCTCTGGTTGGCGTAGAAGTAGTGTTTTGACTGGAATGAAACAAAAGGGGACATTTCTTTATAAATAATTTCACGCCAGAGAAACGCCTCATAAACACACGGCACCACCCTCACGTGGCCTGCATTAAAGCTCCGATGGACAACGGTCGGTATTAAACCTCACAGTTAGCCTGCGGAAAATTGCTTTGGCTTGTTATTCCTGCTGCTGGAGTTGAATCCTATCACAGATCGTTTTTAACCTCCCCTCAAGGATCGGCTATTGATTGGCTTACACAAAGGACCTGCTGTGAGAAAAATGAAGAAAAAAAAAGCACAAATAAACAAACATTGATTTTTGTCAGTTTGCTAATGGCGCCAGGGGTGAGTGAGTGGGGATTATGAGGAGAAGTCTGGGCCTTGCTAAATTTTTATATCCTGGTCACTATCCTAGCTTAGAGCTGTTTGACATTTATCAAAAAACTGACTGAATTAGACCAGAGAGCAACGAGTAAACAAAAGGAATAAAGAGGGTTCAAATGAGAGATGAATTACAAGGTCACTGGGAAAGGGTAATCAATCTTAAATGGTGTTTGGCGACACCTGGTGGTTACTGCTGCTAATGCAGGAACCAAAAACAATCTCTATTCAAAAATAAGCTTTAGAATAAGATGTTGCCATAAGTGTCCAAAATTCGATTTGGCAGTGTTTTGATATTGTTTTATTTTTAATCTTGTCACTGTATTTGAGTCTGTGTTTTTGTTTGTGATGATTTTTAATATTATAAAGTATTGAAAAGCAGGCCAATTTATTATGTTATATTAATGTTTAGTCAATGTTGATGTAAAGTTTACTGTCTGACAAGAAAGTTAACTCATCTCACTGTAACCAAATCAACCTAATGGTAAAGTTGACTTATTGATTGGTTTATTGATTGACTCAGGGATGCGTTAAATTTTTTAAGCTTCTCCAAAAGAAAAAAGTAGCATAAGTAGCATACACTATTTTTCTATTTTAAAAAGGGTATACATATATATATATATAAATATATACATATACATAGTCTTACATCTATGTAAGTACTTTTTTTGTAGTGTATATGAAGCATAGGTAACAGAAAGGTAA
The DNA here is from genome assembly GCF_027474105.1 of Poeciliopsis prolifica. NCBI lineage: Eukaryota > Metazoa > Chordata > Actinopteri > Cyprinodontiformes > Poeciliidae > Poeciliopsis > Poeciliopsis prolifica. The sequence continues at coordinate 600,751 of NW_026562475.1, read as the reverse complement.
CAAACATTTTAAGTATATACAGTCATATGAAAAAGTTTGGGCACCCCCATTAATCTTAATTATTTTTATTTCTAAATATTTGGGTGTTTGCAACAGCTATCTCAGTTTGATATATCTAATAACTGATGTACACAGTTACATTTCAGTACTGAAATGAAGTTTATTGTACTAATAGAAAATGGGTAATATGCAAAAAAACAAAATTTGACAGGTGCAAAAATTTGGGTACCCTTATCATTTAATTGATTTGAATACTCCTAACTACTTTTCACTAACTTACTGAAACACAAAAATGGTTTGGCAACCTCATTAAGCTTTGAACTTCATAGCCAGGTGTATCCAATAATGAGAAAAGGTATTTAAGGTGGCCGATTGCAAGTTGTTCTCCAACCTGGATCCTATGAAGAGTGGCATCATGGGCACATCAAAACAACTCTCATGATCTGAAAACAAAGATTGTTCAACACAGTTGTTTAGCGGAAGGATACAAAAAGTTATCTCAGAGATTTAAACTGTCAGTTTCCACTGTGAGGAACATAGTAAGGAAATGGAAGACCACAGGGACAGTACATGTTAAACCAGAAGTGGCAGGCCAAGAAAAATATCAGAGAGGCAGAGAAGAAGAATGGTGAGAACTGAGAAGGACAACCTACAGACCACCTCCAAAGACCTGCAGCATCATCTTGCTGCAGATGGTGTCACTGTGCATCATTCAACAATTCAGCGCACTTTGCACAAGGAGAAGCTGTATGGGAGAGTGATGCGATGGAAGCCTTTTCTGCAAGCATGCCACAAACTGAGTCGCTTGAGGTCTGCAAAAGCACATTTGGACAAGCCAGCTTCATTTTGGAATAAGGTCCTGTGGACTGATGAAACAAAGATTGAGTTGTTTGGTGTTGAAATAATATTTTAAATTAGCACAATACTGCACAGGATAGTTTTGATACATATGAATATACCATAGAAAGTTAAAGTACACTCTACATTCACATAAATTTAGATAAAAATCCAAACTAAAACAACTGCTGAATCTCTGAACTTATATAAATTCTTAGGGAGGATTCTACAGGAAGACAGGCCTAGAATCTCTTTAGACAGAGTCTGTCTGCCAGGCAATTAACAAATTCCTTAGCATGGTTCAAAAGTTCACTAGGATCTTAAAACTTTTTATAAATAATTTTATCTATATTAATTAACTATATTTCTTTAAGCATGTTTTTTAATTAGTTACTTATTAGATCCAACTTATAGTCATTATTTAGCATTACATTGTGTGCAAGCTTGGTTAAAAATACAACTACTTTCTTGTGAAAACAGTTTGAGGCAGAGATAGCGCTGCAGCTGCAATCATATATCAAACTGGACAGCGGCTGATACGAGAAGGGTTTGCCGTATATCTGCTTTTGGGGCTCTTGAGCAGGAGGTAATAAAATTAACATTAAGACCCCACACAAAGGAAAAGAACACCTCCTAATGCATATATTTAAATGATGAGATTACGCATTCTATAAAATGATTTGGTTTACAGCAGAAGTTGGAATCTCTTTGTGCTGGGTGAGAGTTTTCCCGGAGGAGCATCTTCTTCTGTCTTTTTTACTCAGTTCTTTGTCTCTGTTCTGTAATGTCTTGGACTTTGATGTTCTAGGTGAGATGATTATTGTAACATTCTTCTTGCATTGATTTTCTCTGGATAAACTCTGAATATCTGAAGTCTGACGTCGTACGATTGCTCTTTTCTCTCTGCACACTTACACAGACACAGGAATTCGGGACTAAGAATTAATTAACGAGCTAAGATCAAGTTCTTCATCTTTTTAATTCTTAACATTGGTCATAAAAAAAGGCGTTATGCATGGCGACAAAAAAACAGCGTTCCAAGAAAAACACTTGCTACCCACTGTGAGATTTGGTGGAGGTTCCATCATGCTTTGGGGCTGTGTGGCCAATGCCGGTACTGGGAATATTGTTAAAGTTGAGGGTCGCATGGATTCCACTCAATATCAACCGATTCTTGAGACTAATGTTCAAGAATCAGTTACGAAGTTGAAGCTACGCCGGGGATGGATATTTCAGCAAGACAATGATCCAAAACACCGCTCCAAATCTACTCAGGCATTCATGCAGAGGAACAATTACAATGTTCTGGAATGGCCATCCCAATCCCCACCTGAATATTATTGAACATCTGTGGGATGATTTGAAGCGGGCTGTCCATGCTCGGCGACCATCAAACTTAACTGAACTGGAATTGTTTTGCAAAGAAGAATGGTCAAAAATTCCTTCATCCAGGATCCAAGAACTCAGAAGCTACAGGAAGCGACTAGAGCATAGGTGTCAAACTCTGGCCCGCGGGCCAAATTTGGCCCGCAGTGTAATTATATTTGGCCCGCGAGGCAATTTCAAATCAATATTAGCGCCGGCCCACCGGTATTATACGGTGGCAATGCGGTGACGCCACATTCACCGGTTATACTACGAATCCATAATGCTCTGCTGTTTTTTGTCGTGTCAATCAGGACAAAGGCAGCAGTGGCAGAGCCAGAGGGATGGCACTTGCCACCCTCAACAGAGCCCTTGCCACCCCTACTGCCACCCCACTGGAAATGGTAATTTTAAAATATAATACTTATGAGATCGGCAAAGATTTGCCAGGAAAACTGTAATTTCCGACTGTCCCTGAAAGCAGCCCGATACCCGACGCTGTTCATTGGTTAAACTGACATGTTGGTTCCTGCTTGATCGAAAACACACCCGTGGCTTTAGAGTTACAGCTTCAGGAGTTCTGCAGGTATTTACATTTTACCGCTCAGCAGTAACCGCTGTTACCTTCCTAATGAGAGGCGGCTCTTGTCCTACATTTCTAAAAAAAAAAATGGTTGTGTACCGCTGCATAGTGCCTCTTTTATTATATTAGCCATGCTAGTGCTGACAGATCGTGTTTTAGACAGATTCTTTTAACATATTGTAGTGATTGTGTGTTTCCCCTTATGCCAGTATTATTTCCCGTACTTGCGAGGCTGATCTGAGGAAGTGCGTTACTGTGCATTTATTTCGTTAGCGGAACTCTGCATGCAGCGGTTGTGTGTTCCAGGGGGAGGGTTTTGTCGAGGGAACTTTGTTTTGTGTTGATGCTCGCTGACTCTGGTGTGGACGTGTAAAGTTCGTCTGCATCGGCGTTAGAGCACATAAACCACTCAGTTGTACTCCTGTTCGCTATCTTCATTAAAGGAAGATCAACATTATCTCCTCCTGGAGTGTTTTTTATCCTGCACCTTCACAATCCGTATCGCGGACCCCGATAACAACTGGTGTCAGAAGTGGGATGAGCCGGACCGGATTCAAGACACGGAGGGACGTCTTTGGTGTTTTGGATAAATCGCTCCAGTAAAAGTAAGGCGGAAAAGAAAAGAAAAACAAAACAAAAAACAAACAACGGCGGCTGTCAAGAAACGTAACAACGTCACTGTAAAAACAGTAGCTTAATGTGCTGAAGCCTAAAACAAAGCAGCACCAGTGACTATTAAAAAATAAATAAATAAATAATGGATGAAAATGAGGAACTATTGGGAGCTACAGCAGCGCCATCAGACCAACCTCCACCATGGCTGCAAGTGTTGTTGGACCATCAGTCGAAACAGTTAAAGCAGCTGCTAACACCAGTGCTACAGCATGTTGCAGCAGAACAAAGAGAGACATCTAGAGCAGTGCAATCAACAACAAGCAGTCAAATGCTGAATCCTGAGGCTGCCCTTCCTCCCTTAATGGTACAGGAAACCCCAGAAGCACCCGGTGTTCAACCACACACACCGTTTACTGCAGAATTGGAAGTCATTCGCCAAAGGTCACGTAATGCAGGCCCATCTAACACTTCAGCCATCCATGATCCAGCTGTAAGGCGTAGAGTGGGAGACATACATCAGCGCTCATCTCACATGCATATTTCACAGGATGCATATGGAGGACTTGGCCAGACTGAGAATAGGCATGAGGTGGCAAGACAACCCCTGCATGAAGCAGCTAAAGTTAAGCTGGCAACATATGACGGCAGAGAGGACTGGGACTCATTTTTGCTTCCCTTTGAACGTCAGGCTCGTAAATGTGGTTGGACAGGGGCGGAGAGGGTAGATAAGCTTCACGAATGTCTCCGTGGGGTTGCAATACGTTATGTCTGCTTCTTGCCTGAACACATCCGTGAAGATTACACTCTCCTCAAAGAGCAGCTTACTCAAAGATTTGGAGTAAAAGACCCCCCCACCACTGTTCGCAGGAAGTTGGGAGAGCTGCGCCAGTGCAAAGAATCACCAGCAGAGTTTGCAGAGGAAGTGCGACGCCTGGTGAGTTTGGCATATCCAGGAACAGATTTATTACTCCAGGATCAGCTGGCAACTGATGTCTTCCTGAAAGGGCTAAGGAACCAAAAGGTAGCCTATGAAGTAATGAATCGTGACCCTCCATCATTGGCTGAGGCACAAAAGCTCGCTGAAGCCCACGAACACAATTTTAAAGCAACTCTGGGTCGTGAGGCTGAGATGAGAGCAGGGAGGGCCCGGCGTATCTCCTGGGCTGATGAGGGTGAAAACGTTCCGGACAACTGTTGCCCCACCTCTAGACGCCTCCAGAGCCCAAAGTATGTAACAGAGGATCAATTTAAAATGCTTATGGACAAAGTGGAGCAGCTAAATTTAAAGTTAGAACGCCTTCAGAGCGTGTCAGCTGATTGTGGAACTGCTACATCAGTCTATACCAACAGAAAACAAGAACAAGAAAGTGACAAGATGGCATCACGTCAGCTTCCTGCTCAAAATTCCCGAGCCAGGTCACCAAGCCCAAGCCAAATGAACAAGCCCATCTGTTTTCGTTGTGGTGAAACTGGGCATATGATGAGGGAGTGTTCAAGATCACCAAGTCCAGTTCGACGCAAAAACAATCCCAGAGAGTCTACTTCTGAATCTCACAGGGGCATCGAAAGTAGGGAGGCTCAGCACCTTGCACCACAACTTGGGCGTACAACTAAGAAGGGTCCTAGCTTACAAGTTGAAATGACTGTCAATGGCCTACCTGTTAAAGCAGTTGTTGACACTGGCGCAGAGGCCACAGTAATTTCAGAAGAAGTTTATAACATGCTGCCACAGGAAGCAAAGAAGCCGCTCAAGAAAACATCTCTCCGTAATGCGGGAGTGGGAAGCAATATGCCTGGTTTGGGTGAGTTGGAGGTGACGTTAGGAATTGGGAAACGCAAGTTCAATTGGAAGGTCTTTGTTGGCCAGATTCACGATGCTCTGCTCCTAGGCCTTGATGCAATGCAGGAAGCCAAGATGACAGTCTTTGCTGGTCGCCAAGTATTTGTGGGTAAAGAGCCACTCCCAGCTTGTGTCATTGGAGAAAGCGAGGGTGACTACTCTGTGGCCCGTGTGCTCCTGGAGGACAATGTTACATTACCACCAGAGAGTGAATGCATTGTCTGGGGAAAAGTTGATAGACCCAAACCTGGGCTTCCAGCTGTCCTGGAACCACTTAACATAACAGAAGCTGTCTCATCAGGAAGTGTTGCCATCTACATGGACCCCAGAGTCCCAGTTCGACTTTGTAACTTCTCAAATACCAACGCATCACTGTCCTGTGGAGTGTGTGTTGGCATTCTGGTTGAAACCTTCCCGGATGACCCCCTTATAATGTTGGATTTGGATGATAAACAACAACCAACTATGGGCGTGGAAGAGAACAGTCATACGGATAGACCAAAGGTGGGAAGAGTTGAGAAAAATGCTCTAGACCTACCAGAACACCTACAAGCCCTCTATACAACATCCAGTGAGGCGCTCAGTGAAGATCAGCGGGTGAGACTAATTGAGCTTCTCTTAAAATACCAGTCTCTGTTTGCAGCCAATGATTCAGATCTTGGCCAACTATCTGCTGTTACTCACAAGATAAACACTGGTGACGCAAGACCTGTACGGCAGCCAGTCAGACGGACACCATTGGGCTTTCAGGGTGAAGATGAAAGGCATCTCAAGGACATGTTGGAAGCTGGAGTAGTGGTACCATCATCTTCTGAGTGGGCTTCGCCAGTGGTACTCATTCGCAAAAAAGATGGAGGGGTGCGCTGGTGTGTGGACTATCGACGCCTAAATGACCTCACTCTGAAGGACGCTTATCCACTGCCGAAGATGGAAGAGTGTCTTGATGTGCTAGGAGAGGCTACCATCTTCTCTACCCTCGATCTCCAATGTGGGTACTGGCAGATTTCTGTAGACCCAAGTGATCGCTGCAAAACAGCATTTATCACCCGTTATGGCCTCTATGAATATACCAGGATGCCCTTTGGCCTATGTAACGCACCTGGCACCTTTCAGAGGGCTATGGAGCTTGTTTTGCGAGGGTTCCAGTGGAAGATCCTCCTTATCTACTTGGATGACATTATTGTACTGGGCAGAGGTGTGGAACAAAACCTGAAACATTTGGCTGATGTTTTTGAACGTCTCCATAGCTACGGCCTAAAGCTGAAGCCAAAAAAATGTCAACTCCTAAGAGACAAAGTTCTCTTCCTTGGACATGTGGTCAGCGGAGAGGGAATAAGTCCCAACCCAGAGCTGATTAAAGATATACAGGAGTGGCAGCCTCCTACTAATACACAGCAGCTGCAGGCTTTTCTAGGACTATGCAACTATTACCGCCGGTTTGTCTCTGGTTTTGCAGAGCTTGCTGCTCCTCTTAACAGTCTCCTGAAGAAAAAAGCTGAGTTCGAGTGGGGTGAGGCCCAGCAAAAAGCCTTCCTGCAACTGAAAGGGGGACTGACTGTCGCACCTGTCCTGGCTTACCCAGCAGCTGAAGGTGACTACATCCTGGACACTGATGCTTCCAGTTTTAGCATTGGTGCAGTGTTGTCACAGGTCCAGTGGGGGGAGGAAAGAGTCATCGCATATGCAAGCAACCACCTCACTCCTACACAGCAGAGATATTGTGTGACCAGAAGAGAGCTGTTGGCAATCGTAAAATACACAAGACAGTTCCGCCACTTCCTCCTGGGCAGGAAGTTCCTTCTCCGAACAGACCATGGAAGTCTAGCTTGGCTCTTTCGCTTCAAACACCCTGAAGGCCAACTGGCTCGATGGCTGGAAGAACTAAGTCAGTATGATTTTGACATTGAACACCGCTCTGGTCTGCAACACTCAAATGCTGATGCACTCTCAAGACAGGTTCCAGATGGGTCAACAAACTGTGACTGTTATCAAGCGGGCAAGGATGTAATGGAGCTCCCCTGCAGAGGATGTTCTCACTGTCAAAGACTGCACAAACAGTGGGCCAGATTTGAGGAAGATGTTGATGATGTTGTCCCACTCGTCATAAGGCATGTGACAGGGGAAGTTGGAAACATCACACAGGAGCAGCACCAAGCCGAAGCTGGGATTCAAATTCCCCAAATAAATTGGATGCAAACTCTTAGCAGCCAGCAGCTTTCAGCAGCACAGAAAGAGGACACTGTACTTTCCATCCTACATAACTGGAAGGAATCAGGGAGTCTTCCAACAAAGGATGAAGTTGCGATTGAGAGCCCAGCAGTTAGAAAATACTGGCTCTGCTGGCCACAGATAGAACTCCATCAAGGGGTCCTATATTATCGCTGGGAAAATGTGAATAGCTTAAAACCTTCCCTCCTGCTGTTGGTCCCTGCTTCATTGCAAATGGAGGTCATGCAGGCCTGCCATGACCCACCACTCTCAGGGCATCTAGGTGAAACAAAGACCCTTCAACGTCTCAGGCAGAGCTTCCATTGGCATGGCATGGGAAGTGACCTCCATAAATACATCCAACAATGCCCCCAGTGCAAAGGTCTGAAGTCGAGCAGCCCCTCGAAGAGAGCTAAGCTACAAAGTTACCAGGCAGGAGCACCAATGGATCGGTTGCACCTTGACATATTGGGCCCCTTTCCCATCTCAAGCTCTGGAAACAAGTATATTCTTGTCATCATGGATCAGTTTACAAGGTGGGTTGAGGCTTTCCCGGTTCCAGACCAAGGAGCAGAAACAACTGCCAGAATGTTAGTCAACAACTTCCTAGCTCGTTTTGGGGCCCCGTTAGAGCTCCATACAGATCAAGGCCGCAACTTCGAAAGTGTGCTTTTCAAAAGAATTTGTCAACTTTTCCAGATCTCCAAAACCAGAACCACTCCGTACCATCCTGCTTCAAACGGCCAAGTGGAACGATTTAACCGCACCCTTCTGCAGATGATTCGCTGCTACGTAGACCAAAATCAGAAGAACTGGGACGAACATTTGCCTCTTCTAACAGCTGCATATCGCAGTGCACAGAACTCCAGCACTGGATTCTCACCAAATATGCTGATGCTGGGGAGAGAAGTTCATCAGCCACAAGACCTCTGGCTTGGCCTTGCAGAACAAACTTGGAGTGAAAAGGACCCCCTGGAGTATGCTCATGACCTTGGAAAGACCCTTGGTGAAGTCCATGACATGGCACGGCAGCATCTCCGCGGAGCTCAGCTTAGACAGAAGAGGACCCATGACCTGCGTGCCAAAGAATGCAGTTACAACATAGGGGACCTGGTCTATGTGAAGGACAATACAAAGAAGTTGGGGTTTAGTCCCAAATTGCAGCCCCCCTGGAAAGGCCCATGCATTATTAAAGCCCAGCTTGGACCTGTACTATATGAGATCTTAACGCAACGTGACAAAAAGGTCATGCACCATGATCAGTTGAAGCCTTACACCAGCAATGTCATACCAGCATGGATCAGACGACAAAGACATGTGGTCCTTCCTGAGTACCAAGAGGTAGTTCCATTACCCAAACACATGACTAGTTCCTCTACACCAGCACCAGATGAGCTTGGAAGTGACAGCGGAAGGAAAGCTCTGGTTGGGTCTCCGGAACTGCTAAGGCCAAAGGGCAAGCGTCAGGTTGCAGCCCGCAGAAGAAGGCTGGCGAGACACCGGCAGCAAGATGAACTACATACCTCCGGATCTGAAGAAGACAAACAGGAACCCCGTATTCAAAAGACTCTTAAGGGTCGAGAAATACGGGTCCCTGCCCGCTATCAAAATGACTGGACTGAATAAGAGATTAGTTAAGAGATTAGTTAAGTTGCAGTTCCAAGCAGAATGTTGTGAATGTGTATTTGGTTTGAAACTTAGCATGCCAGAGTAGTTTGATGTTCTTTGAAAGGGGGGGTAGTGTAGTGATTGTGTGTTTCCCCTTATGCCAGTATTATTTCCCGTACTTGCGAGGCTGATCTGAGGAAGTGCGTTACTGTGCATTTATTTCGTTAGCGGAACTCTGCATGCAGCGGTTGTGTGTTCCAGGGGGAGGGTTTTGTCGAGGGAACTTTGTTTTGTGTTGATGCTCGCTGACTCTGGTGTGGACGTGTAAAGTTCGTCTGCATCGGCGTTAGAGCACATAAACCACTCAGTTGTACTCCTGTTCGCTATCTTCATTAAAGGAAGATCAACATTATCTCCTCCTGGAGTGGTTTTTATCCTGCACCTTCACAATCCGTCCGCGGACCTCGATAACAATATGTTTTAGTGCACATGCTGCCCTCTAATGTTTTATATCTCCCAGCTCTTGCTTGAAATGTGTGTGGTAAGAATATGAGAAAAACCATTAAGTTTTATGACTGAAATGTAAGTAGGCTATGTAATATGAAAGCTTTGAATTATAACCTCACTAGTTGTATTAATTAATTTTAAACGAAAGGAAACAAATATTTTTTTCTTTTCGTTCCATGGAACGGTCCATTTGTATATGGACCCCTCTGATAAAAGCCTTGCTCACCCTTTGGCCACCCCTTGAAAAAAAGTCTAGCTCCGCCACTGAGAGGCAGACACGCCTTCTCCTCTGTGTCAGTAGCACTTATGGTAGCGGACATGGGTGTATTATGAAGGTGGTGATCCGTCTTCTTGCGCACCAGCACTTACCTATGTGAGCAACTTTTCTCCTCAATAAAAATGACTAAAACATCTCACAGGAGACGTCTGACTGACGAACACCTTTTTTTCGATAATGAATCGTTTCGTCAGCTCAAACCACGAGGCCCGACATTGATGAACTCAATGTCATTAATGACAGAGTAGATCAGTGTGGCGCAAAATGAGCAATAAATAAGTTTTCTATGCACCTTTTCTTGTTACGCCAAGGCCTGAATGGTTTATTCATAGTTTATTTAATGATTTATTTTCAAATTTATTAGCCTGTGTACAAACCTAATTTTGACATTTAGGTCAGAAAGGAGGCATTCAATTTTTATTTAAATTTGATTTAATATGTTTAATATTTTATTTCATATATTAAATATATTTTATTTATTATATTTTATTTAATATAATAATATGTTTTATTATTATTAGCAACTCAATTTTGCACACCTGCACTTTTAAGTTAGATAAGCTTTGCTTGTTCAATATTTATTGTTATATTAGAACTTGTTTGGGTCCATATTAAAATATTCATTTGTTCAACCTTGGCCCCCGACTTTGTTCAGTTTAAAGTTTTGGCCCACTGTGTATTTGAGTTTGACACCCCTGGACTAGAGGCTGTTATTGTTGCAAAAGGAGGATCTACTAAATATTAATGTCGCTTTTCTGTTGAGGTGCCCATATTTTTGCACCTGTCAAATTTTGTGTTTATGTGTACTGCACATTTTCTTTTAGTCCAATAAAGCTCATTTCAATATTGAAATGTTACTGTGTCCATAAGTTATTGGTTATATTAAACTGAAATAGTTATTGCAAACATCCAAATATTTAGAGATAAAAATAATTTAGATTAATAGGGGTGCCCAAACTTTTTCATATGACTGTAAATATATAAAAAGTATACCTACGGCATGCCTGAACCAATTTTGACATTATAACTTTAAACACATTTATATAGAATGGTACCACAGTACAACTTTAAGAAATATATTAAATAACAGTATACTTTAAGTATTTGCTCAAGTGTACCAATGAAACAATATGATTTTAAAGATATTTTTTGTATATTTTATAATATTTGCTCAAAATATATATATTTTAAATTCACATAAAGCTTACTATAAAGTAAACTATTAAATACACTGAGATTTCAGTATATTAAATATGTTACATCTCAGTCTATATGAAGTGTGCCTTTTAAGATGCCTTAAAATCTTTTACTATTTCGTTAAAATGGAAACAAATAAAAAAAAAAATCTGTCTTGTGGAACTTGATGTAGATAATGTAGATAGTAGATAATAGTAGATAATGTGTTCATGCCTCAAAACATCAAACATTGACAGTTTAGTCAGTGACATAGATTCTACAACAAAAACAGTACTTGTCCTTAACACTAAATGTAGCAGGTATCTTCAGTTTTACGTCTCTCCAAACATGACCTCTTGTTTTTAGTTTTGTAACCAAAACAAAGAAGCTTTATTTGCCCAATCCATTTTCAGATGTATGATTTAAGATCTAATACTGAACAGCATTAGCTCCAGTTCACACTCCAGACCTGATGGTAGTGGTAATGCTCACTTTGATAAAAAAAAAAAAAAAAAAAAAAAAAAGAAAGTGCAGTAAAAAGAACTGCACAACAGGATAAGATATGCTGTTCAAATTTACCATTTTTAGTCACCCAATATTGCCTTACAAGTAGAGAGCCTTGAATAGTTATTGTTTTGGTAAATTCAAACTGGTGACATCTTACACCGAGTTAGGTGGGAAAAGAACGGGATGGAAATTAAATGTGGGCCACAAAAGGAACCGGAAAGGATGAAGGCTGCGAATGTGTTGCTAGCTGGTGGTAAGTTTGCATCAAAGTCCTAATTACCTTAGTTTAGTTATGAACAGTGCAGTAAATGTATAAACAAACTTAACATCGCTTTCAAAAATAGTCATTTATTGATTTAATGTGATTTCTATGATTATTATAACAGTCATTCAGTTTCATGTTATAACTGCATGGAGGCCCAGTTTGTTGTGACTTAATATAGTTTTCTTCATAAATTTAACCTGGTGAATTAATTAAGCTCAGTATGCCAAAGAGATTTTGTATTTTGAGGCTGTTTTTATAACTCGTTCATCATCGTTTTTATTTTCAACATATTTTTGCAGTTTAAGCAAATCAATATGATCCAGTGGAGCTTTTGCTCCACTGGATCATCACCCCAGTTTTGAGGATGAGGGCATTGCCTCGAGGGTCGGTCTCCTGCAACTTTTAGATGTGTTTCTACTTCAACACATCTGAGTCAAATAATGAGGTCATTTGCAGGACTCTGGAGAACCTGACTGTTTTCAAGTGTGTTGGACCAGGGAGACATCTAAGAGTTGCAGGACACCGGCCGTCAAGGAACAGCCCACCCCTGCTGTTTGTTTTTTTTTTCACACTGAGCTACATTTTCAGCATTAACTGGTGTGTTTCCAACACTAAGTGCTTCATAAACATGATTTAATTTGAAAATAATTGGACAGAATTTATTTTCCTTTTTAGTCTGCCATTTCTCTTTCATACATTTTATTCATTGTTAGTTTTCAGTAAGGATTCAGGATGATGAGGGATGGAAAACCAAAGCAACTATTCTGCAGGAAGTAGCTCCACGTTCATTTGAAGTGAAAACTGAAGATGGACAAATTCTGAGATGAAATCGTCGCAGTTTGTTGAAAACTCCATTTGAACATGTTGATGAGTCGAGTGAAGATTCTAATGACTCTCAGATTACTCCTACAACTGAAACGCATTGTGACATGGACAGTCTTAAGGACAATCCACCACCTGTGTTAAGAAGATCTACCAGAGTGGTAAAGAAACCTGATAGACTAATTTTGTAAAAAAAAAGAAAAAAACAAAGAGGGGAAAAAGAGAGAAAAACAGAAAAAAGTTGAAATGTGTGTATTTTTAATGAGAACTAATTAAGATAGGTTAAGTGAATTTTATTATAGCTATGTGATACATACAATGGTTGTTGTTAATTTTAGACAGGATTCATGTTGTAACATTCTAACTTTAAAGAAAGGAGGACGTGATGATTGAATGAATTGTTTATGTCCACTAGATGGCAATAACAAACATAGGCGATTGCATAAATGTAAAGAATAGGACAACAGAAGTAGGGAGTCTTTGTGACGCACCTGTGTGAGCAAACGAGCCAGAGATACTTTAATAAAAGTGTCTAAGCAGAGCACAACGTCTGATTTGTATCAAACACGAATAGAACACTCAACATAAACAATACTCTGTCCTTGGTGAAATATTTTTCACATTTCCTCTAAAGTGTACGTATTGTTTCTTTGTAGAATTTTCATGAGCATGTTGTCTGTAAACTTTTAATATGTTGATATTTGGTACAATTCTGTGATAGTATGTTGGCAATGTACTCTCCTAAAATGTGAATATATTGACTGCATAATGGAATTATTTTTCAACTGGAAAGTGTGTTGTAATTGATCCGTCTGTGTACTGTAGTGTTTATGAATGATGTAATGTTCAAAGTGACAAAGACATTGATAACTAAAAAATGTACTTCCTTAGCAATTATAATAAACCAAAAGTGCTTATATACTTAGAAGATATTCTAAATTGATTTTAAATAATTTGATCACAAAAAATAGTACACATTGTATTACTTAAAGTAACTTTGTGTACTTCAAGTATACAAAATATAACTTTTAATTGTTCCAAAGAAGCATGTTAAAGTACACTTCAAATTGTGATTTTCCACAATTGAATTACTATTAAATACATTAAGTACAAATTAGTTCTTCCAAAATAATATAATTCAAGTATACTGATGATTAGTCATACTTGGATTTTTTATTTTTTCACCAGGGCATTTCCACTGGAAAGAAACAACAGACATTTTTAGAGCTCAGAAATTTTCTAGAAAAAACATTTTAATGTAAATGTACTTTTCATATTTTTTTCTATCTTCAATTACCCTAATACGTCATATGCACCAAATTGTTTGACTTCTGCAGCAAATGCGGCTTCACCCGGCTTGAGGTTGCAGTAAGATGCCAGCAGGGGGCAGCACTGTTTCAAAATTATATGTACACCAGTTCTCAAAGTAAACATATGGATTCAAACAAACAAAAACAGCTTCCATGGCACAGTTTCTTCCAATGTAAATGGTACAACTCGTATGTTGCACCATTCACAACATACTTTTTTTCTACTAGTCCGTCGAGAAAAAATGTCACAATATTTGATTATGGGTTTATGCTGTAATTTGGATAATAATTTGTTTTTAAATATGGTACTCAGAATAAAAATGATGAGTAAATATCTTTAACCAGTTAAGGATAAACAAAGAAAGGAAAATGCATTTTAAAAGTAATAAATTGGATTTAGTCCTTTTAAAATATTTTTATAGCATCCTTTTTTAAAAAAATATTTTTATTAAAAAGAGAAAGATAGAAAAAAGCTAAATGCACACAGTGTGCCACTTCTCTTTTTTGATGTCATGTTTTAATATGAAATCGTACTGGAGGTGTCTTCCTGGACTAAGACACTTTCAGATATAAAACAAATTGCTGTTCCTCATCATTCATTTCAGGTAGAACAACTTAATGTGTGGAAGAAAGTTCTTTATGTTAGGGAAATATATCAAAATGAAAAAAAATATATCATTTTATATTTTGTTTTGCTTCTGTGTCTGTAATCTGGATGGACTCAGACAACGCTGCATATAGTTAACGTCATGCATCCTTCAAGGGATGTGTATCCAGAATGCCATTGATGTGGACAAGAGTCATAATATAGGTTTTATGCAACTTATAGTTATTTTCATACAATCCCATGTTACTCTAGCTCACTGCTACTAGATGTTTCATCTAAAAATACGTTCTTATATTCTGTTGCAATCATATGAATTCATCTTACATTTATTTGCAAGAAAACAACTATGTGAACCTGAAATTAGTGCCTAACAACAATAAAGCCAAACGTTACTGTCCTTATTTTACCTTATATCTTCCTGAAACAATATATTTCAAAGAAGCTTATATTTTATGCACATATTGTTGCTGGTTTACAGAGGTAAACACATGTTCCTATTATATATTCATTCATAGTTTATCCTTTTATTGTTTTTTCATATTTTTTTAGACAAAATAAATGAAATTGTCTTGTAGAGAAATTGTTTGGCTCTCATATTCATTAAAGAATCAATTAACAGTTTCAGACATGAAACTTGTCTCAGAACAAGCATGTTGTAATTTGGGGACTTTAGAATCGAGACTTTATTTGGACTTAACTCGGAACATGCAGCGCTTTGAATTGTCTTGTTGCTGAAAATGTGCAATATCAATAAAATGTCCTTACCTTGCCTCTTGTTTTGAGACTTAAGTTACATTACACTTACCTCGGAAGTCTCAGCTGGGTTTGACATTACACACCAGATAACAAATTTCCAGTGAAAGTAGTCAGAGAAATTGGGACGTCAACATGGTGATGCCCAAGTAGAAGTTGTCCGCAGAACTTTGTATGGCCATCGTTTGAAGGTTTACTTCAATACATAAGCAAACACCTCTTTTAAATTGTTCAGTTTATGGTTGTAGGTGCTATTAGTAACATTGCTTTTAGACGCACTATTACAAGTGTGTCTCGTAAACTAAACAAGTCTCCACGTCATCTTGTTGATGCCAGGAATGGCCATTTTGAAACACGAAGCCGGCCTTACAAGTACATCGTCTGAATTGTTCCCTCTTTCCCAGTTCCGACGTGGATTTTCTGTTCAAGTTGCTTGTGGTGGAATTTCACTGTTTAGACCTAAATGGAGCTATGCTTTAAATTAAATGAAAAAACAACTTTCAAAACAACCTGTCTCAGCTCTGCTAACTATGTCAAATAATGTTTAACCCAATCTAAGCTTTAAATGCTAATATTTTAATAACACTATATTGCATTTTATTTTTATCCATTTTGTGGCTATATTGCTGGACTGATGAGCTTTTGAGTGTCGTGGTTTGCAGTCATCTCCTTGAAATTTCAGTCATGCCTCACATATTCCTGCATTCATATCAGCTTCTGTATTTCATGGACTTGGCAACTGGCCCTTTTTGAGCAAATGTTCATGAATGTTCATATTTCTGCAACTAAACTTCCAGCAGATGAGAATGAGGAGAACTGGCTCAAGTCAACATGCCACTGGGTTTGAAGGCTGTTGCTTTTTCCAGTCTTTTCTCCGTATATTTTGAAAGATGAAGATACCTTCCCCATCCCTACAGCCCTACTTCCTATGCACTACCTCCCCCGTGTTTCGCACGCCAGGCACCCATAAATCTGACGTATATTTCGCATTTCCTGCACCAGACAGACACCGAGACAGAGGAAGAGGAGAAGCAGACAGATATTTGAAGTTAGTGAACAGTGGATGAAACCAGGCCCAAGCTCCAGGAGTCTGTCTCCCCCCTCTTCTTTCTTTACCTATTCACCCACCACCACTCCCCGGATACTCCCCCCACCTTCACGTCCCTGTCGCGGTCGCCACCAGCCGCAGTCTGCTCGCAGCGGTTCGGCGAACATCTACCGATGAGTCCCGGCGGCTGCATCCGGAGCCTCACACCCGCGTCACGGTGCAGTAGCGGGGACAAGCGCGGATCCGCTGCTCCCAGGGAGCGGCGCGAGCGAGAGAGTTGGTTTTCTCTTTTTCTTCTCAATTCCTCGAAGGTAAAAACAATGACACAGCGCTTGTTGGCAGCTATTTCTTCCCGGCTCGTATGAGGAAGCCGTTCCCGGGCTAACGGTCGGGTCTCCGGGGCTGCACTCCAGCTTACACCGGGCAGAGGTACTTTGCTGAACTGCTGACATTTCACAACAAGAATCAGAGACAGGTTGGATTCAGTAGCTTTCGGACCACGTCATATTTCACCGGAGGACCACCGGTTGAACAGAAACACAGAGCAGCTGATTTCCTTCGCACGCGCGCCGCAGGAAAACATTTCCGTCAACAACTGGACGTCTTTCCTCGGCGACATGGTGGTCTTCAACGGGCAGCTGAAGATTAAAATCTGCGAGGCGCTGGACCTAAAACCCACGGCTTGGTCCCTGCGTCACGCCGTGGGTCCGAAGACCCAGATCTTCCTCCTGGACACGTACATCGCCCTGAACGTGGACGACTCGCGCGTGGGTCAGACCTCCACCAAGCAGAAGACCAACAGCCCCATGTGGAACGACGAGTTCATGACTGAGGTCATCGACGGCAGAAGGATAGAGCTGTCTGTCTTCCATGACGCACCCATCGGCTACGACGACTTCGTGGCCAACTGCATCATCCAGTTTGAGGACATCCTGCACAGCGGCAGCAAGCACTACGAGAACTGGGTGAGTCTGACCCACAAATGCCCTCTGAAGTCTTGTACACACAAATCAAATATGCCGAATTTTTATGGCTATCTGTGTCAATTAGGTCATAAATCGATGTCTTTAGGTACAAAATGTAATTAATTGAACTAGGACTGAAACAATGAATTGGTCAAATTAAATGAATTATGTTATGTTTTTTTTTCTTTTTCTTTTGCATCTTTTAAAGCATTTCTAATATTTAAAAGTCTTAAGTTGTTAATCTGCAGAATGTGCCTTTTTTAGCTGATTAATTGATTAATCGTCAGAATACTCAGTAGAGTAATTAGTAATAGTCAGCTGCTGCCCTGAATTGAACCACATAAAAGTGAATATTGGTGCAACACCTGTTGGAGACAGTACAGGAGTCATCATTGTCCTATGACTCCAACAATATGCAATATAAACAAGGTAAGGTGACATAAAAAGAAACAATTAAACTAATTAAAAGTAAATCAGTTGAATAAATCGCCTCTTATATTTGACATACAACTCCATGAGGTGGATGTTTGTAAAGTGGAGGGGGGGAAATACATAATTCTCAAAAACTGATGTTCTGAATATTTACTTCAAGAGGTAAACTGAACAGATTTGAGGACTTTTTTTAATCCCATAATGACAAATTTCATTGTTTGAGATTTTATTTTATTAATTATGTAACAAATCCACAAAGTTTTGATTGACTCATGTAAAAAAAAGCTCATAGAGTACAGATACACAAAAACACTTATGTGATTAAATATGTGACAAAATAGGTACAATAATATAAAGTCCTGTTTTCTAACAGCAGTGCACCAGGATCTGCTTTTGATATTGTGGTGTTGTTTGCTTAATGGCAGCAGTTTAAAAGAAGGTGAACTTGTGAGGAGTCTCTAACAGCAATCTGGCAGCAGCTCTGAAGCCGATTCTACACAGGGTGTAGAGACTCCAACAACCTTTCCAGCCAGCAATCCATCGATTACAGTTTAATGTCGGTGTCTGATCTCTGCCGATACAAATTTTTATATCAACAAATACAAGAACAGCATTAAAAAAAAATTTGGGGGGGTTTTCTGCTGTAAACATAATTAAAAATTTATATTAGGAGCAGAAGGTTGATCATAACAGTTACTTTAAAATGGAGCCAAACACTTGTATAAAAAAAAGTTGTCAGAAAAAAAATGAAAAAATAGGTTGCCCACTATTATTTTCTTGGACCGCTGTTGGCTTTGATTATGGCAGAATATTTTCCCAGCCACATTTCTTCCTCAAATAATAATGTGTTGGACCAGTGTTGTATAGTAACGAAGTAAAAATACTTCACTACTTTACTTAAGTATATTTTGGAGTACTTCATATGAAAATATTTGATAACTTTCACTTTTACCTCACTATATTTCCGAACTTAATTGCATACTTTTACTCTGATACATTTTCAGTGTGTGCTTTTTACTCGTTACAAAAAAGCGAGAGAGAAACGCAAATGTTTTGATCCCACCTACTGACCGACTGCAACAAAGCCTGCTTGCCTGGGCTTGTTCATCACCACCAATAGGATGCACAGGTTTCGCTCCTCCCCACCTACATCAAAAAGTCCAGCAAACAGTCTGATTGGTCAGTGCTCCGTTTGTGTGGGTTTGTGCCGTTAAATTTTTCGTTTGTGCAGCTTTGGTTTCCGAGATATTCAAATGATTTTAGGTCATCCAGAGTTCACCATCCCCCCATTTTGCTCCAAAACAAACCAAAGTGGGCTGGTTCGTTAATGCTCCGTTTGTGCAGGTTTGTGCCGTTAAAACAAACGCAGCAAAGTTGTTTTCAATTTGGATTTTGGCTGTTCCAATATCCGGTGTGAGCGGCGTCTAACTAGGTTGATCCGATTCATGAACGCTAATTTCGGCCAGCCGGTCTCTGGTCTCCTCCTTCCTCAAGGTGTCGGAGTTTCACTCAGGGAGAGTCAACAAATTTTACATCCAAACTCTCCTGAGAAACTAATGGAAATAGATTTCTTGCCTTGTGACCAACTGACACAAAATTCATGACAGTAATTGTAATCTTAAAAATATATTTTGGATGGCCTAAAAAATCATTTTTAGTATCTCGGAAACCAAAGCTGCACAAACTAACATTTTAACGGCACAAACTGAGCACAAACAGAGCACTAACCAATCAGAGTATTTGCTGGATTATTTGAGTAGGTGGTGTCAGCTTCATGGAGGTCTGTTTCGCTTCTCCCATTAAACACCTAGTTAACTAAAAGCTCTCCCTCTTCAGATGCCAAATAAGCTGCATTTCCCTCCCAATTCTTTTTTTCTTTTGCATAATGACCAGTTGTGTGCACCTATAGTGTGTGAAGTAGAGGAATCGTAACGGCTTTTTTTCTTCATGTTGGCCGAATTTTCTGTACTGACTAGTTATTTTTCTCATTTTCAGCACTGACCTTACTGAAAGGGAAAACTTGAGGCTTATAGAAACTTTGTATTTTCTGTCCTGGAGGGTTTACCAAGAAGCTGGTTCAGTTGTAAAGCAGGTTAGGTTAACCTAAAGCAGGTTAAGTTAACCTTGTGGTTTAGGTAAAGCACCTAATTTTCTTAACTAAATGATACCTGCAGGTATATCTATTAGCAGGTTTCATTTTGCCTGCACTTGGTTGTGTACATTATTTTACGTGTATTTGACAAGTTTACCAAAATATAAAAAATGTCATTCAAACTGCATTTGCCTTGTTTTACTTTTTACTTGTACTTTTCATTACATTACTTGAGTACATCCATTGTTACAGTCATTTCCAGACTTAAGTACAAGACATTTCAGATACTTTAAGACTTTAACTCAAGTAACATTTCAATCAGTGACTTTTACTTTGACCAAAGTCATATTTTGGAGCGGTACCTATACTTTTACTTGACTCCGAGATTTCAGTACTTTATACAACACTGTGTTGGACACTTCTTAACCCAATTTTAGTAGTTTCTGCTGTTTCTCCTTAGATGTTGTCTCTGCGTGATGCAAGCAAATAATTTGTCCCTTCTCAAACAGACTGAGATATCTTCCATTACCACCGGATGGGTCCCTAGACATGAGTGTTTAAGAAATGAGAAGCAACTCACTGCAACAGTTGGGGTTCAGTAACTTGTTTCCAGCTGAAACCTAATCGCCCATGCAGTAACTATTCAATAGAAGGCTCGGACATATTTGCTCAGTTAAATTCAGGTGGCAACTTTTTTTGGATAAGCAGTGTGTTGTTATTTTTGAATAAAAAGTTATGTGGCAGACATTTCAAACGAGCTTAGTAGCTAACATGATAAACTCAGTTGTCACTGTGTGTATTCTCTAGAATGTGAACCAATAAGGAAACAAAGGTCAGCATCACACATGCATAAAAAAATTACTCTATTTTTATTTGTGATCAAATAAAACAACATGTGGTATCTGGTCAGTGACAAAGGCTCCAAGGCAACAATCCTTTTCAACCTATAGTAATCAGAAATGTCACTGTTGAATAAGACATGAATGCAAATTTCCTTGGCTTCTTCTGTGCTGCTTGTCAAGTTGTTCTGTTGTTGTATTTCAGTGTCATTTGTGATGGAGAAGGAGAGATTATTTTTGACACTGAAATAAACATAAATTACCCGCAATCAAAAAATGGGGGAAAAATATTTGTGATTGATGATGGTGAAAAATCTGGTTGAAATAAAGTTTTATTGATGGCTAATATTTAAAGCTGTGTGAAACATTTATGAAAAAGTTTTATTGAATAGTATATCTTTTTTTATTATGATGTGCTATGACACTTGCTGGCATGAATGGATGAAAAGACATTTGCTGAAAAACAATATTTACCAACTTAGCGACTTTGTAGTTATATTTAGTGACTTTTCAGACAAATAAAATCAGCATCAGACAAAATCAGAATTAGCAAGTCAGGCTTTTTAAATATGGTTGTAGTGGTTTTCTATGAGATCCTCCATTTTTCTGCATTTTTAAACATATTGCCAGAAGTGTGGCAGTAATAAGCACTTGGATAGTATGTTTATTACACCAGAATTTACATGTAAAATCTTGCTTGCAAGGCTTAAGAAAATGTTGGAATTGGAAAATATCATGTTCTGATTGTTCTACAGTTTGGACCACAAGATTATTTGTTGATTAAAAATACCACAATATCATAATTCTTAGCAATTCAAGGACCCCAAACTTGTTGAAGTCTTTACTCATGTAAAGCTAGATCTGTTTACTCTAGATGCAGTCATTGTAAAATGAAAGTGCAGTTTTGATACATAAATGATTTGGTCTTTATTAGGGTCTACACACCAAGCATATAGAAATTTGTTCTCTCGTGGTTTGCCACAGCCAAACCAGTGAGGGGTAAAGAAAGATAGTCATCTTTTGTCTTAAAAAGACTTTTGGTGTTGCTTTTGGATTTATGACTTCTTAGTAGCTTTGAGGCTATGATGGTCCTTCAGTCATTATATTGTAACTATTTCCGCAAAGTCTTTTCAAATATTTTTCTGAGATTGAAGCATCCATCTTGCAATAAAATGTGTTTAAGTTTGGAACTTAAACCTATTAATATGTATGAACCTCTGGCTTTCAAGGAAGTAAAAGAAAAAAACAAAAAATGTTTAAACTAACTGACCTAGAACACGAAGAAAAATATTATTAAAAGGGAATGCAGCTTGCAAAGCTGAAATACCAAGAAGTATTCCTGACCGACATGTTTGCAAATCTGCCAATAGCGCCATTAATTTCCTTGATTCTGATTGGCTGTACAGAAAGAGCAAAGAGAAGGAACACTGTAGATGTTTGCTTTTGCTTATCTGCTGTAAGACAGTTTCTGCTGTGAACATTAAATGACAGACATGAAGTCATTTAATGGTCTCAAACCTTTTGAGACCAAGATCTACTTTTTCTCTCACCAGCCGGCTGAGATCTACCTCATGACATGAAGACATACAAATTATAAATGAAACCCTATTGACTAATTTTCTATGCAAATATACATTAGTTATGTCAGAAATGATAAAGTGATAGAAAACCTAATGCAGTTTCTTCCTCAGTGAGATGTTGACACTGGGAGCAGGTTACTGGTTTCTCAGTCAGAAGCTGGTTGTAAACCTGAGGTCAGCAGGTGTCAGTCAGTTATGGTAGATCTGAAATTTGGTTTGATGACGTCACTATGCGAAACTACAGACTGATAGGAGGAACCAAAGAGCTCTGCAGAGGGAAAGGCAAATCTTCTGAATTTGGGATATAATTAATGTAATTTGACACAATTATTGTGGTAGAATCCATTTGTTTGTTAAAAATTAATCAAATAAATTTTTCCTATTTGATGTTGGTTGTGACGTTTACTGCAAACGAACGAGGTCATCAGTCCAAGTTTGTCGTTTATTGAACGTTCAGAAACTCCAGCGGCTGTGATGAACCACAGCGAAGGAAAACAAAGGTAAAATAATCCGAACAACTCAGAACCACTCGCACCGTTTCACTCTCTCTCTCTCTTTATTGTTAAGCACACCTGTTGCCGTGGCAACCGCCTGCGCCCCGCAAGCCGAGCAAAGATTACGTTAAAAACGTTCAGTCCGTTACATATCAGGTTTCAGGCTTTATTATTTTTTAATGAAGCTTCAAACGTTTTGGATCTTGGTGAATATTTTGAAAAGTCTGTCAGAAGAGGAAGTGCTGCTCTCAGCGTCCTACAGAGATCGACTCATAACCTCCCCGCGATCGACCGGGTAGATCGCGATCGACGTTTTGGGCACCCCTGGTTTAAGCTGTTAAAATAGGCAGCGACATGTGTTCTTAGAGGAGGCCTCAAGTATTTTTGGTTATTGTGTTCCCGAACCTTCATGACTATGTCTGCTTACGGACAAGTTGTTTCATTGTCAAAAGAGCAAGATGGGACTTTTTCAAACGAACCTCGTGGAGTTGAAAATTAGGAATTTCATTTGTCTTGAATCCGGATAGGTTACTCAGGGTCTGAGACCTGTTTGAACCCAATGTAGATAGACTTTAGGTTGGCTGATCCTACAATTAAATAGAATTAAATGGTATAATGTGCTGTGTCTCTTAATGGGTAAATTTAGTGTGTGGAATGTACCAAAAAATGGCAATTAAATAAAATATAAAAAAACCAGAATGAAATAAATGATGTGATCTTATGTCAAACATACAAAGTAAGAAAAAAAAACTACATTGATTATATACAAGTCACACATAATTGGACCTAACAGAAGATTAAAGGACAATTATCCTAACAGTCAACTGAACTGTGGCAGAAATTTCTTTGAAAGAATCCACTTATGCATGGGAACATGCACATCCAATTCAAAAAGACCAAAGGCCAGAGTTCAAATCCAGGTGCTTGATGCAAGGCATCAGTGCTAACAACTTGCTTCAGAAAACCCCACTACTTCTTGGACTTTTTCCATTGGACATCACTATCAAGGGATACTTTTCTTCAGCATGTTAACTAGTTAGGATTGAAAGGAAAATTTCCATTAAAGGCTGGAAAAGAAGGGGAAAGAGTGGGGGGAAAGTGTGTCAAAATATGGAAAATGTCAAGGAGTGTGAAACATTTGCAGGGCACTGTACCTCAAAATTCAACAAAATGGTGGAAATTGCACCATGTTTCTGATTAAATGTGTCACTAGAGCAAATTGTCAATGTCTTATCCACCTGAGTGAACAGCTTTTAACTCAATTCCTTGCATATCTGGCAACGTTTCACTCTCAAAGTACCTAAGGACTGACCAAGCCCTGACTCAACACTCATTAAATATCAGGTCATGTCAGCAGAAACCAAAACATGAAACTTTGTGGTGTTATGTGGGATTTGAGTTTTTTCACCCACATGCAGGTTCAGACATAAGGCTGGTTTGATTCAATGATTTATTTCAATAGATATTGAATGTGATATTTCCAGATAGCCCTCTGGAACTGGGAGTGGCTGGCCGGCTCAGGTTCTGCTTGGAGAAGGAAGAGGTTAGTAGTGACCGGGTCGAGGATCTCTTGATGGGAGAATGGATAAAATGGCTTACAATTTTTCAATGGATGGGAACTGAGGGAGAGGAAAGGATCCAGGAGGTGCAGAGGCTCTGAGAGGGTAGTGGGGAAACGAGCAGCAGGCGATAGTGTCCGTTTGGCAAGGAGCGGTCACTGATGCAAACGTGGCTTGACATGTTTCCGGGCTTGATCCAAACAGCTGATCGGGATCTGTGAGATAGTAAACAGGATTAACTTGATAACTCATTAAATTGACAGTGATATGAACTTGAGTTTTGACTCCGACCAACAAGTGGGACCATCGAGCGATGAATGACAGCTTCTCCGCTTCTTAAGAATCCCACAGCCGATTGCTGGAATCCACTGCAGGTGGGCCAGCCTGCCAAAACTCTCCCACAGATACTGTCTATGAGACACGCACTCACACAAAACTGAATCTTAACGTGAGGGAACTAAAAAACTTGTGTAATATCCTGGTGAGAAACGTCAGCATGAACTAGAAGGAGAAATTGCCTCTGGATTGTTTTTTTATTAGACCCGAGTAGTGAAAGCGCTGTGAATGCCTATTGTTATTGTAGTATAAGTTAGTGCTCTGATTCCGTCAAAAGACTTGGCTTTTTGGGGGCTTTAACATATTCAAAAACTCATCAAACTTGGCATAAGTGATGCTGGTTGGATGCCTAATGATCCTATGTCGACATAATCTGACGTCATCTAAATCCCGCCCCCTAAGAATCAGAAGTTGCTTCTTTTACTGGAAAAGCTCAGTCTCTGACCCCCTTGATGTAATCAAGATGATCTGGTGACAGATGACGGTTAACAATTTGGTCTCTCAAACTTTTGTGCACAAACCTTCTCAGTGTAGTTTTCACCACTGCTCATCTTGACATTGTGTTAAATCACTAAGAATCTGATTTCCAGTTTCAGCCGAAGCAAACTTCCTTGGCATCGAATCTTTAGTAGGGATTTACTAACTTAGTTGGGGTTTTATCTAAGCATGGCTTAACCCACTTCCAAACATATTTCTGTTTTCTCCATTGATTAAACAGAAAAACATCACAGAGGGACACACTGATTGCAAAGAAACATCAAAATTGGATACAGAAAATCAAATAGGACTTCATATTTTGAACTGGAAACTACTTGTCCTTTTTAATAGTAATGTGCACGGAATACATTTGTCAGTGTTTGGTTAAGCCTGTTTCAGATATGTACTACTTTCTTTGCACTTGATTTGTGTTTGTATGTACAGACTAAGCAGTGCTGTGGAATTATATTTAAATAGGTGAAGGAGAAACCCAAGGCAGAGTGCTTGGAGCACCAAATGTAGGCTAAGAGGTAATTAGAAACTAATTACACTTGCTTACAAAATAAATGTGTAATTAGTTGCCCTGATCAGTTCAAACTTTTCAGTTGTGAGTTGTTTTTACACAAGTTTACACCATGTATGATAGCTAGCACTATTGCTGTGTGCTTGGCTTTTTACAGCCTTCACTGTATTTGGTTTCTTAAGAAAACTAAAGAAGCTACAACAGCTTGATCGAGATATATTACTTTAACCACAGAGGAAATTATAGTGGTGCTGCCTGACTGGTTGAAGAACGATTAAATATAGGGCTGCTTTTTACACAATAAGCATTTTGTTTTTTTCTATGAGATTCCATCTGTTTGAAGAAAGATTGTGAAATGAGATAATGACTCACAAGCACAGCTGGAAAGCATAATGAGTCCATTGCTTTTTGAGTATGTATGTAAATGTTGAGGAGAGCTGCGTCACTTGTCTCAGAGATAGAAATCATGCCTTCTGGGAAGAGACTTTGCTTTGGGGAGAGTCTTGTAGTTTGTCAGCACATTGTTTTAAGATTGTGTGCTATTAATTCTGTAGTGCAGGTCCTCTCTCATTTCGCTTGTACTAAAACAGTGGATTGTGATGAGAGAGATACTTAAGGGTTTGGGTTAAAAATCATTGGTATCTCTGCTTTATACCTGTTTGACTTACAGATGTTCTATAGGTGAAGAAAAGTGATGTTTTGATTATGAATATTGCAGTAATTGTAGATATTTACACTAATAGTTTTGAAAGCATTAATGTTTTTGAATTTGAGCATAACACGAAGATGTACCTTCCACACCTGTTGCTAACAACTGCTGCTCAGCTAGCTGGAAGGGATGTCCAATTAACCAGCTAAAATCAGCTTGTTGTGCTTCTATTATATAAGAGGCAATCACTGGGCAAAAGGCAGCACACACTCTGAACAGGTTACCAGCAGAACACCGGACAGCATAAAAGCACAATTAACTATATCCACATACACTCTCGACATGCAAGTATTGTGTAGTTTGCCAAGTTGCAGCAGGATACTTCGTAGATATGCCTCTCATTTTCTGATCTACACAGGTGAGTGAGCCAGGAAATGACGGCGATAGTTTCTGTACCAATACAGCCTAAATCTGAGTGGATGAAATATTTCCCTTGGCTTCTTTTTTTTAAGCCCTAAACATTTTATTAGACATATTTTCTACATTTACATTTCTTTCTTCTGGAAAATCTGACACAATTGCACCACAAGTTGAGCAGATGTGAGAAACAGATAATAGAGTGAAGTGGTGAAAAGCGAGGAACAGATTACACACTGGAAACTTCTTTCAGCCAGTTAAAACTTGGTTGATAAATAAATTAGGTGTCAGCAAAGAATTCAACAGAGAATACAATGTTCTTTGGGAGTTGGGGATTGTTTTTTGGGTGAGGAAAGAAAATTAATGTGTTTTTCGTAATTTCTCAAAATATCCACTTGAGCAGAGGACTGACCAACATAACTACGTCCCCTGAATCTTTTCGGTAAAATTGGCTGAAACTCAAGGGGAGAGACATATTTTGTATGGATATTACCGAGAACCCCGCACTATTGATTGTTTGACACATATTTTTTACCTGCAGATATTTCCCCATCTAAATTGATTAAACTATGACTATAAATTCTAAGTTAATCATGACTCTGATTAACTTGCATTGCAAGGGATAATGCTGTACAGGAACACTACTCTGGGAGCGCCTTGCTAAGTACTTGACATGCATCACTATTTAAACCACATAGCTTGCACGTGTACCCAGATGTGCTGCCGCTGCTAAAAAAGTGATGCCATTGCGACTTAAAGATAGTAACCATGAGCCAAAAGGGACATTACCTAATGTCCTACTGAGTTATGTGCTCGGACCTTGAAACAGAAAGTGAAAATAATGGGATGACCTACTTTGTGATTAACTCTGATTAAATACTTTTGAGCACTTCAGGGCACTCATTGAACTTTACAGATAATTCACAGTCTATCAGTTGTTCCTTTAGCATTCAAAAGATAAAAATAAACAGTGAAGTCATGACAAAAGTTAGGTTTCCCATTCCTACACAGCAGAACACTGTGACTTCCACACCCTTGATCCCATTATCTTCTGAATAGAGCAGAGTTAAAAGTGACACAGCACAGAATACCCATTGTTTCCTCACATTTAGATATGAGCAACATGCATTTTTCAGTCATTGCAAAACCAATAAACATGTCTACACAGGAAGCATTTCATTCTGTTTTAAAAGATTGTGCTGCTTTTTATTTCAGCACCAAGCAGATGAATCAAAGGAATCTCCTTTGAAAAAAAAAAAAGATTTCCTTCTCACCCACCGTGGGTGCTTCTTATCCTCTGAGCTCGGGTCCTCTACCAGAGGCCTGGGAGCTTGAGGGTTCTGCGCAGTAATGGCTTTGCCAAGGACTGCACATTTCTGGACTGAGATGTCTGATGTTGTTCCTGGGATCTGTTGTAGCCACTGCTCCAGTTTGGAGGTTACTGCCCCGAGGGCCCCGATGACCACAGGCACCACTGTGGTCTTCACCTTCCAGGCCCTCTCCAGTTCTTCCCTGAGGCCCTGGTATTTCTCCAGTTTCTCGTGCTCCTTTTTTCTGATGTTGCAATCACTTGGTATTGCTACATCTACCACAACGGCTTTCCTCTGATGTTTATCCACTACGACAATGTCCTGGTTGGTTCGCCATTACCATTTTGTCTGTCTGGATCTGGAAGTCCCACAGGATCTTAGCTCTGGCGTTCTCCACCACCTTTGGGGGTGTTTCCCACTTTGATCTCGGGGTTTCCAGTCCATATTCTGCACAGATGTTTCTGTACACTATGCCTGCCACTTGGTTATGTCACTCCATGTACGCTTTCCCTGCCAGTATCTTGCACCCTGCTGTGATGTGCTGGACTGTCTCAGGGCCTCCTTACACAACCTACACCTTGGGTCTTGTCTGGTGTGGTAGATCTGGGCCTCTATTGCTCTGGTGTTTAGGGCCTGTTCCTGGGCGGCCAGGATGAGGGTCTCTGTGCTGTCCTTGAGTCCAGCTTTTTCCAGCCATTGGTAGGATTTATTGATATCAGCCACTTGGGTTATTTGCTGGTGGTACATCCCATGTAGGGGCTTGTCCTCCCATGATGGTATCTCTGGCACCTCAACCTCCGTTCCCTGTTGTCTGAGACATTCACTGAGCACATTGTCTGTTGAGGCTTTGTCCCTGATGTATTTATGGATCTTAGGCGTTTTGTCCTGGACAGTGGTTCTCACACTCACTAGTCCTGTGCCTCCTTCCTTGTGGCAGGTGTACAGTCCCAGCTAATTATTCCAGTATCTGATTACTGGCAAGGCATAGCTGTTTATCACACGGATTTTGTTCTTGCCATTGAGCTGGCTTCTCAGGACTTGCCTTAGTCGTTGGAGGTATTTAGCTGTGGCTCCCTTTCTTGTGACCTCATCGAGGTTGCCATTTGCTTGTGGTATATCCAGGTACTTGTAACTGTCCTCTATGTCTGCTATTGTTCCTTCTGGGAGTGAGACCCTTTCTGTTCGGATGACCTTCCCCCTTTGTGACAAGCCGACCACATTTCTGTAGTCCGAATGACATCCCAATGTCCGTGCTGTAGATCACCAGGATGTACAGCACGACTAATGGGACGGGCTTACTGAGTGAGATGAGGTGAATCTGCCAGGGGGGAAAAGGTTGGGATGCTGGAGCCTTGATTGCATGAGAAAGTGTGAGATGTGGTCCGGGTTCCGATGACTGCAGGAGTTGGAGGTTGGTGAAGGAAGGCACATTGGAGGGCAGGCAGATAGTCGGATGAATGAGTACATCGAAGAGCGGATGTTCTCCAGTCATAGATGGGGTTCTGGATGAATATATATATGTTATATATATATATATATATATATATATATATATATATATATATATATATATATATAAAATGTTTTTTTTTTTCTTTTTTCCATTTTATTTTAATCTGATAGGGTTTTTAGCTTCAATAAAATATTTAATAATTTATAAAACATTAGTTTGTTAGTTTGGATTCAGTCAAAAGCAAAATCTCAATGTTTTTGTCCAAGAACATTTCTTATTTATTGAGGCACAGATGCTGCCATAGTCAGGTGAAAAAACTTAAATAAATATATAACAAAGTACCAAGTGCTCAAAAAAGATAGGAAGCCTGAAGAACTGTTAATTAATGTTATAATGTAACAAAGTATGGCTTCTTGAAAATGGCTCATTTGGTTTTATGTTATTGGTGAATTTACATGCTAAACAATACGCTAAAGTGCATGAAAAAAAGGCGGAGGTATCATCTTCTTACCCTTCTAATTCTTCGAATTCACACAGGTGACTTAATATAAGCACAAAGTATTTCATTTGGGTGGTCAGGATGTATGTGTGAAGTGAAACCGTCTCGCCGTGTTGGGGCATGCAGTGGGTTGTAGAGAGCAAACATTCACTCTGTCACTGTTCAGCTGCAAGCCTGTACAAAGTTCTGATAACAGAACCGTTCTTCAACAGAAAATCATACATACTGAACAAGTCACCTCGCACACACACATATGCACGCATGCCGTCATTGAAGTGAATCCACTCCACAGAAATTTGATCTCATAATTCAGGCATGCATGAAGTACAAAAGGCAGTGATATTAAGCCTGTTGCGTAACGGATTGTGCACATTGCTCATGAAATCTTAAACTCAACTCTCTGAAATGACAGCTTTGACTCTTTGATTTTGACCAAGTGAACCAGCCAAGAGCGATTTTCCTAAACCGTGTTGTCATTTTCTAAAATTTGGCCCTGTCTGTGGGCTTCAGCTGAGCTCCAGAGTAAATCCACTAAAGATCCTAAGCTATCACAACCAATGTCAATTTCACATTTATAAATTGGGATTGGATTCCTCAATCTGACAGAGTCTTCATAGTTCTCTGAACAGAGAGAGAGGGGTGATGTGTGGGCTGTCAGAACAAAGGAGCGGGGAGAAAGAGGCGAGTGTTTTGGTGTGATTGGAAGACAGTCGGCGAGCATGAAGTGTCGAGAGTCAGACAAAGTGGGAGTTGAAGCTAGCTGTCGACTTTTAAATGGCTAAACAAATGAGGGGAGGAGATTGGCCGGTGGGTGACAGCACATTTCATCTCTCCATTATGGTTTGGTGGAGTGATTTATTAAAAAGTTGAAGCTCTATACACATTCTCAGCTACTAGCAGAAAAACTGCAGCTGCCATCAGTAGGAGTTTGCCACTGACAAAATATAAGCAATGCCGAGTTAAATGATAATATATAAGTACAAAATTGACACAATGAGAAAATTTCAAAACTGAACCTAAACTTTGTGTTCAAATTGAATTTGTTCATGGAAAGGCTTATCGAGAAGAGTTTAAACTCCTTTTTTATTACTTCTTTTAAGCTACATCTTTCACAAAATCAAATTATAAGTTAATATTTTTATATAAAACGTGAACCTTAAGCTAGTATTAGTTTGCAATAAAAACATGGAAATTTAGTTTTGATGCAGCTGTTGTAAAAGTGTATACAGTAAATTTAACATTCAGCAGATTTCTTGTTTGTGTTTTGTGTTCATGATGTAAAGCACTTTGAAATGCCTTGTAGCTGAAATGTGCTATACAAATAAAATTTGATTGATTGATTGATTGATTATTGCCAAAATGTACATGTCTGTGAATAGGATACAGTTCAGGATCCTGGTGTGTTTAAAGGACCTAATGTATTTTTTTGTATGCCATTGCTTTACATTTGCAAAAAGTTTTGGCACCATCCTTGGTGTAAAATCACCCCTTTTTTATTTTTTAAGTCTTGTGTTTCAAGCATCTAAAAGTTTATAGAATCTTGAAAATACACTAAAAAGAGTTTATTACACTTTATTACAATTTAAAAAAAACTTTATTTATCCAAAAGAAAATTCTGAATTTCTCATAACTCATCCAGGCATCTTATAAGAATCATTGTGGTTGGTGATGTTGTGACATCACCAGTTGGTACAGCTCAGTATGCTGGCAGTGGAGAAAAAGAAAATTCACTGCCAAAAACCAATTACATTATTGGTTTTTGGCTAGAATCGATCCAATAAAGGTTGACTTTTTTCCCTTAAAAGTTTAGTCAGCCATTAATCTAAAAGCATTTTAGATATGATCAGCGTGTAACACGACAAATGAATCTCCTCTCTCTGTTAGTGTTACTTCAGCCATTTCACACATAAAAGATGAGATTAAGATAAAACCTTCTGATTAAACCAAAACTTGTGACATCCATTTGAAAATGAGGGCTTCGCATGCTTGATAGAAACACTTTGTGTTGTTCAACCTATCTGTTGTTGCTCTCACCTCGCCCTCTGTCTTTCATTTACCAGCTAAGTGTGTAATCAAATCAGAATTTCTCATAGAGATACACTTGAACACTCATTTGTGTTGAAGTGTGAAATAGATTCAGCTTCTGAATTGCAACTGGATTGTTTTTTGTGTTGAGATTGTGGCCACTACACTTTTAAATTGTGAGTAGATTCATTGTACTCACTCTTATCTTGTCAAACTTCCAAACAGTGGAAAAGACATATGCAGTATGGGCTTTTTGATCATGCAGGCAGAAAGAAGCTCTTTTTCTTGGAATAGGTTCATCAGAGTCTATTGGTTTGTTGATTAATCGGAAGCACCCCCTGTTCTCTTCTTCATAATCATTTTGGTTGGTTCGGATGCGGTTTGACTGCAGTCCAGGAGATGCTGATAATTTTCTAGTTTTATCATGCATTGTTTTCAAAATGAGATGAAGTATCAAAAAGCTTCAAGCTTTTTCTTATCATTGACATGGTTTTAAAGCAACATGATGCTTCCACTGTCATACTTCAAGACAGCTTCCCTGCTTTTCTTCAAAATGTAACAATAGTTTTAAGGACTTTGGACTGATCCATGCCTTCATTACCACTCATCTGGATTATTGTAATTCTTTATATAGTGGCATGGTTAAATCACAGATTCATCGACTTCAAATGATCCAGAATGCAGCGGCACGGCTTCTTACAGGAACCAGGAAGCACGACCATATAAGGCCTACGCTGGTCAATTTACACTGGCTCCCTGTTATGTATAGAATAGATTTTAAGATTCTTTTATTAACTTATAAAGTTTTTTTAGCTCCCCCTTAACTTCAGGATCTTTTAAAATTTCAGTCTGTGTCCAGAACCCTCAGATCAAACAATCAACTTTTACTTCCAGAAAGGAGATCGGGCTTTTTCTGTTGTTGCTCCTAATTTATGGAACAATTTGCCTTTTCAGATTAGATCTGCTAGCAGCCTGGATCATTTTAAATCGCTTCTCAAAACTCATTTTTATTCGT
The DNA here is from genome assembly GCF_027474105.1 of Poeciliopsis prolifica. Classification (NCBI taxonomy): domain Eukaryota; kingdom Metazoa; phylum Chordata; class Actinopteri; order Cyprinodontiformes; family Poeciliidae; genus Poeciliopsis; species Poeciliopsis prolifica. Next base: position 567,758 of record NW_026562475.1, on the reverse strand, counting down.
TGGCTTTTAACTGAAGCAATTTTTTGATATTCTGTTTTTATCTATTTGTGTTACTGTCGTTCCTGTGCAGCACTTTGGTGCAGTTTTATACCTGTTTTAAAGTGCTATATAAATAAATTTGACATTGACATTGACATAGTTCTTATCTGGAAAAATGCACATATTCTCCCTATCAAACCAAAAGACACGTACTCCAAATTAGGCTGAAGTGTTTAAGCAAAATGTAATCTGGCTTTTTCTGTTGTTTTGGGAGTGATGGCTTCTTTATCCCTGAGGAGCCTTTAAGATTATGTCCATACAAGACTTGTTAAGGCTAGTATCTTCACAAGTCTTTTGCTTGGAGTTGATTTGCTCAATTTTTTCTAGACAAACTACAAGCAATGCTGTGAGTTAAATAGTCTTATGTTATTGATATAATATATGAATATCATCTCTGGGATACAGAGTCGATCTTCTTCCTCGACCATATGATGGCTGGACATGCCCATTCTGCTGCTAGTTGCCAGTGACTGTTTGAACAAATGAGCATGTGTTCCCGATCAAAGCCATGGCTTCAACTGTGTAGAAGTAGGGTACAAAACAGGATAACCTTTAAAATATGGTTCTTTCTCAAAAAATAACAAAAACAACCTTTAATGGTTTAAACTGAAACAAAAATTTGTTGTCTGTATTTTATGTTTTCTCCTACATATTATAATGTTTCTAAGTTATTTAAGTGCCCAAAGGTCTGTATTATCATTATTATTATTAATGTTTTCATTAATACAATGTGGTTGTACAAACTTCCATCTTTGTACAACCACACTTTAAACTTGATTCAGGGCTAAAATTCAGGACGGTGGCAGCTGTGGTTCTGACTCTGAATGTTTGGTGTTTCAACTGCGACAGAGGCAGACCGCTGTGGGGCTGCCTCTGTCGCCCCACGGCGACAGAACCACAGCTGTGGTTCTGTCACTTTAGTGATTGTGGTTTGAACTGACAGCAGAGACCCACAAAGGAAACGTCTCCAAAGGTAGAAACACACAATTTCAGCCTTTGACTGATGGGCTAACAAGTGTGGCATGCTGTGAGTGTCATGTTAATGAGGGTTGGGCGCTGCCCTGCTGCATACTGTGCGTCCAGCTGTTTGAAGAATGTCAGGCTTTCTTTCTTGTGAGAAGATATTTCTAGACATTAGACCCTCATAGACCAACTTACTCTAATTGTAAAGAAGTAAAGATATTGATTTTTATTGTTTTTCTGAATTTAACAAAACCATAATGTTTCTCTGTGTGTATATGTGTATTTGATGACTCGCCCTGTCTCAGTAAGCAATAAAGGAATTAATTCTAAGCTAGCTACATAATTTCCACTTTCGGGATTTATTGTGTCTGTCTGTCTGTCTGTCTGTCTGTGTGTGTGTGTGTGTGTGTGTGTGTGTGTGTGTGTGTGTGTGTGTGTGTGTGTGTGTGTGTGTGTGTGTGTGTGTGTGTGTGTGTGTGTGTGTGGGGGTGTGTGTGTGTGTGTGTGGGTGGGTGGGTGGATGGATGGATGCATGCCATTACCATTATGTGACTAGAAAATAGTCTCAAATTACAATATTATCATTTATGACAACAACTTCTGGGACAATTTATCATCCTACCAAATTTGTTACAGCCCAGTTAACAACCATTTCCAGCTGATGTCAGATGTTACAACGCAAGTGATACAATTGCGACTTCCTTTAGATTCATGCACCTCACATTTATAGTATCGAGTCTCACTGTGTTAAGAATATGTATTTCTTGTTGTCATCATTAATTGGAATTTATCATGTTTGAAAACTCCAAAAACTGATGGTTTTGTCGGAACTGTTATTTTTACCATTTTCTCTAGGGATCCTGGATATATAGCCATTGACTTCTAATTGGTTGACGCTGGTCATTTTTTTAACATATTGCTATTCCACAAATAAGGCCTTGATAAATTAATAGCCAGTGTTGACTAAAGATAGGGAAATATGCAGTATATTGTCGTGAAAACTGGTATAAGGAGGTGAGATCTGTCCAGGTTCACGCAGAAAACAGATCATAGCAAACCTGAGGCACTGAAGTAATCTTGTATGCTGATCTAATGTTCATTATTAATCAAATACTTGAGAAATCATGTAATCGTGTATCTGCTCCCCACACACAACAGCAAGGGGAAAAGAGTATAAATAAGCGGAGAAACAGAGAGCTTTGGTTGTCTATCTTCAGCGAGTTGACCAGGGCCAAGAGACCAACGAGGAGCCTCATCTCGGAACCAGAGGGAAGAGAGATGGGATCCGATGCCCAACAGCTCTGGCTCCTGATTTGACCGAGGCTCCACACTCAACCCAAAAGATCTCAAAAATTGCTACAATGGACTTGGGGATCGGACAAAGATCACAAAAGTGATGAAGATTTGGGACGTTCGAAAGAGGGGACGTTTTTGGAACGTTCCTGTTCGAAGGAGGATTCGTCGTGCCAAGACAAGACTCTGTCCAAGGATATTCATGCCTTCTGTTGCCGAGATCCTCTATCATCTGGGTATGAGCTGCCTGGACCCCAAAAAGCCTTATTTAGTAAATTGATGGCACAGTCTAGGGAAAGGAGTTAGGAGAGGTTTATGTTGGTTTTATTCAGATTTAAATTTTACTCTTAAAAACTTGTAATCATTGATAATTAATCTATTTGCCATTCTCTCCTGCTTAAAGCTTGCTTAAATATATATATATATATATATATATATATATATATATATATATATATATATATATATATATATATATATATATATATATATATAAATATATATATATATATAAATATATATATATATGTGTGTGTGTGTGTATATATATATGTGTGTGTATATATATATATATATATATATATATATATATATACACACATATATATATACACACATATATATATATATAGATAGATAGATAGATAGATAGATAGATAGATAGATAGATAGATAGATAGATAGATAGACACCAACTCCTCGTAGACCGCACAGTTGCCCGAGACTGCAAAACCCGACACACCAACCTGTGCATGGCTTGGATCGATTACAAGAAAGCCTATGACTCAAAGCCGCATACTTGGATCATTGAATGCCTAGAGATGTATAACATCAACAGGATTCTGAGAGCCTTCATTGCAAACTCGATGAAGCTGTGGAAAACCACCCTTGAAGCCAACTGCAAACCACTTGCACAAGTGTCCATCAAATGTGGCATATACCAAGGAGATGCTCTGTCCCCGCTACTGTTCTGCATAGGCCTGAACCCCCTCAGCCAAATTATCAACAAGACTGGCTACGGATACCGACTCAAAAATGGGCCAACATCAGTCACCTTCTCTACATGGATGACATCAAGCTGTATGCCAAGAGTGAGCGAGACATCGACTCACTGATCCACACCACCAGGATCTACAGCACTGACATTGGGATGTCATTCGGACTAGAGAAGTGTGGTCGGCTGATCACAAAGAGGGGGAAGTCTCACTCCCACAAGGAACAATAGCAGACATAGAGGACAGCTACAAGTACCAAGGTATACCACAAGCAAATGGCAACCTCGATGAGGCCACAAGGAAAGGAGCCACAGCTAAATACCTCCAACGAATAAGGCAAGTCCTGAGAAGCCAGCTCAATGGCAAGAACAAAATCCGTGTGATAAACAGCTATGCCCTGCCAGTAATCAGATACCCTGCTGGAGTAATCAGCTGACCAAAGGAGGAGATAAAAGCCACAGATATTAAGACTAGAAAGCTACTAACCATGCATGGAGGGTTCCATCCCAAATCCAGCACCCTGAGACTGTACACGAGCCGCAAGGACGGAGGCAGAGGACTAGTGAGTGTGAGAACCACTGTCCAGGACGAAACACCTAAGATCCATAAATACATCAGGGACAAAGCCTCAACAGACAATGTGCTCAGTGAATGTCTCAGACAACAGGGAACGAAGGTTGAGGTGCCAGAGATACCATCATGGGAGGACAAGCCCCTACATGGGATGTACCACCAGCAAATAACCCAAGTGGCTGATATCAGTAAATCCTACCAATGGCTGGAAAAAGCTGGACTCAAGGACAGCACAGAGGCCCTCATCCTGGCCACCCAGGAACAGGCCCTAAACACCAGAGCAATAGAGGCCCAGATCTACCACACCAGACAAGACCCAAGGTGTAGGTTGTGCAAGGAGGCCCCTGAGACAGTCCAGCACATCACAGCAGGGTGCAAGATACTGGCAGGGAAAGCGTACATGGAGCGACATAACCAAGTGGCAGGCATAGTGTACAGAAACATCTGTGCAGAATATGGACTGGAAACCCCGAGATCAAAGTGGGAAACACCCCCAAGGTGGTGGAGAACGCCAGAGCTAAGATCCTGTGGGACTTCCAGATCCAGACAGACAGAATGGTAATGGCGAACCAACCAGACATTGTCGTAGTGGATAAACATCAGAGGAAAGCCGTTGTGGTAGATGTAGCAATACCAAGTGATTGCAACATCAGGAAAAAGGAGCACGAGAAACTGGAGAAATACCAGGGCCTCAGGGAGGACCTGGAGAGGGCCTGGAAGGTGAAGACCACAGTGGTGCCTGTGGTCATCGGGCCCTCGGGGCAGTAACCCCCAAACTGGAGCAGTGGCTACAACAGATCCCAGGAACAACATCAGACATCTCAGTCCAGAAATGTGCAGTCCTTGGCACAGCCAAGATACTGCGCAGAACCCTCTCCTCTGGTAGAGGACCCGAGCTCAGAGGATAAGAACCACCCGCGGTGGGTGAGAAGGGAATTTTTTTTTTATATATATATATCTATCTATCTATATCTATCTATCGATCGATAGATAGATATATATGTATTTTTTTTTATTCTAATGAGGTTTGTGGAAATTAATTGAGTCATTTCATTGGTTATGGATCCTCTATTTAATGTAAAATCTATGTTCATGGTTCTAGAAAAGTGGTGACTCCAGACCTTCCTTTAGTTGATACATAGATAATGACCATTGGACTCACAAAGTCACTGAAACTAATCTCGCCGTTAACAAGTGCTCGTTATTCTTAGAGAGAGTGTCACTTTTAACAGAAGTGGTTATTGGGGTTATGCAGTTGTGAGGGCTACTGAACTGATTGATTTTTAACTGTAAAGGGTCATAACTTCTGGATTGTAGGTAGTTAGAGCTAGACGAATCTCTCTTGACACCAGCTTAGACAGATTGTCCCTCTCAGTCCTTCTGCAGGATGATCCCCAGCTTTTAGAGACTTTCCGGACTCGTTAGACGGAGAGCTGGTCCGTAGTCAGCCCAAAGGAGTTGTCAGGGTTAGGGCGGGGCTGGCTATTGCATAATAACTGACAATATATAAAATATATAATGTCAGTAAATATCGGTTGTTGGCCATTACAAAAATATTAAAATTGAATAACTGCATCAGCCCTAATTTTCAAATCAGTAGATATCTGCATTTTTTCACTATTTGTTCCATGAGAGTGTAAATAAACATAGATACATTAAAAATATTATTAAATGTAGTTACTGTGTGCAGCATAGAGATAAAAAAATATCACTTGGTTATGTAACTGATCTCCCAAAGATGCCCTTTGCACAGAGCATAGCACAGCACAGAGGCCCTCTGTGTTTAGTTTTTCAAGAATAATAGTTGTGTATTTGTTATTCCTATACCATGCAGTCTTTTTTTTTGTGTGTGATAAACTTTTAAGTCTACACCCATTTTGTAGGAATAAATTATTGCATCAACTTTTTTTTTTCTTTTTAGTTAATTATTTTTCATGGATAATTTTACAGAAAAATGCTCAAATCTGTCCAATCATTCTTCAGGATCTTTATGAAACTGACTAAAAAATGAAATTAAAAATTCAGACACTTTATCGATTCATCTCTATTAGTTTTGCGTGGTGCTGCCACATCTTTTATTATGAGTTTATGTACTGATTGGTTGACTCCAGTGGTCTAATCCGGAAGCTATGATCACTTTCAAATATCTCAAAAGGGAATTGAATCAATTACTTGAGCTAGAATAAAGACTTTTTTGTCCATTGTAAAGAATAACCAGATTCATCTCAAACCACCTGTCGTCTTAATGTAGGCTGCATCCATTCCACTAATCCTGATTGATGACTAATCATCTTCCATCCACTTTGTACCTAGTTTTGCATACTTTTGCTGAAAAAATGTCTCCATCAAAGAACTACCTGTTCTAGGTGGCCACACAGAATCAGCAAAGGGGCCACACTTTGAACACTCCTGCTCCTGATCAAAGCAGGTTTGTGTGTTAAAATTTCCCAGTCTGAATCATAGTCATATAGAATCTAGAAATGTTCCTAGTCACGCCCCACTTGTAGACAATGACAAAAATGGGAGACAATCGAGCACAATCATTAAAAACAATAATTTAATCTGTTCAAAAATTATCTGGGAGAACTACACAGCCAGTCAGAGAGAAGCATGGACCAATGCTGCCTGCTCCTGTCTGGTCCAGAGGCCAATCAAGCAGACCAGTGACTGACTGAATGTCAGTATATAACAGCCCCCCTGGTGTGTTCAATTAGCCGCTCATCATCTGCTTCCTGAAAAGAACAAGGGAATAAACAAATCGTGAATTGGAGACATCTACTGGACAGAAGGGGATCATAACCCCACCCCTATAAAAATGGAGTCCCTTATGGAACTCCAAAAAGACACAGCAACTCAACTGAGCAACTATGTGACAATTACAATACCAACAGCCTATTCTGCCCGTGGGATTGAATCACCCATTAAATCCCCACCTCAACAGCTTATCCCCTCTACCTACTGGAGAAATGAAATTTAACGACATCTAACATTAAATCTAGGGACAAGGTGCCCTGGACAAAGCATCTGCCACAATACTATCCGAGCCTCTAATATGGCGGATATCCAGGCAATAAGGTTGCAAAAACAACATCCATCGCATCAGTCTGTGGTTCGGACACGGCAATGAATGCAAAAATGTTAGGGGGTTGTGATCGGTATACACTACCAGGTGAACGCTCCCCGAATCCAGGTATATTTCAAAATGCTGTAAAGCCCAAATTAATGACAATGTCTCTTTTTCAATGACAGAATAATTCACCTGAAAATGGTTGAATTTTTTCGAGTAGAAACTCACAGGGCTCAACCCCATCATCATTTTGCTGAAATAAAACAGCACATGCACCTACATCACTCGCATCCTCATGCAGGTCAAAAGGATGATCCAGTCGTGGAGCTGCAAGAATGGGAAGAACAGAGAACAAATTTGACATCATCAAAAGCTTTCTGACAGGAGGCTGACCAGGTGTACTTCACCTTATCCTTCAGCAAATCTGTCAGTGGAGAAACCACCGTAGAAAAGTTCTTACAGAAACTGTGGTAGTACCCCACGAGACCCAGGAACCGCTGGAGTTCTTTTTTTGTGGTCGGTACAGAATACTGCAAAATTGCAGTTACTTTGACTTCCACTGTTGCCCCACCACCTTACCCAGATAGGTAACTGTGGCCTTAGCAAACTCACTCTTGGACAAGTTAATGGTCAGGTGTGCCAGTCGTTCAAACAGCTTACATATATGAGCCAGATGTTCTTTCCATATATCACTAAAGATCACCACATCATCTAAATATAAGGCACACCCCTCCAACTCAGGCAACCATGTTCATGAGATGCTGAAATGTTGCCGGTGCATTTCGCCATTCCAAACTCATCTCAGAATACGAGAACAGACCAAAGGGAGTTATGAAGTCAGAAATCTCTCTGGCTCTCTCAGTCAATGGAAATTGCTAATAACCCTTCAATAAATCAAATTTACTGACAAATTGAGCCAAACCCACCTGATCAACACAGTCTTCCATGCATATGTTCAGCCTAGGATACGCATCAGATTTTGTAACCATATTCACTTTTTGGCAATTTGTACAACATCTAAAACTTCTGTCAGCCTTTTCCACCAACAAACCAGGTGATGCCCAGCTAGATGCAGAGGGTTTAGCAATACCATTATCAAGTATGTACCGAAACTCCCCTTCCATGACCTTCGTCTTTTCTTTGGATATCCTATAAAAGTGCTGGGGAATTGGCTGAGTTTCATCTATTTCAATATCATGTTGGATTAAGTGAGTTTGGCTGGACAATGATATTCATTAAACATAGCAGTCAACTCAGCACCCCTCTCCTGAGACAAGTGTGCAAATAAAGAATCCAAATTTCTCAGTGCATCAAAATTTTTCAGCCTGCCAGTCAACAAACTCTCATCAGGTGGAATTACTCCACCGTTTTCAAGTGCAGACAAGAAACCCAAATCACCCACGGTAGTTACAGAGAGAGTCTTATCAACCTGTGCGTCCTCACCTTTAATGGCAGAGACCTGGGAATCCCAAGTATAATATGGTTTTAATAAATTCACATGGCAAAGTTGTGTTGACTTCCTATGACTCGGTGTTGAGAGCAGATAGTTTTGATCTGACAGCTTGCGCAGAACTGTAAATGGGCCTGTAAATTTAGCCTGAAAGGGGGAGCTGACAATTGGCAATAATGCCAGTACCTGATCACCAGGACTAAAACACTGACGTTCCATCTTACGGTCATAAATGCATTTCTTTTCCTCCTGAGAAGAGGTCAACTTCTCCCGAGCCATTCCCACCCCCACATGTAAACGATGCCTAAAACAACTGACATAGTCAATTAACTTCCTCGGAGGTTGTGAAGGTCTCACAGCATCATGCAACAGTTTAAGTGGCCCACACACTGCATATCCAAAAACAAGTTCGTTTGGACTAAAACCAGTGCTCTCCTGCACCACCTCATGAGCAGCCAACAGAAGCAAGCCATGGTAAACCATCCTCCCAATCCTGGTTTAACTTCATGCAGTAACTACGCAGCAAAGACTTGAGGGTCTGGTGGAACCTCTTGAGAGCACCTTGACTCTGAGCATGATACGCAGAAGCCCTGGTTGAGGTAAATCGTGCATACTAAGGTCTGCAGAGGAAGATCTCAGGCCTGCTCTCTGACCCCCGATTTCCTTGCGGCCAGTTGCAGAGGGATGCCTCTGTCTGGACTGAAGGAAACGGGGACATGACGGTGTGTGCATGCGTGTGTGAGACTAAAATTAGAGGCAGCATGTTTGAGTACCATGGTAGACCCTACTTCCTGTTTTTACTGTCCCATATTTACTTCCCAGAGAAGAAGAGAAAGGAAGAGGAAGAGGAGGGATGGCTCTCAGATGCCAAACCCTCTGCTTCCTGAAAAGTTTGCGACCATTCATGTTTCTGTACCTTTGCAGAATGCAGCAGCCAAGTATAGTCACAGAAAAATGTGAGGAATGCACAATGAAGAGGGAAGCTGCCGGTGATGAAAGCTGCTCTGCTTTTCTGTCAGCAGCATTTAGCTCTAGAACTGCTTGCAAAATCCAGGACAGGTTTCTACGTCTCTTCTGTACCTGGATCCTGTCCCAAACTGACGATATTCAGGCTACACGTTTATTGTCCTGTGGTTGACAGTTGTAAATGTTCTTAAACATTTTAGTCAAATATATCCAAATGGAGGTACAAAGTCAATAGGGCAAAGATTGAAAACTGATTTGCTCTGATTCATCTCTCTGATATTGAATTGATTAACAGTGAGATGGTAAGGGTGTGCGTGTATTGTTGTATTTTGATGGAATTTCTCTTTATTTTTGTTTTGTTTTTAATACACTTTGAGCAGTTTTGTTTATACTCTCTTAAATTGCTAATCATTGGAGCAGAGGCTTCTTAGAATTATGAGTCTGTCTTTTGTCTGTAGTAGAGATGCATGAATGCAATATTAATAACTGTATCAATCCAGATATTGTAAGAAATTCTTGATTGGGTATTGTGACATTGTACCCGATCCATAAGGGCAGATCTATTAAGTGTAATTATGTGTTGTGCTGTAATCAAAGTCAGTCTTTTTTATTTATTTTTTTATGTACACTTTGTTTGCATGTTGGGTTCAATTACATTCATTAAATTACCTCAGGAAGTGGTACTGAGTAATTCAAGGGATCCATCTAAATATGTTGTAATATTTGCTTTCTGTGATATGCTACATCTTATAATTCAAAAATGTACATTTTTGGTATAATTTTCACCCATGGAGGACACCATATTTTCATTGCTGAGTTGATGACATCATTTGTCCCATTCAGAATAAACACAGGCAGACTAATTTTACCCGAGTCATTGTTAATCATGCTGCGTTTCACTGGTGTAATTTTAGATAATGTCACACTGCGTCACTATTGACTAATTAAAAAAAAAGAAAGAAAAGAAAGTGAGGTGAATTTTTGTCAAGCTTCTGACATGACAAAAAGAAGAACTCAGTGGGAAAGATAAGACAATGCTACTGCCACTGATCCTGAATTTGTAACCACCGATCTGACCACACCAAGATCGGACCCTAAACTGCTTTTGCCGAACTGGATACAGAGCTATAGAAGTACTTAACGGGTCAGACTGTCCGACCAAGAGGTATGTGGCACTCATTGTGTCATTTATGAAGCAAAAGGCCGCAGCAGCAGCTTCTTCGACAAACTCTGTCCTCTTTCTCTGTTTACTCCTTCTCATCATCTTCATCACCTGTTGTGATTTCTACATTTCCATCAATTTCAATGATCTGCAGTTCAAATTAAAAAGGCTTAAGGATGTTCCTCATTTCTGTTTTGGCTGGATAGAGCTGAATGGCAATATGTTATTTAAATCTCTAAAACCCAAACAGCCTACAGCATTGTTACTGTATTGTTTTTGCATCTAAAATAAACATTATTTAAATAAACTCCATTGTTACAACTTTTACATCACTATTTTAATACTCTTACAATCATAGTCAATGAACAACATAGACATTAGTGAATTATAAAATCACATTTAGGACTCATGTAACATGAGGTTAAACTGAATTCTAAATGAGCCTCTGATGAAAGATCATGAAAATGAAAGTGAAAATTCCATCACATCATACGGCAGAGTGCACACCGTGCACATTTAACATTCACTTGTTTGGTGAACAAATCTTTCCCTGATCAGCTAATATTACAACAGGGGGAACATGTTCTGAAAAGTCAGCAAAATATCAATGTTTTATTCAAGACAAAATATGTTCTATCAATCTGAAATCACATGAAATGTATTGCTTTGTTTACATTTTTGTAACCTTATTTAGTCTTGATTTTTTCTATCAAAGCTCATATTTGCAAAATATTTCCTTATAAATGCAGTACATTTAAAGCTTGTTTCGTTTCCTTATTGGAAAAAATATTAAAATTAACCACTGGTTTATCTATTTTTGTCTATATTTATGTTTTCACTGTGTGCTTAATTTTAGACAGCGAAGATTCATGTCCAACAGAGCAAAGATACTAGAAAAAACTAACGATGTCAGTTTGGAGTTGAGATCATGTTGCAGGGAAGACTGTGCTACAGAAATGTAAAAGCTGCGGTTCAGTAGAACTCAAGAGTGAATTTCACCTGAGTGAGCAAAGAAACATGCACATGCAGTATTTGTAAATGAATATATGCCACAGTATTATAAAATCACATTTTTATAATTCTGTGGCATAAAACTGCAGAGGTTATGCCACAATCATAATGCACATGATGTATGAGAATTTGTAGTGTGGAGATCATACCAAACACAAAACATTTAATATTAGGTAAATAACAGTTTCCTTTTCTCACAAACAGAATGATAAGAAAAGACAGTAAACATAATGCAATACTGACAAAGTAACCATTACATGGAAGAAAACAAAATGTAAAACTTGTTAAAACCAGAAAGTTTTTCTCTCTAATGAGATGACTTTGTTACTCTTATGCAGAAATAATTTTCTCTGACAGTCTGAATTCTTGAAATCACAAAAGGGGCTCCTTCTGATTCTCTATCTTCTCACACAGGTTTTTTAGATTCTAACATCTCACAATGCGTTGCCTTTCTACTATTGTAATCTTTGTTTAAAATAATGATGGACCAATGTCACTTTAACCGGCGGGGCTCAGCGTTTGACTGCAACAAATACAGTCAAGGTGGATTTATTCAGAGAATACTTCTGCCAAACTTGTGGCCTGTTCTGCAGACTTTGGGACGTGTTCTCTGGTCCACACCTCCGACTCTGGATTCACCATACTCAGAAATTGCTCCATTATCACCAGTTCCGAAATGTCCTTCACCGTAGACTTCTCCGGTTTGACTCACTTATGTCTTTGAGTCGATCACAAAATTATTTTGGTATCTCACCCTGATGAATATCCAGGGATTGAAACCTCCTGGTAAAGGTGTTGATGTTATCTCATATTTGGTCAAAATGGCATTTTTCAAAAATGTGGGAATGTATGTGCTTTCCCAGTAAGTAGTGGAACCAGTCGGACCGCCCACTCCTCTTTCGGCTAATGACAGACCTTAGCAATTCTTTCAAATGTTATTAAGTGTTTAATATCATCATCAGAAGTCAATGGAAGTAGCTTTGGCTCTCTCTGTGCGGGTGGTGCCTGGTAGGACAGCTGACTTTGTCCATCCTCATGGCTGTCCTCATGAGCGTGAGCATCCTCCATGTTGTCACCATCATGCTGTTGTTCCTCTTTCAATTCCTTCACATGAGCCTGGAGTTGTTGAAACTGATGTAAATTCTTCCATCTCAGTTCTTGCAGTGCTGATTCCTTCTCAATCTGCTGGACTCGGGCAGTTTGAGACTGCATCAATAATTTGACAAGGCTTGCCAGTTTCTCATCAGAGCTAGCACCACTAGCAGCTTCAGCTCAGCTAATAGCTGCAGTGCACTCTTGATTGTTAAGTTTCTTTTTTTTTTTCCACCTCTTGTCATCATTGCCTCATTGTTCCTCCAACGCCACACTTTTGATACCATTTGTCACTGTGACCGGCAGAGGCTCAGCATTTAGAAAGGAGACATGACAACAAAATGCAGTCGATGTGCATTTATTCAGAGCTGCATGTTACATTTGCACCGACACCCATTATAAAGCGAGACAAAGAAGCTGGCTTTTATACCTTAGGCAATTTCACTATTCATTCACTATTCATACCAAGTAAAGGGGTTGTCAAAAACAAAACAAGAAATAAATATTATTTACACAAACCCAACACGAAACAATAATGGTATCAATAAATATTTACATGGATGCAAATCATTAGAAGTAAACTAAACTGGGGTTAATCAAAGAATAAATTTAACTTAATACAACTCTACAGAGCATTACTACACTTTTCAGCAGTACCTGGAGCATTTTTCTCCATTTGCTGCTCCACCCTGCTTAGGAGACTCACCAGGAAAAGGTAAGAACTAAATTAGCAAACTCAAATTAAACCCATGTAAGTTATCAGAATCAAACTGATATTTTCCTCCACATTCTCCCTGAGCAGGAAAGATGGCCAGTCTCCCCTCCTGAAAGAATGTCCAACTGAATGTCACAATGCAACCAAAACAAAGAACTGAAACAGGAAACTCCTGGACTGTAAAAAAACTAAACACAACATGCTATCAATAATCCTTTATTAGTGATGCAACCCCTGGTCTCCATCACAACCAATATGGAAATTAGGGCAATTATTGATAGCTAATATTAACAGTGCTGGTGTAACCTGAAACCAATATTTACCTTTCCCAAGAAACATTTGCAATTTGGTGACATTTTGTCTGCTTACACATTCACATGATCAGATACCACATAGCCAGACATCTACTGTACCCTTTTGGTGAAACAAACAGCACCAAGATGAGCATAAACATTGGTTTTTAATATCGGTCTATTTGGCCAATACTAATATGCTAATGACTGATATTGCTGACATTGATGGTACTGATGTTAAGATTTAAAACTTGTTTTATTTATTTTTTAAAGGAACTCCTGCTATATTTATTTTCTACTTCATTTAAACTCTTTCATAATAGGCAATAAGTATTGTTACAATATAATCAACCCAACAAAATACCGTTTTGCTGAATTTACATAGCATTTTGTAACATGACAAAATGTGAAAAGTTCATAAGATACAAATATTTTTGCAGCACACTTATGGATATAGTTCAGATAGTGATTTTTGAATTTCAGACCAAAGATAACGTTCAGAAATAGAAAGCTTTATGTTTGCAGTCCTAGATATGGTGAATGCAGCATGTTTCTCACAAGAATCATGTTTTCCCTCCACCTTTAAGCATGAAGGTGAAGCCATTTTCTCAAAAGCGTTTGTCTTGACAGTCATTCAGCAGTATAAGCAGTTCTTTGTAGCTGTGAAGGTCTCTGAGGATACACACACCCACATGACTGCAGCTTGACTAAACCTCATGTGATTCCACAAAAAAAGCTTTCAGGACAGCCTTGTGTGTGTTTATGTTTGTGTCAGTGGGATTTGGTCAAAATGAAGTTAATGAAGTTACAGTTGATGAAATATGACATTAATTATGGTTTGGTTAAGTAAACCTTCCTCAAAGGTGCAGAAGAGCACCAAAGTCTTTTGAAGGTGTCTAAACATGTTCGCTCCATGTGAAGTCTCATGTCCGGAGACTTCTCATGGAAAATTGCTATGGAGACCTTGCAAACAGCTAAATAACACTACGTTTTCCCAGTACCTTCGCTTGCTGTAAGTTGTATTTTCTCTCACATGATTAAAAATCATGCATGATCAAGAAACCTCTACTGTCAGTAAATATAAGTATATGGAGAAATTGTACGCCAGAATGTCACTTTCCAGCAGCTGGTTGTCTTACTTGGGCAAATCCTTTTTTCATCCATTTGTTTTGCACAAGCTATTCTTATTAAGGACAAAGGCTCCTTCTGCTATGGTTAGCGTTTTTCTGATTCCAGAAGTCTCTTTTGTAACCAGGGACTCACTGAGATTTGTCTGTTACAAACTGGAAAGTATTACATATTTTCTCTAGAGGTGTTCCAATTGATCGGCCACCGATAATTGTTTAGCTTTCTGAGAAAGCAAAACAAATAACCTGATAAATAATAAAAGTTTTCGGGATGGCAGTGGAAGATGTTGGTTCTGCTCTTGCTGTTGGACAGCTGCGCGCTACTGGTAATAATATTTCATAGGTGTAGCGCCGTTTCTGCTCCACTCTGCAGTGAACTCTTACATTGAACGTCTGCTTATAGTTGCCGCTTGTAACTTAAACAAACAGAAGATTAATGTATTAAAACTTCTGCTACGTCCTAACATAAGACAGTTAATCTCCTCTGCCTTCTCCCTGTTTTCTGCAGAATTACTCAGCTCAGTCAGAAACAACCAATCAGAACCAGCATTGATCAGCTAGCCAAGCTGTCAGGAAGTTTGGATTCAGGATTATTTATTTTGATGCAACCTGCATTTAACTTTGAATGAATGTTTCCTCTTTTTCTTATTTGATATAGGCAATGTAGTGAAATTTATTTAACTTGTGTATAATTTATGGTACTGAGAGCCATATTGTTAAATATTATTTCACTCATTGCAGGTTTTTCAATTGTCCTTTTGATTGAGAAGCTGTTGTATTGTGCCTGCAAGTATTTTGCATGTTTTATGTCTAGATTAGGTGAATTTATTGCCAGATCGCTTTTCCATCTTGCCAGCTCACATAGCAGCATTTATACCTATAGCAAAAAATTAACAGCCAATCCAGGTGATCGGCCCTTGTGAGTGATCAGAATTGAAATCGGCAGCAAAAAAACCTAATCGGAGCATCCCTAATTTTCTTGTTCAGCGAACTCATAATCAGGTTGCAGCAACACTTCTCTGTGTGGAAGTTGTATCTGAGTGAGCAAGACACCAAGTTTTGCTTTCTACGTCATGGAAGTTATCAGAAGCTGTTTGACTTTTTCTACAGTATTACTCCAGCTGTTCATTCCAGCTGACTACTTAAAGAGAAGTTGAGAATGAAGGTTTACACATACATGTCTGTGTCAGGTTATTTTGAGTTATCTGTGTCCCTGAGTCTCCTCCTTGTCCTGTCTTCCCCTTGATTACTTCCAGGTGTGTCTCATCTTCGTGATTAGCTTCTGTATGCTGTGTGTCCTTTGTTCCTTGTAGGGTCCTCATCTCATTTTGTCGTGTGCTGTCCTTCGTATGTCCAGTTGCTACCATTGTTGAGCCCTGGCTTCCGCTCAGCTGTGCTGCCTGGATTGTGGACTGTTTGTAGATTCATTTGAACCATAATTTCATCATTAAATCATCGTTTCACTCCTACCTGGGTCTCATAGCGCCTGCCTCACCACCTCCCCACATCCACAACCACGTCATGACAGTCTGTGAACACTAGCTGCTTGGACCCCATCGACAGGTTCTTGCTAATGTTAACTCAAGTGTACAAAATATTTCATTTACATATATATATGGTTATCACTATAGCCTCACAAAGGGTACTCTGTTGCGCTGGTTTGGAAACTATCAGGAAAGAAAAACTAGATACCGTCTGGAGAATTTAGGTCTGGTTGATCTTTGAGAAAAGTAATGATTTTCCAGATATGACTTAGCAACAAACATAATTTTTTATTGTTATATCAATATTAGACTAGGTTTTCTTCACCTGGTGTTTAGTGCCACCTTTAGAATGGGGTATTTATTGGGAAGATGTGGTGGACTCTTGAGGACAGGTACACATGATGAAATCTACATTACAGCCTTCAGTGTCAAGTAGACAGTAGAGCAGGTTGTTACTGGCCCTGAAGTGTACCGTGGGATCCCTGATTATTACATCAATTTTACTTTTATTGTCACAGACTTTGATGACTTAGAAATGATGGCCTCCCTGTAGATCTTAAGATACTTAAGATTTTTCCCATTACAGATTTGATTTGTTTTAGATTTTCTTACCTGTCATGCAGAGTGCTGTTCATATGCATTTCTATTGTCTTTAAAGATGAGCTAGATTCAGGATCAAAGCTTTGTTAAAAATTAGATTTCTGATCAGTGCGCCTCTGGCTGTTAGCACTCTGAGCTATTTTCAAGAAGACTTTTTTTGGTGCAGTGTATTTAAAGTCTTTGGTGCTAGACTGTTTCAGATAAATTTCACAACTCTAAATCCTGAAGACAAGGTAATGGTTGACTTGAAGCATCAAGTTGTTTTGAGTTGGTGTTCAGGAAGATCAGTGCAATATGCTTGTATGCTATGAAAGTGTGTGGAATGAACATTGAAACACACAATCACAATGTGCTAATTAGCTGGAATGACCCAATGACCATTAGTGTTTGGCTGATTGTCTTTGTACATATGATGCAACAAATTCATGCTATTTGTGTCGATATTTGGCAGCAGCTTGCTGAACTGGTGGTGTAAATATGATGCACCATCAAAAGGAAATTAAATCAGTAATGACCTTAGAGAAGAAAATACTGCTGGTCTTAAATTTGAGAAGGGTTATAAGGCCATTGGCAAAAAGTCAAGTCCTTAACGAGAGAGATAGGAGGTCTATCCAAGGCAATACTAAAGAAATTTTCTAAAAAAAAAAAAAACACAGTTACGGCTCGCCCTATGTAGGGCTCTGTTTATGGAAGGACAATTGGAAAAATGAAGATGAACATGAATGTCTTATCCAGAAGCGTCAACTGGTGAAAGCTTTTTTCTGAAATTATACTGTCACACTTGTAGCGTTTTATTTGAATCAACCACAAAACTCATCAGTACAAACAACTCATACCAACTGTCAGTCATGACAAAAGAGAAGTAATTGGGCTTGCTTTGCAGCCACTGGATGTTAGCACCTTGTGATTATAGAATTGAGTACTAATTGTCTTACAACAATGTGGCAGGATGTTGCTTTTAAAAGAAACAAGACTTTTGGAACAATCTCTGTTGGACTATTCAATCCAGCATAGAACTATGTGGCCATAATCTACAAGGTTTCCCCCAGAAAACTTGCTCAGCCACATAGGCGGTCCCCCGGCGCTCCACCGTGTTTTTGTAATATTTTTACATTTCCTGTCTAACATCTTTTACTACAGAGTAATTGCGGTATATGTTAATTCTCAACTTGACACTTCATTTGGGAAAACATTGCCAGTGAAATGGTATTTAAACCCACAGCTAGTCATGAAAACAACAAAGCAAAAAATGCAATTAAAATGAATATCAATTATTTGCCCTTCTGTTTAATTCAAATTAAGCCACCAGCTTCATAAGGTGCCCCAGGGCTTCAGGAGCCCACAAATGCTAATATTTTAACGCAGACCATAGATACATGAATGTAACATTTGTTTATTGAGATTATTATTCCTGCTAAATTGGATTTAATAGTTTCAGCATATATATAAAATCAAAAATCAAATGTACAAGCGTGGACCTAAGAGGAGAAGCGAGCAGCACAGAGGCTGGTGTGGCAGTTGCTACGGCACAGGGAATGAGAGAAGGAGTCGCAGAATGTACAAGACAAGTCGGCAGAGAGAGCGGTGTTTGTTTAGTCCTTCATGAGCTTTTTGTCTTCGAAGTAGGTCTGCTCGATGCGCCTGCAGAAGGACAGCAGGTTGCTGTAGTTCTTGACCCGCCCTGCCAGCTCAGTGCTGGTGAGTCTGGTGGTGAGGATGGTGAAGAGGTGGCCGAACACCAGCGCATCCAGCTCTGTTGCCTGTTTGTTGAAGAAGTAAAATATATATATAAAAAAAAAAAAAAATTCCCTTCTCACTCACCGCGGGTGGTCCTTATCCTCTGAGCTCGGGTCCTCTACCAGAGGCCTGGGAGCTTGAGGGTCTGCGCAGTATCTTGGCTGTGCCAAGGACTGCTGCACATTTCTGGACTGAGATGTCTGATGTTGTTCCTGGGATCTGTTGTAGCCACTGCTCCAGTTTGGGGGTTACTGCCCCGAGGGCCCCGATGACCACAGGCACCACTGTGGTCTTCACCTTCCAGGCCCTCTCCAGTTCTCCCTGAGGCCCTGGTATTTCTCCAGTTTCTCGTGTCCTTTTTCCTGATGTTGCAATCACTTGGTATTGCTACATCTACCACAACGGCTTTCCTCTGATTTTATCCACTACGACAATGTCTGGTTGGTTCGCCATTACCATTCTGTCTGTCTGGATCTGGAAGTCCCACAGGATCTTAGCTCTGGCGTTCTCCACCACCTTTGGGGGTGTTTCCCACTTTGATCTCGGGGTTTCCAGTCCATATTCTGCACAGATGTTTCTGTACACTATGCCTGCCACTTGGTTATGTCGCTCCATGTACGCTTTCCCTGCCAGTATCTTGCACCCTGCTGTGATGTGCTGGACTGTCTCAGGGGCCTCCTTGCACAACCTACACCTTGGGTCTTGTCTGGTGTGGTAGATCTGGGCCTCTATTGCTCTGGTGTTTAGGGCCTGTTCCTGGGCGGCCAGGATGAGGGCCTCTGTGCTGTCCTTGAGTCCAGCTTTTTCCAGCTATTGGTAGGATTTACTGATATATATATATATATATATATATATATATATATATATATATATATATATATATATATATATATATATATATACTTGTTTAAAATTTAAAAGTAAAACTTAAAGGACTTGGCAAGTTTTCTTTGGAAAACTTCAAATATTCATAGTTAAATTGTTTTGTTTTATCTTTGACTTTGAGCTCTGTTTGTTCACAAATGTAAATTAGTAAACTTACTGAAGACAGAACCTGTAAGGGGTTCTGATATTTTTAGAAGCAAGAGGGGCCCATAAGACAAATGCTGCTCTAGGCCCCATACTTTAACTTCAGAAGAGCTAACCATCAGGTTTACAAACATCATGAGTCTGATAAGGCCATTCAGAAAATTTGTACTTGATGCTGACTAGCGGTTCAGCGACAGAAATGAGTTTCTAACACTTTGCCTCTACATTCTGATGTAATTTTATTTAAATTAACTTCCATACAGTGTGAGATGTCTTGTGTTGTTGTCAATCTTAGGTAACACATAGATAAATTTGATGGATGATATTCCTGACATGAAAAACTGACACATGGATCTACTTAAGAGTTTACCATGAAAGGGTCTATGGTAAACCCTTTCAGGGTTACCTCAAAATTAAATAACCATATTATTCTCTGAAAATGTGCCTATCTGTTGCACACTTCTTTAAAATGAAATGCATGTGTTCGCTCATTAGATTGTGTAGGTGACTGGAAGCAGATGGATGTGTGGGCTGCTTCTTCAGAGCTCCTCCACTCATGTTGAGATGGAGACAAAACATAAAAAGAGTATTTAGGAGGAAATTATGAATTTGTGGAGCGCAGCTGCCTTTTCCTGCTCAGTCCAAGCTTTAATTAAAAGTTTGTCCCTTACAGTCTCACCGTCCTGCATTCATTTGCAACCTGTCGCTTCAGTCTGCCTCCCTCCTGTTCCTTTAAAATCTGTCATCCACCCTACCAGCAGTCAGTTAGAGGTTGAGGCACATGTTTCTCCCTCTCCTTTCTTCCTTTATTCATGGGTGTGATCTCGATCTCCATCTGCCTCAAACCTCAACTGCCACTTTTTCTACTGATGCAAGTTTGAGCATTTTCAACAACAGGCAAAGCAGGTGTTGAGAGAATCCACTCTTGTTGATGAAGAAGAGCTTTATGATGGGGTTCCATACCCTTATAATGTCAGAATGCAACGTTTTAGTCATTTTTAGTGTTGTAAAGCAGACTTTAGAAAATAAAATGTTTGCTCTGCAGAAAACATCGAGCTTCTTGCTAATCTATAGAAAAGGACAGAAAGTTTTCATTTTTGAAACTACATAAGTATGTTCATAAACATTGGTGTTGAATCTTCTCAAGCTTGTGTCCAACTCTACTCCCTTAAACTTAGCATAAAAAATGAGTGGGCGGCTCAACCAATTAGTGGGCCAGTATCAGCACGGGAAGTACAAGAATATGGATTGAACTCCAGCCAGACTATTTCTGCTTCAGTTTTTAACCACTATTGGTTCTATAATGTTGGGAAGCTAAAATGCCTTGAGGTTAATTAGATGAGAGTGTGATCAATTAGATGAGAGTGTGATCACTTCGACTTATGTAAAGCCCATGTTTTCTTCTGCTTCAGGTCGTATCCCGAGTTTGTTTTTGAGTTGTGACAACAGAATGCTGTATGCTTCTCAGTTATATATAAAGTATAGGACTTTTATGAAATTAAAATGAAAATTACTTACCCTGAATGTATTCAAAGTGATTCATGAAAAGAAATGTCTTAGTCCTAGAAATCATAAGATGTAGAACCAAAACAAAACACTGGCCAATAGATGACTGTCAGCAGCTCAATGTTTTCAACCACAATCTCCTATGAAAAGTACAAGGATCGAGTCTTGTGTTGTTGTCCTGCACTGGGAGAGGAACCAGGCTGAGATGTTTTGTTCTTGCTAAGAGGTTTTCTTTCTGGATTGCTCTGTATTTTACGGCAAACCTTCTGCATTTACTTCTCAACTCAGGAACCGTTTCTTTTCTATTTTGTCGCTTTAGAAAAGAAATTAGTCTATGTGCAACAAGAGTGGATTGATAGTTGTAGGGGTGGCTGATGTGGAATTAAAATTCAGTTGTGCTTTTTTGTTGAATTCATTGTAACAATAATACATATATGAAACCTTTTCTTTTTTTTCTAATTTGTCCTTTTTTAAGGGAACTTTATGTTTCTAACTGAGTGTCACTGCAGTTACAGCCCCCAAACACATATGGGGTACATAGCTACTATTGGTTGAATAAATGGGCTGTTTCCAAAAAACAACCCATTCATAAATGGGCTTCATCAAAAAAATGAAAACTTATATTTATCAGAGCAGACAGAGTAGATTCAAAAAAGAAACTGATGAACTGATATGGAAGTAGTTTCTCTGTTTGAAAGTAAAACATTTATAAGAGGGGTTAGGTGTGGTTGATGGTGGCAGGATCAGCCAATGGGCTGCAAATGAGAGAGAAGTAAAAATTGACTTTCTGGTAGTAAAATTTACAGTAGTCCAAGCTTGTGATAAAAATGCATGACCTAGCTTATCCAAATAAGCAAAATGAAGCTTCAGGAGTGGCCTAGTCACAGGCTCAAATTGAATTTGATTGAAATAATGTGGCTTGTGTTTAAGCAGGTCACTCACAATTGAAAGCAATCCAGAAAAATATATTTTTCTTTTGTCTTTTCCATGTCACCCATCTTTTCTGGTAATAAAATGAAGAAACGAGTAAGGGGAGCAAACAGTTTTTTCACAGCACTGTATTCCGTATTAGCATGAGGACTTTTACAGCTTACCTTGTATGGATTTTTGTCCGGCGTGTGTTAAATCATCTAGGTTAGTGCCCTCACAAGTATAGCAGTGTAATAGTGTATAGCAGTGCAGCAGTGTGTGAGCCTGAAGGGCCTGCAGAGTGTCACTCCATGGCCGCAGTGTTGCTCTCTGTCATTGGGAAAAGATAAAACACAATGTCCTCCCGGTTCTCTCTCTCTGGCTTTGTCTCACTCATTCTCACTGGCATTCTTTTTTTTTTTAATTTTTTGGATTTTGTTCACATCGAGGGTGGCTGCTGATTTATTGGAATGAGTTGCTAACATTAAACACTATTAAATCATTAGGCAGCTTTCATATTTTGTGTAGAAATCCACAGGCACCATCTCGTTTTCATTTCTGATTAGTTCAATTCTTTCAATTTCAAAAATACTTCAACCTAAAAATAGAGAGGAAGTTTTGCTGTAACTCATATCATTAAAGTATCTCTAAAGAGTTATTATGATCCATGATGTTGAGGTCAATGCATCTGAGAAGGCCTTTGATTGAACATTACTGTTGTATAACTGTTTCATGACTACTGTGACGTGCTAACTAAATTTTTATGAAATGAAATTGATCAGATGTTGGCAAGTGTAACCGGATCCGATCTGCGTTGTGCTGGTTTTAAATTATCAGGCCGTGGTACGCCTTTAAAAGGACGGCTCCTTGATTTATTCTGACAAGTACAACAAATAGAAAAGAACCGTGTTACAGGCTGGCCGCTCCAAGCCCTCTCCCACAGGACAACATGACAAAAGGGCGGGGCCATATCTCACAACTTGTTAAATATGCAAAATAAACCTTTCTATACAACATACCTGACAAGAACAACAAATAGAAAAGAACCGTGTTACAGACTGCCCGCTCCAAGCCCTACATAAACAAAAGTACATAAAAGAAATTAACTTCATAAATATATAAATAAACTGGATGTATTTAGATACAAAATAAATAGTACACACCTCTCCCACAGGACAACATGACGAAAGGGGAGGGTCAGGTAGGAACCCATACAAATAACCAAAAAAAGACATTTTGAGTAATTATAACAGAAGAGAAATTCAACCAGGTTACACAAGCACTGCTAATCTGCCTCATTTTCTTTTGCCGGTCCTCTTTAAATCTGTCTGTACAGTTAGAGAGACGTTGGAGTAGGGGATATGATCCTTGCCCATTATGATCGATGGAAGAGATTGCTTGAACATCTTGAAAAAATACCTTGTTGCCATGGTTACATGTCATAATGACAACTGAAACACAGGCCCTGTTTACAAGACAACAATTTCTGGTGAAATTGTTGTCTTGTTTTGTTGTATTTGTAGTGTACATTTACATGAAACTTTGGTTACTTTCATAACCCCGGTTCTCTGAGTAGCACGAGAGAGTGTCTCACTATGGGAAACGCCCTCGGTGTGACCTTATCAAAAGCTCCAATTACACTCCACTAGCCCTGATCTGTCAGTGCCAGGGAGAGGGGCCACTGACGGACTTAGATAGGTAGGGGGTGGGACATGCCCCCTCTCCCTGGCTCTGCACAGATAGATCATTCAAAAACGCATGCCCTCTTCCTCGCTACGAATGAGACACTCACTCATGTTGCTCAGAGAACCGGGGTTATGAAAGTAATCTAAAGTTCTCTTTCATAGCATTCATTTCATGTCTCATTATGGGAAAATCCTAACTCCCGGATTGCGATGCAGACCCAAGACCGACTGCTGACAATATGTCATCAATGGAAGAGGCGTTCATGGCATAAACAGATAGAGCGGCCGCCTTGTAGGGTTTCTCCGTCAGGTTTGATTGGAAGCAGTACGCTGTTGAGGGGAGGGATGGAGCAAATCCACCCGAAGACATCGAAGCTTTCGGATGAAGGTGTGCTGCTACCACTGGTTCGACTCGAGGAATTTGGCGGAGACCATTGTCGTCCATTCCCTGGCAGTCTAGAATCTAGCCACCTGCCACTGGGTGCTTCTATCTGTATGGTTTGTTGCGCCAGAAAACTTAAAATTTCTCCAGCAACTCAGGCAAGAACAGCAGGAATTGCTTTCCCATTTTCTTGGCTTTTGGCAGCTTTTTGCTGTCGAAACGTGGTCTTGCTGCTTCAGCCTGAACTTCGGTCCACCTGGCTATTAAGGTTTGCTGCAGCGGGTTTACACACATCATGCATGTTCACATCCAAGGCAGACGAAGAAGAGTCACCATCACCAGCCTGGCTGACGCCCGAAGGTGAGGGTTTTGCAACCCGACCTCGGAGCACCAGTGGCGGTTCATCATCCTCATCTTCGTCAGTGATGAGAAGCTCAGACCCTACATCCGATGACTCGAGGGCTGCTTGGGCTTACGTCGAGACACGTCACACACATTTGGTGAGTGTCCCAACTTTAAATTTTATTTCCACACGGGCAAGTTCTCATTCGCTTTAGCATCAGCCCTTCCGGCGTCCATGCTAATTGCAGGAAGGATTTCTGTGAAGCTACAGTGAAACTGGTGAAAGCTAAAATAGCTAGCCTGGTGTGGCTAGGTGTCAGGGAGTGTTGCGGCTTACCCTGATGGTAGCTAGAGCAGCGAAACAATAGCTTGTGTGAAACATCGCTACTTCTGTCAGTATTGCTACTGATGGAAGCAATGCTGAGTGAAAAACAGTGAAGCATATTTCTACCCAGCACAGTTCTTCAAAACAGTGCTGTTTTACAACAGATTGGACGCTGGTTTTCTCCTAGTACACACCACCAGTCTGGAACGAAGAACCCGGCGGTCGGTTTAAGCTAAGCTCCAGAATAGCAGGCAAAACTGAAAAATGAGTCGGGACTTCTGCTCATAGCAAGAAGAGGTTTTTGAATGATCTGTCTGTGCAGGGCCAGTCCTATATAAAGGTAGGGGGTGGTACATGCCCCCTCTCCCTAGCCCTGACAGACTTATCCCCAGCCAATCAGAGTTGGTGGAGTGTAATTAGAGCTTCTGATAAGGTCATGCCGAGGGCGTTTCCCATAGTGAGACACAAAATGAATGCTATGAAATAGTACCACTGAATGTTTTCTCTGACAATGGCACAGATTGAAAATGCGTTCCAAAGTGCAATGGTTCTAAAACTTACCAGTGTTCCTTGTCTTGTAAACAGAATAAATTTATAATTTTCTGTCAGGGAATCCCAAGGTCATGCATAGTATGGCGCAAAACATAGCTGCTTCCTACAATCCACAGAAGAAGAAACTACTGACAATGCTGGTGTTACTTCAATTTATGTTTATGCCAGCATCTCTTCACCGCTCCGCACTGCTCAAGTGGCAAAATACACATGTGCTTGTTCAGCGCTCATAACAAGCATTCGTTTGTTAAGCGCTCTTATCGAGAAAACTACTGACACTGTGAAAGCTCAAACAATGTGTTCCAGCAAACTCATCCCATTTTTTTCCAACTGCGCCCTAATCAGATGCACAGTGCATGTTTTCTCCCAAAATCTGGGAGAACAGTACCTGATGGGGAAACACAAATCGACGTGCTTTTAAGTAGAACTTTGAAAAAAAGAAAAAAAAGAAAAACACACATGCCCACTTAGTTTCAAAGAACCTGGCACCGACTAGTGGTGTGGCGAAAGCATTACACCTTTTCAATGTGTACCGTCACTGTGTGAAAAAAGATTGTATCGGTAATTAGAATGTCTTCATGTAAATGTGTTCACAGAAACAAAACAAAAATTCCATTTTCGTTGGATCATTGTCATTTAAACAGAGCCTCAAAAAGTCAGTGACACCAGTTAAGTCAGTAAAACTGCAAGATTTTAGAAATAATTGCATTTCTGCAGATATCCAGTGTGTTAGCTACAATCCTCAAATTAGTCACAACCAGGTAAATTTTAGCTGTCTTAGCTAACAGCATCAACTGCATTTATGATCTAAAAGCGATGTGGCTGTATTTTGTCTTCCTGATATTTATTCTTTTGATTTGCTTAAAATCAAAAAGAGAGAATTACAGTCTTGTGTGTTATTGTGTCGCGATTCTCAGCCACGGTTCAGGACTTGAAGCTGGACAGACTCTGGGATTGGTTGTGTTTCTGACCTGCATCAGGTGTGGACAGGAGTCATGACTCACTGAAGAAACCAGTTCCAGCAACATGTTGACAATTTTTGTCAACATGTATTAAAAAATTATGAATGTAATCAAACCCCTTGCACTTTTTGCACATTTTGTCAACTTTCTACCAATGACTTCAGTGTATTTAAATTGGATTTCATGTGATAGACCCACATGAAATAGTAGATACTTCTAAATTGAAATGAAGGTTGTTCATAAGTCACCACGTCAAGTTAGTTTGTGTAACCTTAAACTTGAAGCAATAACTGGAAAGAACAAAGTTTGTAAGCTATTGCACAGTTAAAGTCCAGAGAACACTTGATAATTGGTCGCAAAATTTAAAAATTGAGATTCACAGACACCAGTGTTTGTTCCTACAAAGTATTGATTTACAGTGACTGACATGAAGTCGTATAGCATATTTACATATTGTTTATTATTATTATTATTATTATTATTATTATTATTATTATTATTATTATTATTTTTATTATAAGGGATTGAATAGCTTTGCAGGGTTTCCCCAGAAAACTTGCTAAGCCCGATGGTCCACTGTTTTTTATATTAAAAAGATGTTGAAAGAAAATATAAAACTATTACTGTTATGGGAAAACATCACCAGTGAAATGCTATCTAAACCCACAACAAGTCTTAAAAACAACAAACTAAAAAAGACAAAATTGATATCAATTATTTGCACTTCTGTGTAATATAAATTAAGTCAGCTGCTCCCCCAAGCCTCTGACATTTACATTTAAGGAGCTGGAAAGTTTATAACAAGTTTTATAACTTCAAAGAACAATATTCATAATGAGATTGCTTTATTACCATAGCTACAATTTGATGCTATGAGTTCAGTCTTTCAAGCTTGTTCACAAATACAAATTAGTAAACTGCAATTATAATTTATTGGTTTTAAGGTTGGACAATTAAACTACTCCCTCTCTCCCAGATTTCACTAAATCTTACACAGAAGCTGTTAGAAGTGCAGATGTTTTCAGCAGGAAAAGGCCCTTAAGTCAAATTCTGCTCCAGGCCTCATACAGCCTTGGACCGGCCTTGCATGATGAGTTGAAACAAGAGATTTAATTTATTGCTGCTAAAATCATAAGCACCTCTAACTGCTTCTAGTACAGATTTCACTAAATCTAACACAGATTTAGTGAAATCTGGGGGAGGGGGAGTAGTTTAATCGTCTAACCTAAAAAGCAATAAGTTGTATTTGTGAACAAACACAGTTCAAACTCAAAAGAGATAGTTGAGTGTAAAAGCCCATCTTCTACTCTCCCTTTTCTGCTGGGGCATGTCAGCACTCACATGGGCAATGACAGTGGGACCTGGAGGGGCATGGTCAGGAAGAACGGCCCCACAGATCTGAACTCGAGTGGTGTTTTGTTGTTGGACTTTTGTGCTTGTCACATATTCTCCATAACAAACACCATGTTCAGGCATAAGGGTGTTTGCACTTGGCACCAGGACACCCAAGGCCACAGTTCGATGATCAACTTTATCATTGTTTCATCCGATCTGCGGCCTCTGAAGAGAGGTGTGGAGTTGTCCACTGACCACCACCTGGTAGTGAGTTTGCTCTGGTGGTGGGGGAGGATGTCAATCAGACCTGGCAGGCCCAAACGTGTTGTGAGGATCTCCTGGGAACATCTGACAGTCTTCTGTGAGACAGAGTTTTAACTCCCATCTCTGGCAGAACTTTGAACATGTTCCAGGGGGACCTGAGGAATATTTAATCTGAATGGACGATGTTCCATGTCTCCATTGTCAAGGCGGCTTATCAGAACCTTGCGGAACTGTGGAAAAGGTTGTTGGTGCCTGTCGCGGCGGTAACCCTGAACCAGTTGGAGGACACGTTCGGTGAGGGATGCTGTCAGGCTGAAGAAGGAGTCCTATTGGGCCTTTTTGGCCTAGGGGACTCCGAAGCAGCCAATGGGTACCGGCAGTCAAAGAGGCAAGCGGCTGGGGTGGTTACTGAAGCCAAAACTTGGGCATGGAAGGAGTTTGTAAAGACCTTGGAGAAAGACTTCTGTATGCCTTCGAGGCAGTTCTGGTCCATCATCGGGCACTCTGGAGGGGGAAGCAGTGCAGCACCAACACTGTTTATAGTGTTGCTGCAGCATCTTGTTGCAAACCTTGAAGGATTTTAGCTTCTTCCAGTCTGCTCTTCCCCTTCTTCACTGTTGTGTCTCGGTCCAGTCTGTTGTCCAGATGAAGTGTTCAACCATCTCCACTTCTTCTCCCATGATGGAAATTGGGCTTGGTTTAATCCTATTCCTCCTGAAATCAACAATAATCTTCTTTGTTCTCTGGTGCTCTGGCTTCCTGGCCACAGTCTGAATTCTCCTGAAGTGTCAATAAAAATAAATTTCATGAATAAAATAGCAAAAATAAAACATCAGGATTGCACAGTCGGTAGCACTGTTGCCTTGCAGCAACAAAATATTGGGTTTGAATCCAGGCCTGGCGTCTTTATGCATGAGGCTTGCATGTTCTCTATGTGCATGAGTCGGTTCTCTCCGGGTGCTCCGGCTTCCTCCCACAATACAAAAAGTTTTTGTGCACACTAAATATTAGATGGATGATGAAAACATTTTTGTAACTTGTTTATATTAATCATTATTATTATTAGTAGTAAAAATAACAGCAATATTAATATGATTATTAAATTTGAAGTTTGGGTCCAATGTATCCTTCACAGCCCACCATATCCCATAATTCATTGTGGGTCCCAAATAGGTATTCAGGCAGCGCAACAATGGCAGTGAAGAATGACAAATTATTTAACTATTCCAGACTTTACATGACACACAACGTAATTTGGTACAGCGTTTTTAGGCGAGTGTCAAATATCTGCTTGTTTCATCAATACGTCACTTAATTGCAATGTTGCTCTGACGTTTTCGGACATGTCTGCTCCTGCTGTGTGCTCTTTTTTGACTTTGAGCCTCTACCCCGCCTAACGTCCCTGCACGGCTCCTTAGAAGCCCTAATGCATACTCCTTAGGGCTTCTAAGGAGTATGCATTTAATGAGTTTACAGCAGACAGAGAAAACCAAAAGAGGATGTGTGATCAAGTTGTGTTGCTGAACTTATTGTAGTTCACAGGGAAGACAGAGCCACACGCTGGGTAGCGTTTTGAGATGTAAACGGCACATTTAATTCTTTGTTCACAAAGATAAATCATTCTCACCACTTGCTCAATGCGCAGCTCTGAAAGTACGCCTACAAGTTATTCCTGCTGTTCACATTGAACTGCGCAACCAGAACTAATGCTTCGAGGTTTAAACTCTTACCTCTAAAGAAACATAATTCCGCACAGAGGTTTACGTAAGTATCCATACATGTCAGCCTGTGTCCAGTTTGAGTGCAAGGTTGGGTGCGCAATCTGTGCTAAGATCAAGCAGCAGCAGCAGCGCGAGTTTCAACAGCCAGAGGAGCCAGCTATGTGAGTGGTCTGCTCTCCCGGCTTTAAATGCATAAACTATGAACTTTTTAGGAATAAATCTGCTCCGCTGGTGAAACGGTCAGAGCAATAGAGACCTTTCAATCCAATCCAGCTTTAACAAAAAAAAATATATAATAATCAATATATATATATATATATATATATATATATATATATATATATATAAAATCTATATAATAAAAAAAAAAACTCTGGGCGTGGTGGGGACTGGTAAAGCATGTGGTGCGTCACGCTTATAATACACTTGGGAACCTTTGGCTTTGTGAGTCACTGTAAAAGGCCTGACTGACAGTTCAGCTCAGCCAAAAGTTGATTAGTTTTGCTGTGACTGAATCACAACTACATTCGTGGCCAAACGCTTTGTCCACTGACAGAAACATTCTCTTTCACAGGTTCTGTTCAGATTTCCCATTGTTTCTATATAATAATAATTTGTTATACTTATAAATTTTACTCTATAACAAAAACAACTTTACAGTATTGTTGCTTATCTTACTTATATAACCTCGGTCCAACCATGAGGAGACAGTCAATATGCTAGCTGAAAGCACTAAACAGGTTGTATAATCTCAGAGGTCCACAGTAATGAGTGACCAGTACAACACTGACACAGAGACTCTCACACACAACCACACAGGAAAATTGAATTGAAAGCTTAACTCAATTGAGCAGGTTTTCCCTTCACTGGCCTCTTCCATCAAGAACAACTTCTGTTTGCTGTCTGTGTGCGTGTGGGTGTGGGTTTGTATGTGTATTTTTTTTCATTACCTTTTGGGACATTTACTTACCTTTTGAAGTTATGGGGACCAAAGCCCTGTACCAGTGCAGTGAATCTTAATTGTTAAGCGTAATTGATCTGGGTTGGACATATTTTAAATCACATTTAAGATATGGTTAGCAATATGCTGGTCATAGGAAGGGTTAGCATAAATATTAAAAGGAGGAAAAGTCAAATCAAATTTCTAATATGGATAAAAATACAATCTCGACTATCAGTTTGAGGATGTTCTTAGAAATATATGTACATTAAAGTTGAATCCTTACACGCAGTCTTGGATCCGCAAACACTGACAGCACCTAGTGTGAACAAAGCAGACACTGTCTTTGTGTTAACACAAGATGAAGACCATGTGATGTTTAATTTGAAGATGCATTATGTGGAAACTGATACGCAGGGTCCTTTCTGGATCATCATGAGAGGGATTTGGTTTCATAAAACATGTATTCATCCTCTCTGTTTTATTGACAGTAGTATTGACAGTAGCTGGTTTCACATTGGGAACACCCTCAACTTATTGATAATTAAATGTTGACAGCAGTATATAGACAACCAAAACACTAACTTCAAATACTGGTCTTTTAATTTAAAATGCGCTTGTTCATAGTTCATGTGGTGGTGCTGTCCTTCTGATCCGATCACCTACCAGGGCTGATCACTGCTGATCACCGATCATTGCCGATGAACTGCATTGTTTGTTAATTTTTAAGTATAAATGCTGTTATGTGATCTGACAAAATTAAATAATTTTCTGGCAATAAATTCACCTAATTTGGCATAAACATGCAAATACTTTCAGACACAATATGGTAGCTATTCAGTGAAAAGGACAACTGAAAATCGTGCAATAAGTAAAACGGTATCAGTTGGTTGCCCAGCAAGAAGGTCCTGGGTTCAATTCCCGACTGGGGTCTTTCTGCATGGAGTTTGCATGTTCTCCCTGTGCATGCGTGGGTTTTCTCCGGGTTCTCCGGCTTCCTCCCACAGTCCAAAAACATGATTGTGAGTGTGTGTGTGTGTGTGTGTGCAGGGTTGTTTGTCCTGTTTTCTCTGAGTTGCCCTGCGACAAACTGGCGACCTGTTCAGGTGACCCCGCCTCTCGCCCGGAACACAGCTGGAGAGACACCAACACTTCCCGACCCCGTTAGGGAGAAGGGTGATCAGAAAATGGTTGGTTGAATGGAATATCCAACAGTAAGGTCCTAAAATGTACATGAGTCAAATAAAACCCTAACCCTATTACTGATTATACTTTAAAATTATGGAGCTTTATGTTATTAAAGCTAAAGTTTAATCAATAATACTTTTATAACAAATGTATGTCAGATCATGATTTCTTGGTTAATGTCAAGTCGTCATAAAGACATTTTGAATAATGTCAACTTTGTATTAAAAGTGTCATGATTGACCAAATTACACTTTATGACAACAGTCATAAATATTCATGAAGACTTACTCATGCTCATGAATATTTTAAAAAAATATTAACCTTTAAAAATAAAATCAAAGAAAAACACTAGAAAACGTATGTAAAAAAAAAAAAAAAAGTATGTCAAAAAAACATTCATAAGTGTAGTTTTACATACCATTATGTTGAACCATAGCAGTTCTTGCTATGTGGTTCTGTACCTTTAAGACGCATCGGCCCTGTGTGAGCAAAGGGGACAGCAATACTTGTCTTCATACAGAACGGAAGAATTTTCTCTCCGTTCCAAATTTTGCAAATAGATACGTGCATTTGTATAATGACAATCAAAAAACTAATTTTGAGCATAAAATACATTTTTCTACTTTTCGATTTTTAACTAAAGGTACTCTGCACAGAAATAATTAGCTATGCTACATGCTAAAATTAGCCTTCCCCTGTACGAACTACGAATATCACTCGTTTACAGCTGTCAATTACAGGTTCAACCTAATCTAGAAAAGTGTATTGATTTACTCTGTGAAAAAAGTTTTCTACCTTAGTAAAGGTATTTTCTAAGGTAGAAAATACCTTTTGCTGACTTTGTGCTTGTCCATTATGAATAGCATTCCGAACGACAGTGGGGAAACCTCTCAAACTTCTTCCAATCCACCTCTTAACCCCGCTTCTTTAAGGTATTTATACTAGTGATTGTGAAAATAGCGCCCCCTTCATTTCCAGAACGCAATAGTCCCACTTTCAAATAAGATATGAGACTGACAATGGTCCGTCCCCACCCCTTTCTGCATGCTGCAGCGAGGTCCTTCTCGACATTTTTTGAGGAGGGGGGGTACCTGAAAGTTGATATCTGCTCTGATTGATGATGAATAATAAAGCTGCTTGTAAGCGCGCTGCAGTGACTTCACGAGCCATTGTTGCATTGTGGGGAATGTAGTGTTGGTGCATGGAAAATGCCAGCGGTTGGCTGTGGCCGTTCTGGTTCTAATAGTAATTAAATATCATCCTGGGAGCCATAGATAATTAGGGCCTTGACTTGACATATGTCAAAGCTTTTGATTAAAGCTTTATGTGCAGTTTGAATCCAGCTGTACAACTGCAAAAACTGCCCCTTGTGAAACAAATAACCTCACATGGAAGAAAATTGAGGGTTTAATTTTACATTAAATAACTGACGAATCATGGCATGAAATATTCCCTGGGTGGAATCTGAACCTGTACTTTGGGGTTGTAATTTGCTTATGCTTTGTTATGTCTTACAGCAGACTGTTTAATGTTTGGTAGGGCCTGAGAGTTAAACTCTTTCTTTCTCATCAAAAATGATCTTAACAATTACAAACCTAACATACACCCAATAAGTTCCTGCTTTCCAACAGAGTCACTTATGACAAACTTTTTCTTCACTTTGAAACATCTCTATACAGACATTAAAGTAGTAAAGTGTCCTGAATCTGTGAGACCTTTTTTATTTATTTAGATTTTATCATCTTTATAAAAGTCAAAAAGTGAAATTGCATCCACACGTCCTTCCTGTGCTTTTGAATTCCAACTACTCTGATGGATGGGGAGCACCATTTGAACTCTTCCATCTTGTAGAAAGCGGTGTACACACACGTACACGCGGAGATCTTTTCCTTCCTTTTTTCTGTTTTTAGGGACTGTCTGCACCTATGAGTCTGAACGCGCTCAGTGAGCAACAGAGGAATGGACGGCTGTAACCTCAGAGGAAGGGAGGTGGTGTGTCTGTGTGTGTTTGTTTGTGTTGTCATTAATACATATTTATTAAAGAGCCAATGTATCGAGATCCTCATGTCAAATCATGCTATGGACAAAACTCTAACAGAAAATGTACTATTTAGTGAGTATTTTCCAATAAATTTAAAAGTGAGGAGTGAAAAGCAGCTTTGAGGGTTGATTTCCATGTCAGAACAAATGACAGAAATGGAAAAAAAAAAGATTCTTGTTTTTTTTCTCTTTTTTTTAAGTCACTCTTTTTTTAAGTGTGCTGTATATCTCCTCCTCTGTCATACTCATGGTAATATTGTGCCTCCCTCATCTGCCCATCTGCCACAATAACTTCCTTCCTTCCGTTCCTTCCAGAAAATGCAGATGGATGAGAAGAATTATCTTATTAAACCTCAAAACACTCACAACATACATACATGTCCTGCTTTGTGTTGAGGCTACAGAACAACACCAGCCTGATCTGGGGTGAATGCTGGCTGAACCAAAAGGTTTTAATAACAAAATCTAATCAGGCATACCCCCCACCTCCTCTTTTCCTCTGCACTTTGATGTTGGAGCAAACTTTCTCTGTCCTCCCTCTCATCCAGCTCTCTGGGTTCCTTCTCTCACTGTTTGTATTACTGAACCCCACTGACATTTGGTGTACCATGTCTTCTCTCAGTTCTGTTTGGTTATGAGTGCATTAGTATGTGAATGTCAGTTGAGGTATCGGGTGCTTGTGTCCGGATGCTTTGGGGAGCACAAGCTTCTACTGGAAAGTGTGAAAATCCTGGCCTGATGCTCCCACAAACAGGTTTTAACACCCGGAAATGTTTTACCAATGTAAACACACACCTTCCCTCACTTGCTGGTGTGTGTCTTTGCCTTTTATTCCAAAACAATTATTCTGATTCCATTATACGTATCTGTCTGCATGTGTACTTGCGCATAGTACATGAAGGGGACCAACGTGACCATCTAACTTGAAATCGGCCCAGAATAGCATAACATGTTGATCTATATCTGAAAGTTTAAGTCACTTATTTTCATGTTCATCCTGATGTAGATGGGCTTTGTAAATGTGAGTGGTCATGACAAAACCATCAGCAACATTTTGTGACTATTTGTAGTTTAGAAGCATAGTAAAAGAAAAACAGACTTGGGTTGCTATGGCAGAAACTAAAATCCTCTTATGCACCATTACATATAAAATTATCCACCCATTTCCATTGTGTGTATTTATTCATTGCATGTATATGCTGGTTAAATCATTTTAAATTAAATAAAAATAAAAATAGCTGTTGATGTGTGAACAGAGCATTATAAGCAAATGAAGTCGTAGAAACAAGAAGAGTTCTTGGTAACAGAGAGGAGACAGCTTAGAGCCATTCAAAAGATTCAATTAGTTTGTGAACGACACTTCAAACTCTGATCAGGTCTGAATTGGCTTCCTCTGATCATATAAACAATCCTGGAAGTTGTTTCCTTTCTACCACTATCTTCAGATTTTCTTTTCAGTGATCTGTTTTTCAACCACTTATCCATTATTATTTTTAAACACTGTCCTTTGGTAAGCTAGCTGGTTGTGTCACACTTTGAGCTCATGTCATGGCAAATAAACAGTCATGCACCTTGCGGGGCCCCTTTACCCGCCTCCTAGTGTAGTCTGTAGACCACAATTTGAGAAAGAATGGTTTAGAGATATGGTGTGAATTAAGCTAGGGTTAAATTTAGAAGTGTGCTGGTACTGGTTATGTAGGGTTAGGGAAAATGTCTAGATAATACAAAAATAAAATGAATAAATGAATGGTAGTCAATACACAGTCTTCAGTTTGATTTAAGTACAAGGATGTGTCTGCGTGCGCGCGTGTGTGTGCGTGTGTAGGCGTGTGTGTGTGTATGCGTGTGTGTGTGTGTGTGTGCGTGTGTGTATGTGTGTGTGTGTGCGTGTGTGTGTGTGTGTAGGCGTGTGTGTGTGTGTGTGTGTGTAGGCGTGTGTGTGTGTGTGCGTGTGTGTGTGTGTGTGTGTGTGTGTGTGTGTGTGAGTGTGAAAGAGAGAGAATGAGACAGGATATGTGTCAACCTCTACATAATAGCAAGTCAAAAACCACAGTTATATTTTTTTCTTAACTTCCTCTACGTATGACTAGAGTGCTGGGAATGACCGTCAGATTTTAGCCAAACAACATGTCAAGGTTTCTTTTTTATTTCCCACTGTGGTTTTAACCACGTTTGTTACTGATGGACAAAGTAAATAATTTTTTGATGTGTACATTTATACTCTATACATGTTGCGCTGTAACATACAGACCACCTGACACCTGACCACCATGTGTCAGGTGGAATTTTTTTCCTTCGCTCATTATGTCCTATGAAAAACTTTATGGTTTTGGATTTTCACAGTAGGAATAATGCTAATATTCACACCATCTTTTTCAAACTGAAGTGGAAGCTACAAAGGAGGAACCGAGGGATCAAAAACTCATGTGTGTTTGATAACTTGCTAAAATCACAGCATCAACTGGTTGCCTGCCATGACAAGTGCAGCTGATTCAAGGTGTCTTGGTGGCGCCGTTGAAATTTGGAACATTTTCCACATTTTACTATTTCATTTCATACAAATTAAACAATTTGTATATTTTTTCTGTCAGTGTTTATTTCCTCTACAACTTTGAAGCAGCGGAAGGTTTTTGATGTTTTAGTATTCAAATGTTGTCAGGCAGCCAGATAAGTCAAGAACTACTTCTATTCTTATTACAAAATGAGACACTGAGACACCAATACAGCAGGATTTTTAGCCAAAAGAACTCACTTTCTTTTATTCCTGCTAAACAGAAAAACAAGTTGTGCTAAAGCGTGAATTGCAGTAAAACTACATGTCTGTAACAGAAGGTCTGATGTTATCTCTGAGCCAGGGCTGACATCTGAGAAAGATTCTCTCTTGTCAAGGACTACAGTTAAGAGAAAGTGTTCTCTCTCTTTTAATGAGTAAAACATGGTTATTGCCTCATAAGTCACTGGCTGATTTATTTATTATAAAGTTGATTTATTTTTTCATTTGCACTGTTCACCAGAGTATCATATTGTCCTTGATATTTTAGCTGTTGTTGAGTAAGTTTGGTGCACAAAAACCTGACAAAGCACTTCGAATCTCATGATTTTACCTTTGCTTTACATCAGATGCGGCTTTAGAGCATCTAAATCTTCATTAGTTTTAGATGCATTGATGCCTCTAAATCTAGATGCATATAGTCTTCGTTGGTCCTTGCTCAACAACGACCAAATTGAGCATCTTAAGCTCAACTTGGTTATTGCCTGATTTCTAATTATGCTTATGTTAGGTCTGTAGAATATTTTGTCTTCCAACAACGTGATGCTTCCTCTGCAGGAAAGTGTTTCAGTGTTTATCTAATGTTCGGCTTTTGTCTAAGACTAAATATGAACTTTTGTTACACTTTTCAAAGAACTGAACAAAATACAGATTTTTCAAAACCCAATTAAACCAAAGGTTTCACACGACCGTTTCTTCTTCGTCAACAGATAGATCTGGAGCCGGAGGGGAGAGTCTTTGTTGTTATCGACTTATCAGGATCTTCCAGTGAAGGTAAGTTCATACTGAGCTAAATGTCAACTCGAGATTCATCACTGTGTGGATCTGCTAACAGAAGCTGTTGTGTCATTGTTTTATTTGGATTGAAGTGCTTATTTCTTTCTCATTTCTCTGAGTTACCTGCTGATGGAGTCATTTAGATGAACATTTCAGTCTTGTTTGTGGCTCTTATAGCTTTCCATGGCTTCTTGTTGTTTTATGAAAAATGATTGCAACCGGTTTCGTTTCAGAAGCACAGCAAATGCAACTTGCAATGCTGCAATGGTTGCAAAATCTTGCATTAATTTTGAGGTTTCCATTGACTCATCAAGGTGTCATGTGTGTTTGTGCATTATGGCACCATTATTTTTTGTCTTATTTTACACCCAATGAAGAATAGATGACTTGTCCTTTTTTGTTCTTTTATTGTAAATTTAATCTGTAATATTAATTTCAAAAATCTATAACTGGTAGGAAATGTTATCATAGTATAAAATAAAACCAATTCATCTTTCATTCCTGATGCATAGAAAAGCTACTTTTTGTAATTATAGGTTAATTTAATTTATCTATTCACTCCCAATTTGTAGGTAAATAATTAATGAAATAAAAATATGAAATAGACAATAGTCATAAATTCTAAAGCTAGCGTTACTATTTGTTTATACTACATTAATTACGTATGGTAAAAGTTAAAAATACTTTAAAATATTATTTAGTACAATAATATTGTGTAATCAATAATAAAAAACTGTATTATTGATTATAATAATGCAATTTTGGATTATTGGGGTGATAAACTGATTAGTAAAGTGGAACTTAACATTTTTGGGGAATTTTAAGTTCTATTAAAAAAAACTTAAAGTTTATTTTTATGGAATAGTGGAAACTGTATTATTTGCTTGTATGTTATTGCCTTGTCAATGTTTCTTATTGAGTAGCTTATACTTTTGAATAGCTAATAGAATTTAAAAATAATATTTTAAATGACTTCGTAAATGTAAAAGTTTCTGTTCTGCAGTATAGCCTACCACTATCAGTCTGTGTCTGACACAGACTGACACTATAAAGTGCTTAATAATAAAATGGTGACCATTTTATTAACATTCTTTCTGCTAGAAATGCAATCAAACCTTCAAATGAGTCAGAAGACATTAAGCTCCTCTCATTTAGTTTAGACATTTTAAAAAATCTTTTAATCTCGAAATTTTTGTTTGGTTGCATCCTGTCTGGCTGTCTCTCTCTCTTTTTCTCTGTGTATGCCCGTGAGTGTGAGTGTATGAAAAAAATGGACGAAGGGAACGAATGAAGATGAAATAATAGAGATAAAGCATTCATGAAAACATGCTAGAATAGAATAGAATAGAATAGAATAGCATTTATTGTCATTGAACAAGATTCAACGAAATATCTATTGAAACTCCCGTGCAAAAAGTCAAAAATACAATATTAAATACAGAAGTCTGCTTCTACACCTGCAGGAAGAGAGAAAAAAACACAGAGTACTGAGAAACCACAGTGACAAACAATAAAATGAAATGTGGTGTCGATGTGTGCTGATACATAGCATATTTAAAACTATGTAGGGAGGGCAGCCAGCATACTTGTTTTGCTCTCACTGCTGTTTAGTTCACCTGTATTGACTGCAGAGAACATCCACTGTCAGACATAAGGTTCAGGAACTTTTGTGGTTCAGGAACTTTTTTTGACTTCTTGACTGTATTGTTAAGTCCTTTTTTCCTTACCCAATACAATTTAACATCTAGGCATGCAAGTTTTTATGATGTCATTTATTATATTAATTCAAAATTATTTATTTTTTAAAAGGATTTATTAAAATTTCCTAATTTAAACAAATTTTGATATTGTGTTCCCTCTCATTTCACCTTTTTCCAATAAAACTTACTTTTCAAATATGTATGTTAATTTACCACTTCATCAGTTTTACATTGGCACAGTCAGGAAACCAGATGACGCATGCAGTTTTACGTTTTCAGCAGAAAAATTTCATTCACCTGCTTGATGGATTTTTATGAGTTTTACACTGCACTTTAAGTTGCTTTAAAAAGGAGCAGATTTGAGCAAAGCTAATTGCTTATTAATAAGACAATAAATACGTTATTTTCTTCAGAATGATAGTCAAACTCAAGGGTTATGAAAACAGGTTAAAAATGTAATTCTGGATGTTTTGCACTAGATAATATGTGGGACTGAATTTGTGAAAGAAAAGGGCAGAGAGGAGGAAAAGGTGGGGTGATAGACTGATTAGTAAAGTGGTGTGTTCACTAATGGAGTGGTTACTTCATTGCAGAAGAGAGACAGAATGAACAGCAGGCCAGCTCTGGATGACAGAAATATCTACTTCATGGTTTCTTTTTAAACTAGTTCTGGACTAGTTTAAAAAGTCCAAGGGCAGAGACACTTTATAGTGTCTCTGCTCCTTCTACCGCATGCAGCGCAGTCCCACTATGGATAGGAGTGATATCTCCTGAAATAGCACTCATTACTTGCATGTGTTTGGTGTAGCAGAGAGCAGATGGTTGAAAAGTCGGTCTGCAGAGCTGCATGCAACCTATGACATTTAACACACACTTAGAAACGCAGACACAATAGGATGATAAACTGCTGCCTTTGATTAAAAGCTCTTGAAACACTTTTGGACCAGCTCTTCTCAACTGGGAAAGGATTATTGTCAAAACAAATAAAGATTTAATTGAGCCTAACACAATGGATTAAATTTGTCTTGGCCATTTAATTGGAATTACAAAAATATATTTTTGGTTTGTTTGAAGATTTTCAAGACACGAAAGATAGGAAAGAAAAATAGAAGTAAAAAAGGTGAAAATTGTAACCAACAGTGGTGGTCCTCCCATGACATGGGCCCTGGACAGAGAAAAAAAAAAAGCAAAATGTAGTCGTCTGAAATGTGAACTTGAGTCTTTCTTAGAAGCTCCACCACACATGGGGAAAACATGTAAAATAAGATTTTTTTTAAGCCACGCACCTGTAATTTGTTGCATGTGGTTTGAAGAAATGCTCTTCAGGTAGAAGAAAATGTAGACACAGAATTCTTGTATAGTTTGTTTTTTAGTTTTACTGTTTCAAAACACAATCCCAGAAATAAAATAGCCATATTGCTTTTTTGTTTTTCTGTTTGTAAAACCTAAATGAAAACATTTTTTTAAATGTAACATACAGTTGTTACATTTTACATACAGTTAATATGTAGTGATACAAAAAATGGACTTGATCACGGAAAGATCAGTTCTGAGTTGCCTGGCTGCAGTCTAGAAACTTAAGACTTGCGGTAGTATACCCATCTTGTTTTTAAAGAGATATGTCTACTGAGGCCAGGAAACAGCTGTTTCTGAGGAAAGCTCAGAATAGAGCACAAGGAGAGAATTGGTTTCAGGCAGAGGATTCATGGAAAGGACTTCCAGGAGAACGAAAAAGTCATTGGAAGACCAACAGCCAACTCCCCTGACTGTTCGCTCGATGAAAAATAAGTGTGGAGGAAAGTACATTTCTAAAAGGCATTTCTTCTTTTTGTATCACGTTATTTGACGGGTTGTGAATAAGACTGTCATGACATTGTCATAAACATAACACCTATCATGAACATGAGTTAGTCTTCATGAATATGTGACTGTTATAAAGTGTCATTCAGTAAATTATGAAACTTTTAATACAAAGTTGACATTATTCAAAATGTCTTAATTATGACAACTTGACATTAACCAAGAAATCATGATCTGACATAAATTTGTTATAAAAGTATTATTGATTAAACTTTAGCTTTAATAACATAAAGCTCCATCATTTTTAAAGTTCATTATAGGTGTTATGTCATGTTTATGACGGTGTCATTATAGTCTTTTTCACAACCCATCAAATAAAGTGTCACCCTTCTTTTTAGTACTATTACACCAGCTGTTGGTCATTTGCAACTAAGCAGCACAGAAGATGAGAAGAGAACCATGTGCGGTCTCTAAAAATGTCAAGGACTCTGACAAGTCTCTTCTCCAAAGGAAGGGTGTGAGACCCTGATGACCTGTTGCTAACCTGTCAGTAACTAGGTCGGCAGTTGTAAGGTGTGAGAAAAATATCTGTAACATTCCATCTCTTCTCTAGTAAGTCAGATGTGTTGCAAGGCAATAGCTGTCAGTTGCTAGGCGATGTTGACGTTGCTCAGTGAAGGAGCAAGATGCAGGGAAAGGGAGGGAAGAATGTGTTAAAGGTGACGCTACAGAGAAACACACTCTTGTGTGAATGTGGAATCATTCTATGCTATCAGGCCAAGACTTTGAACACACACACACACACACACACACACACACACACACACACACACACACACACACACACACACACACACACACACACACACCCACACATACACACACACACACAACTGGCAGCAGAAATAAAAGCCAAATGAAAAATGCTTGTTTTCAAAGCAAATGACTGCTCTTGAAAATATTATTTTTGTCTATGCAGATCTGATCTCATTTAGTTCATCTGCTTTGTTCAGATGGTTAGACTTGCTTTTGTTGCTGTTTTACTAGTTTTCTAAGGGTAGCATTCATTTTCCTGATGCTTGTCTCGGGGAAACTGTATTCTGGAGTTCAGTAGGAGAACTAATTAGTTTTTTTCTTAAGGTACATGAAAAAGTGAAGTCATTGCACAATTTTATGTAATCAAGAATTATCAGAAGGTAGATGTTAAGTATTGAACATTGGTGTGGCTTTACTTGGACTTTACATAAATTCCCTTTTTAAGCCCTGATTGACTATCACTGATTGCATCTGCTTCAAATAGTGTCTTTTTTTATTTTTTAAACATGTCCAACATTCAGGGTTTCTTCACTATGAAGGGCCTGAAACACCTTAATCCCCAAACTCTAATCCTACTGTCAAAGGAACGTAGTTACTCCTTTCAAACATGTTTAAAATGGATGTCTTTTTAACATGTCAGAAATCATTCTGAGTTTTTATTGGGGTCTCCAAAATGAATGCAAAAAAAAAATCTGCTGCAGCTGCCAAGACGGCTTGTTTAAAATACGATATGATTTCTGTTTTTAAGGATTTTTATTAGCTAAAACTCCATTTTAAAATAAAAATCATCCAAATCAGATTACTTTTTAAAGGTCGGTAAGCGATGGGGATTTGCAGAACCATCTGCAAATGGTTCTGCACTCAAGTTCGCTAACTGGAGTGCCAACTGAAGTTAGCACAGGAGTTTTAGAAACGCATAATATGTGGACCAGTTTTACATGGTCCACATCAGTATTATATTTCCAAAGAAATTAATTGTGTCTTTCAAGTTGCTATAGAGAAGTTATTTATTTCTTCTGAAACAGCAATGTTTTCCATCTGGACAGTATCTGAATAAGCCAACACTACTGTGTTTTGTAATTAGTTATATGTATTTACTAGTATATTTCCTACATTTTTTGTGATTGTTCATTTCTATTTGACTTCTAAAGCATCAGTTTGAGTTTATCCATTTGTACCTCCAAATTAACCTGGAAAGACTCACAGAGAGAGAGTGGTATTTGAAAGTTTAATTGGTAAATGAAAGTCTTTGCCTGCAAGGGCATCGATTGAGAGAGATGCAGAGAATGTCTGCTGAGGCATGAAACACCTGCATGCGCATGGACAG
The DNA here is from genome assembly GCF_027474105.1 of Poeciliopsis prolifica. Taxonomy (NCBI): domain Eukaryota; kingdom Metazoa; phylum Chordata; class Actinopteri; order Cyprinodontiformes; family Poeciliidae; genus Poeciliopsis; species Poeciliopsis prolifica. The sequence goes on along the minus strand of NW_026562475.1, from coordinate 524,821 downwards.
AGAAAGACGAGAATGCCTGCCAAGGAAACTGCAGAGCTACCTGCAATAATGGCGGGTGCCTGCAAAGGCGTCAGTGGGAGAGACAAGAGTGCCTGTCAAGGCATCAAGAGATGCCTGTAATGGCTTTAGGTGTCTTGTTAGACATTAAGTGCTCTTAGGAACTAATTGGTTCCTAACAGCAACCAATTAGGAAACCAGCAAAAAGCATTACGTTTCGTCAAATGTTATCACTCGGCGTCGATAGGAGAAACAAAGTAGGAAACAGAGACCTTTGCGGAATGAATTCCACCACCATTTATTTGTTGTATGAGCTCATCTAGATATAGAGAACAATCAATGTCGAGGATAGAAGAAAGCTCAGGATGAATAACCAAATTGCTGAAGTGGTGGAATACAAACTGACAAGGGTGACCAGAGAAAGAAAGTGGAAGATGGACTGCAACTAGAGCTGATGGGGAAAGTGAGTTGGAAGCATTTGGCATAGAAAGCTACTGTAATAATTACTGCAGAGGATTCAGACATCAAGAAAGACGAAGAATAAAAACTGCTTGAGTGGGCAACATTGCTACTCCACCCATCTCTATCTGGATGGAGAAGGCCAATCTTAACCTGAACCGTATTGAGGAAAATATTTTTGAATTTCTGATGTGATCTATTATGAGAAAATTTTACTGCTAATGACCAAAGCCAATGGAAATTAGACAAATGCTGACAATTATTATCATTAGACGTAAAATGAAAGCGCATGACTTCGAATGATGAACAAGAACTGGGTGAATATGTCTTGCGTAGAAACGGCCCATGGTGGGCGTCGGCGAGAGAGGCTGAATCACGTAGTGGAGAGAAGAGGTGTAGACATGACAGGCTGGAGGCGACACCTTCTGGAGGAGCTGAGGAATGTCCTGGAGCGATGGCGCACGACCAAAGAGATGAGTGAAACAGAGGATCTGAACTGATAGGAAGGAGAAGCGTTGAAAAGGGCTGAAGGGGTGACATCTTCAGGTAGCCTGAATGGCTTGAAACTGGATCAGAGTGAACTAGAGAACCCCGCCGAGGTTGGAAGTTCATCTTCAGCACATAGCTGAAGACAGCTGGAGCTGAAGGCCCTTGAGGAGATCCTGTGATGTGAAGGGGCAATGAGAGCAATTAGAAATCAGTGAAGGCATAGTTGCTTTGAAAATGTAGCTAATCGGATTACTGATTACTCCTTAAAAAAGTAGCTTAGTTATATGACTTAATTTGGAAAGTAACTATGTTACATTAAAAGTAATTTTTAGTTACTTTCAGCAGCTGCTGACAACAACACTCTGACACCTGTAAAAAATATATTGAGCTTTTCCAATACTTAATTGCTAGTTATTTTATGGTATCATAAAATATGATACAATGTATCTCCACTTATAAGGTTGAACTGAAGAGGAGATTGTTTAATGATTACAACAGTACAAAAAAACTTTAGTAATTTGTGTGTGTTTTTGTGTGTTCCACTATCTGGAAAAGTAGGATTTTAGACCCTCTTCTCTCGCTGCTGACACTAATTGCACAGAAACTGCAGTTACTCCCCAAGACACGTAGAGGGAATAAAATTAAATTACAAAAGAAAATAGTAACACAAAGTGGTTTCAAAAAATAGCTTCAGTCTAACTACTGAATTATACATAGAAACGCGTTAGATTACTCGTTACAGCAAAAAGTGGGCCGTTAAGGATACACAAGCCCAGATCTGAGTGAGATTCACTTGATAAGAGCAGAGATCTGAACCAACAGCGCAACGGGAGCTTTTTCAAGCATGGATAAAAAGAAGATCAAGTCCAAAATTTCCACGAGAGAGTGAGGGCACACAAAATTGTAAGGCCATATTGAGGTTGAGGAGCAGCTTGCTTGAAGCTCGGACAAAGAGCGGAAGCAGATGAACAGCTAGACCCTATCAAGGGAGTGATGCTTGATGATTGGAGGAAGAGAGTGTCACCGATGGGTTGAAATTGAGGCTAAGCAGGTGAGACATTTGGCTGAGCAGGTGAGATGAATAGAGTTTTCCAGATTGAATTTTTGCCTATTCATTTAAGCTGGTGAACATTTTTGTGTTGTGGTACAAATAAAGCCTAATTTTAAAAACAAAAATGTGGGCTTAATACCCGCTTAAAGGTTATTTTCACCATGTAACACTAACCCTGCACATGAAGGGTTAGTGTTATTTTTTTTTAAAATACACTATAGAACTGCACAGTTCATTGTGGGTGTGGCTTACATAAATTCTCTAACAATGCATATGAAGGGTTAAGGTTTGTTAGGGACAATAAAATTTTAAACAGTTTCTGGGACTCTGAGTCGACATGGCAGGGATGGAATCGGGACACGACTGATATTTCTTTGTTTTTGTCGCAAATTGCATTGTTAAATGCAATCTAAGGTTTTTAATTTTCAAAATGACAAATAAATTTTTTAAAAACTTACTTTTTCAGAAGGAGAGGGAGGACAAAATCTGTGACACATCTTTCCTTAGTGTTTATGTGAAACCTGACAATTGTCTATATTTTTATGAAAGAAAACTGAAATTAAAGGCTACTATGTCTCATTTAAAAAGCTGACTTCTTGTTGCCCTTCACCCACACCTCTTCTGGTTGTGATTATGTGTAATTAATTTGTTTTAAACTATAACTGGATCCCCTATTGATCCTTCTGGAAACCAAGCAGTGCATACATGAAAACAAACTTTGAAGGCTCATGGTGCATTGAAACCAAGGAAAACAAATAGCAAAAGATTTAGCAGCGTATCAGCCATGCAATGTTGTCTCCATCTAGTGGTTGGTAAATCAAGTTAAGTTTGAGCAACAATGCAGTTCAAAGTGCTTTGCACCATAGGAAAAAAATATATAATATAGCAATCAATTAGGAAACCAGCATTACATTTCGTCAAATGTTATCATCAAAATCATCAAGCACGTAGACATCAAGTATGTTGCTCAATGTTCCAGTTACTACTAAACAAGGGCAATTCCAACCTGGTGGCTTTTTAGCCTTGATTTATAGGAACTCAGTGTTTCAGCAGTTTTGGAGTTTTCTGGAAGTTTAAAGATGCTGTTGCAATAATCAATGAGACTAAAGATAAATAAATGGACAAGTTCCTTTAATGCTTTAACATTACTCCTCTAATCTTGAAAATGTTCTTCAGGTGATAGAAGACCAACTTTGTAGCTGTCTTCTGTGGCTCTGAAAGTTCAGCTCAATGTTCATCACTACACCTAGTAGACCAACTGGGAGCTGTGTAGACTTTGCATTAATGACAGACTGATTTTCTTGGTGCTTATAATGCATCACATATAACAGCATCTTCACAGGCCTGTCCAACAAATCAATCCTCCAGCTGCAGCTGATCCAGAAGCTGCTGCTCCTGTTCTCACTAAAACCAGGAAGATAGAGACATAACAGCAGTTTTAAAGTCCCTCCACTGGCTCCCTGTAGCTCAAAGAATAGATTTTAAAATACTGTTGTTAGTTTATAAATCACTGAACAGTTTAGCACCACAATACATCAAAGATCTGCTGTTGTTGTATCAACCTTCCAGACCTCTCAGGTTCTGGTTCTGGACTGCTTTGCATCCCTAGAACCAGAACCAAAAGAGGAGAAGCAGCTTTCAGCATCTATGGACCAAAACTTTGGAACAAACTTCCAGAAAACTGTAAAACAGCGGAAACCCTGACTTCTTTTAAATCGCAATTAAAAACACACCTGTTTAGAGTTTCATTTGAAATGTAATATGTAACAATGTATTGTCTATTATATGTTGCATGACTTTGTGTTCTTGTGTTTATGATGTAAAGCACTTTGAAATGCCTTGCTGAAATGTGCTATACAAATAACATTTGATTGATTGATTGATTGATTGATTGATTGATTGATATGTAACATGCTGTTTTGTTTTGCAGAGGCGGGCTCTGCCAACAATGAGGAGCGGGTTTTCCGACAGAGAATGCGACCCAGGAAGCGGCAGGGGGCTGTTCGGCGCAGGGTCCACCAAGTCAATGGGCACAAGTTCATGGCCACTTACCTGAAGCAGCCCACCTACTGCTCTCACTGCAGGGACTTCATCTGGTCAGAATCTTACTTCAAAACATTGAATTAACACATTAGAACAGTGGAGTCTTCATTGAGTTGATAAATACAACTTAATTCAAGTGTTATTTTCTACCACCTTCATGCCTTTTGACAGCAAAACTGTATGGTCATTAAAATGAGATGGGAAGGGTGACAGCGGTGAAGGCAGATGAAAGGAAGCATAGTGCTTTGCACATACTGTGCAGGAGACCAGCTGTGGCCTTTACAACAATCAGATCCTCCCTGGTTTCCTGCTTCATCCAGCTCCTCACAGTAACCTGCACCTCTTGTTTTTACATACGAGCACAGGGCGATGCTGTGAAGTGGAGGGGTCGCAAACAAAGCCAGCTGTGTTTGTTTCCATCCAGAAGGACTGCGTTCGCCACATTCACATGGAACGACGTAGCGTTCTGAGAGCGTTTGATGTATAACCAGTCAGAAAGGAGAACTTTTCTTGAGTGCACAGGCAGAATACGCAACTCCATGCAGAAAGACCCGGACCTTCTTGCTGCAAGGCAACAGTTCTACCATTATGCACAGCCCTGCGTTCTGACATTTAAAGCTTAATTTATGAACCGTAATTGACTTATGGTACCTTTTGTTTTTGTCAGAAGCTCTTTTCAGCATGTCTTGATGAGATATTCATCATTCTTTGTCATTTTGCTTTTTCTAACGCGTCTGTCTTTCTGCAGGGGCGTTTTAGGAAAACAAGGTTACCAGTGTCAAGGTAATGTCTTTTTCCCTCATAATGACATTAAAGCTACCACCAGTGACATGCAGAAAGGTCAATTTGTAACTTACTCCATTCATAAATAAAGTGAACATCATTGGTGTCTTAACAAGAAATTAACTAACACTATAATGTAAAAGTTAATTTTTTTATACTTTATGTAAAGATCCAGACTATTTAATCTTCAAGAAGGTTTGAAAAGTTTTTAAACTTTAGAGGTGCTTTTTAGTTTTTCTTTGGACTTTGACTTTTGTACTTCATCAGCTTGTGATGTATGGTACTTTTGTCATAAAACAATTAATTATAATAAATTCCTCCAGATTAGAAGAATTTAGAAACTAAAAACTTGGTTCTGGTTCTGTGTGTTGCTGCTAAAGTTTGTACCTGTGTGGTCCATAAGCGCTGCCATGAGCTCATCATTACCAAGTGTGCAGGAATGAAGAAGCAGGACGACACAGTCGGAGAAGTAAGACATAATGTTTCCTACAAAAACTTAATGGAACTCAAAGCTCTGTTTCTATGTCATACTTAGAGTTCTGGTTTTTCATTTGATGTCAGTTTATTGTAGAAATATGGAAAGCATTCCTTAAAAATTAAGATATTTCCAGATGTATATAACAGAGCATGCTTGTTTTCTCACAGCAAGTTGGGTCTCAGAGGTTCAGTGTTAACGTCCCGCACAAGTTTAGCATCCACAACTTTAAAGTTCTGACCTTCTGTGACCACTGCGGCTCCCTGCTATGGGGCCTGCTGCGACAGGGACTCCAGTGTAAAGGTAAATCTGGAGCTTCCCACAGCACTTCTTCCCACCTTATCAAGTGTGTGACCTTTCCTCTGTGTGTGCTGCAGTATGTAAAGTGAACGTACACAGGCGATGCGAGAGCAACGTCGCTCCGACATGTGGAGTGGACGCCAGAAGAATTGCAACCGTCCTCTCAGATCTTGGATTGACACCAGATAAAATTTCCAACAGCGCCCAGAGACGGAAAAAGGTTGAGACTACTTAGTGTCTGTACTTTAAGAAACTAAATGTGTGTGTTTTCATTTACTGGAGTTGATAATCATTTAAATTAACACATGTAAACACTCAATAAAGCACAGTGTATGGGTGTGTGTTTAAACAGCTTCCTCAGGCTCAGGATCCTCAGCAGCTGCCATCAGAGCCACATCAGACAGAGGAGGACCACTCGAGGTCCGCCCCCGCCTCTCCATGTGACCAAGGTAGTAGCTATGTTTGCATCATCGATAGCATTCATGTTTTCATCTCACAGCGAACGTATACACTGAAATATTGAATGTTTGCACTTGATGGTGGCCCTGAAGTGCAAACAAATCACTAAACACAATTACAAAAACACAACAACATTAACTAAACTAAGCTATAAATTAAAAAAGCACAACAGTAACAAAATGGAAGAGGTCAATCTCATTGGGTAACCTGACACATGGTTGATTAGACAACACCACTTTTGATATTTCACCCAGAAATTATTCTTTGCTTAGATAGGCAGAAAGATGGTCACAGTGCCGTCTGTTGCCCAATCTGTGAAAAAGACCGAAGCTGACCTTTGTAGTATGTCTCGTTTCAGAATATTCTTGGATAGAAGTAGCTATGTTTGCATCATCGATAGCATTCATGTTTTCAACAAACACCAGATTAACTCCCGGTTCTAATGCCAAAAGTGGAATCGTCCAGTCAACAATGTTTTGGGTTTCCCACTGGACGATTCCGCTTTGGTAAAATTCTTGTTTTTTCTTAATTTGCAATTCTGCTTAGTTAGTGTTGTTGTGTTTTTCAATTTGCAGTTATGTTTAGTGATTTGTTGATGTGGTTTGCACTTCTGGGCAACCATACCTCTTTTCATTTGGCTCTGCACAGATGTGAAGGAGCTGGAGAACATCCGGAAAGTTCTGTCCTTTGACCACCGTGGAGAGGAGCACAAAGCACACCCTCTGTCCTTGCCATCATCAGTAGTGACAGTGGGAGAAAGAGGTGCAGGGGGCGTCGATGGAAATGGGGTAAAGAAAGAGAGAAACCAGGAGAATGGCGAGGTCAAAGGTCACAGTACTTCTGAGATAAAAAGGATGAACCTGCACGACTTCCTGTTCATAAAGGTGCTGGGGAAAGGAAGCTTCGGAAAGGTTGGTGGGAAAGATTGGGAAGAGTGGAGAGGTTTGGAGCGGGCGTTCCCCTCTTACTGTCTGTGGTGCAATCAGGTGATGCTGGCCGAGCTGAAGGGCACCGACGAGGTGTTTGCCATCAAAGTGCTGAAGAAGGATGTGATCTTGCAGGACGACGACGTGGACTGCACCATGACGGAGAAGAGGATCCTGGCACTAGCCAGGAAGCACCCGTACCTGACCCAGCTCTTCTGCTGCTTCCAGACTAAAGTAAGGGGTACTCGCATGCAGGGACAGTGTCATGCCACCGGAGGGCAATGGAAGACTGGGCAATGTGAAATCTGGAGATATTTGTGGACAGCTCTCTCAAAAAGAAGGACAAAGTCTGTCAAAGTTTATTTATATATCACAATTACAAACACCTCAGTTGACCAAAGTGCTTCACAGTAAAACAACATCACAGGTAGATAAATGACAAAATATAAATAAAATTAAGTTTAGTAAAAATAATGAGACAAATATATAATTGGTATCAGACAATTACATGGATTTACTTACAGAGGAGTTTTATATAGAAAAATAAAGATTGATTATTAATATTAATATATAAAAATAAATTATTCTCTTAGACCGATAAATAATTATCAACAAAATTCTCAGGCCCTCAAGAAAAATATTCAGGGTTTATTTCTATGATGAACCGGCAGCAACTAAGTTGTTGTGAACAGAGATGATCTAATCCAATCTTTTTTGGTATTTGAACATCTACTAATAACAATTTTTATTCTTTTTTCAACCATTGTGTTGTAAAAGCTGAAATATATAAACCACACAGGTAATGTCAGCTGTGTTGTTGCACTTTCCATACTTAGAGTTGTGCTAATAAGTTTACATACTCTGTGAGAGTGTCATTGAATACTCGTCCAAACCTCTGAAGCCATTTTGTTTTGTGTTTTGCTCTACGTAAACAGCTGCCATAGATAACCAGATGAAATATATCCAGCCTATCTATCTCCAGCTGCCTTTGAGCGAGAGGCAGAAACACTGTAGGTAGCTCAGCAGTACTTCACAGGGATACTTGTTACAGGTGTGTATTAAAAGTCAGTGAGTTTCTGGGACCAAATTAAATAAACTGAATATAATGTATGCATTCACACTGGCCATGTTTTAACCTGCTTTAATCCAAATAAAACTGCTTGCCTAGAAAGTCTGGTTTGTTTGGGGAGGTGTGATCAAAATGTGAACTTTGGACACCTAAAGACTTCGGTTCAGCGGAAGTGATCTCTGCTCGGTTTGAAGTAGGCCTAAATTCTTATTATGATAAGGATTTTGAATTATTTTCACAATAAAGTCCTATTGATGTTTAACCCACCAAACTGTCCATATTGTTGGGATTGATAGTCTAACTATTTTTTCCAGTGTTTGTTTAATAAAAGCCTCAATAAATATCAACACATTTCAGAATACAGTTAACATCTGTAGCTCAGTGATAAGTCACACTTCTTCATGTGACTGGTGTCCTAAAGAAACAGACTACAAATGGGAATGCTATTGAAAAGCAGTGTTTCTATGACAATAATAGCTGAGACACAGAATCATAAAGTTACCTAGAAAATGTAATATTTATCATCACTTTTATTATTATCACAGTAGTACCAGGTTGAATGCATTAACGCCAAGCAGAGCAGAGACCGCTTCGAAACCAGAAAGTGGACTGTAGCGAGGGCATTCTCGATAACTGCTCAGAGCAAGAAAAAAAACACAAAAATTGTAAATTGGGCAGAATTTACGATTGACACATTAATGATCACTAAGCGTTCACTGTGTCAGTGATTATTGCGATTAAACACTTAATCGCAATTAAAAGTATTGCGATTAAAAGGTGATGCCTTTACAAGCTGCCAACCATTTGTGTCTTCAGTCCAACTAAAGGAAACCTATTATTAATCCTTATCAGTAACCTGATGCATATTCCATATGTTGCATAAAGCCTCTCTCAAGTCGCATTTCAGCTGGCTCACTACGCTCGCTTCCCCTTGCCCTCCCATGCCGCTGCTACTAGTCCACCTGAAAAGCTGCCGATTTGTTGATTTCCTCTACATAATTGAAGAGTCAGCTGTGGCCATCTTTTCTTTTTATGTTACCAACTTTAGTTTCTCCAGTCTGAAGGGAATTTCCACAAAAGGCAAAAAAAAAAAAAGCTATGTTTTCCGGGGTTGGACTCGGACAGGAGTTATTCTACAAACATTGTTTATTTTCTCTGGATGTTCTAGGAAGTCTCATATTGGCGTCTCCTTTTCACTTTGTTTATTCCTGTTATTATGCCATGCAGCAAACACAAACACATGCAGGGTGGACAGATGAGAAGGAGAGAGGGGACATTGTTATCAAATGCTGCTGCACATTCTCTCTTTCCATTTCTTATGCATTTCTTCTTTTCTTCTCATTCCTGACAACCAGAGTCCCGCTCAAATGAGTGCACACACACACACACACACAACCTACACACACACAATGGTCTGTCAGTGGTGTGTTGTTGAATGAAACAAAGGAACCGTGGCACTTATATAACGGCTTTGATCCTTATCAGTAACCTGATGCATATTCCATATGTTGCATAAAGCCTCTCTCAAGTCACATTTCAGCTGGCTCACTACGCTCGCTTCCCATGCCGCTGCCATTTTTTTAGAACACATGCAGAACGTCCTGGGTCCTGTGTTGGTACAACACAGGACAACACATGTGCATCTACTGTATATTTACTGTCGCTCCGATCCTCTATTGGCTCTTTGCATGTCGTCATATTCGCATGAGCAAAATGCGGCTTTCTTGCTTTTGCTTTGAGTTGCCATGACAGCTAGAAAATATAAAGTCGCATTTCAGAAGCAACATTGTTGGAAGACAACATTGTTGTCTTCCAAATATCGATATACACCTTTTTTTGTGCTTTTAGAAACTGATGGTGATGTGGAGAATAATATGTGATACTGACACTTTTCAAAAAACCTTTACCATTGTTTTTTGCATAACGGATAATACATAAAGTCATAAAAATAAAGAGTGCATCACTTTTAAGCTACAGCCTTATTCCAAAAATTAATAAATAAATGAATAAAAGCATGAAACTTTTTAATTATCCCTCCAAATTTTGTGTTGGTTTGTTGTAATGTAATCAGATTTGTAAAAGACACAAACAAAAAACATAATTTCGTCACCTGCTACTGGTGTTTATGTTGACGTGGTCATACGTACCCTTACCTAAATGTTTTGGGTACCATAGATAAAAATATTGCCAAAAATAACAACTAACCTGAGCAGGATTTCCCCCAGAAAACTTGCTAAGCCCAGTAGTTGGGACACACAGGCACGCCACCGTGTTTTCGTAGTAAAGGATGTTAAGTGGACAGGAAATTTAAAAAATATTACTGTGTAATTACATGTTAATTGTCAACTTAACACTTTATACAGAAAAACAAGTATTTAAACCCACAACTTGTCTTAAAAGTAACATATCAAAAAATACAATTAAAATGAATATCAATTATTTGCCCTTCTGTTCTGGATTAGAAGCTGCACTTTAGCAGCTTCATAAGGCTCCCCAGAGCTTCAGGAGCCCATAAATGCTGATATCTTAACACAAACCACAGATATATAAATGGAACATTTGTTTATTGAGATGAGCAATGCTAATTTTATTTAATAGTTTCAGCATGCATAGATTAAAGTATTTTAAATTGTTTAATATTTAAATGTAAGATTTTAAGGAGCTGGCAAGTTTACTTTGTAAAAGTTCAAAGAACAATATTGCTAAATTGTTTTGTTACCATAGCTACAATCTGATTCTGTGAGTTTATTTATGAGTTGGAGCTCTGTTTGTTCATTAATGCAAATTAGTAAACTTACTTAACACAGAAGCTGTTAGAGGTTTTGATGATTTAAGCAGCAAGAGGGGCCCCTAAGTTAAGTTCTGCAACAGGCCCCATACAGCTGTGGACCGGCCCTGCATGAGAATTAAATCTGCTGCACTGAGCAGGGATGCGCAACAAATGGAAATGCAATTGTTGCTTCTAATGTGACTTTAGTAGCTCTTCCTTTTTGTGTCTGTTGAGTTTTTAATAAGCTTACAGTAACTGTTTTGGTTGCTCGAGTTTATGGGACAAGTTTTCCTGATCTCCACGCAGCCGCACGCATTAACTCTGACTGACATGATTTGGTGTGTCATGTAGCCGGAAAATAATACTAAAAAGAATAATGATATAAAATCAGTGAGGTGCCTGACTACGAGGAAGACATGAAAGCTCCTCACCAGGCTGAACCTGCCAACCACGAACACATACATAAAATGTTTATAAGCATCTCAACAAGCTGGGGAGCATGTTGAGACATAAACAACCCGCATAATTGTTCACAAAGATAAATCATTCTCAGCTCGCACCTCTGAAAGCGCCACTACAAGTTATTCTTGTCGTTCACAATGATCTGCGCAATCAGAGCTAATGCGGAGGGGTTTAAACTCTTACCTTGATTTGGAGTTCGCCAAAGAAAAATAATTCCATACAATTATTTCAATTCCAATTGAAGTGAAAAGAGGCACGCGATCTGCACTGAGATCAAGCAGTGACAACTTGCAGTGGTGTGCAGCGCCAGCTGTGTGATTGGTCCTCTCACTCTGGTCTAATTGCATAAAATATAAACTTATCTTTTAGGAATAAATTTGCTCCGCCAGTGAAACGCTCAGAGAACAGAAATGCTTGCAATCTGAATAAAATAAAATAAAATATTTATTTATTTATTTTTAAGTTATTTTTTTCTAAAAACAAAAACAAGCAACCTTTGACATGGAGAAGGAGGAGGGGTCAAGTAAAGCATGGCGGCCACATCTTGCTCTGGCTTGATTTTATTATATTTGCTACTTGGGGTTAGGGGTTGACTTGCTGTTTTCTGCTTGTTTCTGGTTCTGTGTCCAGTTAGTTTTTTGTTTTTTTTTTCCTGCCTCTGAGGTACACCTGGTTTCTGTCTCTGATTGACACACATGCTCTGCGTTTCCTTGTTACCTCCCTCAGTGACCTTAGTTTGTAGCTGGATCACTTGTTGTGTTACTTGTCAAACTAAATTCAGATTTCTTCCTCTCAGATCCGGAGACCCATGGCTGGGTCCTGTAGTCCCAGCCATGTTTCCACCTCAGCACCAGCAGAGGTAGCAGGTAATAATTAACCTGTTCTTGTCAGGTTGTCTTCTTCTGGAAACGGGGAATTTGGAAGATTTTTTAAAAATTTTTCTGCACTTTGTTTTCCTCCATGTCCTCCATGTTCCCTGTGCTCCATGAATAGAGAAGAGACCAATGAAGGCTTTCGGCCATTGATGTGAATGCGCCTCTGCTATAGCACATTGTACCTTTAAATATATCATCATATTTGAATTTCATTTCAATCCAATTCAGTTTAAAACATCCTTGACTTTACAGTAAAAAAGTGCTGATTCATTACAGCGTTTCTCAGCTTACTGCAGTAAGCTGCACTTGCAGCCAAGTGTGTTCAAAGTTTGGTCCTGGGGCCATTTCGGCGCAGACAGGTTCAAGAACAATCTAAACTTGGTTTGCGACTTCAGGCAGTGGATATAGATCCACATTTGAAATCTATTTTGGGGGGACATTTTTCTGATGCTAAGTGGTTTAAAAAACATACAGTCAAAATCTATCCATCCATTTTCTTCTGCTTGTCCGGGGTCGGGTCGCGGGGGTAGCAGCTTTAGAAGGCAGGCCCAGACTTCTCTCAACACAAAGTATTCGTCCAGGTTTCTGCTTTTTTTGGGACCAAAAACATCCCAGTGAATAAATGTGGCACAATAAAGCAACAGTTAGCCATATACTGTTCTTAAAAAAAAAAAAAAAATCCAGACAAAGATGAAAAATTGAGGTACAGTTTGCAGTGTTTCTTTGTTTTTATTTATTTTATAAATTCTGAACTGCTTTTGGCCCATGTGACAACAACTTTGGACACTATTGCTTTAAGCACTCTGAATCTACAGAATTCAATTTAAATTTGAATATTTTCTCTGATATTTACCTGTTCACCCATGTAGCCACCTGTTTTCCCTCTCCTAATCTTTCCATCCTGTTGCATCTCCTGGAGAACCTTGGTGCAGAACTCCCTGCTCCTGCATGTTCCTCACACATTCATGATGCTGAATAGCTGGAAGGCCCGCTATGTTCATCTCATCTCTTCAAGTCATTTTGAAGAAAACACTAAAAACCTTTATACAAATTATTTCCTATTGCCAGATAAGACTATTTGAACTCGAATTACAATTTGTTAAAACAAACATTCACATATGTGTTTAAATTGATTTCTTAATATATTTTAATGTAAAACAACCCCCTCTTCAGAAGAAATCATGATAATCCCTGTGATGTCACTCATTTAAAAGTGTTTGTACTTTCTGTGACCTTTGTCCTACCTACTATCTTCTCCTTCATTCCTCTTAATCGACTGTGGGATCGCGCCTTTCCCCTATCGGCCTAATTACCACAGAGAAATGTAAATAACATTATGCAACTGTAACGTTTTGCCTCTTTTTTCGAGGCTCACACCGATGTCAGGGAAGAAAGCGACAGAAAAAGCAACAAAAGGAAAATGAGGACGAAGAAGGGACAGCTGGTTCTGATTTTTTTTCTTCCCTCCTTGTTGTGATGAGAAAGCGGGACAATAAGCTGATCGAAAACGGAGCAGAATTGTCCAGGAACACATGCAGCACAGTGAAGAGAGGGTGTTTCTTTTTAACAAAGTGTAATTGGTGAACATCAGAGGAAGCAGAGGCGAGCAGAAACCAACCAGGTGCATTAGGGAGGCTTTGTTCTGGGCAGCTTGTGACAGGACAGGGACAGACTGATGGAGCGATGCAGAGAGATGAACAGATAAAGACAGACAGGGACAGGAGGAGGTTCATACAGAGGACTGAGGCGGAACAAAATCCAACCAAAACAAAACAAAGCTGATTGAGTCATTGATGTTGAGTTTGAACCATATCAGCAGCTCTTATTTATAACCAGTCATGATGCACAGTCATTGAAACCAGTGACTTTAACAAAAGTTATTTGAGCCCTGAATGTTAAAGTTTAAAGCTGTACAGTTAATGTGTGAAATGTGACTGGATAAATATCAGGCATCTTCTTGGCCTTGTGTATGCATAAGCATCAGGACAATACAAAAGTTTACGTCAGATGTTCACAACTTCCCAAAAATACACAAAGTCAGACATTTAAAAGTTTTCAAGATGCATTTTTTTTAGAAATACATCTCTGCATCAGTCTGATGCAGAGCTAAAAAGTATTTTTTTCACAGCAATTTGTTTCACACAGCAGCAAAGAATAAAACAGCTCTCATTTCCTGTTTTGCTAGCACGAGCACTGCAGATAATGCTAGCTAAACAGAAAATGATTTAGCTAGCATTTGTTTTATTTTATATGCAAAGAGCATATCACAAGTAAACCAAATATAAAGGAGGATAGACAAACTAAAATTAGATATAACAAATTTGTATATTTTATCATGCCTCTAACAATGTTGTTTTATAGATGATTACTTGTAACAAGAGTTAATTAAACAACTCACTATTGTATTTAATATATTAGCAGTCTGTTTAAATTGTTTTACTGAATCTGGGAGTGTCGTGCATAATCTCTTGAATAAAACATAAGGAGTGAAATTAAGATTTTTTCTTATCACTCCATGAAATAGGAGGAAAGATCTTTTTTTTTTTTTACCAAGATGACTTACAGAAACTGAAAATAGCTGAATATTTGTGTGATTTTAACCAGTTTAATCAATTGTAAATTATGCTAAGGTTGTAAGAAACAACTACAATGATGGCCAGTCTGCTATTCGTCATTAAAGACCAAATAGAAACCAGTAAAAGATTTCATCCATTCATCCTGTTTCACTAATGCACGTGTCTGAATGAATGCTACAACGCTTCTCTGTTGCTAAGTGATGTAAAAAAAAATAAAAAGTCACACACATTGGATGAAGGACAGAATATTCAAGATGATAATGTTCTTTCTCTATGCAGCATCAAGCTAATGAATATCCAGTAGAAATCAGGCTTTGATCCAATGAACAATGCACTTTGTACTTTAAATCTTCTGTGAAAAAAAGTGTTAAACATGATGTTACGTATTACCCAACTTAATAATGTTTTTTTCTTTCTTTTTATTTTCCTAAAAATTTGTTTGCTGCTCTGGGGCTTCCGTTGGCACATACAGAAATTTTTTGGTAATGTCATCCTTGCCAGGTGTTTTATTGACATAGCATGGTCCTCACACCTTTACTTAGATGTTCGCTTACTAAACCAGCACAGAGTTAGCAGATCAGAGAACATTTGTACCTTTGTGCTGTGAGGTGGGCTGGTTACCAGATTATCAAATAACCTTTATTCTTATTACCTATTTCTGTAATTTTTTAAAGACATTTTTGTATTGATTCTATATTTGAATGGTCTCAGATGAGGCTATGCTGCCCAGTAAGAAGCTGTGTTCCAGTTGCGTTGCCTTTATCTTGTACCAGTTGCATTCCGATGGAGTAAGTCACAGATCTGTGGCAGGATTAGGAGTGTTGAGACACAGTTTGGCACAAAAGCAGCATTTATTAGTGTTCTGCCTTTGCTAGAGAGACTTTGCCTGTCTGGGAATATCTCTCTTATTCTGCTTCACCTGCTTTCAAAGAAATAAATTTGATTAGTTTTATTAGTTCTTATTACAAGATTTTTGAATGATTTTGTGTTGAAGGTAAAGCACTAAGTTTTCTCAATGCCTCTGGAAAGGTTAGGCCATAATTATCCTCTCAGCTAAGATTAAAATCAAAGTGAACTGAAAATATACCAAACTGTTTCTTTAAAATTGTGGTTTTGGTTCACTGGTACACCTCCAGTAATGACTGTTCTTAAGCAATACAGTGTAGGAAGATTTGGATTTGGATCATTTATGTCTCAGGAGCCTGAAGAACACAAAAACTGTGCTGCAAATGTTTTTTAATAAGAAGTCACCATTTTCTTTCTTTTCAATTTTTGTTTTCTTGTTTTAGTAGCCTGCAAAAATCGCCGCTTTATTGACCTCCTCTGAGAGGTCAGAGAAAGACGTATATCTTAGTGAATCTCTGGGATTTAAATACGGCAAAAGATATGATGAGTACAAAGCTCGCTTTCACAGACACGAAGAGGAACTTGTAACATTGCTGTGAAAAGTGATTCCTACCATACAGATTTAGTTGTCTGTTTTTTCGTCTCTCTTAATTTGGTGCATTTCCAGTTCAATCTGGAGAGACTCAGACCGAGAGAGGGGAAGACAATTATAAGAGTTTATTGATATACAAAATAAAAGTCTTTTGCGCTTGGGCCCTGGCTGAGGACATTGTTTATCGCAAAAAATGTTTGCGATAAGCTCGGATGAGCATTCCGGATGATGATAGGAACGTCATCCCCCAGGGACCTAGCAATGGTGGTGGAGGTTGGTGAAGAATGCGGCTGAATGGCTGGGCGAGTGGAGGTGAAAGGGTCTTGGTGGGTTGAGCTCTGCTGGAAAGCAGAAGACGCTATGGATGGTGGTCCTTACCAGCTGGGACTTGGATGGTGATTGGACATGACGTGTCTTGGGCCGGCATTGATTGGATGACGGTGATGAGGAGGATGCACCGGTTGGCTAATGCAGGTGGGGCTACGCAGTCTTCCAGTTTAAATTTGCACCTAGGCTTCATTACAAATGAGTGCAAAACATTGATACTCAGATAATTGTAAAACACATAATTAATAGATTGTGGTGATTCCATTAAATAAGAAAGACAATTAATCGAACGAATAGGTTTGTTCACAGGATAAGTCATTAAAATTCTGCCACGCCCATCACTTCTTGTCGTCTTCTTTGTCTCCATCAGTAGTAACAGCCAGTTGTTCTTCATATGACTTGTGTGATGTGAACAAACCATTCCTCTGTAGTTTTGCAAGGTCACTAATTTTGATATGCCTGAAAAACTCACCTCATTCTCGAGTGAATCCTGTGATGGAAAAATGTGAGTTTTGCCAAAGTTGTGTAAGCAAATTTATTTTCCTAATTCCAATAGGCAAAATTATATGATCCGTTTCTGGTTGTGTTAAGCCCAGAACACAGCTTTGCTATGGCTGCATGCTCTTTGCTAGGTGGAATGGGACACTCACATTTCATAAACCGCCTGCGTTTGTCTGGTCAGTTTCTAAGATTTTATTATTATTTTTCATCAGGATGTCTTCTGTCAGCAGTGGATTTCACCTCAGGGCTTCCTCTTGCGTGTCAGGTTTGACTAGCAAACTTTTACAGAAGCCGTCAGACCTTCAGATGTTCTGGCTTTCTGTTTTGTGATTCACTGGATGAGAAATTGATGCATTTATTATTTGAAAACTGTTTTCTTTTCATCAGGTTATCTTTGTCTAATGTTTATATTTTATTACATTAGAGGGAGTCAAACAAAAAAAGACGAAATATGATTGGCTAAATACTTTTTCTCTCCACCATGGCACCAATTGGACATGTGAGAACAGAATAATAGTTTGCATGTATTGAGTGTGGGGCATGCAGTTCCTCTGATGGCCAGCAGGGGCTGACTCCCAAACACTTCTAAGAATGAAAAGAGACTGACATGTCCAGGGAGTCTAAATATATTTGTTTCATATAAAATGTTATTATTTTTCTTTAGGTGTAGAGTAGCCTTTCAGAGTTATCATGCACTAAAAAAAGACAATTAGGAGTTCATTTTTATGCATTTATTGTTTTTGCTCAAAGTTGTTTTAAATCACAGATTTATTCGTGCCATAATGTGATCTAAACCATAAACAGACTGTTGAAGGCTTTGAGTTGCACTGAATGAAATCACTCAGTGCATCTTTGCTGTGGCCTCTGTGTGGTAATGGCCAGCAGCCAAACAGTAATGGCTTGTAATGTTCCAAGGAAAATAGGGCAGCAATTCACTTTCCTTTTTTTTCTTCTTCTTCTTGGTACATGGACAAAAGTTCAAAACCTCATGTTGTTTTTTTTCTCCACCATTTTGAGTAATTATGATGAATATATTTATTGTAACTTTATACACCGTGTTCATATATACCAGAACAAAAACAGTCTATAGTTTTCTTTTTTGGAAATATTACACATATTTGGTTGTGCTTTGGAAAACTTTCATAATTTCAGAACTGCAACGTAACTGTTATCTAACCTCAATTTAATTGCATTAGCTTCTCAAAAAACCCATTGTACTTTGAGAGAACTTTCCATAACTTCCGTTTGATGATTGTCTTCAGATTCGATTAAAATAATAAATGACAGTTTAAAAAGACAGCTGTTGTAGAAAAGTACTTGAACACATCAGTTAATATAGTGATGCTAATATGATATGGTTTACAAGAGCATCTTCAATATTTTTCTTTCATTTAATCTTTTTTTTCACCCTTTAATAGTTTTCCAATATATTGAAAATCATCTTCACTTTACCTACTTTCCTACAAAATCTCTTCTGTTCTCCAGTCTTGTTTGGTGAGCTTCTTCTAATGATATTTTTACAAAATTTTACAACTGATAATGTTGAACCTCAACTGGTGCAAAACAGGAACAGACAACGAGGACAAACAGCAATGAATGAATTTAAGTTATATCCTTTCTTGGTGAACTTTAAAAGAGCTTTAAAATGTAAAATGATAAAGTCTTATGTTGTTATGTAGATGCATATATGTACTGTGAAGATATCCTGGTAGGTTGTAGGGTATGAAAAAAACAGAGTAGGCAAAAATATGTTTTGCTTCAGTCTATTCCTTTTTTGATAAACTGGCTTTGTTTATTGTTTTTTTTCTTTGTTGTTTTTTGTGTTTGATGTGAACAACTTACCAAAGTAAAGTGATTGATTGATTGAATATCGCTTATGTTGATATTTTCTGATTGATTGATTGATTGATTGATTGATTGATTGAATATCGCTTATGTTGATATTTTCTGATTGATTGATTGATTGATTGATTGATTGATTGATTGATTGATTGATTGAATATTGCTTATGTTGATATTTTCTCATTTGAAAGATGTTTAAAGGAACATTGTTATTAGCCCTGGTGTTGCATAAGCTGATGTGAAACTATATAATATCTAAATAATTTGTAATCTTGCAACTATTGCCAACATCCTCCATTGTATTTGTATTTTCCAGATTGATAATGACGTAAGTTTTTGAATGACTATTCATTCTTGTATCAGATTTCTCCCAATTCCAGCTGCTAAATCTGAGTTAGTGTTACAGTGGGAGACTTTTTTTAGAGCTAATGTTGAGTAAAATAAAATATATCAAAAGTCACTTTATTCAGCACTAAAATGGTTTGTAATTCAACAAGGCAGGAATAGATAATAATCATTTATAAACAACAGCAACGTGAATGTGTTTAAACTGTTTTGACAACTTCCGTTAGCATTATCATGTGTAGTATTGCTAACTAGACGTCTTTGTGTATTTTGTATACTTTTACATGTGTGTCATGTGTCAGTCTTCCAACAGACCACCAAAATTTCCAAACCCTTTAGTGTCATAGCAACCAACAACATGGAGTCTTCAAACAGACACTAAAATAAAAAAATAAAAAACTCTTCAACATTTTTGAAATAAAAATAGAAAATAGCAGAATCTGACTAAGGTAACAGCAGTTAGTCACCAAATCATTTTTAAGAAGTTTCAAGACACCCCCCAACATCAGCTACTGACCATTTATAACATCAGTTTTAAATGTCATTGCCACTTACAACTGAGTTATTTCATGATTTTCAAAATATATCTAGCTGAATGGAACAAATTGAAGTCTAATTTTAAAACAACTGTAAAAACACAAACCTCAATGTCTAAGGAAGAAAACCAGCATAGTAAATAAATAATAGTACAAATGTTTAAATACAGTTCATCAGACATATCAAACTATTTTTATTTAACCAAAATGTTTGTTTCTAATAGTAATACTTTAGAGACTGTGCCTCAAAATGTAATTCAACAAAGTAAAAGCAGTGCAGTTTATTTAATAATTCTTCTAAGAAAGTTGCTTCACTGATATTTCCAAAAAGAAGAAATATGTTTGTCATATAAATATATAGTAAATCTGATAGGGTTTGCTATGTTCATTCTGAGTTTTGTTTTATAAATCCTCATCTGTTATATGATAAAATACTTTTTATCTGATGATAAAAAGTATTTTATCATCAGAATAATTTGGGTGATAACTCAGAAAGTCACAGTTTTTTTCCATTATATAAATACATTTATCTACTTTGGAATGAAAAGTGTCAGCCCTCTCAAACTGCTCAGTTACTAAAGTTAGATTCACCAGCATAATACCTCTAGACATACCATGTGGGTTGACAGCATCATGAAACTATTTCTCTGCCAAAAGATATGACAGCAGCAGTCTTTCCTTAACGTTTCTGTGTGTGCGTGTTTGTCTCTGTGCGACAGCGTGCGTTATTGGTTATATAAGGCTGCGAGTTCAGACTTGGCGACATATGTTTCAGCAGGGTGGCATTTTGAGGGCATGGCACACACAACCACTACAGACATGTACACACAATACCGAGATAACCATCGAGACGTTATTGTCTGTGGATCATCTGGCTGTGGGCCTATAGAACGGGGAATGTGCGTGTGCGTGTGCTTGTGTGGGTGTCAGCAGTAGGGAAGCTTGTATCTGTACTTTTGTAATTACAGTCAGGAAATGTTTATTCATGTTTGATTGGGTGGGACCAGTCAGGACATTCAAACAAACTATTTGAGCATCCTGTTTAAAGTGGAGGGAAAAAAGGGGCGGAGCGTTGCTTGGTTATGTAACACCCAATTCTGACTTCCCCCACCTTAAAGAGCCTGCTTCTGCTCTTTGTCTTATTCCTACAATACTTTATATTAGGTGTCAACCAGCCGTTTAAATCCTTTTGTTTGTGTATAATCACTGTGGGTCATTCTGTGTCAATAAAAAGGAGGGAACAAAGCTAGTTCCAGATAACAATGACATATGACAATTAGGCTGCAAATCTGATTTGTAGTAATAATTTAGGAACTGTTTTATCCATTTGGTTGTTTGGTCATTCGGCGTTTAGGTAAGATAGACCATCTCTTTATTTTAAGCCTTTAAATTACTTAGACCTTTTACCTTTTACCATTTACCTTAAAATTGTGCAAATGGGGATTACAAAATGTTATTTGCTCAGTGGAAATGCTTCAATTTTGTAAAAAAAAAAAAAAAAAAAATCCTGTTTTTCGATTAAAAAGTTTGTTTTTCACTCGTGTTGAAATGAGAGTATTTCACAAAACTGCAATGGAAACATTTTTATTCTCATCACTTGAATCACATGATCTACTACTTGGATGTTACTAACACCAATGAAGAAGTGCTTGGAGGATAATGATGTGGTATGATTTTTAACCACTTAACACAAACATACACATATGATTGTAATTGTTTCTTATTTAATGGAAACATCACAATTGCAAACAAAGTTTTGTGCTCATCAGTAATGAAATGCAGCTACTGATGCCTACAAATTGGAATCACCAAGTGCTGTAAATGTAATAAAAAAAAAAAGAATTTACCTCAGCAGTATCATTATACCACTAGTGGAAATGTTATTACACATGAAAATTATTTCTAATATATGGAAAAAAAATTCAATCTATGAACAGATGTTGTTTGTGGCTCTTTTTGGCAAGTTTTCAACAATATAATTTAA
Organism: Poeciliopsis prolifica; assembly: GCF_027474105.1. Classification (NCBI taxonomy): domain Eukaryota; kingdom Metazoa; phylum Chordata; class Actinopteri; order Cyprinodontiformes; family Poeciliidae; genus Poeciliopsis; species Poeciliopsis prolifica. The sequence goes on along the minus strand of NW_026562475.1, from coordinate 503,114 downwards.
AGTCAGCGTGACGCATCAAAATTATGAATTGTTACCACTGTTGTATTACATCCCTCAGTCCTACAAGAACTTCTCTAAATTTGAAAACATGCTTTTGTTTTTTGTCTGCTGCAGTGGAACATATTTAGTTTTATATTTAGTTTGTTCAAAAAAAGATAAAGTGAAGGAAAATGTGGAGAGCTTGTAGCCATGTCATCTGTCCCTTATTCAGGTATGTTATTTTAAAGGAATAGTTTTAGGTACAAAATATTGAGTAATTCTATTAAAAATATTTTTTCCTGAACGTTGAAATACCTTGTGCTGCTGTGAGCAAAATATTTTTTTTTTTTTTTATGTTTATACCACAAAAATTACTTCCTGCCAGGCTGGTATCTCTGTCTGACCTTTATTCTGCAACAAGAATTTTTTTAGTGTGACATAAAATTTTACAGTGTATATTGTACACTGATCTAGGGTTAGGGTTAGGGTTAAGTAGTCACAGAGTGTGTGCCAGATAAAAATAGTTGTGTTTGGTCGCCTGCAAAGACTTGTGTTAGACTCTTGCTCTATGAGACTTGGGCCAGAAATTTTTTCTAACCTGACCCTCAGGTAAAGACAACATTTTCTCTTGTAGATGTACCATCTAAACATAGATGAATCATCTTTTAAATAAAAGCCTAGTTCACACACCTCCTGTGTCTTTCTAAAGATTTTGAAAGAAAGAACAAACATTCGGTTTATGTTTCTCTAACTTAAATTGCAAATCCTGATTACTCCTGCTACGACTCTTGATAGACCTCTCTGCTTCTTATATACGCTGCTGTTTGTATCACAGCTATGTCTGCAACACACACACTCTCGCTTTTATTTCCTATATAAAGAAAGGGAGGTGGGCTTCAGGAAGTGGTTGTTTTTGCTCTACCAGAGGAATAAGAAGGTACAGAGGTCATGGTGTGCTGCAATCTGTGTTTTATGAAGGTATACGACACAAAAAGACTCAAAAGAAGGTGCTTTGGAAAAAAAATCACATTAAGGGAAGGGAACACTTAAACTGAGTTCTTGAACTTGTTATTGATTTCAAGATTTGGTATTGCAGCTTAGTGTCAAACTTTTACTTTTGATTCAGAAAAAAACATAACCACTTCCTAATAGTTATAACATATATAGGACCTTTCAAGATAGCCTGGGTCACTTTACACAGCAAGCACAAAGTGAAAGAGTAGTTGAAAAGTTAAAACACAAAATAGAGTCACCATAAACACTTAAACTGAGTTCTTGAACTTGTTATTCATTTCAAGATTTGGTATTGCAGATAGATATTATGAGTCATTTTAGGTAAATATAAGGGCAGGAAGTTTTGTTCAGGCAGATTGTTTGCCAGATGTTGAAGTAAATTTGGGATGCAATGAAGTTTGACTGGACAGGAGTGACTTGTAAAAGATGTTCTGTCAGCAAAAGTTGTTGTACAGATTGACACTCAAAATAGTCAACAGTTTCTTTGGAGAAAGTTTGAGGTGGACCAAAATGTTCTCTAATGCATACAAAGGGGTAGAATGACGGTGGGGTGTTTTGATAATGTTAGATTTTTTAAATATAAACAACACAAGTAAATAAATCAGTAAAAAATGTTTGGGATCAACATGTAGACATCTACCAAATCTTATAGGCCAAAAATGCATTAATTCACACCTACTGATGTGTTGGTCTACCATCAGTGAACTGTCATTTACATGAGTACCAAACATATTAGGTACCAGAACCAGAACAGGTCCAGCCCACATCCTTCTAAATCCGATCCGGCTGAATACAAAACATTGAGGAACACCAGTGGTGTCTGATCCCAGTGTATAGCCAGAGAAATGAGTGTAAATCAACTGAAGTTTGTGCCATTCATGCTAATAAATAGCATGCCCTTAAGGAGTAATGGGAGGAAATGTCAAAGCCCAAAGTCAGACTTAGAAGGATGAGAATGGTTCTTTCATCAGCTGCCATTAGGATGTTTTTGTAGATTTTAACTGAACCTGGAATTGTTGATAGAGTTGTTCGTCAGATATCTTTATTTATTCCGGTCAGAACTAAAGACATGAAACAACAAAAAATTCATTAAAATGAAGCCTTGGCGTTTATTCAAATTGGAAGATGTCTCTAATCTTCATACACAATGGCTCATTCTCTCTGACAGCAGTTACCAATGCCACAGATTTACATTTCTCAATTAAACTTTCTAATACCACACTCTCTCTCTCTCTGCGTGAGTCATGTCACTAAAACGCTCCAAGAAGAAATCAGTGTGGAGGAAAACCTGAACAATATCTGGAAGTCAATATATCCCCGATAAATATGTCTTCAGTAAACAATAATGGAATAAAGATTATTGTTCCTGTCATTCTGCTTCACTATAAATGACTGTAGCTACATCATAAATTCTGAGCATCTTTCATGGGTCTTCCATTCTCTGGGACTAGGACCGTCTGTTCTTCGTGATGGAGTACGTTAATGGAGGCGACCTGATGTTCCAAATCCAGCGGTCTAGAAAGTTTGACGAGATGCGCTCCCGATTCTACGCGGCTGAGGTCACGTCTGCGCTGATGTTCCTGCACCAGCATGGAGTCGTTTACAGGTAGGAGCCATGGCTTTCAACACGCTGGGACCGCAGCATGTTGAAAAGTTTGGTCTCTAGATCTTTTTTCTCTCTCCCCTCTGGTATCATTTGATATTCTGTGAAGTTTGATACTTATTTGATTTAGTGCCACCAATTGTGATCTGTGTTATGGAAGGATTCCTCTTCCAACAATATAACCATTAATGTGGAGATGTGAAGTAAATTGTCCCATTTAGCAAACTTGAGTATTGCAGCTCACACATATGTTTCATAAGTTTGTATTTTCCATCAGAAATCAGAACTGTTCTTATTTATGATTAAATAAATGGTTACAACCAAGTTAGAGGCGTCTTTTAAACTGCTTGTAATTATTCATAAGTAACTTCCTCTCACTTTTGATAACATCAAATGTTCTCAATAAATGATTATTCTTTCAAGAATCCATTTCATAAACAGCATTTCAAAAACTAAACAAAACTGCAGTGGTGGGCACAGTTTTGCTGATCTGTTAATTTTTAGGTCATTTTTAGTTTAGCACATTTGCTACCTTTGAGAACGTTTAGTGCATTTAGCTTCCTAAATATTTTCTCCAGTTATGAATAATTTTTCTGGATAAATTTGAAAGCGATAATTTTCTTGGCCGTTTGGTAAACTTCGGGCTGAATAAACTTTGACATTTGTGTTGATGTCAAAGTTTACTCTACCATGTGTGTCGGTTATGTCATCGACTATTAAGAATTCTTCAAGTAATCTGATTATTTTCATGCTTTTACTTTGGGATTTTTTTAGCAGTAACTTCAATGTCTCTCCTTTCTCTTTTTTTCAAGAACTTTATTTCTAAACAAGAAACATACTGGAACAAAATAAAACAGACAACACAGAACAAGGTACAAATAGAAATACAATATTTAAGGGAATTCTATAACAGCAGAACTAAAGTTTTTTTCTGTGAAAACATGAAAGTGACGGATCTTGACGGCTGAGCCAACAATGGTCAGGCTGGAGAGGTCACCATGACTCCAGCAGGAAGTTGTCTGATGTTATTTTTTCATGTCTGCTGTAGACCTTTCATGGTGCGCTCTGGACTTCAGTCACAGTGACACGATTCTAAATATTTTCTCCAGTTATGAAATTTTAAATTTTTGACCTTTTTGTGGATCTGCGTGTCAAGATTTTCTCGCTGTCCTTTTGTTTCATGCATCATCTGTCTGTGCGGACCCCTCAGCCATAATATCATTGTCAACTGACTGCAAACAAATAGTGGGTGTTTGCAGTCACAAATGTTCACAAAAGCAAGCAAAACACCATTGTGGCAGATGGATTATCAGTTTCATTTCCAAAAATATCTGCAAGAAGAAAAGGGACTTTATGTTTTGTGTGTATTTCTTTTCCTTCATACACTTAATTAGGTGTTTGGGGTTTTTGTGTTTGTGACTTTGTGTTTTCCTTACACTCTTTTTTAAAGAGGCTTTTTGTATTTGATAGATGACTTAACTTGAGACTTTTTTCAAATTTGGTTTTTCAACAAAATTGCTGTAAAACTATTGTACTACTGTAAATTAGCCCTACCACAAATTTGTTAAAATGTCCTCCCTACACTTTGGAGCCAGTAATCACTTAAGGAATGATTACACACCCTTCAAGTATTTTCCTCTTTAAAGTATGTAAATGTTTCCAAATGGCTAAAGTTGACATTACATTCTATACAGATAATCTTAAACACTCAACATCGTTCACCTACAGCCACTGTACATCCCACTGGTCCAAAAGCAGCCTACAACAGCTCGCTCCATCAGGAGGTGGTCCCCTGAGATGGAGAGTGCTCTGAGAGACTGTTACAACACCACGGACTAGGATGCACTGTTCAGCCCGCATGGCGAGGACATAGAGGGGTTGACACACTGCCTGACGGACTATCTGTGGTATCCCCTGTTAAGACTGTCCACTGTTACCCTACTAACAAGCCTTGGGTAACGCGGGAAGTCAAAACTGTCCTCAACAAGAAGAAGGCTGCCTTCAGGAGAGGAGACAGGGAGGCCATGAAGGCAGCACAGCAGGAGGTGAAGCAGTGTGTGAGGGAAGCAAAAGACAGCTACAGGAGAAAGGTGGAGCAGAAGCTGAGAGAGAACAACATGAGGGAGGTCTGGGAAGGTGTGAGGACCATCACTGGCCTCAACACAAAGACCAGAGTCCTTGGGGGAACAATGGAGAGGGCAAACGAACTGAACAACTTCTTCAACAGGTTCAACCAGTATGTGCCCCCCCAACCCCTTCTCTCACTGCAGCCACCTCTGCTCCTTACCACACACCTCCCCACAGACAACACAACACTGACAACCCCCCCACACACCTCAGCACAACCCCCACCCCACATCACCACAGACCAGGTCAGAGAACAGCTGAGGAAGCTCAAGCCCAGGAAAGCAGCAGGGCCGGACCAGGTGTGTCCAAGGCTGCTGAAGACCTGCGCTGCTGAACTGGGAGAGCCACTACAGCGGATCTTCAACCTCAGCCTGCAGCTAAGGGAAGTGCCCACCCTCTGGAAGACATCCTGCATCGTCCCAGTGCCCAAGAAGAACAGCCCAGGAGCTGAATGACTTTCGGCCCGTGGCACTCACTTCACACCTGATGAAGACGTTGGAGCGGCTCTTCCTCGGCCTCCTCAGACCTCAGGTGGAACATGCCCAGGATCTCCTGCAATTTGCCTACCAGTCAGATGTTGGTGGAGGATGCCATCCTCTACCTGCAGCACCGGGCCCACTGCCACCTGGATAAGGGCAGTGGGACAGTGAGGATCCTTTTCTTGGACTTCTCCAGTGCCTTCAATACAATCCAGCCCCTTCTGCTCCAGGACAAACTAAACAGCATGGGAGCAGCACCTGGTCACCTGGATCACCTGGATCTATAGTTACCTCACCAACAGGCCGCAGTATGTCAGGCTGAAGGACACCGTGTCTGATACTGTGGTCAGCAGCACAGGAACCCCTTAGGGCACAGTGCTGGCCCCTCTTCTCTTTACCCTGTACTCCTCTGACTTTCACTACAACTCGGAACTGTGCCACATACAGAAGTATGCTGATGACACAGCCATAGTCGGATGTATCAGGGACGACGGAGAGGAGGAATATCGCTGTCTGGTGAGGGACTTTGCTCTCTGGTGCCACACAAACCACCTAGAACTCAACACCTCTAAGACGAAGGAGCTGGTTATAGACTTTGGGAGGTCCAGACCAAAGCCGAGACCAGTCTTACTAGAGGGAACTGAAGTTGAGGCCGTGGACTCCTACAAGTACCTCGGGATGTGGCTGGACAGTAAACTGGATTGGTCAAAACACACCAGCCACCTGTATGGGAAGGTGCAGAGAGGATGTACTTCCTGAGGAGACTGCGGTCCTTTAACATCTGCAGCAAACTGTGGATGTTCTACCAGTCTGTGATCGCCAGTGTCCTCTTCTACACCGTGGTGTGCTGGGGAGGCAGCACATCCAAGAAGGACACGTCCAGACTGGACAAACTGATCAGGCGTGCCGGCTCTGTGGTCGGCATGAAGCTGGACTCTCTGGTAACGGTGGCAGAGGCGAGGACACTGAACAAACTGCTGGACATCATGGACGATAGCAGCCACCCTCTACACGCCGTCATCAGCAGCCAGAGGAGCCTGTTCAGTGACAGACTGCTGCTTCCCAAGTGCCGGACCAATAGATTCAAGAACTCCTTTGTCCCCCACGCCTTCAGACTGTACAACTTCTCGTTGGATGGTGGGAGGTGACACAGGACAGAGGGAAGGAGTAGTGACCCCTTGTACTTTTCTGGAAATATTCACACTTATCAGGCCAAACCATATAGTGCAATATCATATCACTGGTCAATCTATCCACCAAATTGCTATATTTTCCTTTTGTGTTGTATTTATATTCTTTGTTTTGTATTTATATTTTTATTACATTTACTGTGTACCTTGTATTTAATTTGTATTTTTTTGTGTATGCTTACTGTGTGCCACTTTTTTGCCTGTGAGCTGCTGGTAACTTTAATTTCTTGAGGGAGTCTTCCCAAGGGATCAATAAAGTACAAGTCTAAGTCTAAGTCTAACAACATTTTGCAAAATGTTGCAAAATATAATCACCAGACAAAATTCTTAATGTTGACAGAAAATGCTGCAAACAAATATTCAAACAAATTCTGTATTAGTTTGGAAGACCTGAACTATTTATCATTAAACTTTGAATTGTTTTCTAGTCAAGCTGGATGCCAGTGATGTCTTTAATTTCACTCTACAAGAAAATAAAAAAGCAGCTTGATAAGCCCACAGTCTTTACCTACTTTACATGAAGATATTGAAGGTTTTAAGAAGTATGTTTAAGAAATAAAAGCACCACCTTAAACCAGTGCTAATGTCTTATAGAATTTATAAATAGTGCCCCAAACTAATAGATATATCTGTAAAAAAAAAAAGTGAATAAACACTTACAATTGGTTTTTAATACATTAATCCAGAAAACCTGTTTTGTCTTCAAACTGTACTTTTTGGTCTGATCATAATTGATACATAAGCATATGCTGATCGTCCTCTTTGTGAATCTGAGGTCACAGCAAGGAGGACTGACAGCAGACGCACTGAGCTTTGAGTCTGTAGTGAGCTTCACAGTAAGCAGAGACATTTGACAGCCAGCTGTGGGGTTTGAGAGGACCATTAATAAAGTACTATGTTTTTTTGTTTGTTTGTTTATTTGATTGATTCAAACATTGAGGCTAAGAAGTTATAGTCTGGTGAATTGGGTATATTCTGCAAGGTTTATAGATGCTGCCATAAACAGGGATCCTTTGGGTCAAACTGAAAATCTAAAATACTAACATTGGCCAAACCTGAGCTGCATTATCCATTGCTGCACTAAAAAACCCTTTTCAGTGGAACTCCGCCGCTTCACAGCTTACTATTTGGGGGATTTGTGTTTGTCTGTAGAATATAACTTCAAATTATTCAAGGAAATTTTGACAACAAATAGTTTTTTTTTTTTTTTTTTTGTGGTGCATATCTATGTTTTGAAGTAAACACAGTCAAAGAAGCTAATGTACCTCAACGTAATGTTAGTTGATGTGCTATTGAATGCCGTTTGCAAAGCAAGTGCTGATTGGCTGTACCCCAAGAGTGGAAATAAGGAAGGCCTCTGAGGCAGAGCCAAGCCTGTTCTCACTGGGTCTCATGATGCATGTTAAGGTTCAGGTCCATCCCGGTCTTCTTCATGAATAACTTCTATGTGTTTCTCATCACCACATTTTCTGGGAATCAATGCCATTAACTCAAACTTAAATGACTCAAAACCTTTCCTGCAGACTTTTATGGAGGATTTCTCCTAGAAAACTTGCTATGCCTGGTGGTCGGGGCACTAAGGTTTTACATCTAGTTAGAAGATGTACTAGATGTAAAAGATGAACTATAGAATCTTAAAAAACATCAAATAAAAAAAATACAAATAAAGTATGAATTATTTGCACTTCTGAGAAATCCAAATTAAGTCATCTAGTCATCTAAAAACATAATGTAATGCTGATCACATTTAGAACCAGCCCAAGACATAAATGAACTGAGATTTGATTTAATGGTTTCACATAGACAAATTAAAATATTGTAAATTGTTTAACATTTAAATTTAAGATTTTAAGGAGTTGGCAAGTTTACTTTGTAAAAGTTCAAAGTACAATCTTCTGTTAGATTGTTTTGTTACCATAGCAACAATCTGATGCTATGAGTTTAATCATTGAGTTTTCGCTGTTCATCAATGCATCTTACAATTACGTTTGACTGCTCGGTCAATTAAACTAGGCCTCCTCTTCCAGATTTCACAAAGTCCTCCAATAATATAACTGAGTAAATGCAATATTTTCATTTCAGCTCCTGAAACTTTTATCCTTTATGCCCTAAGTGCCCTGTTTGATAATTGAAAAAAAAAAGCTAAATATAACAATTTAGCAAAATAAATTAGTCTGGCTACCCTCAATCTAATAATAAAGATTCTCAGTTCCTCTGTCTTCATGTTGTTAAGACACCAGGTGAGGAGGTGGGGGGAGGATCTGCACCCTCTCAAGAATTTAGGGCAAGATTTTTTTTTCAACATACATGTGAATAAAAAGATAAGTTGGATGTTGAAGTAAGAATAACTCCAGATTAACTCCTTACCCCAATAACAGGAATGGTTCGGCTGTAGAGAATATTTCTGACTTTACCGGGCTGCTTCCTGATGTTCTAAACAAATATTTTAGTAATCAAGTAATCTATCGATTATTCTTTCGCTTAATTGAGTAATCGGATAAAAAATATTATAAAATAAAATATTGGTATATCCAGCATAACATCAGTGTTACTAACATCAGTCCAATTTTTCATATTTAACCATCCCTATCAGTTACTTTTCTGTAGTTTAGAAAATAAATTGTTACAATAATAGCTCATTTCTAAGTTAACCTGATGAAAATTTGTACAAGAATCTGAAATTATATCCAACTTAATAATAAAGAGGCAGGCTCACAAATACGTTTATAAAAATTGATCTCCAATCAAGTTGCTATAAATGGCTTTCCCAGCCATTTGTAGCTTTTGTGTCCATGTTAATGACAGGATTTGATACCTGCATTTGTCACAGAAACTCATCAACCAACTATGCACCGCCATGATGATATGGCCGGGATGACATGAAATAAATTTTCTTGTTCATCCATAAAGCTACACTTACACTATAAGAATCAACTTCTCCGCCGCCCACCTGTCTATCCGCTGAGCTATTTAAATACTCTTGCAGTATTTATACTGCAAGAGTATTTAAATACCTGGAGGAGCGGCTCCCGGAGGAGAAAGACTGCCGTACTCCAGACATCGCACCAGGTTATTGGTCCCTCAAAAATCATGAAAACCTAGGCATTGTCATCAATCAATAAAATCCCTACGGGCCAAACGTGAAAATTGGACGTTATACTGCTAACACTTAGCTTTCGTCAACAACTCATAGACGGATGTGAGAACACTGCAATGCAAATAATGTCCCAACTGGAACATGGTGCACTAAATAATAAAACATAAATTCAAAAGGTTTTGAGGCAGATAAATTTACCTTGGGGGATTTTTATAATCAATGTACTTGAATCATTCGAGGAATCGTTTCACCCCAACATCCTGATTGTTGCTATGATGTTGTAGTTTGGTGTTTTAAGATCTTGTTAATTTTTTTACTTTGAGCCCGTGCCCCTCCAAAGGTCTCTGCACGGCCCTGGAACTAGCATTATTTCTTCACTACAGAACATATCTGTTCAGTGGCTCAGTGTGGGGTTTCTTGTCTTGTGCTTATTGTAAAATCAGCGTATTTTAGCTGTAATTCTTACATTTGATAGTAAACATCCATTCATCATTGCAAAATTACTCAGAGTCCATTTTGTCTCGTCCTAATTCTCTTTGCAGTGGCTCTTGAACCAGACTGAAGCATATTATCCATAAATAGCGGTATGGTTTGTGGACCTCCAGAAAGAAATTGTTTTAGATGTCTGTGTTTTAAATGGACTGCCAGCAGTTGAAGGTCTGAATCGCCAAGATTTATGCTCCAGTCTTTCAATATTGCTTTCCCCTGTCACGATGTTTTGAGAGTGAGTATTACTCTGTTAGCGGGCTTCACACACACCCTCACACACACACGTCCTCACGTTAACTCATGCAGCTCTAGCATACCTGGCTCCCTCTCTCTCTGCCTGTTGGCCTGTCTCAGTCCTGGCCCATTTTGTTGACCAGAAGTAGATGAACAGGAAGTGTTTTGGGAACATTATGTCCCAACTCTGGTTCTTCTCTCTCCTCCTCCCACTTTTTCCTCTTGCCTTGCTCGCCCCTCCCTTCCCTTGTTGCGGCTCCCTGCAGTGCTGCGGCGCATGCTCTCTTGTCTTTTTCTGCTCTGGCCATGGAGCCTGAGGAGATGTGGGAGGAGATCTAGTTCATGGAGCGGGTTCTAACTGGTTTCAGAGCGGATAGTTGTCTGGAAGAACAGACAGACACAAAGCTGTTGCTGAGGTTGGCTCTTCAAAATCTTGGGTCACATTTTATTTAACCTCTTTCAACCATTAAAACATAGTTAATTAACCTCCAAAGCGTCATTATACTTAATAAGCTATAAATTAATACATTTATTAATGCTTCACCCACAACGATTAATTCCTCCCAAAACCAACATAGTCAATGTTTGTCCATTCTTAATAACTCATGAATTAATTTTTCTATCTACTGTATGTGTTAATACTCAGATATACACATTACATATAAATATACTTTCACAACATGTTAGACATGCATTAATGGTTAGAGAATGTTTGAAATGGCTCTGTAATAATCCTGCAGTGCATCCATAGTCAAGGCAGTTTATTGTTTCATGAACCCGTCTAAACCTAACTATTCATGCTTTATATGTTATTGTTTATGGGTAAAACATTAATAAATGTTAATTTATAGCTTATTAATCATGAATAAGCTATAAGCTATTAAATAATCCTTAATGATATTTTCAAGGTTGACTAGCTATTTATTAATGGCTAAATAAGGCTTTGTTAAGTGCTTCCCAAATGTGATATTAAGAGTACCTGCCCTTTCAGGTTCCTGTTAAATCACACACAGAAACATTCAGCAAGATTCTGTTATGTCAGAAAAAAAAAAAAAAAAAATATCATGTCAGAACTCTTTTTTTAATTATGTGATATTTTAGAGTTCACCGTATACAAATACACAAAATGAATTTGATTTCTTAAATACTTTTTTTGAATAATGTTTCTACTTAATTATAGTTGATCAGAAGTGAAATGTTTAACTGCCAGAGACCGGAAATAAATTCAGGACTAATATGTCACCATAGTGAGACATGTTCATGTTTTAATGAGATATTAAACTTGTTAAAACAAAAATGTTTCTCATTAAAACGAGACAAGTTTGTGATTTTAATGAGATTCAAAACTCTACATTTTCTAGCAAGATTATAAGTTTCTGTTACAATCTTTCTTATTTAAAAAAGATATTTTGATTTTGATGAGATATAAATGTTAAAACTAGCTTTGAAAATCCTTTGTTGAGCCCAATTGGTTCTCACTGAAATGAACCAATTGTTCATTTCAATGATATTAGAACAGAAACTAATGAGATTTGTTTCTGTTTTATCATTTTCCATAAAGCTTTTATGCAACTTATATCTTATTGTATATTTTTTGTCATCTTTAGCTTGTTTGTTTTGGACAAGAAAAACTTCATAACGTTCTAAATCCTAGAAATTATGTTGCACTGAAATCTTAATAAACAAAATTTATTAAACAAAAAATGAATTCCAAATCTTATTAAGATGAAGTTTTCCCATTTCCAAACCTTTCAGACTCCGGTCTGCATCCATCTGGCTAAAATTTTAACTGTCTCATTCTTCTCATTCTATCAATAAGATAGAATAAAAATGAGTATTCAAAAACTACATAAATTTTTAATTGGATATTTCATCTAATTAAAAAAGAATGCTTCATTCTTTGACTCTGGAAAATAAAAACTCATTTTCTTCAACCATTCCTCAGATTATAACTCATAGTTGTTTGAAACCTTTATGATAAAAAAAAGAAAGAAAAAACAGTTCCATCTTAACTTCAGAAACCCCAGATCACATTGCTTCCACCACCATGTTTTACTGTGGGTGTGGTAGGGTGGAATGTTGTTTTTGACTGTGTGGTTTCAAGACCAGAACTCATTCTCTCAGAGAGTTCTGGAATATTTTGTGACCCATATCCAGACCAAAACTCTCTAGTCTCAAATTTTGGCCTGGAAATTACAGGGTTTTTTTTATCTCCCTGTCCTGCCATGCTGATAAAAGTATCAGTGATACTTAGTATTTTAATATTTTCCCATAAATGTTCCATATTATGCCCCCTCCACACATTTAGCAGTGAGTACATTTGTGTGATTTGCAGAGATAAGCCCCTCCTCCTGGCTGTGATTGGTTGTTTTTGGCACATCTCTTCAGATGACAGTAGCAGATCAAAGAGCAAGCGGAGCTCCATCTTTTCACAGATTATTTGTCTCATAAACTGTCATGACATAGTGACAGTTTAAAAAAAGTATGTAAAAAAAAACAACAAAAAAAAAAGCTAGGTAGTGCAGCTTTAACTCTTTGGATTTGTTTTGTATCCTTGTCGTGAATTACATCTCTGTCCAACAGTCCCATTGGATCTTTGTCACCTGTGGGGATGAATGATCCAAACAAGGGAATGTAAGGAAAATGTCTAGAAATACAACAACTATGATCCAGACCCAGTTCTTCTGCTTTCTTCCTACTAGCAATGGTTTAATTTCATTAAACATTGATTCCAATCTAAACTTCATGATGGCATCTTTCCTAATATAATAAAAAAAAACATAACTAAGAGCCTTGAGTTTATTGATTTTAATATCCTCTCTCGATGATGAGTCTCTCACGCTCCGATCCCTCAGATAAATATACCAGGAGACAACACGTTGTGAGTGTTTGTGTTTGTGAGCAGATGTGTGTTTGGAACATTTAGTCACCCAGAAGAGGCAAAGGACAGCTGAAAGGGGGAAGGGACAGCCGATGGGGATGTAATGGAAAAATCACTCTGTATTACAGCGAAACACAGGAAATGCTCTCAATTGAGCCTGATTGCCTCCTGTGCCTCCTCCTTGCAACTGCTTCTGTTTATTGACAGAGCCTCCTGAGCAATATTAAAGCTCCTTTAGAGAAATATAACAGTGGGTCTCCCAGGGTGACGGAGCCTCTGTGACACCAAGGACAAGTTTCCATCAGATTTCATCATCCAAGGGCGTCCAGATGAAGTTTACCAAGTCAGGCTCAGATGGAGGCTGTTGGTAACGTAAGGCCGGTGGATCAAAACCACAACCAAGCCGATAAAGGAGTTTCAGACACTGCTACCATTTACAGACAAAGGGAAATAGTGTATAAAAACATCATCTCTGAACTAAAATAATGGACTAAATAATTTTTTGACAAAAGTGATTATTTTTGCATAAAACATCTGTTGAAAAGAAAGAGGAGGTGATTTTTTATTTCTTTCTCCAATTGTTGGACAAAATGCTTTTCAAATGTACAAAATTAATAATCTACTGATAAAGAAATGAATGAAAATGCACTGAGTACGACTACAACTTTTTTTTCTTTTTTAGATTGTTTTCAATAAGAGTGCAACAATACATCTAACTTACAAAATGGCATTTTATTCACGAGAGCAAGAACAGATAAACTGAAAAAAAATCTTGGTTTTTGTTTGCATGTGAAGGTTTTCAAAGATTTTTTGTAAAGAATCTGTCATCAGCGTATAATAACTCATTTCAGACGTTTTCCTGCGGTTTTGGGGAGTTTTTTTTTAGGACTAATGACATGTTGAAAATGCTTCCTTTTGTGTTTTGAGAAGAAGAATAAAGATTTTATTTCTGTAAAACTGCCTAGAGGAACCTGGTCTCATTTTGTTATTTATCTTTAAGGACATAAAGAAAAATTTAAAGCGAGTTAGGCTGTGCTTTTCTATTTCTCTGATGTAATAATGTGTTACCTTTTGATTAAATAAATGACATTGAGACTTACTGGATTTCTTTTCCATTTTAGCACTGTTTACAAGTACTTTCATTAATATATATTGAAAAGAGTAAAGAGATATTAAACAATTGTATTGTTATAAAATGTCGGAAGGGCTTTTTGATCTCCTCTAAGCATTTTCTCTCAGATATCATTCCATTATCTCAGCTGAACACCTGCAGCCACTTGATATTAAATCTTCCCCGAGCGAGTTGATGTGTAATACAACGATTAACGTCAGTGGCTGTTTAAATTCAATCTGCAATGCGTTAAATTTATATGTCGTGTTTCTGCACGACTCCAGCTGCAAGTTGCTGGAGGCTGGCAGGTTTTAATCTGTCGTCTGGGAGATTTCCAGACTGCAGTACAGCGGGCTGCGGGGGTGCAGAGGGACGGACATTTTGGATGTAAGTTGGAGTTGAGGAAAATTCAAGTGAAGTTCATCAAAAACGTTTACACTGTAAAAACAACAGCCAGAAACTGCAAAAACCGAATGTAAATTGCAAAAGTACTACCTCAAAGAAAGTCCACATTTACGTTAGGCTGGTGAAAATCAGCTTCTTGTTCTACGCTTCACTTCTTTCAAAGGATCCGGACACTCAGCTATGGAGAAATGATGGCTTCCTGGAGGCTTGGCCTGGTGGGGTTTTAAAAGTTCCTAATGTTTCCTGATGACATGTGTAATGCGCCAGTTCAACGCTAAGAAGCTTTTTGGAAACTGCCTGCACTGTAAACAGTCGTCTGCAAAGACAGAAAAGGTGAGGTGGATATTCAGCAGGAGAAGAATTGTTTAAACACTACAGCAAAAAATTGCACTGGCTGTAGTGTTTGAATGTCTCCATCTTTCCAAAGGCCACATCCAGCATGAATTAATCAAATCTCAAGCTAACTTGTTGAGCTTGTTAATGAGTTCTTTGTACTGCATTGGTTGCCAGTGCTGTATTTGTTGGCATGACCAACACGGGCTGATAGGCTTCCTTCATTTTCGCCACCGCCAAACTACAGACAGACTATGACTCTATAACAGAGCAGAAGATTGATGTCATCAATTACTACTTCTGTTTTCTTATTGGCTCAGTGTAAAGTCCGGTTGAGCTGGATTCCTCCAGTAAGGAGGAATCCATACTGATCACTGAAGGGAAATGAGAATAAAGTGGAACTGTGTAGAAAGGCCAGGTTAGATTTATGTGCTACTTTACGTCTGCCTATTAATTAAAGTCTCAAAACACGGACAATTTTGGCTGTTAAAGTTCAAGGGGTGTGAAAACTCCTGCGAATGTCCAATTCGTTGTTTTCTGATTTCAACCTCCAGGCTGACATTTTCAGCCTGGAGGTTTGCTCATTCTTGACCTCTGAATCCTGAAAATCAGTTATTGATGAAATTGTTTACCGTCCTCTGATCCAAACATTACCAAAGGCCAGCTTTGCTTCATTTGCCAAGCTGTTATTTTCGTTCCTTAGACCTGAAGGGTGTTAGCATACCAGGGATTATTGCTTACTTTGCATGATATCCGGATACCTCCATAGCTGCTGATAATAAATGTTGTCATTTACTGGAAAGAGAAACATTACATGGTATCTGGATAAGAATGATGGATTTTAACCATTTTCCTTTGTTCTGATTCCGTTTTTGACTTTTTCTCCTTTGTTTTAAGTTGTCTCACTTGCTCCAGGGGAAAAACCTCTTAAAACATGATAGAAAAGAAAAGAAAAAGCTCTCTACTAACAAATCCTAGCAGCTTCTGATCATGGTTTCCAAATTATTATTATTTTTTTCTTTGTGTTTATTTTTAGGACTTACAGAAACAGAACACTTGCATAAGTCCCCGGTGCAGATGCATGCTCGCTGTGGCTCCTCTGCTGCCTGCCGGTGCGACCGCGCTTTCTGAAACACGCCTCTGGCCTGAATGATGCAGCGGCTGCAGAGCAGTTGTTGACATTTTTCTAGCAATCAACCATCAAGCTGAGAGCGTCTGTTTTCACGACCGACCCTGTCGTCTGTCAACACCACAAGTCTTATCTCAGAGACTTCTTTCTGTCTCTTTTTGTTTTCCCTTTGTGCTGTTAAGCAATCAACTTTCTCTCCTGAAAGTTCAAATCTTTCGACTCCCTCTTGGATTTGTAGTGAAGTTATTTAATTTGTCCCTCAGATATCCAGTGCTTCATCAAAAGCATTCATGGAATCACATTACATTAGATTTATTTTGCTTTAAATATACAGAAATGAACATTGATTTGGGGTAATTGTGTTCTTTGCTCTGCAGAGACCTGAAGTTGGACAACATCCTGCTGGATGCAGATGGTCACTGCAAATTGGCGGACTTTGGGATGTGCAAGGAAGGAATCCTGAATGGAGTCACCACCACCACCTTCTGCGGGACGCCAGACTACATCGCACCAGAGGTCAACTTTTCTAGAAAATTAAACAGTTTGATTTTTGGGTCATTCTCTGAATTCGGTGCATTTTGTGTCTCACAGGTTTATCTCAAAGATTTTAAAATAATGCAAACCACATTTTTGGAGAAAATCAATAAATGGAAAATATCCATGTGCCTTGGTAATATGACATGCAAGTATATTTTAAAAATTATGTTTTTAAAAATTTTATGGGTTGTTGAAGAGTAGAGGTCAGCCAAAGGAACATTTTCCCACTGACCAATGTTAATTTTTCAATGAATATAAAATAAATAAAAATAGCCAGTAACTGCAAGATATTTATACTAATATAAACATTTTTAGGAATACCTTAACCTAAATAAAATAAATATGAGAAAAATACATGAATTATTTATGAAATAGTACTTTTAGATTATGTCCCTCCAGTTTTATTCAACCCTGTAACAACATACCAATCCCTCCTTTTTATAAATAATGGTTCAGTCCAGTTTCCTCAGCACCCTGGAAGTGACATCACTTAAGTCTTTTCCCACTCACACTGCAAAGTGATTTAAGTGTTTGAGAAGTTTCTTGCCTATATTTGATTATTTTCATCCACAAATCATCATTGCCAAGCTCAACCTTTCAACACTTTTGCACACGTAAATGATATTTATTGTTTGGGAAAAAGTAAAGAATTGTCTCTGAAACATATATTAATGTCTTGTTTTGATCATATGATATGTTGCTCCAAACCCAACTAATGTGGACTTACTGCAACTTCTAGTGAAAATCTTCAGACCCGTAACGTTCAAACGGGTGGTTTTTGTTGAAGGTTGCAGGTTGGACTGTTCTTAAGCCAGCCAGTGTTCAACCCTGTTACTTGATACATTTTTTATGATTTTTTTAAATATAATAGCAAATATTAGACTAATATTTGTTGGACTGTATGCAAAGTTTAAAGAATAAGTCAAAAACTTAAAACAGCCTGATTTAATGTTATTTTAAAGTGTATTTTTATGATTTATGAAAAGCGCTTATATGTCAGGTTGCAAGATTCTACTTATCAGTCTAATTATTATGATTCAGAATCAAATAAAATATATTAACAATAAGTTATTTCAATCAAGGGACAGGAAATTTCAAAGGAACTAGAGGAGGATGGTGACCACACCATGAGTTTCTCCCCTTTTATGCCCATAGCAGCCAGTGACACAGTGATATTCCTTGCATCATGAGATGGTGCATTTGTCATGCATGAAGGTGATTTTGCTACAGAAGGTACGGCTCTTTTTTTTTTAACCATGAAAGAAAGTGATCAGTCAGGGACTCTGAAGGGGCCAACCAGATCTCTCTCCCCATGATTTCGGTCCAACAAATGACTCCACTACCTCTTTGCTGATGTCACCAATCCACTGTGTCTATCTGGACCATCCATGGTTGCACAGCAGTCATCAGTTAACAAGTCTGTTTGAAAAGGAATCTTTATGTACAGCTGGGCCCACTAGTAACCTAGTAGGTTCATGCACCGCAAGCCTTTGAGGATCCTCCTCCTTGAGGTTCCAGAGGCACCAGCAGTTCCAAATAACTATTAGCTGCTTTGTAGGAGCATTTTAACAGCTGCACACTTAATCCGATGAATTTGTCTAACAGAAACCTTTGTCATTATGCCTTTTTGCAAACAGCAGAAAATTGTTATGTAACTGAGCTCAAAAGCTTGATTGATTTCCAAAATCTTGAAGTGGAAGAGGTCAGTAACTTTAGAAAATAATCATGTTTCATGTGATCAGATCCTTCAGGAGCTGGACTATGGTCCGTCGGTGGACTGGTGGGCTCTGGGGGTTCTGATGTACGAGATGATGGCGGGACAGCCGCCGTTTGAGGCTGATAACGAAGACGACCTGTTCGAGTCTATCTTGCATGACGACGTCCTCTACCCGGTGTGGCTCAGCAAGGAGGCTGTGTCCATTCTGAGAGCGGTCAGTAGGAGGTGCTGCTCCTGTTCAGTGTCTTTTGTGTTTCACAGCCACAGAGGTCTTGAAGCTTCTTAAAGGGTTAGTGTTATGTATTTTCCAGACACATAGTTCCACTTTATGGCACAACCAAGTTACCTTCAGTTGTTATAAAAATGTTCAAATATGACTTCAAAGAAATTTTACTTTGTAATTTAACATCTTGGAATTTGGCCTCTGTCTCTTTAAGAAATTCCTGCTTGTTCTGAAGCTCTCCCTTCAGGAAGTGATCCCAACATAGCTCCTCTATTAACAGCCACTGTTTTAATGGTTTAACAGCGTTACTCTGAGCAGTAGCTCTTATAATGGGCAGTTCCAGGAGGTGTTTGGTAATTGCTGCTGGCTAGTCTGAAGGATCTTAAAGGCGGCATCACGGGGGAGAGGTGCTTTGTAAATTGGAAATGGGCTAGGTCCACTCAGGCTTTTTGCACAGCTGAATCGTTGCCATGGAGATTAAAGGATTTCTAAAACATGCATGACAGAATCAAAGCAACACTGCAGATATTCTTTCTTTATGAGGAAATAACACTATAACATGATGTAAAGCTCAAATAAAGGTTTTACATGATACTGCCCCTTTAAGGAAGTAAGTTTAGACCCAGTTCTTGATCCTGGATCAGACATGTGCCTTTTAAGTTCCTGTTTTTTTCATTTACGTTTTTACTCCATGTATCTGCAAAGTATAATTAAGAAAAAGTCAAACTGATGATTAAAGCACAAGTTAAAGTTAAATTACTGAGAAAAAATGAATTTCATCTAATAATGTGTACAAGCTTGGTAAGGATTTTCCAGTGGGGATTGGGATTTGTTTTGGGGGTTTTTTGGGCCCATTCAGCTACAGTGATAAATTCCATCTATGTCCTTTAAAATTCAGTTACTTTATGGGAATCTGTTAAATCTAATACAATAAGACACTAAATATCATCAATATTACTTATTATTTTTTCTTGACAGTGACAGGTATCTTTACCCAACAGGGGTCTCTGCAGGACAACCTGCATCTGCTGCTGCAGCTGCAACATTCTCACATAGTTTTATCATCTGTTTGTGAACAGATAGCTATGGTTCACAAACTGTTACTGCAAGCTAGAGCTGTTACTACTGCTAATAGCTCCAAATTTCACCTCTCATCTGGAGCAGTTTGATGATGTTAGCATATCTGCATTTTTAAGAGTTGTTAATTCGACTAGCACCATATTTATATGCAGCTTCAGTTGATCGTACTGACAAAATTACAGTCGAAGTGGTTTCCTACACCATGAATTTGGCTATTCACTTTCAATGTTATAAGATTTCATAAATAGCGTTTCAGCTGTGGTCTTCAGCAGCCATAGTTGCATCACAACAGAAAATAACCTGGGATTTTAAAAAAAATACTGATAGGAGTTTGGATTTAGTCTGGAACTTTGACACTGACTTGATATATGATTTCTAAATGTCATAACGTGGACCCTGATCTGAAACATGGGATAGGATTCCTACATCCCTTAAACTTTAATAAATGAAATAAGATACAAGCACCAGAATGAACTATCTCAGAGTTTCTGTCTCCCTTTCTGGAAATGTGTACATTCTGCTACCTTAACAATAATTTGTCACTGGCTGGTTTGAGGCAACACCAGCAAAAGTTGTTTGATTTGTTCTTCAGATTCTGCTCACTTTCTTTGTAAGATATTTAGATTCAAAAATTAGTTTTGCATGTTAGAGTCATTTGGTGCTGGAAAAAGAGGCAATCAGAGCTAAGTTTAATTTCAATAATCTCACCATTTCCAGGTGTGAGGAAATGGTGAGATTTCCTCATACCTGGAGGTACAACATAGTTCATATGCAGTCTGAAAAAGTTTAACATTTGATTTTCAGTGTTTTCTAGACCTAGATGAATTTTTATAAAGAAAATGATGATTGAAAAAATAGTCACATTTCACCATGACAGACATTGAAACAACATGAGCTAACTCCTGAAAAGCCTATCAAATAACAGACAGTCACTGGCCTTCGTATAGTGATTTTCACTGTAAAATGGCCATAGGTGCTGGGTCAACTGTACTAACAGATAAACCAAATGTGTCATCTTATGGTAAACCTTTAGATGACGAAAGAAGACGATAAGGGACAGCAGCCATCTGTCATGACTGGCAGCACTCTGTGTTTTCAATGATGTATGTCAAATGCTTTTCACAATGTAAAACATTAATATACTAATTTAATCAGGAAGATCAGTAAGACACAATCAAATATTGGGTACGTATTCATTCATTAGTAACCATGTAGAAATGTATTCAACATTGCCTTGGTCCGATTATTGCAGCCTGTGGGGTTTTCCCTGACTGGGAGCAGAACGCAGCCTGTTGAATGTGACAATCAGACAATCAGAAAGTGTAGCAATGCAAGAACAGAGGGAATCCCAAACAGTTGACATGGAATGACTGAAAGTGCCATGTCCACATATCGGAGGTGATATGTGGACATGTTTATTACTATATGTAAAGGTCATTTTTAAATATGTTTATTATATGTTATGTTTATTCAGTTAAAAATGTTGACTACTAAAAAACATATGTCACCTCCAAATCATAGTGCAGCAAATTGAGAGGCTGCTCCTACCATCTTTTATCAAACACCTTTTATTTTTGTTACATCTTTTGTCACTTAAATTGAATCCACAAACTATCACCACTGCTTCTACATCGTCATCTGTGTTTGATTATGCTAAATTCATGTATGGTATGTTGGGGGTTTTACTGGATTTTCTTCTTCTGTATTGCTCCTGCCATGTGGCTGGACACACAAACTGACCAAACCTGTTGGACTTTATCGGCTTGTGTGTGGGGTCACTGAAGTTTGGAAAATCAAATTAAATCATGCCAGTGTGAACCAGACCTAAAACTCACTAGCTCTAGCTCTCTGACTCTGCTCACTATGGTAACGTTTAACATCCCTTCAAAATGAGATACAGGTGCGCCACAAAAACAAACTTTTACTTTGTTGAAAGTTTTAACTCGCGATAATGACTATTGGAGCCCTGAGCTTGCTTCTCCCATCTGGAAGTGATGAGAGACAATGATACCTGAAGTCCTGAAGTGTTGCTTATGCACAGGGTGCTTGGTCTCTATGTGGTGAAGCAGTTTGAAGGCTTCATAGCGAGCCGGTCACCATATCATGCAGAGCGGGCTTGGAATGTGGGAATCACCTACTGGTCAGGGAAAAAGCCATTCTCCTGTCTCTTCTCTGGGCCTTTTCCCCTTCACAAAGAAACTTTCCAAAGACATTCGATCTGTTTCTGACTAAAATAAATCACGACCACCAAAAACAATTTAAGAAATAAATACAAAAAAAATGGAAATAAAAACCACACACAACTGTTTCTCAACTGAAACAATTGAGGAAAAGGATTATGAAAACAAAATGCAGTGGAAAAAAATTATTGTGCCGATGCCACAAACTGAAATAGAAAAATCTTGTGCTTTTTTGTTTCTAAACCTCCCACACTGCTCCTTTAAACTAATAATCCTCTGTCTCCTTGTGTTTGTCAGTTCATGACGAAAAGTCCGAACAAGCGTCTGGGCTGTGTGACAGCACAAGGCTGTGAGGATGCCATCAAGCTCCATCCGTTCTTCAGAGAAATCGACTGGATACTGCTGGACCAGAGGAAGATCAGGCCGCCGTTTAAACCTCGTATTGTGAGTTCAGTCGGGGAGATCATGTGCTAACGCTTTCCAAAGAAAGTTCTTGTTTGTTTTATAACTTGGTTAAAAACTGCTGACACAGGTGCATGAATCCCACGAGTGCAAAGGCTGAAATCTGACCAAGCAGCACCTTATCTGATGTTCTGCTTCTTACAGAAAACCAAAAGGGACGTCAATAACTTTGACCAGGATTTTACACGTGAAGAACCTGTCCTGACGCCTGTGGATGACAGCATCATCAAACAGATCAACCAAGATGAATTCAAAGGATTCTCCTACTTCGGAGATGAAACATCTTAGATTACCGACATGCTGGATCTCAACTACTCCAGGAATTATACTAGTGTCTTCACTACAAATCCTGTGCTTTTGTTTGGCCATTCATACATACAAACTAAAACTGTACACTTCAGAAGCATGAGGCAGGTGTATGCATGCATCTTCAGAGAGACGCTCATTCCTTCACACAATGTGACATGTCCTGTATCTGCCTTTAAAGAATGTTTGATGTTTTTTTTTTCTCTTGAAACATTTCTGAATGGCAAAACTATGAATGAATGATTGTATTGAAAGCAAAAAAGTGCTTTATTCCCTGACAAATGAAGCGAGGAAAGAAGGAGAAGTTACTTTTAGTCAAAGCAAGAAAAGAAATGTTAGGAAGAGGCACCAAGTCCTCAACATTTGCATTGCTAAGCTTCAATTTTAGTCCAGCTGTTTTTTTTTTTTTTTTGAAGCAAAGAATGGAGAAAAAGCAAAAATGATGGTGTGGCGGATTAGGGCCATCAAATATATATAATTCCCTTCTCATCCACCGTGGGTGCTTCTTATCCTCTGAGCTCGGGTCCTCTACCAGAGGCCTGGGAGCTTGAGGGTTCTGCGCAGTATCTTGGCTGTGCCAAGGACTGCACATTTCTGGACTGAGATGTCTGATGTTGTTCCTGGGATCTGTTGTAGCCACTGCTCCAGTTTGGGGGTTACTGCCCCGAGGCCCCGATGACCACAGGCACCACTGTGGTCTTCACCTTCCAGGCCCTCTCCAGTTCTTCCCTGAGGCCCTGGTATTTCTCCAGTTTCTCGTGCTCCTTTTTCCTGATGTTGCAATCACTTGGTATTGCTACATCTACCACAACGGCTTTCCTCTGATGTTTATCCACTACGACAATGTCTGGTTGGTTCGCCATTACCATTCTGTCTGTCTGGATCTGGAAGTCCCACAGGATCTTAGCTCTGGTGTTCTCTACCACCTTTGGGGGTGTTTCCCACTTTGATCTCGGGGTTTCCAGTCCATATTCTGCACAGATGTTTCTGTACACTATGCCTGCCACTTGGTTATGTCGCTCCATGTACGCTTTCCCTGCCAGTATCTTGCACCCTGCTGTGATGTGCTGGACTGTCTCAGGGGCCTCCTTGCACAAAACCTACACCTTGGGTCTTGTCTGGTGGTAGATCTGGGCCTCTATTGCTCTGGTGTTTAGGGCCTGTTCCTGGGCGGCCAGGATGAGGGCCTCTGTGCTGTCCTTGAGTCCAGCTTTTTCCAGCCATTGGTAGGATTTACTGATATCAGCCACTTGGGTTATTTGCTGGTGGTACATCCCATGTAGGGGCTTGTCCTCCCATGATGGTATCTCTGGCACCTCAACCTCCGTTCCCTGTTGTCGGAGACATTCACTGAGCACATTGTCTGTTGAGGCTTTGTCCCTGATGTATTTATGGATTTTAGTTGTTTCGTCCTGGACAGTGGTTCTCACACTCACTAGTCCTCTGCCTCCTTCCTTGCGGCTCGTGTACAGTCTCAGGGTGCTGGATTTGGGATGGAACCCTCCATGCATGGTTAGTAGCTTTCTAGTCTTAATATCTGTGGCTTTTATCTCCTCCTTTGGCCAGCTAATTATTCCAGCAGGGTATCTGATTACTGGCAGGGCATAGCTGTTTATCACATGGATTTGTTCTTGCCATTGAGCTGGCTTCTCAGGACTTGCCTTATTCGTTGGAGGTATTTAGCTGTGGCTCCTTTCCTTGTGGCCTCATCGAGGTTGCCATTTGCTTGTGGTACCTAGGTACTTGTAACTGTCCTCTATGTCTGCTATTGTTCCTTCTGGGAGTGAGACTCCTTCTGTGCGGATGACCTTCCCCCTCTTTGTGATCAGCCGACCACACTTCTCTAGTCCGAATGACATCCCAATGTCCGTGCTGTAGATCCTGGTGGTGTCAACACTAAGTGCTAAACAACTAGTAGCTCAGTGTTCCAACATCCGCAAACGGCAACTGCTATCACAACTTGAGATTGACGAGATACAACACAAATGCTACGGCAAAAGGGAGGAACCCGGGTGTCAGAACTGTGGGGACTTAACTACAAGTCCCCACCCAGTGAGGGGATACACGGCCCCAATGAGCGAAACAGAGTTGAACGAGACAGCTTGTGAACATGAGAGAGAGAATCATGACCCGAATGACAACCAGGCCTCCTCGGCGCCAATTACAACGGCTGAGTGAAGTACCATCAGAAAGTCTCATTGAGAATGTGAATGCAGCATTGAGAACGATACCCTACCAACACCATAACAGAAACCAATGAGCTGATCTACAACTCAGCATCAGTGATCCTTGAGATACTTGGCTATAAGAGCAACCATGAGACCCAATACCCACCATGGAAAAGACGGTTAGAGGCTAAAATCAAGGTAACAAGGAGGGAAGTGAGCCAACTGTCAGAGCTCCACAAGGGTACAATGAAAAGACCAGTACCCAGAAAGTACAGCCAGATGCCCATACCTGAAGCACTCGAGACTGCCAAACAGAGGCTCCAAGCCTTGGCCAGCCGCCTAAAGAGATACACAAGGGAGAATGAATCCAGAACTATATATATATATATATATATATATATATATATATATATATATATATATATATATATATATATATATATATATATATATATATTTGCAATATATAAAAACACAATAATATATATATATTATATATATATTTCATTGTGTTTTTTTTTCCAATGCTACAATTTTTGTTTTTTCTACAATGCGCCATCATAGGAAACTGATGTTCCAGCTCTTAGTTAAGTCCTAAATAGTACATTAGCTTCTTGCTAACTGAGCCTGAAGTAGCGTGACACTGGGAGCATCCGTTGCTGAGTGAAGCCCTTTCAGACGATGTTGGTCATAATTTTATTGAGATCTGCCTTCATGTTCAGGCTTTCAGTTCTATAAAGGTGCTTGTGCTTCTAGGCAAAATGCTTTGGCATGGCAACTTAAATGGGAAAGTTAACCTCCTTCATGACCTGTTTGGTTTAAAACTAGGTAAAAAACAAAAAAAAGTTTCTCAACTTTTATTGTTCTGTAAATAATAATAATGATTAGAATTGTCAGACTCCTCCACAGTCAGACTGTCTTCACCAACAAGTTTACCTGAATCCAGTTATGATGCATTGAAGTCTTAGCACTTGAACTTTTTCAAGTTTTTTCAGGTTACAACTATAAACCTTGACATTTTTAATGAAAAATTATTTTCTCTTTTTGCACATAATAGAACCATATAGTAGTGACATTTTTAAGAAAAAAATATTTTCTCTTTTTGCACATAATAGAACCACTTTACATAACTGTAAAGTGGAAAGGAAATAAAATATGGATTTCCATTATTTTGATAAATAATCAGCTCAGCCCCATTATTTGCCCTTTGAGCTCTCAAAGAAACCAGGCATTTTCCTGTGGGAGACATCAAAACATGGAATATTTTCTTCATTAAATTTAGGTCTGGCCTTTGACTGAACAATTCCGAGACTAAATAAATGCCACTCATTCCCAAGTTTTATGCACTGTTCTGTGTTAGTTTCTTACAAAACAAAATCTACTTAAATTCAATCAAGTTTGTGGTTTTCAGCTAAGAAAATATGAAAACAGTTTGACTGGCTCTGAATTGCACTGACGCAGACATCTGATTATATTAAAAACAGAAACAATCTGGTCTGTGTGACATCACAAATAAACCTTGAGGCATATTCGTACCATAAGGTATACCGTTTATACATTACTACTTGTCTCTAACCACCATTTGAAACTGTCAGGTTTTCCTTTGAAAGAATAAAATCTAAGCATTTCCATTGATTCTACAGCGTTCACACATTGAAGGAGGTTTATGATAATTATCACATTCCTTTATATAAAAATCTTGCTTTCTTCATTGAAAAAAAGTTTCCTGCATGTCACATAGACAATGTCACATGTCTATGTGACATGTATAAAAGTCACCTTGTTTGCAAATGTGATGTGAGGTGAAGAGTCCAACAACATTAACAGAAATTTTATGAAATATTTGCCTATACATCAATTTTATTTTTTTTCACAAAAATCTAAAGCCAAAGCTAAATTACAAAACGCTTCTGATTTTTATAATAGAAACGTACACTTCATTGTAAATTACTTTAACAGCTGATATAAAGCTGTTAAAGTATACCAGCTGTATTTTATTACCTTACAAACATAATTAAAAGAAAATGCAGATGGGAAGCTGAAATACCCATACCCTCTGCTACTTGACATGCCATTGGCTATAATTTGCAAAACAGTCAATCAGGGAGCAGCATACATGTTCATTGACTCTGATTGGCTGTTCTCTCAGCGGCGATGTAAAATATTGAGGAACCATCTTTATGAAATGTCTCTGGATTCTTCACCTCAGCATGGTTCTGTCCCTCTCAGTGCCTCTTAGCAGGAGGCAAGTTTGAGCAAGAAGCTTCTGGACCTCTTATCAAGGTGATAACAACCTACAGGGCTGGTTGTTAAACCAGAAAACCAAAAGAGATTTGCTAAGCGTTTTGGTCATCCAAGCATCAGGTCAGCAGCTTGATTGTCACCATTTGCTTCTGTAACACACCTTTTGTTTGAGCAGCAGCTGTGATCGATTGACGTGTTGGATGTATTGGACATATTGGACGCATCGTTCCTCAGCAGTCCGCACTCAGAGTCCAGGCAGGTTCATGTGACTGAAGAATGCATGAAACTGAATGTATTCGCTCTACAGTGTGTGTTTACATTATGCAGAGAGCTGTTGTCATATAGTCTTTAAGTTTTATTTAATGTTTTCATCACTTTCTCTGGAGTTTGTGTGATAAATTTTGACACTCCCATCTTCAGACTCATCATTTCCACCTATGATGTTCAGAGGCTTTGCTTTATGTTGCAGGTCAGAGAAGGTCTGAGAAAAGTCCCTGTGCAATACTCCATGAGAGACTTGTTTTCTTTCGGTAAATGTACTCTATCTGTCTGTCACTCCCTTCCTTTCATGGAGCTCCTTCTCCAATGACAAGTTTCACTCTCTGTGGTTAATATCTGTTCCGGCCCAGTTGGGTGTGTCTCTTTTGGCAGAGTGTTCCTCACTATGTGGGCAATAACCTGCAGATGATATTTTATTTAGCGCTCGTACCCATGAGAGGCCAGATTCTCTGACATTCTTTGGATCATTTGTTTGTTGCCCTGAGCAGTTGACAGTGAATAGACTCTTTCCACACAACTAATAAAGAGGTTTGGATTTGAAGGTTTGACAGTGAAATATGAATATTATGGTCTTGTCATAGTTTGAAGATGGTGGTTGAGATGTTGTTGACTTAAATCCATTGGCCAATCAACAAATTCAGTCTGCTTCCAATCAAATCGCTTGGCTAGATCTGCCTTGTACAGAATACAGAAAAATAGAATCTTCAAATGGAGATAAATCTGGTCAGGCTGACTGGGGAAAAACTGGGAATGCCTTGGTTGTGGAGAAGGAGCTTTATTCATAGAAAGACCAGAATAAAGAAGAATCACTAGTCTGTGGAAAGCACTGCCTTCACTATGCCTACTTTATGTCATTGCTTTCTTTAAAACCACAAACTTTATTGTATTTTGTTGGTGATTTTATGTAGTCTATAAAATGCTAGTAGAAATGTTGCAGGTTGAATGGGGCCCTAAAAACAACAACAGAAAACAAACAGACAAACCAAAACCTGGAAATGAATCAGCAAGAAGTTGCTTTATGTGTTCAACACCGACAAACTGAAATTTAGGCCCCTTCCTCTTTGGAAATGGTTCATGTTCAAACTGGATGAAGAGCGACTGTACATGCCACTGTTTAGATTTTCCTACAACTTCTTGACAAGATGTAGTTTGGCTGGGCCTTTCAAAATAAAAAAACTGCTTTAATTTGATCTAACCCAGTGGAGTTCTGGCTGCATGAGTCGGGTCGTTCTTCTCCTGGAAGGTAAACCTTTCTCCTCAGGCTGACACCATGATACTGCCACCACCACCATGTTTCACACTGGTGATGGTGTGTTAAATTGAATGTGGAGTGTTAGTCTTAAACTATTATTAGCCTCTGGTGAAGAGCTTGAGATTTTACTCTAAATGATTTACTAATGAATGACTTTGAATGAAATGTTGTAGATCACATATGTTAAAGTCAAGGCTGAATTAATTATCTGTGGCCACCAGGATGATATTTAATTACTATTTGAACCGGCAAACAGGCCACAGCCATCCGCTGGCGTTTTGCATACCAGCGGGTAGCCCAATGCAACGGTAGCCCACGAAGTCACTGAAACACAAGCGGCTTCATTATTCATCATCAATCAGAGCAGAGATCAACTTTCAGGTACCGAAAATCCTATTTATAATTTTCCAGACAACAGAAACACAAAAACACGCACGAATTACTTTTTTTGTTCTGTTGTAATCATCAAACAAGCTCCCCTTCAGTTCAACCATAAAATTGGAGAAACATAGTTGATGCAATCATTATAAAATAACTTGCTATTAAGATTTGGCAGAGATGAATATGATGTTCACAGGTGGCGGAGCGTTATTGTTGTTAGCAGCTGCTGAAAGTAACTAAAATAGTTACTTTTAATGTAACTTAGTTACTTTCCAAATGGAGTAATCAGTAATCTAAGTTACTTTTTCAAAGTAACTATCCCATCACTGCCTGTGTGTCTGCTGTGTGGAGACAGTTTGGCTGTAATGAAAGAATATCATCTCAGAAGGCATTATCAAACTTCTCAGAAACATATGGACAAAGACAAGAATATGAACATCATAGAGCAGCACAATAATGCAGTTTCAGTTTATAATGCATGCACTTCAATTCATGTATTCATCTTGATATTAAGAAACATATTTAGTTTTTCAAAACAATTAAATGTTTTGCTGCTTGCCTGTCAGTATTCCCTTGAGGTTACTGACAGTCATAATAAAATATTACTTTATTCTCTTAATGTTGAGAACATGCAATTTTTCTTTGAAGGAAGTTTGTTTTTGCCCATTGAAAAATGGTTTCACTTGAAATTACTGACAAATCCATAAGAAAATATTGCTTTATTCATTTAATTATTAAATAATATACACTGTATTAGGTCTTGGTTCAACAGGATTTGTGCAATCATTTCAACATATTTTAATAAACGTAGAACCAGTCCGGCCCTCGGCTTGTAGCACATTTGGTGTTTTTTTGGCCCTCGGTGTATTTGACTTTGACATCCCTGCTGTAGATGAACTGCAATTAATGTAAAAAATGATAATCACTTTTGCAAAGCTCAGTAAAATAGATCAATTATAAAAATCTTACAAAGTCACTGTGAAAACACATTGAGATGATGTAGTGTAGTAGCAAATTTGATACTAGGTGCACAGCTGACCAATCAAAAAACAGCAACCTTTTAAAGTAACGGGTTAAAATAGGTCAATTTAGAGAAAATAGAAATAGCAGTACAACAATTTACAATGTAAAAAATATAATGTATTTTTAAATGATGCTTGTGAAAAATAATAGAATTATTTGAAAAAGCAGGATGTGTATTCTCAGTGAGTACTTTTAATGTTCCAACACTGGGCTTGCTTGATGGATTTCCCATCACTCAAACTCTAAAAAACTGTATTTATGTCAGCATGTGAACATAGTATTTTACAGTTTGGGAGACTTGGCATGCTGTAATGCAGTAACTAAATACTAGCAACAAATATGTAGCAGTAAACATGAATCTCGCTGTAGCGGTAGAACATGGAGCAAATGTTTGATTCCGAACTCTGAACTCCCCAGAAAGCCAAGCAGACAGAACAGTTAGTCACGTTTCTTCTGTCCATCATTTTCAGTTTCTGCTCTTCCTCCTCTTTCTATGTCTCTGTCTGCAGCTTTGTTTAGTTGAAAATCTTTAAATGTCAAGTTGTTTGTCCCACTACGTCCCCCAAAAAAGAACTCTGTGTCCCAGAAGTCTTTCATTGCTGTTTGCCGTTTCCAACAAAAATATCCTTGAGCTTAACATTCACTGATTTTTTTTTCACACCAGTAACAAGCAGTGAAAACTAAACTAAATGCTAAAATCACTCTTCTATACAGATTATTTCTGTTTGCATGCATTTTTTTTTGTTCCTGTATTTGTGAAGATTTGTCAGTACATAACAGTAAATAACCTTTGGTGTTATTTTGTTGTTTTCATGCCTGTCATGTATATTTTTGTTTTATTTGATTATTTGGTTGTGCTTTGGTTGTGAAAGATGTACTGTATTTTAAAAGGATATGAAGGTGTGTTTTAATTTTGAAAGAAATTTAATATCATGATGTCTGAATGAAATTTCTCTGTGTTCTTTATTGATTGCATTGATACTTATATTAGGCCAGTACAGAAAAACAGGTATTACCTTGCAGCTTCAGTTATCTTGTTAATCAGAACAACTGTCAGAAGTGTTTTGTCTCGTTCTTTCTTTCTGAAAAATGTAGTTGGACTGGTTTGTAGTGATAGGTAAACAGCCGTGGATGAGGCAGAATACTGCTCCGGCCTGATTACTTTGGCTTAGCTCTGACCTAATCAAAATAAATTCTTCTGAAGATGAAGCTTTACCTAACTGCTTGGACATACTGTGTGGATTCAAATTAACAAGCAAACACACCCCTTTAATACTCATTAAATAATCATCACCAGCTATCATCTGAACCACCAGTAGAAGTTTTTGTATCTCAGCTAATTTTGGCTCATCAGTAATGGTTATGTTCACTAACTCCCATTTAGTCTAAACCTGATTGAGACAGTAGTGCTACATGGATAAGATAGATCAGGTATGGTGTTTCCATTGACCACATAATTGTGCAATTTGGAATTTCAGAAATATATTTGCCTAATGGAAACACACAAATAAAAATAAAAAAAAGATAGGTTTTGGAGTCATTTTAATGTGTATTTTCAGACATATCAAAATTAGGTTGTTTTGCAAAACTGTAATAGAAACACTTTGGATCATGTAACAGGCTGACTGACGGAAACCATGAAGAAGACGACAGGAAGTAGTTGGAGAATGTGTTTTGAATCATAATAACAAACTTATTGACATGTGATTTTTATTGAAACGCCAAAAAACGGGGCATGCTGTGGTGGTGTAGTGGATAGCGCGACCCACGCATGGAGGCCTTGAGTCCTAGGCTAAGAAACATTTAAACTGGAAGAAAGTTTATCACATTCAGGTTTTTTTTAATGTGTTATATTACATCAGCAACATCAATGTTTTTATTTGGAAGTGAGAAATTGGGGGAATTCTGGTAAATATGGAGAGAACATTCAGTTTGTTTCCCCAGAAGAAGAAAGTCAGTTGCTGAAAATGAAACATAATTTCCAACTAAAGCTGCTAACCACACATGAGACAGCACCAAGTCTGCAAGCAGCTTCGTAGCACGTTAGATGAGGAACAGATGATAGATAAACCTTTGATTCTTCTTATGAAATACTTTAAAAAATGACATTTTAAATGTCAAACAACAATAGTTCCAAATTAATGGGCTTCCTCTGTTCCAGCATCACTATTTCAGTCTTCAAAGGAATTTATACTGAAAGACTATTTCTTTCAAATTGAAAAGCAAGATGGAATTCTTCTGAATATCTTCCACTATTATTATTTTTTACATCAGAATCCATGTGGAGGAAATGCATCAGGAATGTTCTTCCTGTCTGAAACATGTATTGAAAGCAATATGAAAGCTTTATGTTTCTTTCTTCTTTCCTTCTTTTCTTTTCTTTCCTTCTCTCTAAAAGGGCTGCCTTTTGCTCTCTTTCACTCTTTCTTCCATTTTCCTATTTTCCTTCTTGCTCTCCTTTCTTCCTCTCTTTCACAGGGAAATCCACAAGAATGTTATTTATGTTGATTCTCTAAGATGATTTATAAAATCTTTTTCCACAAGAAGGCAACTTTTCTTGTTTTAGTTCATATTTAGCTGATATAAACCAGACCCAAAAACGTTGTCCTGTCCTTCGGTACAAATTGCGACAAGCCACTGAATTGATTGGCAGATGCCTTCGTATCAATTGAACAAGTGCGCGCCTGACATTGAAAGTGCGTAACAGAGGTGACTAAACAGCCCAGGTCCACATCCCCCTCCTCAAAAACCAGTCCGGCACCGCTGCCTGCGCTGCTCCCCCAGACACCTGTTGCACATCAGGGGGACAAACAGGTAGGCGCGCCGCTCCCGGCTCACCGGGGAGGACTGCAGTGAGCAGCCGAAAGGGGGGTGGCTCCCGGCGGCGGTGCGAACCAATCAGCGCCGTGGGAGCGTTGTCACCGTGCCAGCTGACACTCAGGTCAGAGCTCGAGCAGCCTGTGGAGGGACTTCTGCTATCAGAAGGCGAGGAAAAGTTTTGACAAGTGGACCTGCGGGCGGTTTTCTCTCGACAGCTGCGACGGTACCTCTACTCTCTTCCAATCTAGCGGAACGCTTCCCTGCGCGGGTGAGAGGCTGTACGATCCTCGGCAGTGTTCTGAGACTGTACGGCCCCGATACCCCTTCTCCTGCTGCGGGCTCCCCAGCCCAGATTTCCGGACTGATCCGAGCGGTTCTCTCGGCACTGGGCTCCTACTGAACTGCGCATTTGGGACTAATAACCGGCTCTTTTTTCTTTTTTGCGTTTTCAAAATCAATAACAAACTTCTATTGACTCAAGTTGGACTTAACAAAGACTGAAGGAGTTACAGAACTGCGACTGAGATTACCTCCAAACATGACAGCTGATAAGGAGAAAAAGAGGTAAGAGCCCTGCTTGGATCTTTGAAAGCTGATTAAAGCACATCTGGCAGAAATCTAATTTCTTATTTAGCTGCGACAGAAATCACACGACCTGTTGCTGCAGCGCTCCACGTGACCTGAGCGGGATTCATTCACAGCAGGTCCCTTTAATGTGTGCAGAGCCGACATTAATGCTTCACTTTTTATTAGTTTTGTCAGAACTGTTCTCTGAAAGGAGAGATTTTGGGGTGCAAGTTTAAAACTTCACATCATGCAGAATGTGCTGCAGCATTTAGTTAAAACATGAGATGCATCAGTCAGTCAGCAGATTATCGGAAACGGCCAATTTTTATTTGAGCACCTCCAACTTGTATCCAGCAGGTCAAATACTGAAAAATGTTTTCATTTTTGGTCTACCTACAGCATGTGCGTTGATGTGCCTATTTGAGTAAAATAACGATCATTTAAAGAGGTATAAATGGGATAACTTCTTTATTTTCTGTCAGATTTAAAACTACTGCATCCAGCCATCAACTCCCTTACAATCTATAAAATAACAAAATAAATTGGTCAGGTAACAATGATAATGAAAGGTCAGATATTTTTCTGGTGCCCTTCAGAGTTGCATCCAGTGAACACCTTTTTTTTCTGTGCTCAGTTTAAGCAAAAATCACCAATAACTTGCTGCAGTTTTCTTAAAAATGTAGCTTTTAAGCTGCAGTAGCACATTTGCGACAACGCAATAAAAAACTGCAAATGAGGCAAATCAAAAGAAAAAAATTAGTTTGATAACATGCACATTGTGATAAGGTCTACAAAACGACCTATATGACACCCACATGAAGCCTTTCACCAAGGCAGATCCAAATCTACATTTTGTGACCTTTGAGCTTATTTGAAAAAAAAGTGAGGCTTCTTGTGTGCAGGGTGATTGCAGCAGATATCAGGCTGCCTGCTCAGGAAATTTCTAGAACTTTTAGATGTCTCTGCTGTCAGATTACATCAGCTTTCTGTGCTGCTTTGGATCTGCTTGCGTTTCTGACAACATTCATGGATCTGCAGCTGATTTTCTGGATTTTATGTAGGCTGATATCCTGGATCAAGTTTGATGCTGGTTTTGTTGTTGATAAAGAAGCAACAGAAGTTGGGGCTGTGGTGGAGGTACTTGATATCCTGTCAAATGTGACGCAGAAAAATGTAATTTCTTGTATAATTTAGTGTAGACATTGATATTAATGGGCTGCAGGCCGCCTGACGCCGGACTGTCTGTCCAGTCCAGCCTGAGGCTCTGCTGCTCTTTAGCAGGAGCGGAGCAGGAATTTCCGTGGCCAACAGAATCGCTCCAGCTACCATGAGATTTTAAAAAATTTATCTTAGGAGACGAGCATTTTCTATTGTTCATTTTAGGGAGGGGAATTGGGACATGTTTTGGTGTGTGTGTGTATTTGTGTGAGAGTTGATCGGTTTCTTATCCCCACTGCTTGTTTGAGTGTTTGTCTTTCTGTCACACAGTAGCTCGTTGTGGCAGCCGCAGCCTCAAAGTCATAAATGCTCTGATAAGTTATGTGATTCACAGCAGCTGGGAGCTCAAGTGCTTTCAGATCAGGTTTATTGGATGATGATGTGATGGGATGAAGTCATCGGAGAGGCTGCTGTTGTCTGGCTGAAAAAATATATATCTGTCATGTTCAAACTCAAATTCTGATTCTGCAGCAGCTAAGTCTAGAAAGCAAGTAAACAAACAAGGGGAGAAAAAACAGATGAATCATTCCTCCCATCCAGCCTGCTTTACTTTCTGTTTTAACTTTCCATTTTATAGTTTTATTTTACAATCACCTTTATAACAAAGCAAACTGAAAGGATTCCTTTGAGGACTGCAGCTTTTTGAAGTGTCTGCCCATCGTAAAACGATAACTTGAGCTAGTTTATGTTGTTTAAGTTGCCTGATTTTAGTTTTTTTTATGTTTTGTTTGTTTATTGTTTTAATTATTTTTTTCATCTTTGTTATTACAGCTGTTGATCTTCAAATATTACTCATATGGTTTAACTGTTACTTCATCCACCAAAAAAAATAAATCTGTCAAAATGAAAATCTCCTTAAAGTTATTTATTGTGTAAAATTGCTGTAATTATGTTTTTGAGCTAATGCAGACAGAACATCTAATTTACAAGATCTATGAAAAAAAACAATATACTGCTTTTATTGAAAAGTGTTTTAATATGTACAGTATATGAGACAGTTAAAGTCTAAATAGTTATTCAGCAAAGCCCATCTTGTTTTATATGACGAATCTAGTAATGTTGAAATTATTTTATTTGGCAAAACTACAACAAAATGTTTTGTTTTTTTTTGCATCACATGATCAAGTACCTGGTGCAGAAGGAGACAGGAAGTAATACATTATTATGGCAAAGCATGTTTTTTTAATGTCTTATCACAAGAATAAGCTTATTCATGTATGATTTTAATTGTGTTTCCTATTTAATATGGAATTAACTGGAATTCCTCAATTGAAATTGTTTGTTATTGGCAGAATATTGACAGCGTTTTGTGCCCATTTTCAATGGCTAATGAAGTTCTGTAGATTGAGGAACTTGACATAAAGAGTCTGATGTTTCTGGTTTCTTAGCAGCTCCCCAGCTGCCATGTTGTTTGTGATCAGCAGTGCCAGAAGAGGCCTGTTAGCACATCAGCCTGTTTACCCTCCGCCATCACCGCTGCTGACTCCGTCAAACGCTTTTATTTAAAGACCCTGCTTAACTGTCACTGGAAATAAGTGGCAGGCGTGTAAAGGAACCGAGCTCCCCACCCACACCCTGTCCCCTTCCCACACACATACACGCAAAAACTTTCACGTCTCCCAACATGTGATTCTACTGGAAACAATGTGCAAAGGTCAGAGTGCGGGCCAGTTGCCAGGGAGATAGAGGTTTCACGACTGTACGGCGGGTGATCCATACGACTTCTCAGTGGTTGTATGGAGAGCCGGAGCGGACCACCTGATTATACAGCAGAGTGTAAATCAAAACAAAAACAGCAGATAAGCACCTGAGGTATAATCATAATGAGAAGAAATGTGTAGGACATGCAATAAATATCCAGATGGGGATAAGTGTTTTATTGAAGGCAGCAGATTCTCCTGTTAAGAATTCGTTTCATATTCATTGTATTTTGCTGTACTATTTGCAAAAAAAAGATTATTCTCCTGTTTGTTTCCATTAGCTAGTTCAAAGATCACTTTAAAGGGTTAGGGTTAAATGGATCAGAAAAACTTCCAGAGAACTGCACATTTGGAGAGCAGCAACTTTAAATTGCTAAAGCCTAATTGACCACCACCTCGCCACTCTTCATTCAGAGTCCATCAGTGGACTGCTCAGCTCGAGAGGCAGTAAATCCACTCGCATCTCCTCCCTCTGTCTCGTTTTTGCATTCCTCCATCCTGCACTGGGCCACTGCGCTGTGAAGTGATGCTTTGGTAGTTTTGGGCGACCGGGTCTGAGCGGCGGGGGTTAAAGTCAAGACCGGCTCTGTGCCAACTGGGACAGAGCTGTGATGTGAAATGTTGAGTCAGCAGGCTGGTAGCTTCCTCGCTGC
This sequence comes from Poeciliopsis prolifica, assembly GCF_027474105.1. Lineage (NCBI taxonomy): Eukaryota > Metazoa > Chordata > Actinopteri > Cyprinodontiformes > Poeciliidae > Poeciliopsis > Poeciliopsis prolifica. Next base: position 466,233 of record NW_026562475.1, on the reverse strand, counting down.
ACGTTTTCTGATCAGTCTTCATTTCTTTATTGATTTAAATAGTGAGGTAAATGGGCTTAGTGCAGAAAAAAACAAAACAATATGTTGCACTTTTGGACTTCCTATAAGTGCAACAATGCGTAATGCTTTGGGTAATATTATGTATTTTCTGTGCAGTTTTACATCACAATCAACTAAATGTTACTTTCAGTTGTTATAAAAATGTTACCTGCTCATTCTGAAACTCCGCCTTCAGGAAGTCATCCCAGCATCACTCCCCTTTAATAATGTTTTACCAGCTTTTCACTGAGAAGTAGCTCCTACAATGCTGATTGCTGCTGGCTAGTCTGAAGGAGCTGAGAGGTGGAAGGCTTCTTAGTGAGGTGGAAGCTCTGAAGATTGGAAACTGCAGCTCTGTGGAAGAGCTGCACCTTGAAGGAATGACCTAATATCCACCAAAGCATTTTGAACAGTTGAATAGTTGCCATGCATGAAAGGATCAAGGCATCACTCTTAGGTATGTTTTTATGAGGGACTAACATTATTTAACATTAACGCGATGTAAAGCTGAAGAAGAGTTGATTTTACATAACTCTACCCCTAATTAGTGTATTTATGAGGGTTGTATTCATCCAACCAGCTCATAAGATGAAGCCTTACACAATCTTTCAAAGTGCTTTTTTTGAGTGAAGTTGAGTAGTGTAGGTGTTTATGTCCTTTTGGAGGGATTGTACAGCATTTTCTCCCACCTTAAACATTTCAACAATATCCTGGATTTTACTTGGTTTAAAAGCAGGAAAGCTTTGTTTTAGCTCTTGCGCATCATATTTCTTACTTTGAAATTTTTCAATAATAAAATCACACAAACATGCATAATTTAATAAAATTTCAAATCTTTATTCATCTCCCACCCATCACTCATTTAGTTTTGCAAAGGCTTCCAACTGAATCTTGGTGCACTTTGTTACAAGCAGTCTGTCACAAATTGACCATTTGTTCCCGTTTCTTCAGTTGAATCTGCCAAACAGATGCTGCATATGATAAGTAGATAACCAGCTGATGGTGCCTCTGTCAGAAACAGGGTCGGGTCTACGTATACCTTTTTCGTCTTGTTTGTAACCATGTGGCTTGCATAAACTGATTATTTGCTGTATGTAGACATTTCTTTGTTACATACTGAACAACAAATGGTCAGGGACAAAACCAGAAAAATTTGACAAGAACACTGGACAAATTTTCCAGTGGTTTTCACTTTTTTGTGACAAAAAAATTGTATTTTTTATAACAGACAAAACCATTTTGTAGGTTTTATCCATGCCTTAACACATTTTCAACACCTCACTCCATTAAAAATTTAAGCTGAAAGGAAAGACCAAGTTATGTTGAACAAAATCAGAAGGTGCAATTGTATTTGGAAAAATGTTTCAGGTCTGTATCCTAGCACTGATTTAGCCATGCTCAGATTCTTACAAATGTTCTCGTTGTTCAGATTGGCTGATTCTTCATCTTGTAGCAGCAAATAGATTTTACAGCATTTTAACTAAAGTCCCTTTGACTTTGTTCAAGATCAAGTTACAGATTTGTTTTTAGATGAAATGATGTAGTTTTGTTCCCTGATGTAACTTTGTCCTCTCTCTATAAGGATGGAAATTCTTTTTAAATCCCCCTTTTGCAGTTTTATTTTTAGATGTTATTGCTGGCAGAAAAGCTTTCAAAGATGTATTTATTTTTTATCATTCTTTGACTCAAATTTTCTTTTTCATTCTCATTTAATTTGTTTTAACACTTGAAAATTGTATAATCCTTTTCAGGTTCCTCAACTCATTTAACATAATTAAATGTTTCTCCGTTTATTTTCTGAAATCACTGAGTCTTAATTTTTCAAAATAATATTTTCAACTCGTACTATCAACCATAATCTGGCACGGACGGTTACTTCATCAGCATTTTCACTGCTGACACGTGTTTGCTTTTGTTTATAGAGCTTAGCTGTAGATGTTCCTGAACATAAAGCTGACCTTGGTTTCACGGAAGGAAGTTTGCAGGAGCGGAAGAAGAAGCCTTCAGTAAATGTTGCGTCTCTTTCTCGCTGCTAATCTCTTTGTTTGGAAGCTGCGATAGATTTGGAATTTCCCATTTGGGTTTGGCACTTACTCCCAGTCCAGAGGTGAACTTTACCACAGATGTGACCTCTGCACTATATTTATTGCTTCTTGTAGTAATACCACCCCATCTGTTCACATTTTGAGGGGAATGATTGTAATTCTGAAGTGGAATTACTTAGTAATATCATTATTAAATATCTGGACTGTGGTTAAAATGGTCTGTTTCTGTTCAGACTTTAAGGTTCTTCTTCGGTGTAAAGAAGTGAGAGGAAGACAGACAGAACTGCAGGACAATAGAAGCATAAAGTAGTAGAGTAAAGGTCAGAGAGGAAACAGAATCAGGTTGATGGTTTTTAATGTAAATCTAAATCGGTCAACTCTGCTGCTCTTGCTGGTCCACATTCATGTTTAAATGAATTTTGATTTGAAGTTTAATTAAATATTAACTTTTACTCTCAGTACCAACCCTTAACATCAACCTAAAGTAAAATGTCTTGAACTTTACCACATTTGGTCATATTACACCTCCAATTTTTGGAGTTTGGAGTTCATTTCAATTACATTAAATAATACAGCACATCACCATGGGATGGGATTTTATGCAGTGGATCAAACACAGCAATGCATAATAATTTTAATAGTAATCTTTTTTTTTTTATAAAGTCCTTTCAATGAAATCGCTGTGTTGAGCAACAGATAAAAACATAAGACATGACATGAACTAATAATAAAATAAATACCGACAATGTTTAACCAATCAACAGAGAAAACAGTATCTGTCTGTTTATCACCAATGTACAAAAACATTGTCTTATAACAATAAGACAATAACGATAAGGAGAGGAAGAGCCTTATGAAAACCCACCACTTTCTCAATAATTACAAAGTAAATCTTCTGGTTTTCATGGCCGCATATATAAAATTAAGAATATAACTTACAAACAAAAGTGTATAGCCTAACTTAAAAGTGTATGACTTAATAATTTTTTTCTTATAAAGTATTTTGAATTGGTTTAAAATAGCATATTTTTTCAAATCCTCATCCAAACTATTCCATAATTTGATTCCATGCACCGAAATGCAAATTAGTTTTAAAGTAGTCCACAAAATTTTACTTTTGAAATTATACATCCTTTGGTTATTTCTATCACTTGAGCTTAAGCCTTAAGGCAAAAAAACTTTTGTAAATTAAATGCCAATCATGTATTTCTAGCTTTAAGCATAACTGATAATTTTTGTTAAATTAACCAAAGCCCTTAATTTCAAAATATTTGATTGAATAAACAATTTATTTGTATATTCTTTAGGACTCACTTTGCTTTGTACAGAATTCTCATAGCTTTCTTTTGTGCCACAAACAAAGGCTTGTTGTTAGTTTTATGTGTTGCCCCATTCCTTGATACAATTAGTCAGATATGGAACAACAAATGAATATAATCTACAGTTTGCACTGTTGATCATTCTAAAATATGTTTTACTTTGTTTAAAAGTCCAATACATTTCCATAGTTTTTGTTTCATATATTTTATGAAATTTCCAGATACGTTTATGATTCAAAACAACCCCTAAAAATGTAACCCCATGTACTCGTTCTACACATGGACATTATTACATTATTATTTCTCAGTTTCCAAAAATCATACATTTAGTTTTATTCCAAATGATTGATAATTTATTGTGTTCTAGCCTCTCAGTAAGTTTAGACATCTCACAAGCCATATGTTGCATAAGGATTTTTAAGTCATTTCCAGAACAAAATAATTTGTATTGTCTGCAAAAATTATGAATTGTAACATTTTAGACAGTTAACAAATGTCATTGATATACAAAATAAAAAGCTTGAGTCCTAACTCTGAACTTTGGAGAACTCCACATGTTATGCTTTGAAGATCTGATTTGACATTTTTTAACTGTACAAATTGTTTGCAGTTAGTCAAATAAATAATTATAAACTATCCCTCTTATCCCATAGTCCTGTAATTTGTAAAGTAATAAATTGTGGTCGATGCTATCAAAAGCTTTTCTTCTGTGTACTGCTTCCTTTCTATTGCTTCTGTGATTCTAATTACATAATGCAAGGGATGTTGACTTATTTGATTTAAATCCATATTGACTCTCACTCAACAAGTTATTCTTTTCAATATGGCTATCTAATTTCTGGACGAACCATTTTTCAAGGACTATGGAAAATTGGGGGATCACTGTAATTATCAAAGATATGTTTGTCCGCAATTTTAAATGGTATTGATCATGTGTGAAACATTGGTCAACATCGACGCTCCTGCCCAGAGGTCAGAGGTAAGCTTTCTGTTTGCTCCCATTTAAAAACAAACCAGCCGGAGAGAAGTGACGCTGGTCAGGGAAACCTCGCTTTTCCTCTTTTGTTATTTTTATCTCCTTCTTTCTCACCTGCCCACACTTCCTCTCTTAAGCCTTTCCGTCCTCTTTCTTCGTCTTCTGTCCCTTTGCTCAGTTCACAATGTCTGGAATCCATCCTTGACTCCCAGCTGCGTCGTTTTTGTTGTTTTCTGTGCCTCCCATGCTCTCCTCAGCCTCCTTCAGAACTCTGTCTTCTTGTTGTTTCCTCCTTCCTGTCAGCCAGCTCCCCTTCTTCCTTTTCCTCTGTTACTGAAATGGGCCTGGCTCCAGGTTCTACTGTGTCACCTGGCCCTGATCCATCTGCCTCCGGTTTTCTTGTCCCTGAAAGAAGAGCCGATCTGAACAAGACATTTGTTGTTAATTTAATAAACTGAAACTGAGCCCGGGGACTGTGGGTTGTGCTCTCCAATCTCTGGGGATGAGGTTGCCGAGGTGGTTAAAAAGCTCCCCAGTGGCAGGGCCCTGGGGGTGGATGAGATTCGCCCGGAGTTTCTTAAAGCTCTGGATGTTGTAAGGATATGTTGGCTGACGCGACTCTGCAATATTGCATGGACATCGAGGACAGTTCCCCTGGATTGGCAGACTGGGGTGGTGGTCCCCCTGTTCAAAAAGCAGGACTGGAGGGTATGCTCCAATTATAGAAGGATCACACTCTTAAACCTCCCTGGCAAGATCTATTCAGGGGTCCTGGAGAGGAGGCTCCATCGGATAGTCTGGTCCACATTGCCAGCAATAAGTCGGGCTCGTTCCCGGTGGGAGTTGGACTCTGCCAGGGCTGCACTTTGTCATCGATTCTGTTCATTACTTTCATAGACAGAATTTCTAGGCACAGCCAAGGTGTTGAGAAGATCCATTTTGGCGGCTTTAGGATCGCATCTCTGCTTTTTGCGGATTATGTGGTCCCATTGGAGAAATAAATATATATATATATTCTGCAGTGCGTGCCCTCGGCCTGCCACCTGTGGTTTCACTCTGCTCCCCTCTCTGCCTTGTTCAGTCAGCCAGTCTATTCCAACCATCAGTGTGCTGTGGCGGGTTTGTTTGTTCCACACTGTGTGCGTATGTGTGCGTCCGTGTGTGTGCCTCTTTCATGGACTATCAACATCATCAGCAATCTCCTGCATCGTTCTTCCCCTGATTGAGCCAAAGTCGGGGCCCTTGTCTGGGATAGTTGTTTGTTTGTGTGTGGGTGTGTGTGTGTATGCATGAGTGTGTGTTTGACTGTGTTTCCAGAACTCCATGTTCCTCAGGATCACAGATTAGCCGGTACTGTATTGTTGCTCTGTGTTTGTGTTCGGCCAGGCGCCACAACTTCAGGAAGGCTCACTGTAAGCAAGGAAAGCTATGCGTGTTTGTGTGTGGGTGGGTGTGGGCTGGTAGTTGGCCTTTTTAGACCTCAGATCACTTTAGTAAGTAACTATAAATATCGGAATTTGTTTTAAAAAAATGACTAGTGAAAATATGTAAATTCTTCTGTTTTAACTTCTGTTTATCTGTTTTCAAAGTAATATTCATATTCCCTCATCTTTTTGCATATTTGAAGCCGTGGCTGTTAATTAAAAACAGCCAGGGTTTGGTTTGAAAGCGTACCATCAACTTAGCGAGATGCTCCCGCCTTCACAGCACTTCCAAGAATCAATAAAACAAAACAAAAAAACGCTACTCCTTTTAAGAGACAAAGGTTGTGGTCGAACATTCAGGTTTCACAGTGACAAAAACTAACATAAAATACTAAGAACATCTTTTTTAGCTAGTGTCAAAGTGCAAACGTTAAATGTAAGGCTGGATGTGAGACTACCAACATACACACACGCACACACATCTGCTTTGGTTACAGGACCTGTTTCCCTTGAGCTCCGCTTGCCTTGTTATCACTACAGTCACTTTGACCGCAGAGGTAAGAACCTGCTCTGCTGGCAGGAATGTGATGGCTCGATGAAACAGTTGGCTGTTGGCTTGAGTCTGAATTTAATTCAGCCACAATACGTTAAATATGCGCACACTGGACTAATCGCAACAAATTATTTCCAAAGAAAGTTTAGGTGCTTAGAAGTTCATCTACAAGAACAGGTGAAACGTTAAACTTTCTTTTCAAATGTTTGTGTGCGGATTCTGGTGTAATCACAGCTACAGTGAATCTTTGGTTAAATCTGTTTTGTTCTCTTAAATAAGACAGTGGAAAACATGTCTAGAGCTGAAACTAAACTGTCTCTAGAACCAGTGTGAAATCTGAAAGATTAAAGAAAGAATAAGATGGAAAGAAATCCAACATTTTTCACATATTTATTATAATATGTGTAATATGTGAAAATGATTTAAAGGATGCATACCAATCCTTCTGGATATTTTTTTTCTTTCTTTCCTTCTTTTGTCTTCTGAACCTTCTTCTCATGTCCCACAATTCATAGATTCAATATCATTTCTTAATTGATAACACAGCTTATGGATTCATTTGGAAAACCTGGGGGTTATTTGTTCTGTTTCTTAAAATGTTAGCATCTGCTGCTGATAAAACTAAAAGCCTGAAAAAAAGAGTTGTTTGTTGCATTTTTTTTCCATTTATATGAAAATAACCCTGGAGCAAATTTAAAGCAGACAACTTTATTTCAGTGACTAAAGGCAGCTGTCTAAACAGAAAATGATGACATCAATTGTACAAAATAATTTAGCATTTAATAAGTTTGTGTTGAAAAGCTGAAAGTATTTGCCTGTCAGATCCAGCAGCTTTAATGACTTCAGTCTTTTATCTGTGTGTCACTTTCCAGCTGATACAAATACAAGTACACAGAGCAATTTTCTTACATTAGCTCATGCAAGTTGTTGCCTGGGATGATTGTGAACAACCTCTGGTTCACGTTAAGCATGCAGATCCAAACACTGAAGGGACAACTTTTCCTTTACTGCCAGCAGCGATGCAAACAGATCCACCATGCCCCAGAGCTGCTTCTGCTCCTCTCTTTTTTTTATTGCAGAGATTTGGAGTTGCATTAGGAGATCTTTGTTTTGGGGTGGGGAAATTGTGTAGCAGTGAATGCGCCTTGGGCTCCTGCTGCAGCTTCAGACTGACATGTTAATCACATGCGTGCGAAGTGGGAGAAGTGATTGAAAAAGCTGCATGGCGTAAAAGAGAAATGAATGAGGATGTGAAGATGAAGCTGTCATCCCACATTCATCAGGTTTCCATTTCCTCCTGCCTGAGACGAGCTTCCACAGAAACACAGCGATCAACTTGGTTGATCCAATTGGATTTCATCTGACTTCGTTAACTCATTGCTCTTATTAGGATGGTCTGAATTATAACGGCTTGTATTGATTGAATATGCAGGGATATGAAAAAATATTTGCTGCATCACGTTTCTTTTGTTGTTGCTGTTTCATATTGTGTCAGGTCAGTTTTCTTCAGTACATTTTCTACATCAAGGACAAATGGAAATTCAGCAGAAACCTCAACAGAATTGTTAATCCCACTATGAGTTCTCCAAAAGTTTTCTTGATGAATTTCACATATCTATATTTAAGCTGTATATGGCTAAACAGAGATGAAACATAACTTTTCATAATTTATTACAGTCTTTAAGGTTTCATCAACACTAAACAGTTAATGTACAGGCAGGTTTTCCATTAAGGTAACTACACAATTACTTGGTCAACTTGGCACACAAGAATGTTCCCCTTTTTTCCCATTCATTTCTGATTAGGTAATGACACTGTTCACATAATGCTTACAGCGAAAAAACATCACTAAGCCCCATCACTGTATAGAAAGCTATTGGTTTGGTCCAGAAACACTGAGTGTTCTCATAAGTCCTAGACCAGACCATTTCATAAAGCCACAGTGACTGCAGTCTTCCATCCATCTAGTTTCTACACTCGCTTGATCCATGTAGAGGCACAAATCGGTTGGTCCCCATCTCCAACAAAGGTCAAGATTAAGGTTTACCCTAAGCTTAGAATACTGAACATTTTGACTTTTTGAATCTTTTCAGATCTGAGATCCCCAAAAGCAAAAGGATAAGCAGAACAAAAGACATTTAGATCAAAGTCGTAAGACAAAGCAGGACTGGATAGAAGCTCATGTCCATCAGCAGAGTAAGTTGCAGAAGGGACTTTGAGGAAACTTTAATTATTAAAGGATGCATACCAAAGAAAGTTTTCTTTGATAATTTTTCTTTCAAATAAATGTTGGATCATAATTGGAATGCATGATTCTTATAATATTTTTATTTTGCTGAAGGTGGAATCCCAGTTAATCCCAGTGATGTGCACAAAGGTTTAGTGTTTGTTTGAACAGCTCTAATGATTCAATGTGGTTCAGGCTGCGGCGGGTGTATGTCTTTGCTCTTGTCCTGTGTATTTTGCCCGCTGTAGTTTAGAGTGACAGCTTTGCTTCTCTTACTGAGGTTTCAGTATGCTTGGTATGTGTTCTCTACCTGCCGTTCTGTCAACCCTTTTTTCTCTGAAGCAACATGGTTCTTTTTCTTTTTAAGTTTTGAAATTCTAAACGGCCACCGACGGGTCAACCCCTCCCACCAATCCATTTAGAGCTCCATGCCATTCGGCGTGGAGCTCTAAATGGAATAGAGTGTGGGACGATGAAAATAGGGCAGCCGCCCGCATCACTTGGCTCAGGTTGCTATTCTCACAGGTACTAAAAGCAGCGAGGAGACGTGTCTGAGAATCAAGGCAGAACAAAGAATGTTATCAGCCCTTTTTACATCATTATCTGGCAGGGAGAGAAGTCACAGCCACGATTCATATGAGGTCTTGATTTCAAAGTCTGCTGAGGTTGACAAGAGTTTGTCTTTTCCTCTTTTATCTGCCCTGACATTATTTTGCCACCTCCCTTATTAGGAATCTTTAGAGTGAAGGCTCATTACACACCGCTCTTCAAAGGTGACCTCTCTTCAGTGTTTTTAGAGCTCTGATTGCATACTCTGTGTGTCACGCCGCTACGGCAGCAACTTGTGGTATGTTGGCCCGCTGCATGTTTGCCTTTCTGTCTTTATGGATTAGATTCTGGCCAAAGGGCGGGTTGAAGGGGATGAGTCCATACAAACAGCAGCTATACTGTCACAAGACAGTTGTGACTGGCTGGTGTTTGTGCACACAGCTCTAATCAGCTACAACTAAAATGCTGTATCACCAACCCACCGCATTTGCACAAGAGACCAACTGTTGTTGCTGCTATTTATGAATGATTGATCTATTTTTGGTGCTCACGATACATACCTATGGTGCATTATGCACTATTACAACATGCTGTTTGCTCAGGTCAGTTCATTTTTATGACTTCAAATTACAACAGGAATTTTACAGAGTGGCCCAATTCATATGCAGCTATGCAGAGTTAAGCAATCCCAGAATAAGAACACGGAGAAGCAGAATTTGGCTTCTGTGCACCATAAATCTTGAAGAAACTTTCAAAAAACTACTGATTTCCTTTAAGGTAATCAGTAGTCTCACAGGTTTATATCCCCAGCAAGGAAAATAAATTGGATGCAAACACCAGTCATTAGCGTCAGATGACATTGTTGCTGGTTTTTCAGCTTTTGTAGAGCATTTCAAATTACTTAGAAATGCTCTACAAAATGTCTATGACTACGCAGATATTTCTTGAATAATTTGGAGTTATGTTCCACAGAAACATTCTCAAAGATGAATCGGTGGAGATTCTTGTTTCTGTTAAAAACCTTCAAACTCATCCATTAAACCACATGCGTCAAACTCAAGGCCCGAGGGCCAAATCTGGCCCGCTGTAGCTTTTTATGTGGCCCTCTACAGTGTAGACTAAACACTAAGTGTGATTAAATATTATCAATCATATCAATGCAGATTTTATCTGTTTACTGCCAATTTATATCAATCAATCCCTCCAGTTTTTTGAGAATTTAGTTGATGTATAATTATAGTCCATGATTTATACAGCAAGTAAATAAACAGTCACATTTTTTATTAGTCCCTGAAGGGACTGAAAAAATCTTCAATAATATTATGTAATTTTAAGAATTCATTGACATATTAACAGTGTTTTTGGTCAATAAATATAACAGAGTCCATGACGTGTAATGTTGAGTGAAAAATTATTATTTTTTCTTTCTTCAGCCATACATTCAGAAGGACACGTATGTCAAAGTCAAGGCTGAATCTGGCCCCATAAATTAATTATCTCTGGCCCCAGGATGATATTTAATTACTATTAGAAACGGGCCGTAGGCCACAGTCGCCCGCTGGCGTTTTGCACCCAGAGTGCAACAGTAGCTCGTTGAGTCACTGCAGCGTGTACACAAGCAGCTTTATTGTTCATCAGCAATCAGAGCAGAGATCAACTTTCAGGTACCCCCCTCCTCAAAAATAGCTAAATGTTTAGTGGACGCTGAAAACGGGCTTTCAAGCCAGCCGGGATGCAGAGTTCATGTTCATGTAGGTAAAAGGCAAACCTGTGTGCAGTGATGTCAGTAACACGTTACTGACGTTGGACCACTTTTTTTCAGTAACGAGTAATCTAATGTTTCTATTTCAAATCAGGTAGTCAGACTACAGTTACTTATCAAAATCACTTTGCATTACTACTTTCTTTTGTAATTAAATTTTACTTCTCTGCGGCTTGGGGAGTGTCCAAGCGACAGTATCAGCAGCGACAGAAACAAACAATTTTATTGCTGAAAAAATTATTTTGAGTTTCGCTCACCAACTATGGGAGTCTGAAATCCTATTTATAGTTTTCCAGACAATAGAAATCAGTAATCTAACTAAGTTACTTTTTCAAGGAGTAATCAGTAATCTGATGAAAGTAACTATCCCATCACTGCCTGTGTGTCTGCTGTGTGGAGACAGTTTGGCTGTAATGAAAGAATATCATCTCAGAAGGCATTATCAAACTTCTCAGAAACATGGACAAAGACAAGAATATGAACATCATAGAGCAGCACAATAATGCAGTTTCAAAGACTGAAAAAAAGAATCCTTAGTCACGTTTTCCTGTTTGAACCCGTCTTTGGTTTTCTTGGATGGTGCGTTTTCTGTATATTTTTCATTTGTGAAGGCTGGGCCTTTTTTTATTTCTTTTTACTTTTTCGTAAAAAGAAAATTACAAATTTTATAATGCATGCACTTTATGTATTTATCTTGATATTAAGAAACATATTTAGGTTTTCAAAACAATTGAATTTTTTGCTGTTTGCCTTTTGAAAATGTTTTCTCTTGAGGTTACTGACAGAGCCTAACAAAATATTGCCTTATTCTTTTAATGTTGAGAACATGCTATTTTTCTTTGAAGGAAGTTTGTTTTTGTCTGTTTGCCTGTTGAAAAATGGTTTCACTTGAAATTACTGATAGATCCATAAGAAAATATTGCTTTATTCATTAATTATTAAATAATATACACTGTATTAGGTCTTGGTTCAACAGGCTTTGTGCAATCATTTCAACATATTTTAATAAACGTAGAACCAGTCCGGCCCTCGGCTTGTAGCACATTTGGTGTTTTGGCCCTCAGTATATTTGACTTTGACATCCCTGCTGTGCTAATGATGACATAATTCAGTCTAAGAAGATTACCCGATTTAATTATGGTGCCTCAAATTTCATGCATGGTACACAGTTTGTGCTTTTAATATGTTTTTTTTTAGAAACCCCATACATTGTGAATATTATGTATTTTGGCAGGCTCATGTTCACTAAATGTATTTTTCAGTTTTACTTGGACCTCTAGCTACATCTTTACTGGTGAAAGATTTTCCAGCTGGTAAAATCAAAGTACTTTCGAATTTTCTTTTTACGAAAAAGTAAAAAGAAATTAAAAAAAGGCCCAGCCTTCACAAATGAAAAATATGCAGAAAACGCACCATCCAAGAAAACCAAAGACGGGTTCAAACAGAAAAACGTGACTAAGGATTCTTTTTTTCAGTCTTTGGCCAGTATCATTGCATTTGAGTGACCAGTGCTGGCAATTATTTCCCATCAAATGTGGAAGGAAATAGATTCATTACTGTTGTTGTTTTGACCTTGTTTGAAGCATCCAGGTGAATCACAGTCGTCTGAGCAGGATGAAATTTGACACAAGATTTGTCTTAAAAATGAGCCAGCATTTTTAGCGTGCCCTCCACTCAACATGCTACTTTTTCTTTCCACTTTTCGATATCATTTCTTGATCATATCGACTGGACTAGACTGTCCCTCAAATTTTGAGGCGGCTGCAAAGACTTGGGGTGTTTCTGTAATGAAAGCATGTATATGTTGGAAACATTGTACCTTTGAAAAACTCGTAGTTCCATATGAGGTGTGTTGTTTAAACATTGTCACATTTTTATTAATGTACGCAATGCCGAAACACAGTTTCCCCAGAAAACTTGCTGAGCCCGGTGGTCGGGACGCCGAGGCAGTCGACTGGCACTCCACTGTGTTTTTGTAGTAAAAGATGTTGAAAATATCTAAAGTAGACAGGAAATATAAAAATGTTACCGTGTTAATTCTCAACTTGACACTTTATACAGGAAAACATTGCCAGTGAAACGGTATTAAAACCCATAACTAGTCTTAAAAAAATTTAAAAAAAATATTATTAAAATGAATATCAAATTAAGTCAGCGTCTTCATAAGGCTGCGCAGCCAGAGCTAACACAGAGGGGTTTAAACTCTTACCTTGATTTGGAGTTTGCCAAATAAAAATAATTCCACACATGTGGTTGATGTAAATATCAATGCAGGTCAGCCTGTGTCCAGTTTGAGTGAAAGGAGGTGCACGATCTGCCCTGAGATCAAGCAGTTTTGATTGGTCCGCTCTCCAGCTTTAAATGCATAAACTATAAACTTATCTTTGAGGAATAAATTTACTCCGCCAGTGAAATGATAAGAACACTTGCAAACCAAATGAAATACAATATATATATATATATATATATATATAATATATATATATATATATATATATCTATATAATATATATATATATATATATATATATATATAACAAAAACAAGCAACACTTGGCTTGGCGGGGGAGCTCGTAAAGCATGGCGGGCTGCCAGGCTTATAATACACTGCTGAAATGTTTGAAATTTCTGAAGTTATAGTACATCTTTTTGGGACCAAGATAGTCATCTCACATGGGATATTTAATACCTACTGATGTGAAACTTCTACCTATTACTATACTGTAATTTGCATGAAAAATGCTTTTTTTAATTTATTTTGTATAGCCCTTATACTCCTACATATGGCCGTACTTTTATCGCACAAATTAGTTTTCTGTCACTTGCAATCTACATGAGGATCTGGATACTCTGTTGCCTTAAATCTGCAATATCCTAATAATAATTAGACCCCATTTTATTTTTTTCCACATTCCGTTTTATTTTATTTTTTCTAAATTTAAATTTTTCCATTTTCATTTTTCTGAATTCTATTTTCCTCCATATTAACCACATTTATTAACCCAAAAAAGTATGTATTTATGGTGTGTAAAGGGAAAAAAAAGAACAAATCAATAGCTAGAAGTCAAAATTTCCTGTTACTGTTTCACAAATGAATTTGGTCTCAAACCAATGTGGGTCAACAGAACATTTCACAAAAAGTGTTTCCATCTAGTTTTTTAAAGAACTCAAACATTATTGACAAAATTAATAATCTTGTTTCTAACATGAAATTAAATTTCCCTTTTAAAAATGCTAACCCTGGAGTCGAAATGAACACCATAAAAACCTGCAGACTTCCACAAGGACTTTGGTTCATTTTTATTTTCTCGTCTGAACCAATCGATATCACAATTTTGTAAAACTGTGTGTTGTACAGTGGATTCCATTTTGTTTATTAAATGCAGAAATCATAGTGCCCTAAATAAGTGTGTCAGCACTAATGGATTCAAATATGACATGAAGCTGCAAAGGGGAAGCAGTAACATCAAAGAAAATTGAGGAAAAAAAAAACAAAAACAGAAGTTAAAACTACCTGAGTGCACTGCCTTGGGCATCACCTTTGACCTCTGCTTTGTGTTTTTTGGGGATGGATGCGGACGGGTTCAGCGGGTGCATCAGGAGCCTCTGCGGCCTGGTGGACCGCCATTGTTTCACATCCTGTAAATAGACTACTGGGACACGGGGGGGGGCAACAATGGCTCCAGACAATCAAGGAGGAGAACCACACACACCAGGAGGAGAACAGGCTGAAATTAGCCCTTTGGGCTGACCTGATCTGGTGGCTGTTGCATCAGTAATGAGGGTTCAGGCAATCGTCAGTCGAAGGTTAATGAGTTTAAGCCTCAAAGACGGGCAGACAGTGGGTCATACGCTGCATCAGATAAGATAATGGTGCTTCTGTGCTCTGCTTTTCTGCTAATTGTATGCTATCTGCTTTTAATCTGTGTTTGGATGGTTGGTTGTGCATTTTTGTGAAACCTTTAGGTCATAGCCAGAAAGGTAATATTTTATTTTTAGCTTCTGAGGCAAAACGGAGAGAGATTACTTTTAACCCTCTCCAGGCAGATGTTGCACATTTGCAACAGTTAAATGCTACTTAGCTAGTCTTTGCAAGTAATTTAAGCCTGAGAGGGTTAAAATATGTTTCTTCCTTTAGGATGAAACAGATTGAGATGAGGAATGCCATAACCTAACTTTGTTGTTTATGGAGTTTTTTATGTATATAGAAATTATTTCTTCTATTTTTTATTTTTCCCTAAACTGGAAAATTGTGGATTGCTCCAGCTAAATATGCACAACACCTTGCCAGAGCTTCTGTTTTCATATGAACTGCATTCCACCCTCAGATCTTCTGCTTGAGGAAACTCTAAAGGTTCTCAATAGGATTGAGGCCAGAGGAGGATGGTGACCACACCATGAGTTTCTCCCCTTTTATGCCCATAGCAGCCAGTGACACAGTGATATTCCTTGCATCATGAGATGGTGCATTTGTCATGCTTGAAGATGATTTTGCTACAGAAGGTACAGCTCTTTTTTTGAACCATGAAAGAAAGTGATCAGACAGAAAGTCCATATACTTTGCAGAGGGCATTTTCACACCTTTGGGGATTCTGAAGGGGCTGGACCATCCAGGGTTGCAAAGCAGTTATCAATGAACAAGTCTGTTTGAAAATTTATCTTCATTTTCAGCTTTAATTGATCTCACCAGACAAACTAATCAACCCAGCTCTCTGAAATTAATTATAGTGATTCAAAGAGCCCTGACACATAATACTATCTATAAATTTAATAGCACAAGAAAAATTTTAATCTTTATGATACTTAAAGCCAATTTGCATAATAATTTGGAACACAGTGTAATAGGATAATTGTATCGCTTCCAACATCAAGAAGAATTCTAGATCCGGTAGTCTTGGGCAGGGGCGTGCAGAGACCTTTGGAGGGGCAGGGGCTCAAAGTTAAAAAAGGGTGCATTGAACAAGATCTTAAAACACTGTACAACAACATAGCAACAACCCATATTAATCAATAATTTAATTGGATCCTACTATATCGTTGCTGTCATGTGGGGACAATGCAAAGCAAATATAGTCTATTTTCCCCAACAGGTATAATGTTGCTGTTTATGCTGACAGTCCTGGAGGACTGAGTTTATTTGAGACTGTAGGTATTAAACAGGCCAAAGGAGAGAAGGTCAAAGGTTATGAAGTTATGAAATAAGCAAGTGTGTGGCCATTATACTAATTAAGCCCTAATAATATCTATTTAACCTCTAGAACAACTTGGCTGCAGACTGCTTTATAGATCAAAAAAACTCAAAGGGGTTAACGCTGTATAATTTTTTGATGTTAGCAAATCTGAGATCTAGAATTGTAAGACTGGGATATCAAGGCAAAGAAAACTCAGTAGCTGCTGGTAGGGCCCTCTAGAGAGTCAAGGGGTCCCTAGAAATGGTTTAATTGTAACACAGACCATTAATCTAAACCTGTAGCATCATTTATAGAGAATGAAAATGTCATAAAATTGTATTTAATGCATTCAGCTCAGGAAAAAAAAATATACATTTAGGATTTTATTACAAAGTTTACTTTGTTTAAAGAATCATCTTGAGAGTTTGATTGTTGTGTTACCATGGCTACAATATAGTGTAATCTTTGTGTTGGGTTTGTTCACAAATACATCACAGCAAGTAACCAATAATCAGTGATAGATTTTAAACTTGACCAATAAACCTGCTCTTCAGCTTATTAATATTTATATTTTCTTATACTGTATGTTTATTTTATTAACTCTAAATGCTCTGGGCCGAGGCCGGAGAATCTGAGACGGAAAGCGCTAAAGGAGAGCAGGTGCGCTGGCTTAGCTTGCGAGGTTAGGACCAAAACTGAAAGAGGTGACGAGACAGTGATAGGCTCGGATGAGCATTCTAGATGCTGTTAGGAACGACATCCCCAAAATAAGGCCAAGGTCAAACGATAGATGACGGAAAGGTAAAGGGGAGGGGAGTCGCTCTGACTTAGCTTGCAAGGTTAGAATCGGACAGAAGGAGATGGCGTGACAGACACAGGAGGGAAGAGAGAGAAGTGGGGACGTAGTGGAGTGAGGGATGGTAGGATGCACAAAGTGCATGGAATAGGGATTCACAGAACGCAGGGCATGGGTGCTCGGCATGGGGTTACCGGAACGCCCTGTGGCCGGAACGCAGGGCGGGGAAAGGGGTTACCGGAACGCAGGGCAGGGTATGGGATGACCGGAACACAGGGCGGGGCATGGGATGACCAGAACGCAGGGCGGGGTATGGGATGACTGGAACACAGGGCAGGGCATGGGATGACCGGAACGCCCTGTGGCCGGAACGCAGGGCGGGGCATGGGATGACCGGAACGCCCTGTGGCCAGAACGCAGGGCGGGGAAAGGGGTTACCGGAACGCAGGGCGGGGTATGGGATGCCCGGAACGCAGGGCAGGGCATGGGATGACCAGAACGCCCTGTGGCCGGAACGCAGGGCGGGGCATGGGATGACCGGAACGCCCTGTGGCCAGAACACAGGGCGGGGTATGGGATGACCGGAACGCCCTGTGGCCGGAACGCAGGGCGGGGTATGGGATGACCGGATCGCCCTGTGGCCAGAACACAGGGCGGGGTATGGGATGACCGGAACGCCCTGTGGCCGGAACGCAGGGCGGGGTATGGGATGACCGGAACGCCCTGTGGCCAGAACGCAGGGCGGGGAAAGGGGTTACCGGAACGCAGGGCGGGGTATGGGAATGACCGGAATGCCCTGTGGCCGGAACGCAGGGCGGGGCATGGGATGACCGGAACGCCCTGTGGCCGGAACGCAGGGCGGGGCATGGGATGACCGGATCGCCCTGTGGCCAGAACACAGGGCAGGGCATGGGATGACCGGAACGCCCTGTGGCCGGAACGCAGGGCGGGGCATGGGATGACCGGATCGCCCTGTGGCCGGAACGCAGGGCGGGGCATGGGATGACCGGAATGCAGGGCAAGGTATGGGATGACCGGAACGCAGGGCGGGGTATGGGATGACCGGAACGCAGGGCGGGGTATGGGATGACCGGAACGCAGGGCGGGGCATGGGATGACCGGAACGCCCTGTGGCCGGAACGCAGGGCGGGGCATGGGATGACCGGAACGCAGGGCGGGGTATGGGATGACCAGAACGCCCTGTGGCCGGAATGCAGGGCGGGGCATGGGATGACCGGAACACCTGTGGCCAGAACGCAGGGCGGGGAAAGGGGTTACTGGAACGCAGGCGGGGTATGGGATGACCGGAATGCAGGGCGGGGTATGGGATGACTGGAACGCAGGGCGGGGTATGGGATGACTGGAACGCAGGGCGGGCCATGGGATGACCGGAACGCAGGGCGGGGTATGGGATGACGGAATGCAGGGCAAGGTATGGGATGACCGAACGCAGGGCGGGGTATGGGATGACCGGAACGCAGGGCGGGGCATGGGATGACCGGAACGCAGGGCGGGGTATGGGATGACCGGAACGCAGGGCGGGGTATGGGATGACCGGAACGCAGGGCGGGGTATGCACAGAACGCAGGGCATGAGATACTGGAGGATGAGGGCCAGCTAAGGATGTTAGCTGGCACTCAGGGAGAGTGATGAAGGGATGCTGAGAAAGCCAGCTAAGGAGGGCATGGAATGATAGAATGGACAGGGCATGGGAAATATAGGAATAATTATGAAAGGGACCAGCGGAGGCTGCTGCGGGACTAGGGATGAAGGGATGTTGGATAAAAGACCAGCTGAGGATGTTACAGTGCATGAGATAATAGGATGCACTGGGCGAGGATATAAGGATGCTGGTGGATGGAGACCACCAAGGAATGCTGTGGGATAAGGGATGAGGGGTAGCTGATTAAAAGCCAGCTGGGAACGCAGTGGGGCGTGAAGTAAAGGGATGGACGAGGCATGGGATATATGTATAATATATAAAAGGGGCCAACGTGTTGAGCTCTGCTGGAAAGCGGATGATGCCATGGATGGTGGTCCTTATCAGTTTGGACTTAGATGGTGATTGGACGTGACGTGCCTTGGACCAGCGTTGATTAATCAACGGAGATGAGCAGAAGCACCGGTAGGATGATGCAGATGGGGTATGAAGTTTGAATTTGTGCCAAGGCTTCATTATATTTGTTGATGAAACTGGTATCTTCTGTATCGGAGAAAATATCCAACAACTGTGGTCACTACAGAAATAAAAAAAAACAAAATATTAAACGATAAATTATTATTTTTAAATAAAACTAAATTCATTATATTTGTCACAAACAAGAAAATAATGCAATTAAAATAACTATTGATAGAGTTGATTCAGAACGTGTGTATGAGATCAGATTTCGGGTTGTCATATAAATTTATCTGGAAACCAGATCTAGTAAAATCAAAATCAGCTTAAAGTGTTGCTGTTATGAAGGCAATAAGATGTTCTGGACTACAAATTTATTTTTATTTTGCATCATATTCTGATACCACATCTGACATACTGTCTGGATGTTTGGCGCAATACATACAAAACTAATTTACAGCTGCTGTACCAAAAAACTAAAATAAATCCATTTGAATATTGTAAAAAGTGGGATATTGGGAACATACAAACTTTTGATTTTCTAAATCAAATGTACTCAAATTCTGGGACCTAGTAAAATTCAAACTGCGTAATGTATGTTAAAAGTAATAAATCATCAGCTTTCAAACAATATTCAAAAAATGTTTTGTTACACAGAGGCTCTTATAATTTAAGAGGAGAAGGGAATTTAAAAAAACAATGTATTAGAACAACCAAACAAAGTTTTTGTTTGTCAGTGTGTGGAGTAGATTTGTGGAATGGACTAAATGATGAGTTCAAAAAGTACATATATAAACCAGTTTAAAAACAGCTTAAAAATGAGTTTGAAATATGTTTAGGATGGGTGTTTCAAAAATCAAAAATAATATTGATAATATTGAAAATATAAATAATTGTACATTTATGGATGAGAAAGTGCGATTTAAGTGTCATTCAATGTTAAAATAATTTAAGAGTTTATCTGGTGTTTAGAGATTTAAATGTTTGTAGGTTGCGTATGAGAGAGGCAGGAAATCAGAGGTTTTAATGAAGCTGGAAAACTTTGAGTAACTGAAGTGATAGTTTGCCAGAATGAAAACATATATTTTCTGTGTTAAAGGAATTTCCAACTGGGAGGACTGGTCCCTGTGTTTAGTTTGACATCTTCCTCTCGTGAACCAGTGTATTCGCAGGTTTATGAATTAAACGTGGGTGTAGCAGGAGAATCAAAAGACAAGGGGTTAAAAATCCTTCATTCGTTGTTTTTTTCTGTTCAAGCTTTATTTTCCATTATCTCTTAGCCTATTGCCTATTTTCTTACCCTAGAATGTGTTTTTCACTCTGTGCTTCTACTTAATTGTTTGAACATTGTTGTTCAGATTTTACTACTATACTAACTTTCCCTTCACCCTTTTTCCTTCCCCTGCATGTGATCAGGCTGGATGAAGTGGGCTGTTTTGGGAGTTCAGTAGGGCTGCAGCACTTCTGTTGTGGTTTGTTCACGTTATCTTCAGCAGAGAGTCTGCAGATCAGAGGTGAAAAAGCTCTTTGTTCAGGGACATGTTTTCCACCCGGAGCTGTTTTTTTGGTTTGTGTTTAAACACAACATATTTGTCTCTTAAATGTGGTATGTAAACTGGTAACATCCTCTGTGGAGGAGTACAGCATATTTGTTGAATCTTGTGACAACAGCAGAAGAGAAGATGTTGAACATCCAGCAATTACACTATGGATATGAAAACAGTCAGATTTGTTTTTTAATCATAAAGAACAGCTGACTAGCCGTTTGTCTTCTACCTCAATATTCAGTTCTCGACAACATAAGACAATATGACCAATACAGACTATAAATGATGAACATTTTTCCTGGGATAATTTCAGGAGAACTTCTCAAGTAAAATCTAGTTATTTCAAATAAGTAAAATATCAGAAAAAAAAATGTAAAAAAAAAAAAAAAAAGAGGAAGAAAGCAAAACAGAAGTTTGACTGGTAATCTTGTACCTATTTGTAAGTCAGTCAGCTGACCGGCAGTGTGCAGTAATTATTGGAAGTGCACTAATTGGAGTCTTTTGGCCACGCATCGATCTTTAAAAAGCCTGACTCTGTTTTTGGCTGATGTTGATTTTTTTTTTTTGACTGAAATGTTGATAAATATAGAAACAAAGTTGGCAAGTTGTCAACAGTGGAGTGAGTATTGTAGGAAAAGTGTCAGTCGGCGCTCTCACACTTCAGAGTGAAATGGGACATACAGAACATGCCAGCCAATCACTGGCCTCCCAAAACTAAGTGGATTTCCTTTCCAATTATTATGGGGACTTCAAACCCTTGGAATGGTATGATGAAAAATTTGAGCAGTTTTAAAATTGTCCTTTGTTGGTTTGCCTCACTTAATTCACACTGCTGAACCAGTTTGTTATATCTTCAGGCTCCTGACTAAGCAACAAAGCGTCTCTTTGAGCCTCGTGGGCTGGGCAACTTCTCCAGCTTCATTTTTAAGTGATCAGGCTACTGAGTTTCCTGCAGAAAACTTGCTAACCCTGGTGGTCGGGACACTGAGATGGTCCACTGGTGCTCCACCATGTTTTTGCCAGTGAAACGGTATTTAAAGCCACAACTAATCTTAAAAGCAACAAATAAAAAATACAATTAGAATGAATATTGTTTATTTGCCCTTCTGTTTAATCCAAATTCAGTCAGCGGCTTCATAAGGCTCCCTAGGGGTTCAAATGCCAATATTTTAACACAGACAATAAACAAATGACACATAAATGTAACATTTTTTTATTGAGATTATCAATGCTGCTAAATTTGATTTAATGGTTTCAGCATACATAGATTAAAATATTTTAAATTGTTTAACATTAAATCTAAGATTTTAAGGAGCTGGCAAGTTTATTTTGTAAATGTTCAAAGAACAATATTCATTGATTGTTTTGTTACCATAAGTACAATTTGATGCTGAGAGTTTATCTTTGAGTTTGAGCTCTGTTTGTTCACAAATGCAAATTAGTAAACACAGAAGCTGTTAGAGGTGCTGATGATTTTAGCAGCAAGAGGGGCCCCTAAGTCAAATTCTGCTCCAAACCTCATACAGCCTTGGACTGGCCCTCCATGATAATTAAAACCGCTGCACTGAGCAGAGATGCACAACAGACAGAGATTTAATTGTTGCTTCTAATGTGGATTCAGTAGCTCCTCCATTTCCAGTTTGTTGAGGTTTTAATAAGCTCACAGTAACTGTTTTGGTTGCTCAAGTTTATGCGACAAGTTTTTCTGATCCCCGTGTGGCTCCGCTCACTAACTGGCTGACTAAGTGGACAAAGCATTTGATATGATTTGGTGCATGTGTAACTAAAAAGAATAATACTAAAAAGAATAATATCGTAATGTAAAGCCAGCATGATGGGTGACTAACCTCTGGCTCGCGCTAGCTAGCGCCAACCACATCATGCATGTTCGTGTATGGATGCATCTCAACAAGCTGGGGTGCATGCTGAGATGTAAACACCGCACATAATTCTTCATTCACAAAGATAAATTATTCTCATTCTCAGCATTCTCTGAAAGCTATTCCTGCGGTTCACATTGAGCTGCAAAATCAGAGCTAATGTGGAGGGGTTTATAGTTTAAACTCTCACCTTGATTTGGAGTTCAAAAAAGAAAAATAATTCCACACTTGTGGTTGATGTAAATATCCATACAGGTCATACTGTGTCCAGTTTGAGTGAAAAGAGGTGTGCGATCCGCGCTGAGATCAAGCAGTTTTGATTGGTCCACTCTCCCGGCTTTAAATGCATAAATGATGAATTTATCTTTTAGGAATAAATTTACTCCGGCAGTGAAATGCTCAGACCAACAGAGACACTTGTAATCCGAATAAAATATAAAATAAAAATATGTATTTATTATTATTATTATTAATTTTTCTAAAAACAAAAGTAAATATTGTTTGGACTGGCAAGGGGCTAGTAAAGCATGGCGGGCTGCGAGGCTTATAATACAAAACCTTGGGCTACATTCCACAGACAATTCTACATGTCCCTTTGGGAACTGCTGTTGTTACATAAATTTTTGCTGGAGCTCCAACGCAGGTTGCTGCTTGTTTGAAAAAGATGTAGTGGGGTACCCTTGCAGGGTGACGTCATGTTTTCCACCACTTGCTCTGCTGCTTGGTCATTTTCTGACCGCTGTCACCAGATGCATGTGCTACCGGATCATCATTCATGGTGGTGAACAGTTGAGGGAGGCCAGAAATGTTTGTGTAATCTCCTAATTTGTTGGGTTAGGATGCAGAAGTTTCTGAATTGTTTGTCTCTTTGAGTTTTCACCTCCGACTGGGAACGGGTTTCATAACAAAGACAAAAACAGAGAGAAAAATGGATCTGCATTTTTAAAAATTCATAGAGATCTATTTATTGGCATGTTTGCTTGGGTGAAAACAGAGTGAGAATGCATATTTTAATGCATTAACATAAAAATATGTGAACGCAATCTTTAAATCGTTTTGATCATGTTAAACCAAAGTTTGAACAACTTAAGACTTAACAGAAAAACAAAAACAAAATCTGCATGGTGTAAAACCCAAGGTAACACCAGGCACAAGGTATGATTAAACACTTTATGAGGCCTTAGAGCAACACTGAATTAAGCAGATGAAATGATAATCACTCTAATGTTCATCTTCAAGTGGCTTTTCATTCCCAAAGTAATCTTTTTTTTTCAATTCAAATCGTCTTCCGTTCATAATAGTTTCCTCTCAGTGGAATATCCGTTCACCATCCTCGATGCTGGACTCCAAACACGTTTATTCATGTATGTTTCCAAAGTTCAACTTTTGCTTCATATGTGTTTCTCAGTTAGAATCACATGGTGACTAAAAACAAACACAGGATTCACAAGTCTACTTCCTGTTTGTGTCTGTATAATAATACAGACTTCAAGCGTTGTAGATGACATTCATTAGTCAACAAATTCTTTTAACGTGATGAGGAAAATGACGTCGTACAAAAAAATACTTGCAGACTGTTTTCGGCGCGCTCATTCTGTCTTTTCCTTGATTTGTGAAACTTTTGCCTCCCTGGGAGCTTGGCAAACATCTGCCGACACTAAAAGACTTTTCTTCCTCATACCAAGTGAGTCTGGAGCGAGATGTACAAATATATAAACCCAAATTAGAAGGGTTTTTTTTTTTTTCAATTTTGGCCTTAATTGAAATATTTATTTGTTTTAAAAACTTTTAGTTATGGTTTTATAAATTCCATACTGTTTAAGAATATGATGTCAAGAAAAACAAAGGAATTTTAAAATAATGTCAAAAGTTTTTTGTTTTTTTAATTATTATTATGTGTCATGTTTTCCAGACTGATCTCTTTTTACCAAATTAAAAATGAAAGTTGTCTATGATCTTAGCTTTATTTGTATATGGAGTCCATGGTTCTATCCTTCATGAATATCTCCATTACCAAGTCGTAAAAACAATCATTATTTTTTAAAGTTTGCCTCATTGTGCCTAAGTAAGTGCTTTTTATTTATTGTTATTTCTTGAGTTTTATTTTGAATGTTTAAAACATTTTCTCGTTCCAGTGTGTAGTGTTCATTACTAAATTAAAGTCTATTGGTCTTGGGAGAGTGACCTTATGACATTATCAATTTATTACTTGAAAATGATCCCAATTTAAAACTATTATTGTTTTAATAATTTATTCTCTAGCAAAATTTGTTATTGTGACAGGGCTCTGGCTTGTTTAGCTGAAGAAGAGAAACGGTGTCAATTTGTATGGTATGAAAATTGTATCAGATATCAGCCCAAATGTTCATAGGTGTGCATTCCTAATTGAAACAGCCAATTTATAAGTTCTGTAATTTGACCCTTTAAATGTTGAAATTATGCTGAAAACAAATTCATAGGTCAATCAAGTGAAGACCTATCCTATTATCATATTTTAGTTTTCTGAGGCACGTCACTAGGTGGAACGTTTTCCTCCAAAACGTTGACCTGTGAAGTAGCATCTGGCTGGATCCAACTGAACTAGTTTCTAAATAACTCAATCTCGAAAATAAAAAAAAAAGTTGCTTGAACAGCAAAAGCGTACTGACAACCAGAAATGATTTTCATGTTATCACCTGTAAGGTAACCAGTGGATCGGCACGTGTGACTGATGCTGCAGTGACGCTCTGAAGCGTCATTTTGTGTTGATGCCTGTTGAATCACGTGATGATTCAACAGGCATCATGCTGCACTGATTCTAGCCTGCAGCAGTGTCCAAACTGCAAATCCTCCAAACAGTGAGGGTATTTAGGCTTGATTGTTGTTAAACGATGCTAACGAGTCAGAAGTCTGTAACCATCAACAGAACACAACTTTATGAATGATGCAGGCAGACATTAAACTTTGAAGTGGACTGTCACAGACCAATGCTTTATTTTAACATGCCTTCTTCCTGTGTGTGTTTGTGGCACAGGAGCACCTCAGAGCGGCGTAAGGAGAAGTCACGTGATGCGGCGCGCTGCAGGCGGAGCAAAGAGACAGAGGTGTTCTACGAGCTGGCCCACCAGCTGCCCCTGCCTCACAGCGTCAGCTCCCACCTGGACAAGGCCTCCATCATGAGGCTGGCCATAAGCTTCCTGCGCACACGCAAGCTGCTCACCACAAGTACATTCACACAAACTGCTGTTACACGCATTTATATACAGGTGGAAGTTGCAGAAAGGGAAACATGCAAACACCCTAATTGTATGCGACTTATGGTCAACCCATGTTGGACGGCTCCTACGGATCCTCCTCTATTTGTAAGATTAGAACCTGAGGAAATTCAACAAAAGCAGCAGACTTATTTTTCTTCTGCTTTTGGTGTCTCAGAACAAGATGTGAGGGAAAACAAATTAAACACCTTGCAACATCATTGGTCAATGTCATTGGCTTTTTTGTTTTTTTAAGGTTTGTTTTTCTCTAACTCTGTGAGTTCAGCTAACCCAGCAGTGGGAAGCTAGGCTTCAGTCTGCGGCGCTCAAAGGAAATAAAACGTCCAATTGTTTATTTAACAATCTGCTGTTGGTTTCTTAAGGACGTTAGTTGGAAAGGTTTAAACAGATTGAGATAACTGTCATTCGATCATTTGGGTACAAGAAAGAGAAAAGAATAAATGGAAATTGAGTTTGGTACCATGATAAAAAAATATATATATCATTTATTGTTTGTCTCCACTTTTTAATTATACTCTTTCACACTGAAGCTCAATAAAATGCACTTAAATCTGCTATTGTATTGTGACACTACATGAAAAATAGTTCACACATTGTGAATACTTTTACACTGCAATATCCTAGTTCAACTTTTTTGATTTATTGCTAAGGTGTTTTTTAATATTTGATATATATTTCCATCTAAATTAATTAATACTCTTGAAACCATGTCTCACCGTTGAACAATTTCCAGCAATATACAACCTAAATACTCCATAGACAGTTATATTTAGAGTGATAAATGTTTTTTAACATAAGTCAGATGCCTTTTTAGAGAAGTGGTTTCCTGTACTTAATGATGCCAATTTTGTACAGCTCTAAACAATAACCAGCAGCTCAACAATTCACTCTTATAACAACATGTCAGCAAAACAGGAAATTGTTTTGATTTACACAAGAGCTTCATGTTATCTATAAATCTTTATGGCCATGTTTAATGTGCCATCATTCTGCTCCTATGTGCCTGTCCATGTTCTGTTTGTGTAATGAACTGCTTTGCATTGTGTGCAGAGGATACAGGCGATGCTTTCTTAACAAAAAGCCATCACTGCTTCCCATAATTTGATTTGTTCACCTTCATTAATCAAGAAGGGAATTAAATTACATTAAGAAGGAGTAAATCACTTTGACATAGAAGTAATGGAGAAATTACATTTCATGGAAAGAAACGTTTAAATTATTTTAACACCGTTATAAATAGCAGCCAGAATATATGGTAACTTTTTTTGTGTCGTCATAGGTCAATTTTATTTTACTCCTGACCTGAGCTTCATGGAGCCTGTGAATAATTACACAAATGTAATTTCTTGGTTTACTGTTTTTAATAAATTTATAAAACACAAAAAAAAAACTTTCCACATTAACATAGCAGGATATTTGCATGTAAATCTTTGCGGAAAGAGTTTATTTTCATACAACTCGTATTAACACTCAAAAAATAACTGAATCCAGCCAAAGCTACCTCATGAGGGTATGGCAACATTTCTAACATTTTTCTTAGGTTAAGCTTTAGCTAATAGCAACGTTAGTATAAACCTAACAGTTTGATGTCGGTGTGTGATTTGTAGATTCTTAAAGGGCCTTTCTAAAGTGCTGGTACAATGATGACATAAATGTGACAAACGTTTGTCAAAGTTATCAAGATTAGGATTTGTGTCTAGAATTCTGAAGAAAGATTAATTTGGAATAAGACTGTAGCAAAAAAAATTAAAAATGAAGTGCTAATACGTTCCAGATGTAGAGCATCACAGCTGTAATCCTCCACTTGTGAAAGCCAATCTGTTGGGTTCAGCTTGGTACTGTGACAATAATTCTGAGTGCTACACTGCCAAGAGGACACAAATAAAAATAAATAAGTAAAGATACCTGCTTTTGAACCCTCTGCTGGCAGTCAAACATCGGGGCGCCATGCAAAACTTGTTGAATTTTGAATTACAACGCAATTTAACCATCTTAATTTAAGTTTTCTGAAATTCAAGTTCAATCACTACGTTGATTACAGGAACTTTTTTAAAGAAGGAGAAGGAGGAGGTGGGGGGGAGAGAGGTGAGCAGGAGGAAAGACGAGAAAGTGGAGGAGCGAAGGCGATGAGGGCAGAAAGAAGTGTGAGAGGGCAGGAGAGGGCAGGAGAGGGCAGGGGAGGGCAGGAGAGGGCAGGGGAGGGCAGGAGAGGGCAGGAGAGGGCAGGGGAGGGCAGGAGAGGGCAGGGGAGGGCAGGAGAGGGCAGGAGAGGGCAGGGGAGGGCAGGGCAGGGGAGGGCAGGAGAGGGCAGGAGAGCGCAGGAGAGGGCAGGAGGGCAGGGGAGGGCAGGGGAGGGCAGGAGAGGGCAGGAGAGGGCAGGGGAGGGCAGGGCAGGGGAGGGCAGGAGAGGGCAGGAGAGGGCAGGGGAGGGCAGGGGAGGGCAGGGGAGGGCAGGAGAGCGCAGGAGAGGGCAGGAGAGCGCAGGAGAGGGCAGGAGAGCGCAGGAGAGGGCAGGGGAGGGCAGGAGAGGGCAGGAGAGGGCAGGAGAGCGCAGGAGAGCGCAGGAGAGGGCAGGAGAGGGCAGGAGAGCGCAGGGACATCCAACCGATACAGCTGCTGATAGCGCTATCGTGCCGCTCTGATTACTGCTGATGAGGGCAGATACCGGAGAGGAAGCAGAGCTCTACCCATCGTTCGGCTGCTGCTGGCGCTATCCCCGCTAGCCATAACAGCCGACCGCCGTGGCGCCAAACGAGCCGCCGAGCACGCTCGCACACCGCGCGCGCTGCAACATCCGCGGCTGTCTGAGCTGCGCGTGCAGAGAAAACACCTGGTTACGTAACATGAAGCACTTTGATGAGGAGGAGCTGTTTGACTCACCTGGCTTACACAGGGAACCTGTTTGAAATAAAGTCTTTAACATTTGTTGCGTTTTAGTTGAAAGTTTTATCCAAGTGAATAATAATAATATAAAAAAAAAAATTCTGAAGTAAATTTAACCACTTCTATTTGCATAAAAAATTAATCGGAATCTGTTTCATCAAAGTAACATTATCAGTTGTGTTTCCTTTGACAACTGGACAACATTTCACAAATAAATTTGCTTAATAGAAACACGGCACTTTTGAAAAAACTCGTCTGTAAAATGTTTTGGCGCTAGGATGAGGTGGAATTTTATTTTTTATTTTTTGGTGTATCACGAATCAGAGATGGAAACACTTTTTTCCCATCACACGGGTCACATGAGCAGCACCACGGTGCAAACCACGAAGAATATGACAGGAAGTAGTTGGAAGATGACGGTGGCTTGTTTTCTAATTACTTATTGGTCATGTGGGCTTTTAATTGCATTTCTTATTTAATGGAAACAACAAAATTGTGAAATTGTGCTTTTTTTATATTTGTGGAATGTTGACAAAGTTTTGCACACATTTGTAATGTAAACGCAGCTAGTGATTAAACTCATTGCCTCTTTTCAGAAGCAGGCAAACTGGCCATGCTGTTTTTTTTTTTTTCCATCCAACAGATTTGCTTTTTTCTTAATTTAATTGGACAGAATATACATCATATATGCACAAGAGTTTTGAAATTATTTATCATTGCTTCATTTTAAACCAGATAAAAATATACAAAAATATACTTTTAGAAATGTTATGTAATTTGTTGCACTTGTAGCAGTTGCGAAATGGATCACACAGGACTCAGGATCTGCATCAGTTTATTCATGGACATGGCACACACAACCAGTCAGATCCCAGCAGCTCTACACACAGTTTGGAGGGAAAACTTCAAACAACTTTAAAAGGCAACAGTTTAATTCTAACTGAACCTAAACTTTTTTTTGTTGTTGTTTTTTTTAAGACACATAAATTAACATTATAATTTATGCTGCACAAAAGTGTGAGAACAGTTATGAACATCATAAACATCACTAAGAGTGGGGGTAGCATTAGCACATCTTACCAGCAGCTGTGTAGGAAGCTTCTGCCTGGCTGCTGCAGTTACTTCACAGAACCCACTCTGTGCGACATCAATAACCGCCCTCCCAGAACAACAGCAGGAACCAAAAACAACAGACATGTCATCTCAACAAAAAGAATGTTTTGAGAAGGTTCATAATAATCATAAAAAAATAAATGAATAAAATCAGCTCTGCTACACACTTATCTTTTTAAGGATTTTTAGTATGTTTTTCTGTCTTTGGTGTGAAATCCAGAAATATGAGCCTGAGTCCCCTATTGATAACATCAAGAAACCTTGATGTTATCAAGGCCTCCTGATGTCAGGAGTTAGCGACACACCCTTTCATATTTTCTGCAATTTTCTGCTTTGTGTTACACTTCTAAGCACAATCTCCTTCCTACCGATGTACTGTGCACACAGCAGCAGTACAAATGTCATGAAAGAAGTGGGAGTTATCCGTTTTGCAGCTGTGTGTCAGACTCCGCTCTGCAGCCCATTATTTTCAAATGAGGTCGATTATGCAACCAAAAAACAACAGAGCAGAGAAAAAGTGCAGCTCTGTCCAAATGACTGGTGATCACGGCTAAGTACAATATGTAGGTCAAAGGTGGCACTTACTCTTTGGATCTGGGTCCCAAAGAACTCTGCTCCCACAGAGCAGAGTTCTGCACGAACCGGGCCTGGATCCAAACTTGATCCCCAATCCTCACCGGGAGCCTTGGGAAAGGCTCCCCTCTTATCTCAGGGAAGCACAGAGGAGGAACTGCAAGCTTCCCACCCTCCACCCCACCAACTACTGGGCTTTGTTCAGCTTGAAGCTGCTGTCCAAGCATGCACACACACATACACAGTTGTGCTAGAATTGCTTTTTTTAATATATTAATTATCTTTGTAAGGAAACCTTGAGGACAGACTGGAGTCTCTCTGTGTAAATTTTGTATTTGAAAGTAATTGCTTAATATGTTATCTGTTCAAGACTGGACGATCTCAATTTGGTTGCAAAAGGGGAAACAAACCTATTGCTAAGATTTACGCCAATGCCAGTTCTGATATCAACAACCAGTGACAGAAATAATCTCTTCTCTGCTCCCAGGCCGCAGCAGCTGTGACAGCGAGGAGGACAGGCTCATGGACAATCTGTACCTGAAGTCTCTGGAGGGCTTCGTCACAGTGGTAACGTCAGATGGCGACATGATCTTCCTGTCCGAGAACATCAACAAATTCATGGGCCTCACGCAGGTATACAAGTGCTGTGAGAGAATGGCTTTTTGCTGAATCAGACTGACACAGAAAATGAAGAATTATTAGAAGAATAAACAAACACTAATATCACACTCACACTTTATTTATTTTTGTTTCCAATTTGACTAAATTCGGGTTAAGCATTTACAAAAACAAGAGTTCCATTCTATAAAAAACAAACTTAAGTTTCTGTGGAATAGTCCTGCTTTGTTGCTTTCATAAAAGGCTATATATATATATATATATATATATATATATATATATATATATATATATATATATATATATATATATATATATATATATATATATATTTCTTATTTTAGTTAAGAAAGCTGCTATTAAGCTTTATCACTTGCTTCTAAAGCCAGGTCTGATTCAACTGATACATCTGCTGTCTCCAATAAACTCCATTCTAAATGGTGCTGACCACATTTCAATATGAGGCAGTTTGCTTAAATGGTTATGTTATAACATTAGCATGTTTGCTCTTGGTTTTGATTTGACTTGTTGATCATTCTCCACTTCATTTCACTGTGGTTTTCAGTAATTACATGCAGCAAAAATGTGTAGAAAAAGTTTTTATTGTTATGACTGAACTTGCAAAATACAGCTGCACAGATTACTGGCTCGTGCTGTAGCTCCAACTGCCAAAAAATCAGTGTGTACAACAACATCAGGGATTAGTTTGAGTTTAGTCTGACTAATTATTTAGCAATGCATTAAGAATAACAGTCAGAAAGTGTATCAATATGAATTAAGACAAAACTAAAAAGCCGAAAAACCTTGATTACATTTTTGCTTAAAATGTCTCCAATGACTTGTAAATATGTATTTTGTGATTATGTATTACTATTATTTTAATAACTAGAGAATATTAGCTCAGGCCAACAGAAGACTTCCCTGCAAGGTGTCACACTAACCCTAACCCTTCACTGTGTGAAGTGCTTGTGAGGTCAGCTCTGTGTGCGCTACAGACAGGACAGTTTCAACTTTAAACATTTTTCTTCTTTTCTTGAAAAAAACTTTAAAACCAAATCATCCAAGAACGGAAGTTCATTGTGTGACTTCTGAGCATCTGAAGCCACATGTTTCTGTTTTGGTGCAAACAAGCCAGATTTCTGGAGTTGACATTTTTCTTTTTGTTCCTCACACTAATTATCACACAGTTCTTCCAATGTCTTTATTACAAAATTTATCACTGCTGCTGGCTAATCAGAACAGCTAGTAACATTATTTATATTGACCTAGAGTGTGTGTCACCCCTGTGACAAGGTGGCTTATAATAATGAATATCTGAGGAGCACATCCAAATTTGTAAAGTAGTGCAATGCCTTCATTCTTTCTTGCATGACTGCTGTTTAATTTCCTAATAAAACAGCAAAGTGTAGGCATGTTCACTTGTTTCACTTTCATTAAAATAATGACAGTCAAAAACTTATTTTCAAATTTATAAAAGTGTATTTTAAAAATACGCTTTTATCAGATTACAGTTCAGATTACATAATTTACACAATAAGCAGTACACAGTAAACCCAACAGAATAAACCTTCATAGAGGCAAATAAAGTGATGAACAAAAACATTTTATATTCTAAAAAAAATAATATTTTGGAGAATTAAATAGTATAACTGTTTGCCTCACAAAACATGAGTTGAAGACTTTTTATGGTTGCAGTCTTCAACATATTCACCTCTTACTCTATCTAGCTGATGTTTTTGTGAGAGCAGATTAGTTGAATTGCTATGTTAATGCTAGCATATTTCCTTTATGTTTTGATCTGAATTTTGATAACAAATTGATAGCAAATCAAAATGAGGTTACATTAAATTACAGGGAGCGGTTCCCTTGCTTTTTCACTTATAGCATTAATTAGCCTAAACAATGATTTGTATATCCCATTTAGAAACAGACTTCTTTAGAAATCTGTTAGAAATTTCACGTCTCACTTGTAAACCATTTTCATGGTCCTTAGACTAAAGGTGTTTCCATATATTTATGTCTATATATAACATGAATCACAAATCCTTTAAAAATCCTACAATCAGAAAAAAGATGGCACTACATTTAAGCACCAAGTGTTTTATTCAAAATTGTTTGTGGACAGGAAATAATCTTAGATTGTTCACTTCTAATTCTGAAGAATCTTCATTCTGTTTTTTTTTTTTTTCAGGTGGAGCTCACAGGTCACAGCATCTTTGACTTTACCCACCCATGTGACCACGAGGAGATAAGAGAAAACCTTAGTCTGAAGTCAGCAGGTGAGCAATCAATCTTACCAACCCACATTACAGCTGTCAGACATTTTTACATAAACAAATATCACGCTTATTCTGCTTGATTTTAATCTAACAATAACATCATATTTTTATACAATTATTAAAGCTTTGTGTAAGCTCACCATCTGAGCATTAGTTATTCCACAGAAGCAGATTTGTAGTTATTTGTGAGGTAAAGTACACAGCTATATTTTTGATTTGTAGTTTGAAACTAATGGAGATGTCTTGGAGGCATGATTAAACATCTAATTTTCATTAAACTTCTGGATGGATGGATGGATGGATGGATGGATGGATGGATGGATGGATGGAGGGAGGGAGGGAGGAGGGAGGGAGGGAGGGAGGGAGGGGGGGAGGGAGGGAGGGAGGGGGGGGGGGGAGGGAGGGGGGGGGGAGGGAGGGAGGGAGGGAAATTTGAGTGAAACAAAGTTCCCCTTGAGTCAAAACAAGGGAACGTAACGCAGATCCATGCATTACGTGAATCTGTGTTACGTTAGATCCACGTAAAGCAAGGATCAAATACATGCATTATGTGATTAGATCCATACAACACATTTTTCAACACACCAGCATATACAGCCAGTTACAAGAGTGTCACAGTAGTCGTGTAATTTGAATGAACCATTTTCAATGGTGGAAATCTGTATAACTGCAAAACAGCTGAAAAGTTGTGTATATCTGTTGGGAATGGAAATACACATTTCTATAGGTTAGGAAACCTGTGAATGACTAAATAAATGCAGAATTCTGCTCTTTTACCTGGAAACCAGGGCAGTATAAGCACACATCAGGGTTAATGTTTGAGCAAAAAATCACCAGATTTAGTGATGCTGCGCTGCTGAATTGGAAAAAAATGAGACTTTGCCAACTGCAGGCAAGATCACAAAAAGGGATGTACATCTCAATGGTTGTAGATCCTTTTTTGTGTGGCTTTTCTAACATGTGGAAGCTTTAAAAACAACAGATTTTAAGGGGAAACAAACTATTTTTTATTCTGTAATTATGATTGGTTACTTCTCCTGCTTTGTGGCAGATCTACTAAGCCATATGAAAGCATAAATAATGTTAGTTGTCACAAGATGTGTTAGTATGCAGAACTGGTGGACCTTTAAATCAATATCCTGAAGAATGAGCTTTTAAGTTATAGTATTTAACGGTGGATTTTGCATTTCTGATCAATGCTCGCTGGTTGAAGAAGCTTGGGGGAAAGTGCCATGAAATGAGATATGATCCTAAAATTCACAGTAGTCTGGAGCAATAATGGAGCCATCGTCATCCTTATCCTTTGAGCCCTATCAGGGGAACTGATTGCAAATCTTGCCTCTTCCTAAGCAGTAAATAAAACCCATGTGTTCGGCCTTTCAGCCTTTTAATCTTCTCTCAGAGGCCCTTAGCGCTTTCATTTCTACTCCACAAGACCACACAAAGTCACATAACTAGCTGAGAAATTTCTAAAACTTTCCCATCACTGTTGACTCAAAAAGGAGCTTCAAAAAATATAAATGTGATCGACCTGTCAAAAAGATATGGCTCAAAAGACTCATAATATGTTAAAGCAAGACAGACCCAGAGTTTTATAGAACTTTGTAAGCAAATAATACATAAAAGAATAAACATTTAAATAATTAAATGTTGGACAATGTTGAGTCAGGCTTTGAAGAAATTCAACGACTGTGGCTGCATTTTGGTAAACTGATATAAAAACAATGTTGCATAACCTTCAATATAGTGCAATTGAAAAGTATTTACATTCATTGAGATTTTTCAGATAAAGTTACATTATAGCCACTCATTTCATTGAGAATGTCATGTAATGTGTCATAGGGTATGTCTTTGCTAACTCTTAACATCTGGAAACATTCTTATTCACAAAACAGCTTAAGCTACTTTAGGTTGGTTGGAGAGCATGTGTTAGCATCCATGCTTTGATTCTCAGTTGGACTGAACTGGATTTGGACTGTTCTAACATGTTGCAAATATTCAATTGCCGTTTTTGGTAACACTTTGACTGGATGTGCATAAGACTGACACGACATTGTCATAAACATTACATAACATTTGCCATGAACATGAATGAGTCTTAATGAAAGTTTATGACTGTTATGAAGTGTCATTCGGTAAATAACTTTTAATGCAAAGTTGCATTAAAAGTCCATTAAAATTACAAACTTTGAATTATTTGGTAAGTAATGAAACTTTTAATGCAACATTGGCACTTTTGATTGATTTTTAATGCAACTTTTAAAGCAACTTTGCATTAAAAGTGTCTTAATTTTCCGAGTGACACTTTATGACAAGTCATAGATATTCATAAAGACTCCTTCATGTTCATGATGTTATGTCATGTTTATGACAATGTCATGTCAGGCTTATGGACACCCAGTCAAATAGTGTTGTCCGTTTTCTTCTGTATGTTTATGACTATCTGCATTTCCATAAAAATATGCTCACAACAAATGTTTTGGGCACAAAATACAATTTTGTTCTGCTAATTGTTTTTGTGAAAATGTGTGGAAAATGGTGGTGACAAATGTAAACACCTATATGACATATATATTTCAACCACAACCCTAGAGCTCACCAACAGCCATCAGAGGAAACATTGGAGCAACGAGTCATTTACACATGGGAACTGCTCTATAACTTGTATACAAATGTGTTTTTTGGACTTTGTAGTCGGTGGTTTTACAGAAGTGATGGATTCAATTCTTTGGACAACTTCTTGGACAATCGATTGCTGGATTGTCCAAGGAGGTTTGTGCTTACAAATGAACTAATTGCAGCTGCAATCACACTGGTGACTCATGTGATGCAAAACAGTGTTTCCATTGCAGTTTGGTAAAGCAAAAAATTGACATGGCTGAAAAACCACCTCACCCTAACGTAGAAACATTTTATCAAAAAATGTGTTCCATTCAGTAAATTTATTTTCGTAATTTCAATTTTCACAATTTCATGACCTGCGAACTTACTTCCATGGCTTGAGTAACTTGGAGCGTAAAACAGGTTTTTTTCCAGCTCTGCCTGTTCTTTAACTGCATTCATCTAACAATAAACTCTAACCTGCTAATATTCAAGGACAGCCTTGCCACAGCATAATGCTGCCCCCACCATGTTTCATCCTGGAGATGGGATGTTCAGTTTAACACCACACATAACATTTTGGATGTTGACTTTGGTCTCGTAAGCAGAGCAGGCTCCTCCTCCACATGTTTGATTTGTCCCCTATATGGCACATAGCAACCTGCAAACTGGACTTTTCATCACTTTCTTTCAACAATGTTCTTCTTGTTGTCAATATTGCATAAAAAAATATATTAGTAAAGTGTTTGACAAACGGCTTCTTCCACCTGAGCCAGGGATCTTTGCAGTTTGAGTGAACAACAAACAAGGTTTGCTGTTGTGCCACACTGTTTCCTTTTCTTTGTGAGGTATTTAATGATTGGCATAAAGTTTGTAACGCTCAGGAGTCTTAACTTAATTTGCAGGTTTAGACCTGTTGTTCTGAGCTCTGGATTAAAGTAAAGAAAACTCACAGCAGTTTCATTGTTGCATAACGATAGGGTTAGGGCGTTGCATAATCCTGTATTTTTAATAAACAAACGTCCAGTAAAAGGATGACAGAAGGTCAGAGGTTACATACTGTAGAGTGTAACTTAAAGACAGATACAGCATTCTTTGTAGTTTCAAAGATCTACAAGAGCATTCTTTGTAGTTTCCTTGGACTGAATCAAATGAAAAAGAATAAGAAGTAGTCGTGTTTTGGTGAGGAAAGATTCCAGTATGTCTGCACCAGAGATTTGACTCACACAGAAGGTTTTCTGCTTACTCTCCAATCAGAGAGTAAGCAGAATATCATTTGTTGGTGAATGCAATTCACCAACAAATTAATGAATCACCTATTTGTTTGACTATAAACCCAACAACTTCACTGGGTTTATAGACCTCTTCCGCTACTAGTTTACTCCTCATTTTTACATTTGTGCTTTCTCTTCATTCAAAAATACGTTTTTCCCTCTTTGTTTGGTGTGAAGATAAAAATGCATTCTGGGAATGGCGCATT
Organism: Poeciliopsis prolifica; assembly: GCF_027474105.1. Taxonomy (NCBI): domain Eukaryota; kingdom Metazoa; phylum Chordata; class Actinopteri; order Cyprinodontiformes; family Poeciliidae; genus Poeciliopsis; species Poeciliopsis prolifica. Next base: position 429,028 of record NW_026562475.1, on the reverse strand, counting down.
GGTGAAAGACACCGCACAACGCCTGGCTTTGTGGCTGCAACTCCACAGCTGAACTCTGACCTCGTGAAGTTCAACTTAATTCCGTGTCCTGTTGGATTGTTTTGCAGTTCACACATGGGGTGGCAGATATCTGGAGTGTTGACTTGAACTTTTTTTTAAACACTCTGCTGTCGAGTAGCAGGATGCATGCTGCATTTACAAGATACGCCAGTGAGGGTTAGAAAACTATTTCAAGAATAGGAACTTTGTCACTTAAAACAAATATCTAGGCTTAAAGAGAATTATTTTTAGGTTTTTAGTATGACTGTAATATATTTTGAAAGCATCAGAATATAATTTGATACGTGTGGGAGTTTAAAATGAAAATGTCGACAAAGAGACAAATTGCACAGAATCCATTCATTATATCAGTATGGTGTGTATTGTGGCCTGTATGTAACATTTGGCCCTTTAAATGTCCTCCACAGGAAGTGTTAACTCTTTACATCAATGTTTCAAGAGTTTGCCTACTGCTCTACCAGAGAAAACAAGTCATTGGATTTGTTTTACACAGACCAAAAGGATTTGTACATTTCCAAAGGCAGATCTTCTCTAAGAAATGGAGACCACCACCTTCCTTGTTTTCTCTGATCAGAATAAAAACATCTTTTTTCAGAGACAGCCTATAAAATGGTCATAGCAAGTTGAAGAAACCCTACAGGATTGTTTTGCGGTTAAAGATTTGATTTCTCCTTACCAGCCACATGGTTGGTCATCTATGCCATGACTAAATGTGTGACTGACTGTACAAACCATGTGGACAGCAGCATCCCCACCAGAACTCTGAGATGCTTCCCTAATGATTCAGGGAGGCACCGAGGGAATTATTGAGAAGTATGCAGAGGCAGCTCAAAGACACAATAATATTTCATTTTCCTTTGGGATCAATAAAGTGTTCTTGAATTTTGGGCAGTTTTTAGTGTGGGGAAAGAAAATCATTTCTTTCAATGAAGGAGGCATCTCTTGGTTTCTATTCAAGGTACAACAAACAGATGTGGATTTTTCTCAGAAATATGAGACTGGTACCACAATGTGAAGGTTTTTAGTAAAACATGAATTAAAGTATGTCTTTACAAAGTTGAAGCAATTACCTCTGTTGGTGAAAAACAGACTGAGACTTGTTGTCAGGAATTAAAGCTTGACGTGAAATAATCGGACTAAACACAGTGAAATATGACACATTTGAATAGTTTTGGTAAAATATATTGAAGTCCCTGGAAATAGTTTTTCTTTTTTTTTGGCTTTGTCTGTGTTCATGTACAGTAAATGTCAAAGAATTTGGACTGTTTGTGTATTTTGGGAGATTTTCAGTGCCTTTTGAACAGCAGGAATAATGCTTTTAGCTTTTTACAATTCCATTGGAGCTCATTTAAAATTAATTTCAAGCTGCACTACTATTTTCATTTTCACTGCAAATCTACCATTTACGGACAAAAATACTTTTGAATATTTTCAAATTACCTGTTCAAAAGATTAAACATGATTAGAATGAGTTTTGCTGTTTGAGGTAGGTTTTAATTTCGCTTGAATAATTCCTGCCCCCCCTCCCACACATCTTTTTTTCTTATTAAAAACAGAAACATTGTATTTAATCACTACAACTGGCATTTAGATGATTATCAATTCTGAAAATTCATGCATTGTATATTTATGTATGATGATCATAGTTTTAAAAGAGTAAGAAAAATTAAACAGTTCAAATTTGCCGTTTGTTTGGTATCCCTTAAAACTTCATGTTTGTATGGCCAAAGGAAGCAGAATTAAGAAACCCTCCAAAGCTTTGTCATAAATCTAGTTTCAGTGATCAATACAGTGAGTCAAATCAGCTGTTGCCAGAAGAATACACAACTTACACCTTTTGTTTTTAAATTTGTACTTTGTGAAGTTGTGAAGTTTTGCCAATAGTCCAGACCTGGACACCACGCACTGTTGTGTACAGAGACAGAAATTCTTAAGAAATCTCAGCTCACAACAGCTAAAACTGGAAACCAAATACACGTGACCTTTGACCCCTCAAACTGCATATTATATTATCATGATGGAATGATCGGCAGATGAGGTGCAGTACTTTGGAAAACCATCAACTTTCATCACAGTCCAGCCGGCATTCACCTTCATTTGTACAACAAAAAAAGTACGACATTTTTTGTACTTCTTTTTAGTACAAGTACATATAAAGTCTGAGCAGTAACGAGACTTTTTGGTCCACAAACTAAAGAACTAGAAGGACAACAGAGTCAGACTAGACCACCATACAGATAAGTCCTGCCTCTATCCTTTGACATTTAAATAAATATAGAGCTGCGGAGAACTTTCCAAAATTTTAGCTGTAGCAGAAAAGAGACTGGAGCAACTGAAATCTGGTCTTTTTCTACAAGTCTGAATCAATTCTGATCCTCCATTACTGATATCAACATTGCTACAGTAAAATTCAAACCTCTTCAGACACTTATAGGGGGACAATGTTGGTTGCACTCGATTTTATTTATGAAATCAGAACAAAAAGCATGGTTCACTTTAGATTTTTTTTTTTTATTTAAAAGATTGTTTGCAACTATGTGTCGTTTTTGTTCAACTTCATAAATTTCTGCTATGGGTTGGTGTATCAGAAAATCCTGATAAGGGTTTGTGTTTGTAATACATTTCTGTAAATTCCTACCAAATGTTTTTTGTGACAGATGCTGGAGAAACAAATGTACCATTTAAAAAAATAGGTGTTGGGTTACTATGGACATGATTTAGCTATTATCAGAATTAATGTGATCTGCTCTTCAGGAAGAGATTCTGTGAAATCTTGGTCCACCTTAAATTATTACTCTTGGGTTTTCTAGGGAGCTTCTGTAAAAAAGGCAAAGACCAGAGCACAGAGCGAGACTTCTTCATGAGGATGAAATGCACAGTGACCAACAGAGGACGTACCGTCAACCTCAAGTCAGCAAGCTGGAAGGTAAGGCTTGAATGGACGGACATAAGACAGCATTCAAACCGATTCTATCATAAAGCCGCCGGAGGCAAAAATATTCCAACATTCCCATCCCTCCAGGTGTTGCACTGCACCGGCCAACTGAAGATGTACGACGGCTGCCAATCGCAGGTTCTCTGCAGCTATAAGGAGCCTCCGCTCACCTGCGCCATCCTGATGTGCGAACCCATCCCACATCCGTCCAACATCGACGGGCCGCTGGACAGCAAGACGTTCCTGAGCCGACACAGCATGGACATGAAGTTCACCTACTGTGATGAAAAGTAAGCAGGCGTCACTATAGCAGTAATGCCACTCAAGTGTGCTTTTCTGAGCCAACACCAAAATAAGAATCCTTAAATACCTCTACCAACTGCAGAACTGAAGTATTTCTAGTGTGTACTTGACTATATAAAACCTCTCTTTTTTTAACTTGCAAGAGTTTGTAATTCTTTTTAGGTTGAAAACTTTTAAAGTATCTTAAAATTCAGAGTGACTTCACAACCAGCTTTCTGCATGTGGGCAACAGCTTGTGTAACAAACCAATGGGCTCTACTGGAGGAGAAGTCACTCCCTCTCCATTCATTTTCTATGGAACTTGCAATGAGGTGACAATTGATTACCCTCTATCAGTCAAGAGACTGGTGAAATTCGTACATGTGAAGTTTTGACTTTGTACGCGTAGATGCACACATGCAGGCTAAGCTGCACAACACAAGAAAGTTGAAAAATATCCAACTTTTGTTACTGTTGGATTGACCCTAACTGCTGGAAATCTATCACTGTCGCTCTCTGTTTATTGAGCCCATAACACATAGAAACCGGCATTTCTTACTTTATTCAATGATCCTCTCCACTGTCTTCACCACTCTTCGCAGAGCCTTCCAGTCTGAGGCCTTGCAGACATATTAGATGTCTGAATCAGTCTTAGTGAGAAACTTCCAGTGTGTCATATTTTGACTTTGTTAGTTTTTGTTATTTACAACTCATAAGTTCAAAACTATTCTCTTGATGGGTACTAGAGCTAAGGAAATCATCAAACAACATTTCTTAATGCAGACACATGACTTACTCTTTTGTATCGTGTTGCTTCGAATCATTAAAATTTGCGGACCTTTCTTTCTGAACAGCTGTATGGAAGTCTGGACTTTGAAAGGATCTATAGAATACCTTGATTATTTCACCATTATTTGCCTTTTGTAAATCTTAACATTTTATTATGCATTAACAAAATGCATAACAAAATGGTCAGTCATATGACTGCAAAGGCATCCAGGTCCTGGAACACCACCCTACATCATCATCCCTCTACCACCGTGCTGATGAGAGGCATTTGGAATTTGATCTCAGACATCAGTCTAAGGGACTGATGTTCTTGCAGTCAAACTTTTGTCTCTCCAAGCAACCCTTCCCTACAAACCATATTGCCTTTTTTGTCCTTTAACACTTAATGTGACTGAGTCCAACGTTGGGTTTTTAGTTTGTTTTTGGGGTTTTTTTTTCTAAGCATGCCCTGAGGTGCAAACCACTTCAACATTAACATAGCACAATTACAAATGACAAAAACACAGTATTTTAAGTTAATGTCACTGATGCAATCTCTCACACACATATACAGGAATAAAAAACAAACAAACAAAAGACAACTTTTTGAGCTTTTTTTAAAAGGTTTTATTGGCTCTGATGGGCTTTTTTTGATAGTTAATTGACAGGAAAGTGGGTAATAAGAGAATGGGAAGACATGCAGCAAAGATCACAAGGCCAGAAATCAAACATGTGACAACCTCATCGAGGACCAAGGCCTCAATATGAGGGATGTGCTTAATCCCTGCACATCAACGTTTTGAACTTTTTGATGTGTTTAATTGTTTTGGGGCACAATAATTTCTTTTGATACAGTTGATTCTGATTAATCATTTTTATTGATGAACACACACACACACACACCTATTCTGTGATGTATTCATGCACCTATTAATATAATTCCATAATTCAATATGCATTTGCTATTTCAAGATACAAATAACTTCATTCAAATTTTTAGGCATTTTTTGTAAAGGCAAACTTTTTGATAATGGTTGTCAAACGTTAGCTACATATTTTTACTTTGAAAAATATTTATGGCAGTGTAATATGTTACCTGTGCCTTTCATTCACACTTGGACAGTGTGAACGAAATCTAGCAGACTGAATTAATTTTAATTTCTTTACATAAACTGTCATAATACCCTAATACTTCAAATTGAGATATCTCACTTAAAATACACAAAAAGTGAAAGAAAAAAGTATACAGTAATTTACAAATGTATTTATATTCTACTGGCAACAGAGCACAGGCAAGGGTTCAGTCTGCTGGGCAATTTGGGAACAGTTCAGTGACTGGGCCTTCTGAGACATCTGGCTAACCACAGGTTAGACTTTAGACTTACTTTATTCAATGATCCTCTCCACTGTCTTCACCACTCTTCGCAGAGCCTTCCAGTCTGAGGCCTTGCAGCTCCCAGACCAGATGGAGATACTGCTGGTCAGCAGGCTTTCAATGGTTCCTCTGTAGAAGGTGGAGAGGATGGGAGGTGGGAGGGAAGTCCTTCTCATTCGTCTCAGAAAGTGCAGGCGCTGCTGTGCGAGTGAAATGATGTGAGTTGTTCAGCTGAGGTTGTCTGTAATGTGAACCCCCAGGAACTTAGTACTGTTAACGATCTCCATTGCTTAGTCATTAATGAGGAGTGGTTTGTGGTTAGGTCGAGACCTTCTGAAGTCGACGATGATTTATTTTGTCTTGTCGACATTCAGGAGCAGGTTGTTTATTCTGCATCAGGCCACAAGATGTTTTACCTCTTTTCTGTAGTTCACTTCATTGTTGTCCTGAATTAAACCCACAATTGTTGTGTCATCTGCATATTTAATGATATGGTTTGTGTTAAACCTGGGACAACAGTCGTGGGTCATCAGGGCAAACAGCAGGGGGCTCAAGACACAGCCCTGAGGATAACCAGTGTTCAAAGAAATGACAGCAGAATTGCCAAGTCTCGACCGGTCCGCTGTGATAAAAAGGTTGGGGACCACTGCTTAAGAGGGAGGTTGGCTACAACCTCTTGAGCTTTACCATGGATTTTCCACTGTAGAAGTAGTTACCAAACATCAGGTAGCCACTGCAAAACTTGCGCTATCCACTCAAAAGCAGAAAAGTACGAAGCAATTTCTGTAACTCGTGTACTAAAGCCACATATTTTTTAACGTCAAAGGGTCTAAATAAAGATATTACTTAACCAGAGAGAAAGAAAAATAAAATCCCCAGAACATGAAACTAATTGTTTTAGTTACAGTTCCCACTTGGTAGTAGACCAGATGAGTTATTAGTCTCCTTCAGGGAGGTAAAGTCCTGTGTAACCCCATCATGGGTAATCTGCAACCAGGCCGGATGGAGCAGGCCGAACCAGACCCCCTCAATGCCAGGGAGCTGACGATGGCAGTCCATGAAAGCCGCCCACGCTCAGACAATCCTGGCAATATAACCGCGGAAAACGAAGACAGTCCTACCGTTCACCTTGACCCGCTGAAGCTCCTTTGCCATCGACAGGATTTTAACACAGTCAGTGTAGTAATGTAGCTTGGCTACAATGGTGCGATGCTGCTCACCTGCCTTGGGTCTATGAATTGGAATACGGTGAGCGCAAAATAGCAGCAGCTCTTCCACGAATCTAAAGGCATCCTTTAGCAACCGAAAGGTGGCAGACATTGAAGCCGACAAAGGGTCATCCTCTGGGACACCGATGTTGCAGATGTTTTGACACTGGGACTCCAAGTCATCACATTTATTCTCTAACTGTGCCACGGTTTTAGTAAAGCTGCCACTTTTTTCTGGAAGCTGACAAAGTCATCAGTGAAGGTGGATAGGGATTTCTCCATCTCAGCAAACGTTACCTTTAGCCCCATGAAACTCTAGAGGCCAGAGCAGTGGTCCCCAACCACTGGTCCGCGGACTTATTGGTACCGGGCCGAGCAAGAAATAATTAAACATTTCCGTTTTGTGTATTATTTGAGTCTTTTATTTTGAAAATCCTTTAACGGATTTTCTTGGTTACATCTTGCGCGCCAACATTGAGCCACAAGCAGCAAAATGAGTCAGAAACAGATCAAATGTAAAGTTTCTTTACAAAGGGAAAAGGCCCAGAGAAGAGACATGAGAATGGATTTATTCCGGGAGGTGATTCCCACATTCCAAGCCCGCTCTGCATGATATGGTGACCGGCTCGCTAATGAGGGAATGAGGCTTTCAAACTGTGCTTGGTTTCCACAAGAGGAGTAAAGCTTGAGAGGAGTAAAGCTTGTGAGTTTTAGATCTGGTTCATACGGCACAATTTAAGGATTGTTGGCCGATATTCCGAACTTCTGTGACCACACATGAGCCGATAAAGTCGGTTCGTGTGTCCAGCCACACGGGAGGAGCAACACACCACACACAAACCGATTCCACTCACGAACATCCCGATTCCAGATGAAAATCCAGTATAACCCCCAACATACCATACGTGAATTTAGAATAGCTAATCAAACAAGGATGATGATGTTGAAGCAGTAGTGATAGTTTGTGGATTTATTTTAAGCAATAAAAGACATAACAAAAAGAAAAGGTGTTTGATAAAAGATGGTGGGAGCAGCCGCTCCATTTGCTGCACTGTGATTTGGAGGTGAGTTATGTTTTTTCATAGTTAAAATATTTAACTGAATAAACATAACCACATGTATAAAAATGACCTTTAGATATATTAATAAACACTTCCACATATCACCTTTGATGTCCGCTGTTTGGGATTCCCTGCGTGCTTACCTCACCGCGCTTTCTAACTGGCTACCTGTCACATTCAACAGGTTGCGTTCAGTTAGGAAAAACCCCACATGCTGCGATAATCAAGCCAAGATAATGTTGAATATGCCCGATTTAGATTGGGCAGATCACCACCACTAACACACCACACACTGCAGGACGTTATAAGATTGGGAAAAAAAAATAAACAAAAAAGGCTATATAATGGTTCTTGCCCTGCCTTCCACCCCCAGCCGCAGCAAAATGGCCAAGTCTTGTCCGGACCGTGGTAATAAAAAGGTTGGGGACCCCGGGGCAGTGGACAATTCTATTTTGAAGGATAGCAGCTCAGACTTAATCTAATAGAGACTTTCACTAAGGACAGCATGAAACTCTGCTTTAAGTCATCCTGAAGAGCTCCTTTTTAAGATCGCTGACGTCGCTAACTGCAGCAGCCTCTGGACTGGAAGGGACTCACCCCTAGTTGAGGATTCACCATTAGGAAAAGGCAGCAGGTGAGACTGGATCAGATTTCCTCCTTTAGCATTTTAGTGACCAAACAAAAGAAAATTGTGTACAATGCAAGGATTACTAATATCGTTTGAGGTTGAAAAAGTGCCTGGCAAAAATTGAAAATAGAGCCAACCAAAAGGAGCACACCAAGACTGCACTGCCATTCAACCGGAAGTCCTGGTTGTGTGTTTGTCATCAAAATGACCTCATCATAATGCCATCATTACTTGCATAATACCGGCCCGGGGGCCAATTTGGCACATCCAAGCGGCAGCTGCTTGTTTGATTTTGAAGAGCAATTGATCATCATGCTGCCTGGGTGAATTGTTCCTCTGTCTCTCGGACCTCAAGCAGCACAAAGCAGGCAGAGCTGTGAGTAAACGATGCCTCAGGCAGCATTTTGAATGAATCGGTGGACATACATCAGAGCCAGGGAGAAACAGGCATGGTGGCAGGTGGTGACACTTGTGTAAAATATCATTTACTGAATGTTAACACATCGACATACCATCTGGAAGATGCCCAAAAAGCTTAAACTGACACTTTAAGTGAATTTTCAGCATCTTGACTAATGGAAACTGGAACTTAATATTTTCCAGTTGCCACTGTGGAGTCTCTATTGCTGTTATTCATTTTTCAGGTTTGACTATCCACTAAAAGATTTGGTAAACTTACCATTTTAAAACCATGATACACCAGGATACCAGCACACCAAGATATTACTGGTTTGAGGAAACATTAGCTGTTTGTAAAAAGGAACAGTCATGTTTATTATGTTGAATCTAAATATCCCAGTAAATATTTAAGTGTTTGTTACATCTCCAAGACGGTTTTGGGGGGAGTGGGGAGAGTAACAAATGGCTCGGGAACGAAGAGGCAAAACCAGGAGAGTATAGTTAAAATAACTGTATTTAAAAATAAGGCAGGAAGAATCTTGAAGGTAGCAGGGAAATACCCAAAGAAAAAAAATGAGAGTAAAAATAATAAAATCCAGCATTTCTAATAAGAAAAAAAAATCCTCCAGCAAACTAACCTGGCAGAAACCATGAACCTGGCATCTTCATCTACACAAACCTTCACAAAGTTGCAGCACACATGCTGTCCAATTGACGAAGAGGAACTGAGATCACTTCTCCATCAAGAGGCAGAGTGGAGCCAGCTGCGCCTGCTTAAGTTGTATGAGCGCAGCACCTATTTGAAGTGGGGAAACATGCATGAAGTCACCACTGCACGTGACAATGTTTCTTGGACATTGTATTATATTTTCTCTAACTTCAAAATTATTTCAAAGTAAACTGTAAATTGTATAAGATTCCTCCACAAATTTTCAAACACACTGTTGCAAAAACCAAATGAGCATTAGATTTCTTCCAGAACCTCTGACAGAGTTCAGAGGAGTTGCAGAGATGCCGATTCGCACGCTGGATTTCTGCCAATTAAAACACGACTATTGAAGCAGCACCCTCACACAGAAGGTCCACTTTGAATAATGATGGTCATCAGTTTGAAGAACAACTCTGTGCACTCTAAGCCCAGGATGAAACATTAATATCCCAATAGGACGTTGTCAGAGTGGAGGGACACAATTTTGCCTAACTCCAGTAAGTTAGGCAGGAGTTTCAATCCTGGAAACTCCTAACACGATTAAAGGATTTTTTGTTTGTTTCTTGCTGATGATTTATTTGATTATTAGACAAACAGCAACAAATTAAAGCACAATAACTGATTTATTTATGATTTCTTTTGCGGAACCACTACACACTCATGCATATAACAGTATCAAGGTGCTCATGTAGTACAAAGGTTCCCACCTGAAGGAAAGTGAACTTTTACAAAAATGAGCTGCTCTCATGTGTTTGTTTTTATTTTTTGACCTTTTTAAGTCCAGTTTCATAGCTGCTCGAATCTGTTCTCTAATTACGCAAATGAGTAGGTGGGTGGATCTGCAGATCCTGCAAGGATGGGGTCTCATTAGCGAACAGGACAGAGTGTTTCTTTGGCCGGGCTCTGGCAGTGCGAGCGCTTGCTGGATGGAAAACAAAAAAGGAGAGGTGAAAAGAAGGGGAAAGAACATGCCTTCAACAAGTTGCAGCTAGACCAAAATCTTGTGTTTGCACAGCTTGCATGGTCTTAACCAAGAGTTGGAGGTTGTCTTTTTTTTTTTGGAATGTAGTGATTAATATTAACTAATTCCCATCAGGGTTTGCATCTGAAAGTAGATGAGGTTTCCTCCATAAATCCCCATATTGGATCATCTGTCAGCTTAAAACAAACAAACGTCTATATTTTCTCAAATGTGAACTCTATGAGGATTTGGCTTCAAACACTGAATGTCACTTCAAGCTTTAAAATTATAAATAAGCTCCAATAATATATTAATTCTGGAAAACCTCTCTGAACTTTCAAAGAAAAAAATGATTTTTAGGATTTTAAAAAGTTTTGACTTTTCTCGGGGAAACCATGAAAAATGTCATGTTTTATTTCTGGTTGAATAGGAATCAGCCTGAAACTGTAGATGAAACTTCAAGAAATTAAATGACAGAATGTTCTCATGCATTCATAAATGAACATCTCCATACTATATCTACAGTATTTTGTTTTAAGCATCTTTCAGCTTTTGATGATTGCAGGCAGACTTACTTGCATTAAATATCAGTCTGTGTTCTATAAAAATAGAGCCTTAATGTCAGTATATTTTACCAACTGTTTACATCACAATGTGTGCAAACCGTTGTCGATATTCTGCTAATGTCAAAAAACACAATTTCTCAATTGCAGCTGACTATTAAAAAAGAAACACAGTTAAAATTACATGTGAATATATTTGTTCATGTCAACATTCATTAGAAACCATGCCACTTCCTGTTGTCTTCCTCAGCTTTCCACTAGTCGTTGGTCACATGACTCATATAATGTGAAAAATGTGTTTCCATTGAAGATTTGTGAAATACACTTATCTTGATACTATATCTACCAATCCATCAAATTTTAGCATTTATGTGCATTTGAGATTTCAAACTGCCAAGACCAGCATTATTAAACAGCAGTCTCTGTGTGTTCTCCTGAAAATACACACACCTACCTTTACATTAACTGTTACATTTCCAAAAGGCAGCCAATCATAGACAGAGGCTGAAAGAGTTGAAACAGATCGCCTTTGCTTTACTCCATGTACCGCCTTTCTGCTACCTGCTTATCCCCCACTCTTTTGCAGCTCGAATTGGCTGCAGACATTAATAGAACTCTGTTTTCTGTTTTAGTAGCATCTCTATTTTAAAGCCATTCCATGCTAGGATTCATTATGCAACAAAACACAAGAAATCATTACACTTTATAGTTCAGATATGGCAGTTCAGACATCATTAGAGCTTTTGAGATTCTGTCTAGCTTCTACAAGGTATAAACAACAGCTTGCTGACATGGCAACTGTCTGAAAGTAATGAAATAAAGAACTGCACAGTATCCCTGTCCAAAGGGAATAATTGTCCAAAACTGCAGTACCACAGCCAGGAGATTGATGAAGTAAAAGAACAAATCAGAACGAATGTAGCAGAGCTGCAGCCACCACAAGTCTAGAGTAAAAATGTGTTAAATCCTTAACGTTTCCATTTTAAGATGTGAACAAAGTCAAGAACGGTCATATTGTGAGTTCTGCCGCAAAAGCATGCCTTAGCTTTACATAAAAAAGTAAAGCTAAAGGATATATACAATTATTTTATTTTTCTCTTGTTTCCTTAAGCTCTTTATTTTTTAGTTTTCCTCTTTTTGTGTTTTAGCTTCCTGTATCCTTGGCTCCCGGGTCATTTCCTGTTGAGAGATTGGGTCCAGCTCTTATTTTGGGAAGAGTCTCTTCCACCAGTGAACTTTGACCTAATGCTTTTGATTTATAGCAGGCTTCAAATTTACTCAAACAGCTAACAAATAAGTCCAATAGTAAAAAAGGAAACAGCTGTAAGAACATTGAAAGGCATAAAAAGTTCAACGTATTGTTGAGGTGGAATATGTACAATTTTTATATTTTAATAAGTGATGTCTGTTTTGGTTGTAACATGGTAAAATGTGAAAAAGCGAAAGGGGAGGAAAATCTTTGCGAGGCTGGGTATGTTTGAGCTCTTAATATAAAATCTAGTTCCAGCTACATTTGGAGTGTCTCTCTAACAGCTGTGCACATCTGGAAATCCTGAGTTTTGCTTGTTCCCCTTTGTAAATCAGCTCAAATTTAATATGAACAATCATTTGAAAGTCTTGCCACAGATTTTAAAACCTGCACATCAACTTTTTATGCACTGGACTGGCTTTGTGACACCATGTCAAACTAGCAGATGGATATGAATAATGAAAAAGAATCAGAAACTCTAAACGAGGATGCTCACATGTCATTATGACATCAACTAACACATGTCTTTTGCATCGTATAAAATTTTATTCCCATTCCTTTTTCTTTATTGGCTATTTTAGTAACATTATTCCAGTGCTCGTTTAATCTTGGTCATTTTTTATGCAAAAGTATTTTTTGCAACTTAAAACTTTATTGTATTGAATTGGGATTTATGAAGTATCCCAAGACAAGCCTGACTGTAAAGTGGAGGGGAACAGACTAAAAAGCACTGATAAAATCTAAAAATTGTTTTCAGCTTTCCAGGTTCTACTGTTATTTATAGATGCATCTTTTGCTGCAATTAATGAAAAAGATGCAAATTTGTTTCAGAAATGTCTCAACCAACTTTACATATCTAGAAACTGATGCATTTTTCTACCCTTCACATTGCAAAAAGTTGTTCAGACTTAGTTAAATTGGATTGGGAGAGCATATGCACAGCAACTTTCCAGATTCTCAATTGGATTGAAACTTAGACTTTGAACCATTTTATAACTTAAATATTCTGTTTACAGTACACTGGATTGCATTATAGGGCATCTCAGTAAAGGGGACGATATAAAATGTAATATGATAAAGCTTTGTCAGTTTTCACCTGAAACATTACATTTTAATCCTATATTTTTCTTCTAAGCCTTGTATACTGATGTGCTAAAAAGAGCTGGAGAGAAATAAAAGAAAAATGGGATTTCTTCCCTTAAGGCAGTGGTCCCCAACCTTTTTATTACCGCGGATCGGTCGAGACTTGGCAATTCTGCTGCGGCCCTGCGGGGGTCATCAGTTGATGTTCCCGCAAAACCCTTTTTTTCTCAATTTTCTATTTACGACAATCTTACAACGTTCTGCAGTGTGTGCCCATTAAAAATGCCCAATCTAAAATCAGGTATATTCAACATTGTCTTTGCCAGATATCTCAAATTGTTTTATGACTAGACGTTTTAGCAATTTAAGATATCTCTAATTACATTCTGACTAGTCAAAATGACGTCAGATTTACCATTGATTTGTATGGGGACTTCAATTCAAGATATCTACAATGAATTACTGACTATCTGAAATACACATTTCAGATACCTACAATTAAATTATGACTTGTCAAAATTATAATTCAAGATATCTCGATTATAGTTTTGACTAGTCATAATTATAATTCAAGATATCTTAAATGTATTTTTGGATAGGAGAAATGTTGTTTTGACTAGTGGAAATTGAATTATAGACATCTTAAAAGCAAATAATGACTAGACAAAACTAAATGAGAGATATCTTGAATTATAATGTTGACTAGTCAAAATTCCTTTTACGATATCTCTAAATGAATTAGATATCTTGAATTATTCAACTTTTCTATTTAAGATATCTTAAATTAACATTCTGACGAGTCAAAATGACATTACTGATATCTTGAATTGGCATTCTGTCTAGTCAAAGTGTCACTGATTGACGTGGCAATTTGAAAGTTTAATAAAACAATGAAAAATAGAAAAAACAAAAAAAGATGTTTAAAAATGCACAACTTTCATGTTGAAAATGGATTGACAACAGCAGTTTTAGCTTTTCAAAGCTGTTTTTAAGAGCATTTGGTTCGTCGGAAATGAATAAACAGGACATTTTTTGCAGACATCATTAGCAGTCTTATAGTTTATGAAGTTTAGCGTTCATAAACTATTTCCAACATTGCTGAGCTCTTTCTAATTTGTGGCATTTACAGACAATTTTGTGCAGGAAACATAAAATTCTACAGGCAACAATTTGGACAGCACAAAGGAGCTTCAACGTCATTCTTAATTCAGATATCCAAAATTGTAATTTTGACTAGTGATAATTACGTTCAAGATATCTTAAATTGTAATTCTGGATACGTGTCTCATCAAATTACAAATTCAGTGATGTCATTTGAGATATCTTGAAAGAAATTTTGACTAGTCAAAATGTAATTGAAGATATCTTGAATTATTATTCTTACTAGTCAGAATGTAAATGCAGATATCTTAAATTACCATTCCGGATAGTCAAAATGTAGTTTTGTCTAGTCAAAATGCATCTTCAGATATCTGGAACGTAATTACGGATAGTCAGACGAAACCGAATTTCTGTTAAAACGGCTTGCCATAAGAAAGCAGCCTGTTGAATGTGACAATCAGCCAATCAGAAAGCGCGGCGACGTAAGAACGAGGTGAATCCTTAAACAGATGACATCGTGCAACTGAGTGTCCGGTAGACATCGGAGGTGATATGTGGAGATGTTTATTACTATATGTGAAGGTCAATATGTTTACCATATGTGGTTATGTTTGTTCAGTTAAATATGTTAACTACAAAAAAACATAACTCACTTCCAAATCGTAGTGCCCCAACTAGAGCAGCTTGCTCCCACCATCTTTGATCAACACCTTTTTGTTGTGTCTACCACTAGGTGTGTAGGATCGAGAGTAGAAAGAGAGGGAGAGAAGAAGGTATAAGATGGCGGAAAGCTGATGTTACTATACTACTGAGTGAGTTATGAATAAAAGCTATCAAGAGTTCTTTGTTTACTGAGCTTCGACCTCGTCCTACCTACCAAACATAACAATTGATGACAATGACGTCTTTACTCATCCCTGCACCATTCCTGCCCTGCAGTGGAGAACCGACAGTTCTGTTTTCTACGTGGCCAAAGATGTTCGAGTAACAAAAGGGAGAGGAACACAAGAACAATGAGGTGCAAACGGACAAATGCATTAAAGAAAACATTTTATATAACTATTAATATAGACCCAGTTACACACAGTACAGCAGACAGCGCAAGCCTGTTATAGCTGTGGATTGACAAATCACCCGACAAATACACAAGACTGTCCTGCAGCGCAGCAAATGCAACAGCTGGACATTTTTCTAAAGTTTGCCGCTCAGCTAAACAAGTTAGAGAAGTAATGCCTGAAGTGGTTGTGCTCATGTTGACCGCAAAAGAAGTTAATACTACCGATGGACTGCTTTGCAAAGTGAACATTACAGCTGCGTAAGGGGAGTCTACTGACTGTGGATTACCGATTGATACAGGATCATCAGGATCAACAGACATTTTTCTGAAAGTCGTCTAACTGCACCTCATGTGAAATTAGTCTCTTATTTGAAAGAGGACATTCCTGCAATAGGATATTTGGAAGCTCCTGCTTCTTTGTATGTGGTTCAAGGAGGATCTGCATTACTTGGAATGGACCTAATAAAAGCACTGAAATGGACAATTAACCACAATTCATTCCATGTTCCACCTCCTGAACATGCTTCTTCTGCTCCACCTGGATTGCTATCAAAAACAGACTCTGTTTCTATTGGCTGCGTTGCTGGGTTTGTGCACAAAGTTAAAGTACGTGAGGATGCAGTTCGTGAGGATGCAGTTCAGCAAAAAAGTTCGTGAGGATGCAGTTCAGCAAAAAAGTCCCAGTTCAGCAAAAACTCCATTTGCAGTGAGAAGAGATGGGTCTACTTCTGAAGGAGGGCATTATCGAACACATCGATGCTTCAACCTGGATTTCTCCTATTGTGGTTACAAGAAAAGAAGACAGACCTAGACTATGTATTGACTAAAGAGAACCTAATAAAGGACAGTCACCCTTTGCCTCACAAACTTTTAAGTGAATTCAGGGGTGCCAATGTTTTCTCCACCATAGATCTAGTATCTGCATACCACCAACTTCTACTGCATGAGAACAGTCGGAACCTCACAGCTTTTATCACACACAAAGGACTTTTCCGCTACTGCCGTGTTCCCTACGGGTTGGCCTCTGCTCCATCCGCTTTCCAAAAATGATGGAAACTGTGCTTAAAGGGCTCTGTGCTGTTCACAATTACTTGGATGATGTAATTGTTTCAGGATCTTCTCTCGAGGAACGTGACAGACGCCTGCGTGCTGTGCTCCAGCATCTTACAAATGCAGGTTTGACACTGAACATGTAAAAATGTACATTTAGACAGTCCAGACTCAGATTTCTCGGCCACGTCATTTCCAAAGACGGCATTCTTCCTGATCCGGACCATAGTGCAGCTGTCCGTGATGCCCCACCACCACATGATCTACCATCTCTGCGCTCCTTCCTGGGTTTAATTTCCTGGTACAGTAAATTCCTTTTCAATTTTGCCACAGTAGTGGAACCAATGCGGGCTGTACTGAGAGAAACTGTTGACTCTGGTTTCATATGGACTGAAGGAGCTGATCAAAGCTTTAAGGAACTAAAAGAGCTTTTACTGAACAGTCCTGTTCTTGCTCTTTTTGACCCATCTCTACCAACCATTGTCACCACAGACGCGTCAGACTACGGACTGGGTGGTGTGTTGACCCAAATACACCCAGATAATACTGAACGCACTGTGGCATTTGCGTCTCGAACTCTGAACCCTACTGAACGAAAGTACTCTACAGTGGAAAAGGAGGCTCTTGCTTGTGGGTGGGCTGTGGAAAAATGAAGGTCTTACCTTTGGGGCCGACATTTCACACTAAGAACTGATCATCAGGCACTGACAACACTACTCGCTACCAAAGGCATTGGGCGTGCTGGAATGAGAGTTGCACGCTGGTCTGCACGTTTACTGTGCTTCACCTATGATTTGGAATACAGGCCTGGATCACAAAACCAGGCTGCAGACTGTTTGTCACGGTTGCCACTCCCTATGGACTCTACTCCTGTAGATGAACCTGACATGGTTGCATCCATTGTGTCAGCTCTGTCTGTTGATGAGTTCATTTCTGCTTCCTCTCAGTGCCATGAACTCACACTCCTTCGTGGACAGATAGAGAAGGGCTGGCCAAAGTGCAAGAAGGCTGTGGACCCGGTCTTAATGCCATACTTCCACATCAGGAATGAACTTTCTGCATCTCAGGATCTGATCACGAGTGGTGAACATTGATACAATGTTCCTGTTGCTTTACGTGCCACTGTCATTCATCTGGCACATGAAACACATCAAGGTGTTGTTCGCACAAAACAGAGACTACGTGATCTTTACTGGTGGCCTCAGATGGACAAAATGGTTTAGTCTGTTATTTCTTCATGTACTACCTGGCAAATGAATGACAAATCTGCTCAAACTGCTCCTGCTCCTCTCCAACCCATTGCACTGCCGAACAGATCGTGGGAGAAAGTGGCTCTGGACGTCGTGGGTCCCTTTGAAACTGCTGCTTCTTCATGTAGGTTCGCTATAACATTAGTGGAATATTACAGTAAATGGCCAGAGGTGGCATTTTCTCACACTGTAACTGCTAATGTTATCACATTACTGTGATAATATTAGTAGCAGAGAGGAGAATCTTGACTACATAGTCACTGATAATGGGCTGCAGTTTCTTTCCACCTCTTCTGCAGATGTTCCTAGAGAAAGGGGAATATCTCATGTGCGTACAAGTGTGTACCATCCACAGAGTAATGGTGCTATCGAAAGATGGAATAGAGTTCTTAAGGAGACAATCCTAACTGCTGAACACATGCAGAAAGACTGGAAAACTACAGTGACTGATTTCCTACAAAACTACAGAGCAACACCACATAACACAACTGGAGTATCTCCATCAGAACTACTGCACAACAGGAGGATGAAAACAAAAGTGAACATCTTTCCAAATCCAGAGAAAAGCAGAAAATGCACAACAGTCCAAGAAACAGTTAAACAGAAACAAGAGAAGTCTAAACAGTATACTGACAAACGCCGTGGAGCAAAGACACCAACATTCAAACCAGGAGACTTGGTGAGGGTGAAAAGGCCTGACCGTGTTCGGAAAGGCTCATCAAGTCTTACTCCACCGCTGTCTGTTGAAAAGCAGATTGGAGGAAGTACTTATGTACTCAGTGACAATAAAAGGTGGAATGCTGCCAGATTTTCACGTTATTCTGCAGGTATTCCATGTAAAACACCAAAAACAGAAAAGCATGACCCTGTGGTTCAAAAGAAAAGTGTTAGAACTGCTGCTCGACCTGCGTGGTTCAAGGACTTTCAACCAGGTTAAAAGAAAATATTAAAATGTAAACACATCAATAATTTTGTTACATGTTTAGGGTTCAGGTGAACTAATTCTCTTGGTACAAACTGGTTACAAACAGCTGGATTTTATTTGTACAATAGTTACATTTGGTAATTCTATTCCATAGTGACTTCAAGTTTTAGAATTTAAAAGTACAGGGTTGCTGAATATATTTGTTTGGTTTTGTGTACTTAATTTACCACTTCCTTGATTATAACTAAGGTTATCTTTGTGACATACAAACCGTTAAATAAAGTTGATGTTCAGTCATTTGTTAAATGGGTACATGCAATCTTCAAGTAAGGGGGGATGTTCTGTCTACCACTTGGTGGTGTATGAAAATAGGATCGAGAGTAGAAAGAGAGGGAGCGAAGAAGAAGATATAAGATTGCGGAAAGCTAATGTTACTGTATTACTGAGCGAGTAATGAATAAAAGCTGTTAAGAGTTCTTTGTTTACTGAGCTTCTACCTCATTCTACCTACCAAACATAACACTTTTCTTTTTGTTATGTCTTTTATTGCTTAAAATAAATCCACAAACTATCACCACTGCTTCTATGTCGTCATTCGTGTTTGAGTATTCTAAATTCATGGATGGTATGTTGGGGTTTTATTGGATTTTCATCTGGAATCAGGATGTTTGTGAGTGGAATCGGTTCGTGCCTGGTGTATTGCTCCTGCCATGTGGCTGGACACACGAACTGACCAAACCTGTTGGACTTTATCGGCTTGTATGTGGGGTCACCGAAGTTTGGAAAATCGGATTAAATCATGCCAGTGTGAACCAGACCTAAAACTCACTAGCTCTAGCTCTCTGACTCTGCTCACTATGGTAACGTTTAACATCCCTTCAAAATGAGATACAGGTGCGCCACAAAAACAAACATTTTACTTTGTTGAAAGTTTTAACTCGCGATAATGACTAATTGGAGCCCTGAGCTTGCTTCTCCCATCTGGAAGTGATGAGAGACAATGATACCTGAAGTCCTGAAGTGTTGCTTATGCACAGGGTGCTTGGTCTCTATGTGGTGAAGCAGTTTGAAGGCTTCATAGCGAGCCGGTCACCATATCATGCAGAGCGGGCTTGGAATGTGGGAATCACCTACTGGTCAGGGAAAAAGCCATTCTCCTGTCTCTTCTCTGGGCCTTTTCCCCTTCACAAAGAAACTTTCCGAAGACATTTGATCTGTTTCTGACTCATTTTTCTGCTTGTGGCTCAATGTTGGCACACAAGACCTAACCTAGAAAATCCGTTAAAGGATTTTCAAAATAAAAGATCCTCCAGACTGAAATGATACATAAAACAGAAATGTTTTATTATTTCTTGCAAGGCGCTGTACCAGTTGGTCCTCAGACTGGTACCGGGCACGGCCCGGGGGTTGGGGACCACCAGCAACCAGAGCTGCTGGTGGAGTCCTCATTAAGGAGATGAACGTGTGGTGAGAGTGACAGAGATATTAATTGTTCTTAGGGTGAGAATGTGAATGATTCTTGTTTTTAGGAATAATATTTCACCATTCTGTTTGATTTTGAAATCATGTGTGATTCCTTTTGAAGTGCAGAGGAGCACAATGTGGTGCAGTATTATTACATGTGAGACTGATTAAACGTGTCTGTGTGTTGCAGGGTGACAGAGTTGATGGGTTACACTCCCGAGGACCTGCTGGGTCGATCGGTCTATGAGTTCTACCACGCCCTTGACTCAGACAGCATCACCAAGAGCCACCATAACTGTAAGTCACGCATGTTCAAACTAATTGCTTTCATTAGAAAGTCTTTGTTTTTTCTTCTTTGGGGCTAAAAATGTAAGTTTTACAATCTTCAGAAATCTCTAAAAGTTGTTAGAAAGTCAGCTGGTCTGAGACTTCACTAGATCCATTTGAAAGCTAGAGATTCCTGGCTGTTCACATATTCTTAAATTCAGTAGTAAGCAGTAAGTAGCTGCTAATATAGCTGTGGTAACTAGAATATTATGATAGCCTAGTCCATGTTTATTATACCCTAAGCAAGTTAGAGGGACACTGGCTGGGATGATATCATGTGGTGGTGGTTGGCATGTAATAACAAATAAGAGATGACAAATCTCTTAGCACCATCTTCTAAGGTGCTTTAATAGATGTTTTAAAGCATCTATTTTCACATTTTTTTCAAAGCTGTATCATTTTGAGCAAACATATAAGGAATCCAAAAATGTTACAATTTCTTTACCACAAAATAATTAAGAATGAATTAGAAAAGCACCTGAGAGCAAATTGTTTTCCTTAAAAATGTCACATCAAACTTATAAAGAGATATAAAAGCTCAGTGATATCCTAAATAGTATCCTTTATTATACTGCGTGTATATAATGAATCATTTTTAGAAAGTGAAATGTCATCTTGTCATTTGGCCAATCTGCTGAACCCTCTCAGGCTCAAATTACTTGCAAAGACTGGCTAAGTTGTTGCAAATCTGCAACACCTGCCTGGAGAGGGTTCAGCAGATTGGCCAAACTGAGAGTTTGTTGTGAGAAGCTGGCAGGTTGTATACCTGATCACTATATGTGTGTTTCTGGTCATAAACATCTCTGCCTCTCTTTCTTTCTGTCTCTCTCTCTTTATCTATCTAGCAATATATATATATCATAAGTCCTTCTGAACAAAATCTACCATTTGTTTTCTGATGAAGTTAAGAAACATTTTCATATGAAGCTTTAAATTTTATAGCAAAGAACGTTTTCACCAAAAGAGAGGGGAAATATGTTTTGGATGCGATTATGAAAAATAAACTAATATTATGAGAAAAAACATATCGGTGTTTTCGCTAGGGTAATTTCAGGGTAGGTGGTCCACGATTGTTTGTCAAATGGGTTAAGTGGTCCTCGGCCTGAAAAGGTTTGAGAAACACTTTCAAAGATGAAAAAATTAGTAAGTGGACAAACAATATTTTTGCTGTTCTTTATTTTATTTATTTATGTATTTATTTATGGAGTTTGTTCTGCTGAATAGAAAACCAGAAAAGATAAGAAATTGTATCAAAGAAATTAATGAAAGAAGTTAAAGAAATGAAAAAACTTCTCAAAAAGAAACATTTGTCAAGCCGAACTCACTGGAAACCTCCAGTTTATATTTTTTTAGTCAAATCTTTCTCAAATAAACATATTTGAAGATAATTATTTTTCTCCATCTTTTCTCATCATATTTTCTTTGGGTTTTTTTGTATAAAATATTTTATCAATATTCCTAAATTCTTCTAAAAATATTTGTTTTATAAAGATTTGTTAGCAGTTTTAATGTCATTTTTATATCAACATTAAAATAGCCAAGAATTTGTCATCTCATCTGATAAATCCTGCATGGATGGATTCTTAAATCCGGGGCAGAATGAGGCCAGTTTTGTGGGAACCATGTGGGCCCTTTAAATCCAGCTTTTAAGCCAGAAACATTTGCAAAACATAAATATGAAAATGTGAAGAAAAATGCATGAGTTCTCAGGACAACCAACAGATTTATGCTTGAGTAATATCTAATCAGTGATTTTACTGCTTATGATGTAGTTCAGCTCCAACAGGTCTCCACACATCAGCTGGCTGGAAGCTAAGCAGATTAAAAGTGCTCTCTGTTAGCATGACTCTGCTCACTTGGCCAACGTGAGCAGCCTGTTGATCAGCACATGGAATAGTGTTCCCTGCCGCACATGCAGCGCAGGCCTAAACGTCCTCAGGGAGTCATTCAGACACACACACACACACCCACACACACAGCCACACACACACACACACACACACACAGCCACACACACACACACCCACAGCCATACACACACACACACACACACACACACACAGCCACACACACACCACAGCCACACACCACACACACACACACACACACACACACACACACACACACAACACACACCACACACACACACACACCACACACACACACACACACAGCCATACACACACACACAGCCACACACACACACACACACAGCCACACACACACACAGCCACACACACACACACCACACACACACACACACACACACACAAAACACACACACACCACACACACACACACACACACACACCACACACACACACACACACACACACACACACACACACACACACACACACACACACACACACAGTGTCAGTGGCCTAATGTACGTCTTTTGACCAGTCATGCTCCTTTCCCACGCCAGAACTGAACCCTGGACTGAAGCCAGCAGATCCCGTTCTCAACTTAAAGTCAAACATCTAGTTTTGTCATGCTAACACGCGTTTGGTGATCTGGGACTCTTTGCAACTGATGCTTGTGAGATGCTTTTGAATAAAACGATTGGGCAAAGTCATAATTTTGAGTCAGTTTAAATTTTTAAAGTAGTTTCCTTAAACCCAGAAACAGAAGTCCAGTTTTTCCAAAGTAGAATGTGTCTGATTTTTTATTTTTTCATCCATTTATTTTATTTTATTCCAACTTTTAAAAATAGAAATAGGTACCACAGTTAAAGCAGGAAGAATTTGTCTGAACCAAGTCCCCCAGCCATGGTCCTGAAGGTGCTGCAGACCTGAGGCATTTCCTTCAGGCCAGATGATTCCAGCTGATAGCTGATAAACAGGCATTTGCTGAAGTTAATAATTTGAATCAAAATGTTGCTCTGGTCAGAGAAAATCCAAATACAATCTGTGGTCAATGTGACAGAAAACACTAAACGTCACCATGACCACACCATCCTCATCATAAAAAAAGACCTGGGGACTTTTTTCAGCCAGAACAGAGAAGATGATTAGAGCTTAGAGGAAGATAAATGGAGATAAATGCATCAAAATGGTAGGAAAACTTGTTAGTCTTCTAAAACGTTTATTCTAGGGCAGAGCTTCATCTTCTGGGAAGAGAAGGACCTAACATCCAGGCAGAGCTACAGGGAACAGTTTAGATTGAAACGTAGCTGAGAACTGGCCTGATCTAAATCCAGTCTGAAATCTTTGACAAGATTTTTCAAACAATTTATTTGGAGCTGCAGTTCTGTAGCTGAATATAAATCAGTTGTGGCGTTGAACATGAGTCGCTCATAACTATATATTTCCACTTTTTCCTTGGCAGTGTGCAGCAAGGGTCAGGCTGTGAGCGGTCAGTACCGTATGCTGGCCAAGAATGGTGGCTACATCTGGGTGGAAACTCGGGGAACTGTCATTTACAACAGCCGCAACTCTCAGCCTCAGTGCATCGTGTGCATCAACTACGTCCTAAGGTCGTGAAGACTTTCTGAGCAAAATGCCTGGAAGAGCTTGTTGTTCTCTGACTCCTAGAAGCTCACTATTTGTTTTCACATGGTGCAGTGACGTGGAGGAGAAGTCGGTCATTTTCTCCTTGGAGCAGATGGAGGCGCTGTTCAAGCCACCAAACATGAGCAGCTTCTTCACCACTGAAGGAGCCAGCGAGCCACCGTTATCAGGAGCTTCCCTCTACAAGAAGTTCAAGACAGAGCCGGAAGATTTGGTTCAGCTGGCTCCGACTCCTGGAGACACCATCATCTCCCTCGATTTCGGTCAGTTTGGACCTCTAAAAATGTTCTGGAAATCTTTTGTGATGTTTTTGCTCTTGAAAGAGACACTTCTGTTTGTTTGACTTTTGTTTTTGACTCTTCGCCTTAGATTGCACTGAGTTTGAGGAGTCCCAGCAGCCGGCACCTTTGACCTCAGTGTCTTCTTCACCCATCCCCCTTCCTGGATCTCCGTGTTGGACAATCGAGAGCCAAAAGCTGGCTTCTGTGGCTACAGCTCAGACCCTGGCTCTAGCTCCTGGGGACGCACCTAACGGAGCCAGGGCGTTCACCGTGCAACAGAAACCTCCACCGGGCAGCACCACACCGAGCCTCAGCAGCTGCTCCACGGTGAGGAGGAGTAGGATCAGGAGAAAGGTTGAGAAGCCGCATTGTTCTGTTGAATGGTTTAATTAGGCCGTCACTGGTTGATAGAGTTTATGTCCTGGTTCATTCTGTCTGTGTTCAGTGAGATTGGTCAAAGCAGACAAAGTGTGTGAGAATATTGGGGGTGGAAGTTTAGATGGATCAGGCCGTTAGCTTTCAATGGAGTCTTTGTCATGACAAATCTTCTGCTCCTTCTTTTCTCTCATGTCTTTTACCTCTTTGTCCATTCTTCCGGCTTGTCCACTCGTCTCATTTTGCCGTTTTCCGTCTGCAGCCCAGCAGCCCAGGTGACTACTACAGCTCAGTGGAGAGTGACCTGAGGGTGGAGCTCACTGAGAAGCTGTTTGCTCTGGAGGCTGAGGGAAACGACAGCACTGCACATACAGAGGTACATCTCATCATATCCAGCAGGAACCAAAGATCCACTTCAGGGTTTAACTACAGACGTCAAGGCAGAATTATTCCATTTCTGTGTTGTAATGCTAGAAAGTATTCAAGACACTTTTAAAAACATTTTAGAAATCTCTGTTGGTGTGCAATTAACTAGTTGAGAATTTTAACTATCAATAATCAAATTTAGCTTACAATTAAGAAAATGAAAAATAGATGAGTTGATTTTATTAGTCTCCCATAGGAGAAATTTTCCTTGGAAGCAAGGAAAAATCTGCAATACAACAATTAAAGTCCATGAAAAAAGACAGTAACCATGTATATATACATAAAAACAAAACAAAAATACATAAAACACAAATGTCTGATTGGCAGTACATCCCCACAGCTATTTCCATTCACATACAATACATCCTCTGCATACTACTCTTGATCATCGTCTGGACCTCCCGTTACTCTGTCCAGGCTCTGTTAGTCTGCCGTTTATCACGTTAATGGATAGTGGTACAGATGAATGTTTCCGACGGTCATATTTGCACAGGGGAACCCTGAACCTTCTCCCAGAGTTCATAAGAACATATTCTGATGCGAGCACATGTGACCCATCAGACAAGATAGGTCACATCTTGTCTGATGGGACAAGATGTGCTTGCCTGACGGTAGCCTATTCAAACAGGTGCTGTGGAGAAGATAGTGTTGATAATCTTGCTTTGCCATCTTCACCAGACTTTGAACTCGAGTCCATAATTTAACAGTAAGATTTCCAGACCATCCAGTGATGCCATCTCTAAGAATAGACTCAACGGTTGCCCTATAAAAGATCAACATCATCATTTTAGAAACGCCACACAATCGAAGTCGTATAAGAAAATGAGATGCTGGTGAACCTTTGCATACACATTTGTCACTCAGCTCAGATCGCCATCTATATACAAACTTAAATATTTAAAAGATGTGACATGTTTGATGGAGCAGCCATGTATGGCTATAGGACTCTGATCACTGATTGATTTAGGATCCAGAAATAATTCAAACGTTTTTGAGGTGTTTATCTGTAGGCAGTTAGTTAGGTGTGAGGCTGCAAAGCAGATGCTAACTTTAGCATAATTAGCAGCTTTTTCCTCTCCCGCTGAGCCATTTTGTTGTTAAAAATAAATCTAAAGAATATGTAAATGGTCCAAATGACAAAAATGGGAAACGTTTGTTCTAAGTTGAGAATGTTTTAAGATGCTTTAAAGGACAGAGTTATAGATAGATTTTACTGAAGGTAAACCTTGTAAAACATGAATACAGCAGAGCCCAGATATTCTTGACGGTTTGGGACAACAGTCACCTGTGAATAACTAAAATCCAAAAATCCTTCATTACTGACTTTTTTTAGCTATTCCTTATCTGCCCCATCAGTACAGTAAAGACATGTAAATATGTGACAATATTTACTACTATTCTATTTCCCCATGCATGGATACTGTTACAGCATTAGCTCAATAAGATGACATTACTGTTGGGGTTTACCATCTTTCTATTACATACTCCACATAAAGATGAGATCTAAATAAACCTGTGCTACACATAAATGTAACAGCAAAATTATTCTTAAATCATTTCTTTTTTTTATCTTAATGCACTTCCAAATTCTGCCAGATGAACAATATAAAACCAGTAGAATCTTCTGTCAACTTATCTCAGCTTTATTACTCAACTTTGTCTGATAAGAACCCTAAGCACCAGGAATTAGTTTGTTCAGGAGCTATTTTCTGTTTTACTTCAAGAGCAGAACAGGATGTCAGACACCAGACAAAGTCATCCTGGCAGACTTTGACTAGAAATGCTGCAGAGATTTAATGTCAGTAAATTTTCTGGCTCAACATCTTGTAAAATGAAGTTCTTAATCCACTAATAATTAGCAAACTCTACTAACTCAAACTCATGCAATTTGAAGTAATCCATTGCTACTTAATGCAGTTTGCTCACTGTCAAATTGTTATGGGATTTCCTTAATCAAAATATTTTCTGTATCAGTTTGTATTTGTATTAACATGTCATTTTTTGCTGTTGATGTTTTAGTTGAGCTGACAGCTGTTGCCTTCCGCCGTTACTGTTCGTGTTGATTATTTTGTTTGTTTCTTCTTTTGCAGGAGGACTTGAGTGACTTGGATTTGGAGACTCTGGCCCCTTACATCCCAATGGACGGAGAGGACTTCCAACTCAATCCAATCATTCCGGAGACGGAGCCCCTGGAAGCGGCTCAAACGGGCTCTCTAGGGAGCCTGAGCAACCTTAGCATCCACCAGAGCTGCAATAATGTAGCCAGCCTCTTCCAACCTCTCACTGCCTCCCCTCAGCCTCAGAACCGCTACCAACCGCAAGCATCCTGGGCCACGGGTGGGAGGAGAGGTGCCATGGAAACGCGACAAAGGCCATGCATGATGCCCCCCATACGGAGCCTCCCTTTCCGAGGCCTGGCTGGCACACCGCTGTCTTCCATGCAGTGGCCTCCAGACCCAATAATAACCTATCAACAGCAGCAACATCTGCCGAAGGCCTGTCTGATTGACAACATATTGGGCGAAGAGCAGCCGTCCTGCCAGCAGAACATATCACACCAAGTACACAAACAGAGGTGAGGTTGCATCAGAGCACCCTTCATTAAAGCCGCAATGTTTAACTTTCATTAAAAAAATGTTTTTTAGATATTTTTTAGTTATCTTCTTGTTGTGACAGTATAAGATGGGTAATCTGTGAAAAATCTTAGCTTCTCTCTGTGCAGAAAGACAACACATGGTTAGAAAAGGCCAGTCAGAGCCAGGAGGCGGGTCTTAGCACTGCCAATCATGCTCTTGCTCAAAACCCTGCCTCTGCAGCTGGCTTTCCACAACATAGCCTGGCTAGTTAGCATATTAAGGCTAGTTAGCATAGCAACTCATGTTTTCCTGGAACAGAGAGTTGTTTCTACAGTGACAGCAGCATATATGGGGTTGATTGACCAGATGAAGCTCCTCCTACTGGCTTTGATTGCTTGTTTTTGGTGGGGAGCTGTGTTTCTGGAGATGACAGTAGGAGCTCACAGAGGAGGTGGAAGAGATTGATGTTTTCACAAATTACTCACATTAAACTGTCACAACAAGGTGACAGTTTTCACAAATATGGTAAAATCATATTTTTGTGGGGCTTGCTTTGGTGGCGCAAGGGGTTATCACGCCCCATATTTGGAGGCCTCAGTCCTCGCCGTGGACGTCGCGGGTTCGACTCCCAGGCCCAGCGACCTTTGCCACTGGGCCTGTCAGCCTACTGTCAAAAACCACGAGCCATTAGCGCCGCTAAAAACTCTTTGGGGAAAAAACAAAATCATATTTTTGTAAAAGTTACTAACGACAGCTTTAAGGGGTTTACACCGTGTTCCAAAATGTTATGAAAATTGGATTTAAGTGTCATAAAGATTTTGTTTTTGTTCCATTAAATTTTTAGATGATATGTCTCAATTACCATACTTAATTTCAGAGACCTATGCTTATTAGATCGTCAGCTTATTATAGTTTGCCAGCTGACCTCAATTGAAGGAAATCTACATAATAAAGAAGAAACCTCTGTAATTGTTCATCAATATTTCTATTTATTGGTTTGTAAAGGTCCATTGATAATTTTGTGGAAGCCTACAAAGACCTGGATCCAGCAAGTGTGGCCATGAAGAACAGCATCAAACGTTCTTTCAACCAGATGGCGCTGGTGAGTTTTCCCTATAGACTAATGCTCTCATCAGTTTAATGGCCAATTTTTGATTTTATCCAATCACTTTTTCTTCAACAACTATAACTGCCAGCTTTCAGAGCCTTTTTTAGATGCTCTGAGTGGTCATTATTCAAGGCCCATTTTTACATGGATTCAGTGTGTAGATTAAACTGTGGGAGACAATGTTCACATCAAACAGTTTTACAGTGAATCCTTGCTATAGCGTGGTTCACCTTTCGCGGTTTCACTGCTTTGTGGATTTTTTGTACAGTTTTTTTTTCTTTTTTTTTCCACAGTGCATTATATTCTGCATCCTGATTGGCTAAACAGTCTCTCCGTTTCATGTCTACCTGTGTGTCAACAACGTTGCGGATTAATATGCCAAAAGGCAGAGGAAGATGCTAAAGTTAAACTTTTGGACATGCTACTCAAACATAATCGATGGCGACATGTCAGTTTATCAGAATCTTTTTGTCCAGAAGAAAAAAAAAGCGACAATAGGTACCTCTAACTATGTTCTTCTCTTGAAAAACACACCTGCACCGCAGAGCTTAGAAGAAAAAAACATGTTACAAAGGATGCAGCGGCTCAGTCAGAAATACATGAGTCATTATCTGTCCTACTGTACTTTGTATATTTTTTTCATAATTATTTTTCATTTTCTCCCGTTATAATCCAATGACTCGGGTCGCGGTGGGGCGGTGCTGATCTCCGCAGCTTGAAGCCTTCAGTTCGGTATTGATGATTAAAATGATTTTACAGTACAGTAGTTATTTGTAAAAATAAAAATAAAGATCGTTTATACAGTACTTTTATTAGTTAAACAAATGCTTGGGTTTAGCTGTTCGGTTTCAATGTATTTATAATAATTGTAAAAAATAAAAAATAAAGCTTACTTCTTCACGGATTTCGCCTATCACGGGTTCTTTTTGGAATGCAACCCCCACGAAAAACGAGGGTTCACTGTATATGCAACGAGTTGATGATGTTGAGAGTCAGACGCAGGAGCCATAGTATGACTGCTGCTGTCTGGAAACATGGCTAAGAGCCGAAAAGCCATGTGGATTGTGGGAAATGAGGAAATTTGTGAACTATGAACTCTTACATTTGAAGCTTTCAATGTTGTCAGGAAAAGGAGATTCATGCGCTTAATGACCAATTTGCCATAAGTATTTGTTGAATTCATAGGTGCCAGCTGGGGTGGGAACAGGGATGGCAAGGCTCTCTGCCCAGGTATCAACTGTCACCCTCTGTTACCCTAGTTGATCAGCCCCTGGCCTATACCTGGCCAATTTAAGTACAGACAAGTGGGAAATTCTGTTTTTTACATTCAATTAAAAATCATTGAAGTACAAATGACCATCTTTTACTATTGCTCCTTTTACAAAAATCCTGATTTTGAGAGCTAAAACTAGGATATCGACTACAAACTTTTATTTTTTTGCTCCAGGTCTGTGCATGTCTTTAAGAGCTGAAAAGATTTGAGCAGCTTGTACATTTAACATTTTTGTTTGATCATTAGAAGGATGGATGGCCTCACTGCACTTTTTGCTTTTCAGGGCGAAAGAAAGCTGACGGATGCCATAAGGAAGAAGATGAGGGGCTATGGCTGCATGGACCGCTCCCTTAGTGCAGGGTCACTCACAGGTATCTTTCTGTGTTTGTTTTTTCACTCACCTGGTTGTTCCAAACATTTACGAGTCTTACTGTTAACTTGTGTCTCTTTTCAGAGTCGGCGATGATGGGATGGATGATTCCAGGCATCGGACCCCCGTTCCCCGCCTCGCTGCAACAACACAGGACGTCACGGTATCCAGGGGACGGAAATAGTGGACCAAACGAAAAACCCTTTTCCAGAAAGAGCTGCAGCAACATGGAATATAACCTGATGTCTTCAGGTATAAATGTACTATGCTACATGAACTCTGTAGTACTGCTTGGTCAATCAAATAAGCACTGTTCTTTCATATATTTTATGATACAGGACATTCATACTGACTTCAAAAAAGAGGTGAAATAGTTGAAACCTGCAGAACCCTGTTTGTATTAACAGTTGATTATGCATTTCCACACGAGATTGTGTTTATCCTAATTTAAATCTCAGGATCTTATAACTGATGGCACATTCCTGCTGTGTTTGAAGCAATTCTTGCTAATGTTTCCACCTGAAACCTCCATCTGAAGTGACCAAAAGCATCGGCAAGATGTTGAGACTTCCCTTGCCAACATTTTTGTTTATATTCTCTTCCAGGCATAGCGAGTCGTTTGCTGGGCCCTTCGTTTGAGCCCTCCTGCTTGCCACAGCTGACCCGCTATGACTGCGAGGTCAACGTCCCACTGCAGGGCAACCTCCACCTCCTCCAGGGCTGTGACCTGCTGCAAGCCCTGGACCAGAGCACCTAAAGTTTGCCCCTTTTCACCGACTCAAACCCACCATAAAGCCTGGCTATCTATCACCTCTGAGTCTCAGCCTGCAGTCCATGACTTCTGCCTGTTCTCTGCCTGTTCTGAACTGTTGGGGCCAACTTCAGAGCCCTGAGACGAAGCTACTTGTAGAGCACAGTATCCATGACCACATCCTGCTTTACTCAGCCCAACACCCTTCTTCCTGCCCTGCCTCTAGTTCTCAGCATAAACTAAAACATGCTGTATAATTCTAGGCCCAAGCTACATTCATGTTTTTTTCATCTTAAAATACTGCGGCATAAACTGGACGCAGGCTGAGTGGAAGAGCAACCAACCAACACCAAACGGGTCAGCATGGGAAGGAGAAAAAGGTCAATGCTGGTATTTAACAGATTATATCATGTTACTCTCACTTACGTTGTGTATTAAAGTTTTGTCAGGATGTCTGGAACTGCAGCTGCAGTCCCAGGCCTGCCTTCTCTTCGTGTAGCTTTGAGAAGAACATATTCTCCTCACCACACATTGTGCTCTTTTGTTGTTTTTGTTGACAGACTTTAACCTTTCTCACCAGCTTGCATTGTCTTCGAGTTCAGGCACCGTAACACAAAATGGTCACAGCGTTAGACCTCTATTAAATCTACTTTATATTTTTTTACTTTAGCCTTCATCGGTCTGTACTGACGTGATTCCTTCTACTTTTATTAACCAAATTGAATATCTTAATGTAAGTGATGCAACACTGCTGTAGTAAGACTAGCCTTCTCGTGTATTTTGGGTTCTTACTCAGCCAGCTAGTAGATTCTTCTGTTTGTTTCTCATAGTGATAAAATTACATACACGTTAAATATTAGACATTTCTCTCTTATATAAGATTATTTTGATTGTGTTTGTGTTAATCTAGAATAGCATCCGAAATAACAACAGGGTATTTTTTTCTTATTGTGCCAATTTTATTCACCAAACTTTCAGCTTACAAATAATAATTGTATTTGCACAAGTTTTTACATGAGACAAAAAAGCAGCAGTGACATGCACATATTACTGAGGAGGGCAGAGAAATACAGATTTGTTTTTATATTTCATGATTCTCAAATAATTAAATCCACATGACTATAAATCCATTACAAGTCAGAGATATCTTCCTATCTTCCTTTTGTTTTGTTCATAAACTTTCCGTTGCTTGTGGACATTCATTAGGGAGCAAAGACAACATACCAAAACTGAGTTTTTATTTTAAATTAAGACAAAATGATAAAACAGCTTCTGGCACTTTGTGTTTGCTATGATGGTTGCTTGCATTACATAGCTAGCTAGCTAGCTAGTTAGCTCTTATTTCATGGGTTGGTGAATCGACTCCGGGTTAGTTCATTCATTCAAATGTTCCAGATGGTTGTTGTCGCAGCCTGTATGAACAGACGACATGTCTTTGTATAAAATATGGTTTTCTTTGTAGAAACTTCTGACATCACTGAGTTTTCCTGTTAGCTGCATACTTACTAATCTGATAAATGTCCTTTTTTAAATTTTATTCCAAGCTATTAATCACTCGAAGTTAATCAATCTAAAATTGGACAATAGCAATCAATTTGTTTGTGCATCTTTTGCTATGAGTTTCCAATATATATTTTTAAATCACTTGACTGAAAAAACAAAAGATCAGTAAATAATTTTCACCTAAAGCATTAAATTTAAGTTTTAAGGTTTTGTTTTTTTAGGTTTGAAATGTTATGAAAACTGATCTTTTTTTATGGTTTGATGTTTTGTGTTCAATCAGCTTAGTTCAAAAGTAAAAGACTTACTTTGCAATTGCATGACAGATAGGTGTGAAAGGAATACAGAAGTAGAACTTTTTAGTTTTTGTTTTCCAAATACTGAAAAAGAATGAACAAATATAATTGTGGAAAAAGCAGTTTTCTGCATGAGGAAAAGGTATGAATAGAAGGAATGTGAGATTGTAAAAGAATTTAAAGGTGTTTTTGACAATTACTCAGGTTAATCAGAGGGTGTGTGGAGGGACTGAAATGGGCATCATGGCCAATCAGGAAGGCACTTTAACCATGTAGAAATGTTTGAGGGTTTTATGGGTTCGGCTTGTAGAAAAAAAGTCACAGTTTCTGTCAAAGTTTTAGAGCACTGATGCCAGCCCATGACTTCTGTGCTCACCGCTGTGCAAACCAGACAGAGGAAGAAGAAAATAACAGATTTTTCACATTAAAAGTGAACGTTGTAAAAAAGCAGCAGCTTGTGACAAGAGAGTTGATATATTTCACAGCTATTGGACAAGGGCAGTTCCTGTTTTATTCTCACCAGAGTGGCTGCCAACACCAGAGAGCTATGTTACAGAATATTATTATCCCTCATAAGTTCATTTCCACCTTGATGTCAGTATGCCTTCAGTTAAACGTATTTCTCTCCTTTTTTCTGTATTTTTCTGCATCTCATTGTCTGTTTCCGAAGCTAATGTCTTTGTGTGGTGACGACTTTTAAAGTGTTGATCTTTGTACACATACACGTTATGTATTTAAAATTAGAACTAATGTTGAATATGGTGTTTTTAATGTTTAATGTGTCCTGGTACTTTGTCCTCAGTCACCCCTCTTTCCAAAGATTCTGTTTAGGTAAGAACTCTCTTTTGGCCAATTCCTGTCGTCCCGTTTCCTTGTTGTGGTGTTGGGCCCCACCTTTTCCCTCCTTCACCTGTTTTCTTTCCTCTCTTTTATTCTGAAATATCTGTTGAATCTGTTGGCTGGCCAGTACTGTTGTTGTTCTTACTTTCACACAAAAAAGAGGAAAAAAAACAGATCAGAGTAAAAATGTTGAATATGTGTTTTCTAAGTTTCACTTTTCAGATATGTAGCAATTTAAATATTGTAAGGACGGTGAAGTTGCCACATAACTTCACAGTTTTCAAGTCACTTCTATAAAATAATGGTGCTTCATTGACCATGTATGTCATTTTTAGAACTTTCCAAGTTTTGGACCGACCAACACAGAAGTTTTTTGATGTTCTCCTTATTGTTGTTTTTTTTTGTTGTTGTTGTTGTTGTTGTTGTTGTAATTAGTATTATTTGAACACATACAATGTGCCTTATCATGACATTATGTATTGAGTTCACCCTTCAAGTGCACAGTTTCCTCCCTCCAAAAAGTCGACTAAATCCTTCAGCTTCCACAGTTGCTAATTAACAAATAACTTTTAAAATATTTTTGATAACTCTGCTCCAACAAAATATTTGTGAAACAACAGTTGCCTTATTGTTGTTAGCATGGGCCGGTTATCGCTACCAGCTAAAAATTTTCAAAAGGACTGGAGATTCAAGTGAGATATTTGTAAAGTGGCAACCTGCAGGCTAGCCAGATTATCAGGTTAGTGTTGTTCATAAGGAGCAGAAGAGACCCAAAGGGCTTATTAACAGCTCTTTGGGATGTTAATAAGCTTTTATTTCCCAATTATCAAATGTTATGATAATTGGGAAATATAAGCCAGTATCACACATGTTATTGCAGATTTTATGCTGCAAAAATAACCTCATCTTACTTCAGAGTAAATAAAACTATGTTCTGTTCAATGCTACTAATGTGAATTTCATTTATATCACACGCATCTGAGGAACAAAATGGAAGACACATATTCACCATTTCAAATTAACACACTTCCTGTTTGTGGTCAGGTTTGGTCAAAACTAAATACAATAAACCAAAAAAAAATCTAAGTACCCCATCATGTAAACATAAATGCAACCTTCAGGTGTTATGATTTTATTTTTAAGCATTGGTGGTACCATTCTGTGTCTGATGTAGGCCAACCCCCAAATAAGAGCAAGATTAACCTTCCTCTGTGTTTTCACACATTCGCCTAAAATAATTACTTCTACAAAACATGAGAATCGTTTTAACACATTCAAGTTTTTCCGCTTAGTAAATCAATTATTTTTGTCCACACACAATCTTGTTCTGTGAGTCCATTTATATTTAGGGCAAGAACACAATTTTCTTTCTAATCAAATAAGATGTTCCTTGTCTTTCAAAGTGGAAAAAAAGTCATATCCGTTCCTGGAATTATGTATAGAATTGTGTATAGAACGTAGAATTTTTGAATTACTCAAATAGGTTTCCAGTAAAAAAAAAAAGACAAAAAAAAAAAGCACCTTACTAAATATTTGTTAAGATGTTAGTTGTTGGAAATAAAAGTGCAATATTGTCTAATCACTAAGTTGAAGTTTGTGGAGACCAAAGAGAGACGACTGACAGGAAACTAGCATGGTGAATGAAAATCAAACAAGAACAAGCCCTGTGATGGATTCTGTTCTTCAAGCAGTTCTTCACATTAAAATCACATCAAAACAAAGAGCTGCACTACTATATGTGGAGAGGTTTGGCCAAACAGAAGTTAAATTAGAACGTTTCCCTTGAGGAGAAATCCCCCTCCCATGTAGATGAGCTTCTGCTCCTACAATTTCAACCAGAAACAAAGATTTGAGAAAATTTGATCTCAGAAAACAGAAAGACAGCAGTTTTATGATTAGAAATGCAAAAAAAAAATTTTTTTTTTAAAGTGTGGGAAGCAAATGCTTTGGAATGTAAAATAGACAAGACATTGGCATTGTATTTAACTCAACATACTGTGCTCCTTGAAGGGTTTTCCCTAAAAAGTGACAAATGGATGTGGCATGAAGCCTTCCTCTTCCACCATTTCTTAATCGTTTTTCTTCTCTCTGGGATCCATGTCCAACTACTTGTTTTCTGCTATTGTCATACCATATATGTGAGGTAATTCAGATACATTTTAATATGCTAAATTTCATAATCTTATATTATCATTATTACTATATGGGGACTTTAACCCAGTAAGAAGTTTGTGTTTCTGCACTGATATCTTATTAAAGCATACTGATCTTACCTAACAGAGACTCAGGGTGTTTATTGGACAATTTAGTTTGAATTGATGTTCTACATGTTGTTTTATCATTAAAAAGTCAATTGTAATAAAATGTATTATCTTGACACAAGTTTTTTTGACTTTGTAAAAGTTGGGCTGGTTGACCTTTCACCTCTGAAAACATTTATTGATATCTTAAAATGATAGTGGCACAAATTAAAATGTTTGCAGCACAAATATTTGATGCCAATTTCATTTGATTTAAAGAAAGTGGAGGAGAGATTGGGAAAGGAGGAGGGCTATAGAGGTGTGTGGTGGAGTGCATAACTTCACTCTGGTGTTTCTCCAGAGGTGTGGATACTTTTTCAACAAACCCAGTTTGCAATTGTTGGCCAGTGTTGGATGTTACAGTTGCATTTCACTTTGAGAACAAAAATAGATACACATCTAAGGAAGAAAAGGCAAAACAGCATCAGAGGACTATGGTGATTGTAAC
Source organism: Poeciliopsis prolifica (assembly GCF_027474105.1). Classification (NCBI taxonomy): domain Eukaryota; kingdom Metazoa; phylum Chordata; class Actinopteri; order Cyprinodontiformes; family Poeciliidae; genus Poeciliopsis; species Poeciliopsis prolifica. The sequence goes on along the minus strand of NW_026562475.1, from coordinate 392,517 downwards.
CAAAGAGCAAAAAGTCTTGCTATGAGCAGCCGTGCCAACACATCCTGATGAGGCTTATCAGCTTGAAGTCACTCTGCTCTTATGTGTCTTCATCACTTCTTCCTTCCTCTGTAGGAAGACAGGAACCCAGTGTTTTTTACACACACACACACACACACACACACACACACACACACACACACACACACACACACACACAAAACAAGCATGTAGCCCATTCAAAGCGAAGCACAGGTAAACATCACACAAACGCACACTCCTTTGTTCCAGCTTTTTCAAAACTCTTTTGTTTCCCTCAAGCAGGGAGTCAGAAAAACATGGTGGAGGTAAAAAAAAAAAAAAAACTGGGAGGAACCGGCGACTCGGCTGACCAGCTTCCTCTAGTTTCGGGTTTCCGAGGCAACTCTTTTTCTGACGGGCTGCTGCAGAACAATTCATGCCACACCAAAATTTCTAAAAACTCCCATACTCACCACATGCCTACCGTGAGGTTTAGAAATGTGATGAAGTGTTTAGTTTCTGTAAACATGTCACGTGTCAAACGTCTGTATCTGCATGTGACGGAGCCACAGGTGGGCAGATGCATCTGAATTATGAAAAAGAAACATCAACACGACAAACAGAAAATTATGATTTGTCTTATATATTAGAAGAAAAAAAATAAAACAAAAATGTGTTTTTCTTCATGTGGTTTGATTTTATTAGTATTATTTTTATAAACTTTTTAAGAAAATAGAAAAGACTTTAGATTAATCTTAGGAAGAAATGTGAGCAACAACAATCCATGACTCAAACTTGGCAAAAATATTTTCATGTTTTTATCACATTAAATCACAAACCTCAATGCATTTACCTCAGCTTTTATGTGTAAGCACAAAATGGCCCAAAATAGTTTTGTAAGGAAAATTAAATCTACTTTGGCAGAAAATACACAGAAGAAAACATTTAGAGTTCTAAATATTACATTTTCACATTTGTAAAAAAATTCCTTCAAAGCATTTCAATCTGGAGAGACTCTCACAGAGAAGAAAATAGCAGTTAAAAGATTTAATGGTACAAGATTTTTGGCGCTCGGACCCAGCAGAAGACTGTGTGTTCTGGAGGTCGGAGGTCGGCTCAGGCGAGCTCGGGATCGTCTTCCCCCCGGGACTGAAAACTGGTGGTGGAGCAGAGCCTGGAGATGGAGGAGCGCAGAGGGGTCCTGGCGGAGGTCCGTCAGGGTGAAGGTGGAGATGGGGAGGAGGTGGGTCAAAGTAGATCCAAGCATGTAGAGCATGTAGATCCAAGGTAGTTTGAACTTTTGAAGGCGTCCTTGAACGAAGATTGTCTGGTGCAGCGCAGCGGTCCGGCCCTGGTTGGCGGCGGCAGGGCTGGTGATTGGGTGATGTGGAGAAGCTGGGTCGAGTCTCCCAGATTGAATTTTCGCCGAGGCTCTATTTCTATGGTTTTCTATATTTTTTTATGTTGTACCCTAATTTGTGTTGGTCTGTCAAAAAAAATAAAATAAAAATCCCTAAAATGAATTGAAACTTGTGGCTGTTATGTGACTGTGAAAAACATTGTATGAATTTTGCAATATATTGCTGCCCTGACACCTTCTACCATCAACAAAAAAACTCATCAGAAGGACTGAGTTTTTTTTCATGTCATAATGGGATTTGACTCGTCTTATTTCAATCAGCCCTTGACTGTCTGTTTATTGGCATGTCTGCATGTCCTGTGGGACCTGCGTGTCTTGGGACTGTTGTCCTCTGAGCTGATCCTGATTCTGTTTACTTTGTGATTCCGTCTCAAAACATACCCCATCTCCAGCTGGGACTGTTCCCCCCAGCAGAGCACCGATAAAACTGCAAACAAGTAAGCCCTTTCCCATGTTAAAGGTCAGCTGCCCAAGCTGAAGATTTCTGTGCAGAAAGCTATTTTATCCCTTACAGCTTTTGGTTCTTCCTTCAGATGCTTCTCTTCTAAAAAAATATGCCAAGAGATTCAGACAAAACCAGTTTGAAAGCCTCTTTCATAGCTGAAATCAATTCTCCATTGAAAAGTGTAAGAATCACGCCAGTCTGTATTCTGGGATACACAAAATGCCTAAAAGTGCCTTACTCCATAATCTACATTTGTAAAAGATAAAAGTCTTTGTTAACCTGATCACATTATTGAACCAAAATCCCAGCAGCACATGTAATTCTGCATTTCAGCTGACCTCTGCTATTTAACTTTGATTGCAGACACCTGAAAACTGTCTGACTTATGAACCTCTGATGTCACCAAAAATAAAGATGAAAGGAAAAAAAAAGATGGAGGGAGAAAAAGATCCTGAAAATGAAGAAATGATGCAGATGATGTTACAGAATCAACATGAACCATGTATGAACTGGGAAGTGAACTCTAACCAAATGAAACCTGAAATAACTGGTTTAGAATAATTTATCATTCTCCTATAAAACTGATTAGTTTAACTTTTGCAAACTCAAACTTTATTTCTCTAAAAGTAAAGATAGCTAAAATGTATATGCTTTCGTGTCATACATGCAGCATAGATATTTAATCTTAAAATTTATTTAATTTTAGCTTAATAACAATTTAAAATTTGGCTTTTAATTTTATTTTTATTACATATTTATATGTCATTTCCTCCAACAAGAGAGAAAAACAGAAATGTCACCCTTTTCTTCAGTAATTTTACATTAATTGAAGAATTCTCCATTCTGAAAAAAGCAGACCTCACTGAATCAGTCAGCATTCGATATGTTAACTCTGGATTCCCACTATTTTGGTCATAATTTTGGTGAGAAAGAAACACCGACTCCTATTTACAAACTAAAGTCTTTTCTGGGTTTTTGTTGCCTGTGGGAATGCTTTCATTCAGCACAATACTTCGCCAGATCAAACCTTTTCAGTCCAGAGTTGTATTATCAGCAATTGTTATGACGTCGGAAGCACAAAGACAAAGAGTTTACATAACGATTACTTAATCATTCAAATCTTGAACCCTTTTCAGTCCCAATTTGGCCTGATCAGGAACAGCGCCACAAAATAAATCTTTTGATGGGATAAGGTCAAAGCGCTTTGGTTAACAGAAAAACACAATGTGTAGACAGAAAATTAAAGTAATCATAGATTAAAATATCCAAAAGTATCGAAATAATAATATCATTGGCTAGGATACAAACATATATTCTTAACATTTTTACAATTCAAACCATTTACACTGCATGGAAACATAATTTTATTTTCTCTCATTCACTTTCAGTGTCTGCCTGTGTGGTTCCGCTCCTTTTTTCAGAACCACCAATGGTCCAAACCAGGCACTCTGCGCATGCAATTGTAAAAATGTCAACAATGAACATCAAATGAACATCTGCCTAATCCAAAAAAAATACCCCTAAAAATCTGCAAAGATTTTTGCAGATTTTTTTTATGTCAGTAAATGAAACTAATCAAATTAATTCCATCTGCATCTCAGACATCTGACGTTAGCCCAGATTAAAACCAGGGAGGACGCACAAAATTAAATCTGTAACCTTTAGAAAAAACAGGTGGTGCTCTGATGGTGCAGCGTGAAGTCCAGCCCACGTCTGGAGGCTGTCTGCGTCCCAGCCTGATGACCTTTGTCACATGTTTAACCTTCTCATGAGAATCTTCTCCAAGATCCTCCTACTGTCTGACCGCTTTCAAGGGCAAAAAAAAACTTTGAAAAAAAAAAACCCATATGGTTCATGATCTGTTTTACTTTATGATATCATTCTTTTTACTTTAAAAGCATAAAAAAGCCAAGCAATTTTTTAATCAATTGTTACTCAAAAAGACTGAAAAATCAAATAATGTATACATACATAAATTATTTTAATTTTCTTACTTCTTCTAATTTGTGGAGCGTTTCACTGATTCCCTTTTTCAAACCTGAGGTAAGAAACACAGGCAACATTTTCTTATCTGTGTGTCGATCCCATCTTTCTGCCTCCGCTAACCCCTCTGCAACCTTGGAGACACTTCCTCTGGGGAAAGAAAGTACACAAACAGTGCTTCATTCTTTTGTAGTGTGTGTGACAGAGTGTGTCTAAGTGAAAGCCACAGACAGTGCAGACTATAAAGCAGTGGAGTGAACATGGACTTTCTCATGAGAATTTCCTCTACGATTTTATACACACACATAATATATATATATATATATATATATATATATATATATATATATATATATATATATATATATATATATATATATATATATATATATATACATACACATATATATAAGTGTATGTATAGTTTTTTCTCCTAATTTGAGGTTCCTCTGGAGATAAATATTTCTCACATTGATAAAGCAGGTGCTTTCAAATAAGATTAATTGAAACTGATTTTGTTCCGATTGCTGAATTTTTGAGCATATTTTGCAACTAATAGCATCTTTAGTCCTAAATATGTCAAGGATTCCATAAAATTTTATTTGTTATTTAAAGAAGTCCAACAAGGGTTTAATTCACCATGGGATTCTCACAATGATCTCTACTGAACATACATGCCTTCAAAGTCTTGTTTCTACAGTTTCAGCCACAGTTTCTACTGTGGATATTGTGTTTTCTTTCTTTTGTAATTTCTGACAGCAGGGTAGCGCTCGCAGTACCTCTTTTGGACCCTTAGTCATGGAGATATAAAGGAAAGGGTCTACCAGCGGGCTGAGGTAGAGAAGTAGGTGAGACACCAGTCCCAGGTAGGGGACTTTGTCCTTGAAGGACAGAGCCTCCAAGAGGATGCTGAGGATAAAGGGGGCATAAAGGAAAGTGTAATTGGCCCAGATTGCCCCGATGGCAAACACTGTCCTCCTCTTTTCTGGGCTCGGCGGGTTGGATCGGGAGCAATGTAGGGCCCGCCAGGAATCCACAGCGAAAAAAAGGAGGACAGGAAAAGGAGCGAGCAGAGAGACGGCAAACCACAGGTTGTAACCTAGCAAGGCGAGGGTGAGCATGGCGAAAGGACTGGCCCATGCCAGGAAGGTCACTGCAGGTGACTGCCTGATACTGGTGCAACAGCCAAGACACTGTGGGTAGGCCACCACCAGATGGCGCTCCTGGGCTATGAATAGCATAAGGGCGATGTTGGAAATGACCCCAAAGTAAAAAATGATGTCTGTGCCATTTCTGGAGAAGACCGGGTCAGTTTCCATGCTATGATCGACAGAGGGACGACTGAAGAAGCTGATGACGTCTGACACCAGGAGGAACATGATGTGCATGGGAACCTTGCTCTCACCTAGAAAGAAAATGCAGTGTTAGACATAACTTACACTGGAAAATTGCATATTTTACCAAGGCTCCAAATAAACAAGACTATTTGGTTATTTGATGTTTGTCTGCAGCTTGAGATAGATAAAGATCTTGATCAAATTCAGACAAGGATAAATTTGTTGCTGATAAAGATGCCAGCCTTGTACAGAAAACTTCTTAAAGTTCAAATTCCAATATTTTGAAGCTAATGATTTTTAGAAATTCACGCAGGCACAGCTTTTCGCTTTTTGTAACCTCCAAAAACTTCTTAAAGCTGCAATATGTCACTTTTATAAAGTGTTTTATGTTTCTTAAAACTGTAACCACATTTGCTATAAAACAGATAAAGATGGATCGCCTCCATCTCCTCCCTGAGCTGCTACTGCTACTGCATTTCTGAAGAAATGCACCAAACAACAACCAATCAGATCCAGGAGGCTTAGTGCTGCAAGTCAACCAGAGAAACAGCTTACAGGCCAACTCGCCTGAGCATTCACAAAAGACTAGCTGCAGTGTAGTCTTTTACTTTAGAAAGCAACAGGGACTGGGTAAGGGGAGCTAGATGAGCAGTGCCACATGAGATTGTGATTGACAGCGCAAAGACATGTCCCCAGCTCTAATTGGTTGTTTCTATTTAGCACTGTCAGGAGCTATTTTTTTTTTAAACTGTCACAACACAGTGACAGTTTCAATAGTATTCAATAACTATTATTTAATAGAATAATTGTTCTATAATTATGGAGCCCCCTAGTGGACATGGGGAATTTCTTTTTATTTGTGTCCTCGCAAAATAAAAGGTTTTGCGAGGTAACGTAAAAGTTTTGCAAGTAACGCAAAAGAAAAATAAAACTCCATGTCCCTTAGGGGCTCCGTATATAATAATAGAACATTACAGAATCATATTCTTTTTATTTAAACATTTTCTGGGTGTATCAGATTTTCTGGGACCTTCAAAAGAGTAATTTATGACTTTCTGTTTCCCTGCAGTAAACTGTGACCACACTCAAGAGCTAATCTAGTTCCAGCAATCAGCTGTTGGGAAGAAAGGTAAAGTAGGCAACAAAAATTAGCTGCAGAAAAATTTGGAATCGTGGGCTTCTTATCTCTTCATGATTATATCCTACCAACATCTCTCAATCAGAAACAGCATTAATACGGAATTTAACTTTGGTTTTACATGCTAACAGCATGCAGATATGTCAACTGAGAAGGCAATGATGCATCTAATATTTCCATCTTGTTTTTTGTATAGACAGGTTGAAATAGCTTTGGAAGTAATACCAGATTAAAAAACAAAACAGTTTTGTTCTTACTATCTATCACCAGTATAACCATATGAAGTTTGGTAAACTCTACTGAGAATTTAACTGGAACCATGTGACAAACTTTACTGAGATGTTTGTCAAAAAAGCAAAAGATGGACATGTGGTAAATGATCTTGCTCCAACTGCAAAGTATAAAAGAAAACATGTGATGCAGAGGGCCAGTTTCCCTTCCAAAGGCTTGTTGGGGTGGATGACATTGCGCACTCTTTGAAAACAAGATTTTATATCTTTTATCTTATCATTAAGGCTTGGCATCACATCGCAGAGACAAACAACCTGGCACATGTTCGTTCCCAAGCCCAAACATATCAGTAAGAACAGTTTTGAACAGTGGGAAGCAGCAGAGACAACTCACATGTCCACAATATATCAACATTAGTCCAGGCATTAACCCATTATTTATCTGCAGACATGCTACATGCTATTGTCGACATCTGGAAATTGCACACATACACACAATGCTGGAGGACAAAAAGGTGATTCTTTTACATGTCAACCGCAGTGGCGCTGCTGCCACAACACTATATATAGTAACATTGTTGCAGAAGAACAATTCTGTGCACAAAACAAGATGTTGGAGTTATTAATTCAGGTTAGTGCGCCACAGCAGAAACAATAATGCAGAAAAACCGTTAAAGAACAACTCAAAACCATCCATCCATCCTTCCATCCATCATCCATCCATCCATCCTTCCATCCATCATCCATCCATCCATCCATCCTTCCATCCATCCATCCATCCATCCATCCATCGATCCATCATCCATCCATCATCCATCCATCCATCCTTCCATCCATCATCCATCCATCCATCCATCCTTCCATCCATCCATCCATCCATCCATCCATCCGTCCGTCTGTCCATCCATCCATCCATCCATCGATCCATCCATCCATCGATCCATCATCCATCCATCCATCCGTCCGTCTGTCCATCCATCCATCCATCCATCATCCATCCATCCATCCATCCATCCGTCCGTCTGTCCATCCATCCATCCATCCATCGATCCATCCATCCATCGATCCATCATCCATCGATCATCCATCCATCCATCCATCCATCGATCATCCATCCATCCATCGATCATCCATCCATCCATCCATCCATCATCCATCCATCGATCCATCATCCATCCATCCATCCATCCATCCATCATCCATCCATCCATCCATCCATCCATCCATCCATCCGTCCGTCCATCCATCCATCATCCATCCATTGATCCATCATCCATCCATCCATCCATCCATCCATCCATCCATCCATCATCCATCCATCCATCCATCCATCCATCATCCATCCATCCATCCATCCATCCATCCATCCATCCATCCGTCCGTCCATCCATCCATCATCCATCCATTGATCCATCATCCATCCATCCATCCATCCATCCATCATCCATCCATCCATCCATCCATCATCCATCCATCCATCCATCCATCATCCATCCATCGATCCATCATCCATCCATCCATCCATCCATCCATCCATCATCCATCCATCCATCCATCCATCCATCCATCCATCCATCATCCATCCATCCATCCATTCATCCATCCATCCGTCCGTCCGTCCGTCCATCCATCCATCCATCCATCCATCCATCATCCATCATTCATCCATCCGTCCGTCCATCCGTCCGTCCATCCATCCATCCATCCATCCATCCATCTTCTGCCGCTTATCCGGGGTCGGGTTGCGGGGGTAGCAGCTTCAGAAGGGAGGCCCAGACTTCCCTCTCCCCAGCCACTTCTTCCAGCTCCTTCAGGGGAATCCCGAGGCATTCCCAGGCCAGTCGGGAGACATAGTACCTCCAGCATGTCCTGGGTCTTCCCCGCGGCCTCCTCCCGGTGGGACGTGTCCGAAACACCTCACCAGGGAGGCGTCCAGGAGGCATCCTGACCAGATGCCTGAGCCTCAACTGGCTCCTCTCGATGTGGAGGAGCAGTGGCTCTACTCTGAGTCCCTCCAGGATGACTGAGATTCTCACCCTATCTCTAAGGGAGAGCCCAGCCACCCTATGGAGAAAACCCATTTTGGTCGTTTGCATCCGAGATCTCGTTCTTTCGGTCATGACTATGACCATAGATGAGGGTAGGAACGCAAATCGTGAGCTTTGCTTTTTGACTCAGCTCTCTCTTCATCACGACGGACTGGTACAGCGCCCGCTTCACGGCAGACGCTCCACCAATCCGCCTGTCGATCTCCCGTTCCCTTCTTCCCTCATTCGTGAACAAGATCCCGAGATACTTGAACTCCTCCACTTGAGGCAGGACATCTCCCTCGACCCAAAGAAGGCACTCTACCCTTTTCTGGCTCGAGACCAACTCAAAACCACTTGTATTCTTTTTTTCTTGTCCTCTGGGTCAACTATGTTACACATGTTGCCAATTGACTAATAACAGTGTCAGGATTCAACACCAAAAAACAAGCAGAGAGAACATTCAGCGTGTCACAGTTTTATGTTTTCAGGCTCATCTGAACACAGCGGACGACTTTAAACATTTAGCCTGGATCAAAAAACTCATGTATTAAAAATAAACGTGAAAATTTAAAACAAAGCCATTGTTATTTGAGAGAAAATGTTTTTTGTTTTTTCTATTACATATTTTGCAGAAGTAATCATCTCATGTGGGGTTATGTCAATTTAGTCTTGTGTAATAAAAGTAAACAAAAAATCCCTTCAAACCTTTGGAGAGGTTCTTGAGGGTGTAAAGGGCCAGGATGAGGACAGGCAACCCGATGCCGAATGTCAACCACTTCATCACAGTGGCCACTTGTACAGCTGTAGATGCAGTGCTGTTGCCAGTGAAGTTGCTGATTTCAGAATGAGTTGTGCGCTGTGTGCTGGCATCAGCCATAGGAGGCATCTCTTTTCCTGTTTATGTCTTCCTGTGAAGTTGTTTCTCAGCTGATGTTGCAGCAGGTGTTGATGACCATCTGAAATAACGAAGAATAAAGCTCACACATCTGGCTTAATTGTGACAAAATTCAAACGTTTCTCATATTAAAACCACAAACTTCATTGTATTCCATCGAGATTAGATTTAATGATCAACATAATAAATTACAAAACTTTGGAATTGAGGGAAATACTTGTTAAACTTGAGCTAGCATTGAATGTACAGACGATGATGCTGAACGTTGTGTTGAAGGTTCACCTAACGCCCTCTTATGATGTTTTCCAAAGGTAAAAATTAAATACCATTAGACGTCTGGTGGACTTTCAGTTGAAGGTACGGTGATAATTTTCAGTGTTTATTTGCAGTAGGTCAAAATAAAATACTATATATAGTTCAGCTGGAAATGATAATGATAATATGGCAGCAATTTCATTGGAATGCAAGGCTTTTTTGTGGAACAGTTGTCTTCCATTTCCTAGGGATATTAAGCCAATCATATAACAAATTGGGAAATTTATGACAACCACTTACACTTGGCAAAGAATCTATTAATCTTACAATACTAACATTAAAGACTACCCAAGACAAAATATGATAAAAAATAATCGCATTTATTCACACATATATGTGTACCAAAAAGAACATTAATGAAACCTTCCAAAGTAAAACAACACACTATCAATTTTTATACAGTGGGTTTTCAGAAAAAGACATTCACAATAATAATCCATCTCTTCAACCGAACAATTGACTGTCAGTCGGGTCTCAGCTTCCCTGGGTTGCTCAAGGCCGTCTCCTTCAACTCCTCTAAGGCTTTGAAGACATTACAATGAATGTTATAGTCTGCAAAGAATGGCAAAAAAACTCAGGAATTTTAAAATAACCCTGTAAGTATTTATTTACCCAGTATGCTAAGAATGTTTTCTTGAATGTTTTCTTGAATGTCAGGGTCTTCAAGTCAGGACTCTCTCTCCTGCTTTAGATAATGCTGGAAATCTCCTAAAACAGATGGAACGCCTATCACACAAGTTAGGGATGATGCACATGCCTTTTAATCCACCCAATAACTTCAGTAACTGACTCCCTTCAACTGGAAACTCCTCTATCAGGTACATTTAACCAACATGTTAAGTACACTTTGTGTATCATCATATGTTTAATTTCATTATTTAAAGATGTAAGGCATTATTGGGTTTTACTGGTAGATGACGTGATGCAGTGAATAAGAAAGTTAAAACAGACGGAACACCCACCACACAACCCTATCCTCATTTGCATTTAACTCTGTTATTCAAGAAATTACATATGAAAAAAAGCTATTAAAGCAAATATTCAAATAGTACATTATTAATATTATGAACCACCAGTAATTTAAAGGAAATTACATGTAACACTGCATCTTACATCTAACACTGCTTCTGGCTGTGTTAGAAAATGTCAATACGCTTTGCACATTTGACAGTATAAAGTATTGATACATTTATTTTCTTTAACCTGGCTTTTTAAAAGTGACTATCTACAACTCAAACATAAACGTTACCATTTGATGCGCTGTACCAGATAATAGAAAAAGGCAATATGCATTCTGTCCCTTTCTATTATTTTTATTCTTTTATTCTAGCTCCACTCCACCTGACTTTTGGATATGTGGACTGATGCCACAATGTTTTTTTTTCTATGACCCTCAGTCTATGAACAAAAAGTCCGTCCGCGAATTCTCCTGATTACCTGCTTATCAGTTATTTTGACATTGTGGTGCATGTCACAGAAAAATATTTCTGTGTTGAGAAGTCATAATTAGTTGTTATGAAGGAGGGCGAAGTTCAGCATATGATACACACACAACCAGCAGTAACAAGTTATATGGCTTTTTATGCTTGGTTAGAATACAAATAAATATGGAAACCACTTACCAAACAAGGTAGATCCCATCGGTTTCATATGAAATACAGAAGCGTTGTTTCATGACTGCAGAAATTCAAATAGAATTTGAAAAAGGAAGTTAGGAAGTGATTTTTTTTTAACACCAAATGAAAGTACTTCTTGAACTTTTATTTAAGTATTCTTCTTCTTTGAAATACATATACATTACGTTAGAAAAAATGCAATGCAGATTATGCAGGAAAGAAAATGAGAACGATCAGACTTTTAACTATTTCAGGATTTCCCCAGTGTATTATAGGTCTGACTGACGCTATGCTTACATGCCACCCCCTCCCCCATCCCTTCCTTCCAGGCTAAGGTTGTGTGTTTTTGTTTTTATAAAAAATATTTTTTTTGTTTGTTTCTTTTAAATAATGGACTGCAAGTGTCTCTTCAGCGGTGAGCATTTCACCTGGAGGGCAGAATTATTCCGGAAAGAAAGATGGGTTTATAATAATTTTATAGTTGATTCATTGAACAGGGAGGACTAATCAGACCGCTGGCGTCTCTGCGTATTGGCCGCTTCGTGCGCGTTGTCTTAGCGTGATCTCTGATGTTTATCTCGGTGCGGTTCCCCATATAGGCTTACCTACATGGACATTCATATCAACCCGTTGTGACATTGAGGATCTTCTTTCTTTGTAGAATTCATCAAGGCATTCTACAAAGAATGCCTTGATGCCTCGACTTTACGTAATGGCGTAAAGTCGAGTTTAAATCCACAAGTCCTTTTCAAGAAATCTCATGTCAGCATATGAAAAACTAAACTTCATTCTGTTCTTACCTGTAAAGAATGAGTGAACCTCCCTCTGCTCCTGACATTGTTTACTGACCCAAGACTGTTTGTAGTTAAAGCAAAAACTTCATTTGCCAGAAAATATAATTAAATACACTGCAAATATCAAGTGAAGACATGAAGAGTGCTGTTCCAGTCTGGCAGATGACTGCATAAAGTGTTTGCATGACACAAGGTATAATTCCTTGGAAGCCAGCTGCCACTGCAGCTTCCTTATCGCCAGAGTTCAGCTACCTGCTTTGAATGAGACCTGTATGCAATGATCATGTATTCTGATCATTCTGAGTTGGCCATGAGGGAGGAAGTGTCAATTTGCATGTCAAACCAATGTCAATATGCCAGAGCACCTCTTATCTTTAAATTTGTCACCTTCATTTTCAAGGCACGGCACACAGAAGTGTTGAATTAATTGCTCAGATGAAAACAGCTTGTCCTTTCCAAAGGCATATCTGTGCTCCTTTTAATGTTCCTGCAGGCCAGGTGAAGAACAGCCCAGATGGCAAATCAGTGATGACACCCAGATTATGGGAACTTAGATATTTGGCTCCAACAAATAAGAGAGCAGCTCTTGGATTGAATTGGGGAGAAATGGAGATGCAGTGTGACACATACTGTGCTTGGTCCAAGCTTCTATCCATCTGTTGCCATATGTTAAAGAAAAATGTAATTCACAAGACATAATTGATCAATTTTATTTCTGAATGACATACTCTCCTGTTTAAGTTTGATTCTACACTTTATGAACAGAAAACTTAACGTGTCCCACAGAAAATGTCACCCAAATTCTCCTATAAACATTGCATAATTTATCATTTTCAGAATCATAGATAAACTGATTACTCCTTTTCTGCTCAAATAAACCTGCAAACTGAAAAGAACAATACAACTATGTGAAATAATGAGGCCATGTATCTTTAATGTATGTAATAAGTTTTGTTTTTTACTTGTTTTGAGCACACATAAATGATAGAATACTTAATAAATTAAAATAAATGTTCTTAATTTACATTATATTCATTCAGCCAAAAAAAAAAAAAAAACCATGAGGGAGATCAACACTTTGGCAAACATATCTGGGTAAATGCATTTTTAAATAGGTAAGATATCCAAATATATCTTGACATTAAAAGTCATATGCTATTTGGTCAAGACTTTTCCATGGTAAACAATATTCTTAAACTCATCCAAAATATTATTCTCAGCAAAAAAAAAAAATTTTCTGTCTACAATGGCAGCGCTCCATACAGTGGCGGAGCCAGAGGGGTGGCCGGGGTGGCACTTGCCACCCCCAGCAGAGCGCTGGCCACCCCTAGTGCCACCCCACTGGAAATGGTCATTTCAAAATATAATACTTATGAGATCGACAAAGATTTGCCAGGAAAACTGTAATTTCCGACTGTCCCTGAAGGCAGCCCGATGCCCGACGCTGTTCATTGGTTAAACTGACATGTTGGTTCCTGCTTGATCCAAAACACATCAACGGCTTTAGAGTTACACCGTCAGGAGTTTTGCAGGTATTTACATTTTACCGCTCAGCAGTAACCGCTGTTACCTTCCTAATGAGAGGCGGCTCTTGTCATACATTTCTAAAAAAAAAAAATGGTTGTGTACCGCTGCATAGTGCCTCTTTTATTATATTAGCCATGCTAGTGCTGACAGATCGTGTTTTAGATAGATTCTTTTAACACATGTTTTAGTGACATGCTGCCCTCTAATGTTTTATTTCTCCCAGCTCTTGCTTGAAATGTGTGGTAAGAATATGAGAAAAACCATTAAGTTTTATAATGAGTGAAATGTAAGTAGGCTATGTCATATGAAAGCTTTGAATTATAACCTCACTAGTTATATTAATTAATTTTAATTAATGTATTTTTAATTTAGTATTTTAGCTAGCTACAGAAAACTAAAAACTATAGTTTAAATAATAGTTAAAATAGTGTCTCTGCCAAACAGTGATGCAGTCTAAATACCAGGCTCTTACTTTGTGTAGAGCCCAAATGAAGAGAAAAGGGGAAATCTCCCAGTTCTTCTTAAAGAGGCAAAAACCAGGACCAGACCAGGACCAGACAGAACCCTGCAGCAGGGACCAGGACCAGACAGCACCCTGCAGCAGGGACCAGGACCAGACAGAACCCTGCAGCAGTGACCAGGACCAGACAGAACCCTGCAGCAGTGACCAGGACCAGACAGAACCCTGCAGCAGTGACCAGGACCAGACAGAACCCTGCAGCAGTGACCAGGACCAGACAGAACCCTGCAGCAGGGACCAGGACCAGACATAACCCTGCAGCAGGGACCAGGACCAGACAGAACCCTGCAGCAGTGACCAGGACCAGACAGAACCCTGCAGCAGTGACCAGGACCAGACAGAACCCTGCAGCAGTGACCAGGACCAGACAGAACCCTGCAGCAGTGACCAGGACCAGACAGAACCCTGCAGCAGTGACCAGGACCAGACAGAACCCTGCAGCAGTGACCAGGACCAGACAGAACCTTGCAGCAGGGACCAGGACCAGACAGAACCCTGCAGCAGTGACCAGGACCAGACAGAACCCTGCAGCAGTGACCAGGACCAGACAGAACCCTGCAGCAGTGACCAGGACCAGACAGAACCCTGCAGCAGTGACCAGGACCAGACAGAACCCTGCAGCAGTGACCAGGACCAGACAGAACCTTGCAGCAGTGACCAGGACCAGACAGAACCTTGCAGCAGTGACCAGGACCAGACAGAACCTTGCAGCAGTGACCAGGACCAGACAGAACCCTGCAGCAGTGACCAGGACCAGACAGAACCCTGCAGCAGTGACCAGGACCAGACAGAACCTTGCAGCAGTGACCAGGACCAGACAGAACCTTGCAGCAGTGACCAGGACCAGACAGAACCCTGCAGCAGTGACCAGGACCAGACAGAACCCTGCAGCAGTGACCAGGACCAGACAGAACCCTGCAGCAGTGACCAGGACCAGACAGAACCCTGCAGCAGTGACCAGGACCAGACAGAACCCTGCAGCAGTGACCAGGACCAGACAGAACCCTGCAGCAGTGACCAGGACCAGACAGAACCCTGCAGCAGTGACCAGGACCAGACAGAACCTGTAGCAGTGACCAGGACCAGACAGAACCCTGCAGCAGTGACCAGGACCAGACAGAACCCTGCAGCAGTGACCAGGACCAGACAGAACCCTGCAGCAGTGACCAACCTGGAGAATCCAGCCAGGAGACTCCAGGCCCAAACATCACCAGCGGGTTAGAGGCTGTGACAGAGAGTTATTAAGTATTAAAATACAATAAGCCTAATTCTAAAGGTTAGCATGATGCTTTTTGCATTTTTTATTGTGTCTGTTTATGCATTTCCAGTTAAGTTCCAGAGAGAGATGAGGGGATACAGATTCAGAGTCAGACTCTGGGGAGGAAGACAGTGAAGCAGAAGGAAATGGCACTGAACTGCCCCCCCCAGCACAACCTATTGCACACCAGAAGCACCAGTTTATTTATTGATTTATTTATTTTTGGTCATATTCTGGGCTTTGAGTTTACATTTCCATGTTCACTGTTCCATAGAGCTGTTTAACGTCTTGTTTGGTCATGGCAAATCTTAGTTAAATAAACCATTTTAATTTGAGTGTGTGTGAGAAAATATTTGTTTCCTTTCGTTCATCATTTGTATATGGACCCTCTGATAAAGCCTTGCTCAGCCTTTGGCCTCCCCTTGAAAAAAAGTCTAGCTCCGCCACTGGCTCCATATATTACATACGTCATTATTTGACATAGTTGCATTCTTTTTTGTTTGTAGTTTGCATGAGCAGAAATGGCATAATGTCTGGGTTTGTTAAAATGTTAATCTTTTACTACCCAAAATCCTCATCACTTTCAAATAATTCACTTTTTATTTTATTTTAGTTGTTGCATGGACTCAACTTAAATAAATTCATTTAAAATGCATATAAGTAAACATTTTTATTCAAACATTCCTGCAAGTTGTTTAAGATAAGTACAAACATATTGTTGATGAGAATTAAGTGATGTTCACTTGAACTCTTATTAAGCAGAATGTTTCGTTTTACAGTGAGGAAGGTCGGCTTATAGGTTTAGAAGATGGCTGAAGGTAACTGAGCATCTGTTTGTTCTAAGGCGCAGATGTCAAACTCCAGTCCTCAAAGTGTCCTGCTGTTTTTAGATGTGCCACAGGTACTAATGGTTTAATTACCTCCTCCTTGTGTTGTCCAGAGCCTTGCTAATGACCTAATTACTCTATTAGGTGTGGTGCAGCAGAGGCTCATCTCAAAGTCACAAGACACTGGCCCTTGAGGACTGGAGATTGACACCTCAAAAATTTGGTAAGGTTAAACTTAACCGGTTAAAGAAAATCAGACGGTTTATTCTCCAATGTGAGAAATCCCTTGAGATAGTAAACTTCTTGTTTGTTCAGATCTTGCTAGTCATTTATGTAGTATGATTACTAATTAATTGTTTATTCTTTTGTCTCTAGAAAGGAATCAACAACTGCAATTCAATTCACAATTGCAGTTTTATTATCGGAATTCTACAAATTAAATATTTTCATAGTATATTTAATCATTCCTTTCATGCAGTCTAGAAGAAATTGTCTTTCAGAGAAACAGAATTTTGATTGCTTTGAGTATGATGATATTTTACTTAATTTGACTGATTTGACTTTTAATGCGTACTGATGCTTCACATTGATCATTTATAATCTTACAAGAGCTGAACTGTTTTTGAACATTAGTGAACAGATAGAATCATTTGAACCAAGGAACAAAAGCTGCATATAATGTTGAAGGTAACAAAACGATACACCATGTTGTGAGCAACTCTTGGATCACGGTTGTGCAGTTGATAGGAAAAGAAAGGATTTGAAACACAAATTCACTTTTAATCACATTTTATTTTGGGGGGAAAGCTGAAGTTAAATATGAGTAGCCTCACATAGGCCTGTTTGCTGCCTGTGACATATTATTAAGAAATACATGTATAAATGAAGAACATATATGACATTAAATGTGATATACTTAGTAATTTACAGATTACAGAAATAGTGATTTACAGGTGTCAGATGATTTTCTGTAAAAAAAATCTTCTAGATATTTTTTACAGAAAAAATCTGTAAGAGTTTAAAATTTAAGTTTTTTGGAATGGATTAAGGAAATCACAATATTTTTCTTCAATTATTAATTGTGATACCATAAATAATGCAGAAAAACAGTTGAACAGAAGAGTTTTTTTGTGATTATAAATGTAGTCATGTCTGTTGAAAACTTTAATAAATGTCAATCAGCAAAATTTCTGGAGCAGTGTTCTAGAGAACAATTAATAAAACTTGCTGAGCACTACAACACGTGTTGGTGACAAACGTTTGAAAGATGTAAAATGTTAAAGCATATTTGCGGAATAATTTATTTGAAATGGATGTTTTGTCGTTACCTTAAAGACCTGAAGATGTGGGTTCTCTCGTTGTGAACTCTAACCTTTTGGAGTTTGAACAACAGAAAGATGTTAAAATTAAGAATACAGCAGGAGAAGAAAAAGGAGTTGGCTTTGGATAATTTACGACAACAAGCAGATTTGGATAAGACTCCTGCTTAGGAAAAGATAAGACAGGAAACTGAATTAGTAAGATTAAAGTTAGAAAGTGAGAAATCACAGAAGGTATCTGTGACTATCAGAATAGTCTGTGAAATTTTGTGTTATGGATTCAAAATGTAAAGCAAATTACAGAGGTCATTCAATGACCTCTGTAATTTAATGGTTTTTGGAACAATTTAATAACTCTGTTTCTGAATGCATTGCAGTTTATGTTAATGAACAAAAGGTGTCAGCTTCTGCTGGCAGACTGGCAGAAGCTGCAGTGTTGGTTGATGATTTTGTCTTGACACATAAAGATACTAGGAGAGAGCACATAGACATGCTCTGGAGGCTCTTTTTCAGACCACAGTAACCGTTGTCTGGACAAAATTTGTAATAATTGTCACAGAAAAGGTCATTGGAAGAAACACTGTGCTTTGCTGAAATCCAGAAACAAAATGGATCTCAGGTTAAACCAGCAGCACTTGCTGCATCATTTTCTTGAAATGTTTCAAACAAAATGGCTGAACTACCTCTTGCTGAAAAACCTGATTTGAGTTTTTACAAACCATTTCTTATGGGAGGGCAAGTTTCTTCAGTGGGGAGTGCCACCTTAAGAGGCACTGGTGCGTATGATTAATTCATTCTGGCATCTGTTTTGTCATTTTTAGAGGAGCCTGGCACTGGATTGTCTATACATGTCTGTGTTTTGTGTTTTGAGTACATAACCTCATCCTCCATTCAGAGTTGTTTGAAGATGGGTGTTCAACCTTCTCTACCTGTGGATGGTGTCACAGTTATCCTGGGAAACTGTATAGCACGAGGGAAAGTCTGGCCTGATCAACCACAGTCTCCATTTGTTGTTTCAGTACCATTGATCATCACTTGTCCTGATTAAAACAAAAAATCATGCCAGACATTTTTCAAGCATTGTGCTTGATAGGGACAATGAAAGCATCTAGTAATGGACCTTAGCAGAGGGGCCGCGTTTCATTTGCTGATGCCCATTCTACGTGGTAGCGTGGCTACCATGTGTGCGGCCATCTCAGCTAATGTACATGCTCATGTAGTGCTCGACATGCACTAGCAGACCGGCAGAAAGTTTCAACAATCCAAAAAGAATGATTCTCCATTGCCAGTGGGGTATATGTACTGGTGATGTCAGGTATCCTGATTGTATTTGTGGTAGTAAAATTCACAGATTTCCAAAATCAGAAGCAGAAGGAATGCCTTGCTTGGATCAAAGCTTGTGCATGACTGGATGAGCAGCTCAACCTTCGTACGATCAACAAGAACGAAGGAGTGTGTGTTGGTGTAAAGCATTATTGCTTTGCTTTCCTTCTCTTTGGTGAATGGGGATATTTTGAGAAATTGTTCATTCATTTGAAACTCTGCTTTCCAGCTTCAGTTGTGTTGTGCATTTTGTAGTCTGATGAATGGAACATGTATATTTGATTGAGTACTGTTTCACCAACTGTTTCAGTATCTATGATAAATATGGTAATATTTTCTTTAACAATATTATTATTATTATTATTATTAAAGAAAATATTACAATTTACGTATTTATTTATCAGCATTTTGTCAGCGGAGATGGGCCAACAGCATCCCATCCTTATCCGACACCAGCAGACGGAGTCCGAGTGCATAAAACAAGGCCTGCATGAAAAAGAGCATCAGAAAGTGCAAGTAGGCAATCCAAAAGAGATGACATGAACTTGTTAGTTCTTCTGTCCATTGTTGGAGCTGATATTTGGTGAAAATCTGGCAGAAATGGTGCACTAAATCGACTCAGAAATACTCTGCATGGAATCAGTCCAAGTGAAAGACTCCACTTAGGAACAAATCGCCACGAGGCTTTGTTTGTGAGACTTGCAGCCATGTGGGATTTTCTAGGTCAGTTGTGGGTGGAGCTTGGTAAAAGATAACTGGATGTCTTCTTATGTGGTTTATTTGTATTCTTGGAATCCCGAATCTCATTCAGAGTGGCCAGGGAGTCAACTTCTCCTCTCATTGGTTTGCACATGTTTTGAAGCAGCTGCACATCAATCTTTAGCATACCATGTGTAGAGTCCAGGAGCACTGGAGAGATTTCATCAAACATTAAAATCTTTACTCTGTGCTTATTGTGTTCAGATGAATGCTTTGGTTATTACTTGGACCAAGAGAAGTCCCACAGGAGAGTAAGGGCTTTAGCTCTAATGAATTGGTATTTGGTCATTCTGTGTGGTCCATTTTCCAAGTGGAAGTATGCTGAACCATCACAAAACCTATTTTTTTATGTTAACGGGTTTAGTCAGAGACTCTTTACAGCAGGGATGTCAAAGTCAACAACACTGAAGGCCAAAAAAACAAATTTGCTACAAGCCGAGGACCGGACTGGTTCTACGTTTATTAAAATATATTGAAAGGATTGACTGTAGTCTGGTTCAATAACCAAGACCTAACATGCTGTACATTATTTCATCATTAAATGAATAAAGCAATATTTTGTTATGGCTCTGTCAGTAACCTCAAGAGAAAACATTTTCAACAGGCAAACAGCAAAAAATTCAATTGTTTTGAAAACCTAAATATGTTTCTTAATATCAAGATAAATACATAAAGTGCATGCATTATAAACTGAAACTGCATTATTGTGCTGCTCTATGATGTTCATATTCTTGTCTTTGTCCATATGTTTCTGAGAAGTTTGATAATGCCTTCTGAGATGATATTCTTTCATTACAGCCAAACTGTCTCCACACAGCAGACACACAGGCAGTGATGGGATAGTTACTTTGGAGAAGTAACTTTAATGAGATTACTGATGTAACTATGAAGTGGGTCTATCATAATTTAGTTACTTTCAGCAGCTGCTAACAACAACCAGAGGCTTATGTTGAACCCCTGAATAGGATTGATTGCCACCCATCCCGTAAAATACGGAGTCGTCACATATTTGGCAGTTAAATATGTGTCCGATATTGAACCGATACATGACTGTCTGATAGAGATTCCTATAATATTGTTAAACACTAAGTTTAACAATAATGGCAAAAATAAAACACAGGAAGACGGACACTACGCAGCTGCCGTAAGCTGCTACCAACCCGCGTCTTAAAATGGCATTGCATTTTAAGTGGCAATGCAGTACTTCATTCAGAATTATTTTTATATTTATAAATAGAAATTGTGTACAGTATTGGATTTATTTATTTGAAGATTATTTTGTAGTTCAATACAAAATTGTGTATATATATGCAAAAAAATTGGATAAATAATGGGGTAGTCTGATCCTGGTTCTTTTTGCTCTTCTCTGAAGTTCAATTAGAGACTGTTGTGCTGTTTTGTAATTAATTACCCAAATCTCTCTGGTGTCACTTCAATAAACTAAAACTAAAGAACAGTGCAAAATGTTAGGATGTTTCTGTGTCTGTGAACTGAAATGTGATTGGTACTGAAATTATGATAGACCCACTTCATAAACTGTGAACTGAAATAGTAAAACCCCAACTCATAATGTCTACTTTTCCATAAATGGACAAAGATTCTTATTTGAAGAAAGAGGCCAACAGCTGCATAACGTTCAGATAAAAATAAAGATAATGCAATTTCTAAGTATGATTTTCAAATAAAATTCAGGTTAATGACTAGCTTTCATGAGTCATTTACCTGAACTTCTAGTAAAATGGGTTTCGTAAAATGTTCTTCAAATGACTGGAAATGCATAGTTTTGAGTAGATTTTCTTTTCCAGGGGAGCAGACTCCACTAGGACTGTCTCACTCCACAGCTGCATGTATCTCATTAATGTTAGGAGATGAAGGAAGGTATGATGTCGTCTTGAGATTCTGTTTCAAACTGAGTACATACACCTCTGGAAAAAATTAAGGTTCTCTGATTTTTCTCCTTTTAAGTATATGTTTGAGTAAAATGAACATTGTTCTTTTATTCCATTTTAAGTGGCAAAAATTACACTGACATGTCTCTTAATTTTGTTTGTGAAAGTATGTAAATAATCAGTTCGATTTAGAAAACGCACAAACAAATATCTTCTCATGGGTTTTAGCCCTGCTGGGGGCTACGCACCCCTAAAGGTCAAATCCTAGAATCATCTCTGTCTAATAGTAATTAAATATCATCCTGGGGGCCATAGATAATTAATTCGCGGGACGGATTCAACCCGTCCCGGCCTTGACTTTGACATATGTGCTTTACTGCTACACCGTTGGAAAAGAGAAATTATGATCAGCACAGGAAAAGATTTCTGTATGACAAGAAAGCTGAATGTTGTGTTTTTCTTTCAGGTGACCAAGTACTGGCCTTACTTTCTATTGTGAGGTCACCATTTCAGGACAAGTTCCCTGTGAAACAGCTATATAAAACTATCTCATTGCGACTCCAGAAAGGCGGAAGAAACAACAATTCATGTTAACCTCATAAAACCTTATAATGTTCATAGTGAGACTGTATTGATGGATGAAATTCATTCTGTATGTATTGGTGAAACACTGACATCTGCTGAAAATGAAGGGAATAGAGATGGGTTGCCTTCTCCAGATTCAGCAATTCTAACTGGTTGACCCAAGAATTCTGAAGTGCTGGAAAAGGTGGACATTGTGTTGAGCCATCAATGCTTTGATTCGTTTCAGTTGATAAAATCTCACTCTGATTTACTTGCAGATGTTCCATCGTGCACACACTTGATTGAAGATGATATTGAGGTGGGTGATGCACGACCTTTAAAACAGCAGTTTCATAGGGTTAACCCAGAAAAATGCAACCATCTGGATTCTGAGGTTGACAACATGTTACAAATTGGCATTGCTCAGGCAAAGCTTATCAAACAAAACTATCCAGTTTGTTGTGATTTCACAACAAACTGGTTCTCAAGAAATCAAATCAAAACAAAGAAATCAAAAACATAACTAAACCTGATTCATACACAATTTGGTCAGTGCAGTCACCCGACTACACTGACCAAATTGATAATGCTAAATTCACCAGTAAGATAGACCTAGTATAGGGTTATCGGCAGATCCCTTTACCTAAATAGGAGCAAGAAATATTTTGCCTTCATTACACCTAGTGATCTAAAAATGTTTTTATTAATATATTTAAAATGATAGCTGCACAAATGGAAATTTTATCAGCACAAACAAGCACAAATGTAGAGACGAATTGATTTACACCAAATTTGATTGTTTTTATAAAAGTGAGGGGGCTGGTTGACCTTTGACCTTTAAACTTTACCTTTAAATACTTTTAAATGTTAGCAGGGACAGGGGACTGGTTGACCTTTGATGACTCCTAGAAAATATTTTTCTCAATATCTCAATACTGAATATTGAGATATTGAGAACCTGCTACCAAGTGTCTGTGCACAAACAAACAAATTTTCTGCATGAACCAGCACAAACTTCGAGTTCATCGACACCTTTTTACTTTGATTTCATAAATGTAGGGGGCTGGTTAACCTTTTGATCTTTAATCTTCTATTAATATCTTCAAGGCCAAAGCAGCACAAACAAACAAAAAATGCTGCAGAAACCAGCACAAAGGGAGTTGAGTTGATTGGCACCCATTTTGTCTGATTTGAAGAAGGTGGGGTGCCTAGTTGACCTTTCATGACCTCTATAAACATTGCTTTATATCTTTAAAATGATAGAGGCAGAAATAAATAAAAATTGCTGCACAAACATAGCACAAACTTTTGACACCAATTTTATCACTCTAACCCTTCTCTCAAGGTGCTTCACCTGCTACCAAGTGTTTGTGTTTCTAAACATAACATATAAACCATAAACACAGTGTTTTTTCGACAAAAAACTTTCAATCATAATTTGTGTGCAAAATGCATTTTTAGAACTAAGATTTGGTTTTGGAATCAAGTTATGATTAAGTTCATGGTTAGAGATGAACTTAATGGTAATTAATGAGGTAAGAAACAGAACTATTGTTTACCAATAATCTATCCTGAATATGGGTCAGGGTGGGACAGGCATGCACCTGGTCCATTATGCACAAGTTTCACAAATGTGGTTAATTACTTATATAAAAAATAGATTATTCATTAACTTAATTAAGAACTAACATTTGAATTAAATAATATGCTTTACTAAAATTACTTTTTCTTCGTTTAACTTAACCTTTAAGTTAAACGAAGGATTCAGTCCAATTTGTATTTAGCACCTCTCATGCTTTGATCAAATTTAAGGTCAGTTCTAAAGCAAAACAGTATTAAAAGGCTCTTTTAGATTAAAATTATATAAAGGTTGCATAAATTAGTCTCGATATAGACCAGTTTGAGTAGATGATAAAAAAAAGAAAAAAAAAGGCTGTATCTTCATGTAAGATCTCAGCTTCAATGCCAAGTTGCTCAAAAAAGGAATATTTTCTTACAGTGTGCAAACTTATGATGCAACTGAAAAATACAAAATTTTTATGTACTTTTGTTGATTTTGTTCCTGCCGCCCCTCAGGGCATGCCACCCTGAACAGTGAACCATATTCCTTGCTTCAAGAACCACCACTGATCTCAACAATCTGTGTTTGGTAATTAAAATAGGAAGCTAAAGTCGGGCACCTTTAACTAGATGAGACAATAAGAACAATTACACATTTCTTTATATGTTTTAGGAGCCAAGAGCAGCAAAGGGACAGAAGAATAATTCTGAAATACTTTTAATGAAAACAGAAGACAAAATAACAAATAGTTCACTGTGATGGGAAAAAAAAACTAAAGAGTCAGAGGATAACTGGGACAATCTGACAGTCTCTGATAAAGTCTCAAAGTGACTGAACTTAGGAGCATTAATAATGAGGAAAGTATGCAGTATACCCCACGAACCAACAGGGGCACCAAGAAAGCAAGATCTGGAATCAACGCACAGCTTCAGCTAAAACTAATATCTCAGCATTAGAGAAACTCATCCAAGCATTTGTCATGAGTCACATTGATTATGACTAATCAATGCGATTAATCACATCTGGATTAATTGTACTGGATAAACTGTAAAAAAACACCGAACCATTGAATTTCTTTAAATCCAGACTTAAAACACACCTGCTTAGAATTGCTTTTGAAACATTATAAATGAAACATTGATAAGGATTCTGATGCCACCAGACAAAATGTTATGTTTCAGTTGTTACTATAACACTTACAGTGTTACTATAACTTTTGTGTGTGTGTGTTTTGCAGCACTTTGAACTAACTTGATTTTCATAAACGCATAGCATACTTGCAATATGTATTTATGAACATACTGCAAGTACAGATTGTTGAATTCTGAATTAGGGGTCTGTTCCACTAAGGAGCCATATACAAAAGAAAACACTTTTTAATATTACAGCCTATGTCATATTATTATTATAATTATTATTATTATTATTATTATTATTATTTTACAGTTGAGGAATACAAGATTTTATGTAAAACTATTTTCAAAACCCAATTTTCTAAAACCTGGTCTTATGTAGGTTTCATTGTATTCATATTTTTTTCAGTGTCAGCATCATTGTATTTACCTATATTCAAAGTGGCATTAAACACAAATGAAGCCTAGGTGTAAATTCAAACTGGAAGACTTTTTACACCTGCATCATTCAATCGGCGCGTCCCGCTAATCACCGACGACCTATCAACCCTGGACCAAGCCATGTCACGGCCAATCACCGACCATGCCCCATTTGAAAATGACCTCCATCCATGCATGGCGTCTTTTGCTTTGCTGCTGCGCTCAACCCACCTTCACCCCTTCTCCACCTCCACTCTCCAGGCACACTTCATTCACCGACCTCCACCACCAGTATGGGACCCTGGGGGATGACATTCCTATCAGCATTGGGAATTCTCATCCGATTATCACAAATCACATGTCCTTAGCCGGGCCCAAGCGCCAAAGACTTCAATTCATGTATGTCAATAAATTTTTCTAATCGCTTTCTTTCTCCGTCTGAGAAAGAAATGCCAGATTGAATTTCAGTTTATAAAGTGTTTGATCACAATGGATGGATGGATGGATGGATGGATGGATGGATGATGGATGGATGGATGGATGGATGGACGGACGGACGGACGGACGGACGGACGGATGGATGGATGGATGGATGAATGGATGGACGGACGGAAGGAAGGAAGGACGGACGGACGGACGGACGGATGGATGGATACCCAGGTGTGCCGCACACATTATAATGAACAAGTTCAGTTTAACTTCATCAGAACAAAGTCGGTAATTTTTCATGTCTGGTTAAAGAAACACTTTCAACTTTAAATGCTTCCAGATAAAATAGCTGATGATAAAAAGAGCAAATGTATGAATCACACTCTTTTTTAGATTTTGCACAGGTACATCTAAAAAAGTTAGGAAATCATTAGAAAGTTCAAGATTTTTTGTCCCTTATTTTGGAAAGTGAAACTATTTTGGTTTCGGTTTTTATTGTCAATGGTCACTTTCAAAATAAAAGCCTGCTAAAAAAAATATATGTTTGTGCAGACAGAATTATGACTGACATACATTTCAGACATCTAATCACAGCCTGTTTTTCTGACTGGTGGATATTACCAGAACTTCTTTTACTGGGTCACTATTTTCTCCTCCTCTTTAAATGAGTTTGGTAGTTTTAGAACTGAATCGGTTTTGAGATGCAGTGAGACCTGGTATTTATTTTTCGGTAGTGAAAACTTCCTTCCAATGAGCTAGCTTCATTTGTAGATGAATGATTACAGGGACATTAAGGTAGATGGCTGCAGTAGCCTACATCAGCCATTTAACAGCTAAATCAGAAGGGCTAAATAAATTAATGAATGAACTAATACAGCATTAATTTTGAAATTAAAAATAATTATAATAAATGTATTTAGTCTGGCTGCCCACTAGGGGAAAATGGATAGATGGATGGAAATGTATTAACTTATGTTTTTGTATTTCAATGTCTGTCTTGACCATGTTTACTGAAACTTTCACATGCATATTTACTGATTTTGTTTTTATTTATTTATTTATGCTTTGGATTGTGGCACTTGTGGCGCTCCGTACTCTGCCACATAACCGCAAAAGGCATGTGCAGCAGCAGCAGCAGCAGGCGAGCGCTCATTTCCTCATCAGGGTATCTGCCGCCTCATCATGGCTCTCAACATTCCCGGTGTGGCCGTGATGGTTCTTTTCTACCTGCTGGTCCTCGGGATTGGAATCTGGGCTTCCGTCAAGTCCAAGAAGGAGGCAAAGAAAGGCCGAGGGGACAAGACGGAGATGGCTCTGCTGGGCAACCGGGGCATCAACCTGGCGGTCGGCATCTTCACCATGACAGGCGAGTAACTGATTAAGAACTGAGGGACACGAGGGGAGAGCCTGGCTCTGTTTCGACTCAAGATTTTTACATAAAATCATATTACGGTATTCTGCTTAAGACGTGTGATCTGTTATACATTAATGATCATTTAGATTTAATAATAAACCACAATTAGGCTATTGAGTGTTGCTATAAAAACATATAGTGTCAGCTGTCTTTAAATAGAAACTGCTCTCAAAAGTGAAACTATTTCAGAACAGGAAGCTGATGCGGGTAAAGAAAAACTGCTTGCAGTAAGAATTTAGCATCAGACTCAAAGAACTGTGTAATATGAAATAAAAATGAATCGAATTATCCTTAACTCTCTTGATCGTGTACATTTCAGATCTGCATGGTTTCAATTTGCGGATCTGAAGAAGCTTCTGTTCTTAGGTGTTTATTGTTAAACTTGCTCCATGCGGCTTGTATGCAGGTGGAGGATATTTAGGCCAGTCTGGTCATGTTTGGAGAGGCTCTTTTATGAGAAACAGAAGTGGGGAAAAAAATAAATGTTATGTAGTTTTTATTTTAAAATGTGAGCTGAACTAGCAGAATACTGATCAGTTTGATTTGGTATAAAACATAAAAAATACAAGTAAAGAGAAAAAAAATAGTCGGTTTGGTCATGTAACTTTCACACTTAAACAAAAGAAATATCATGTGACGTCATTAACCAGAGACGGTTTATATCACTTAGTGGTATTTATAATATAAAAATGCTTTTTGCTTGTTTTGTAGTGGTGAACAAAAGTCATTGTGGAAGTGCCCCCTACTGTTAAGATATGGGCACAGAACTGCCTGGAAATACATGTTAAAAAATAAATAGCCTACATTTAAAGTTTCTGTTCAGTGTGGCTTCACCTTTAATTATCTCAAACAAAAGCGAAAATTAAATCAAATTAAAATTTCTACCAATCAGTTTTTCAACTAGAAAATTGATCATACTATTTGTTTTAAAATCAAACTCCAGTACAAAACATTAAACATCCAAAACAAGAATAGAGTGGTATCTGTGCATGTTTATATAACTACATTTCCTCAATTGAAACCAGAAACGGGGGCAAATTGATCATTGATTTTCATTTTAACATGCAGTATATATGTTACATGTTCACGTTTAAAATAATAAAAGCCTAATATCACTGACTGAAATGAAGTGAAAAACTGGTGTTGATGGTGCTGTGAAATCCTCCACACTTGAGCTATGTTATCATCCACAGGCTTTATTTAGCCAAACACTGCCTACAGCCGCTGCTGGCACTTAGTCCCTTTGACATTGCGCTCAGATGAGATTAAAGAAGGTTGATTTAATATATATTTTTAATCAATGTCTTTATTTGATAAGTTCATGGTGTTTTGGTTTTCTGGTTGAAAATATACTTGGGACCACATTTTGTGTTTGAAGATTCAGCTCCTTTAATAGATACAGTAATTTTTAAAAAATATTACAGTCCCTGTCTTCTTCCTGTGAAAAATGTCAGTTTTTACATTTCTCATCTACAATTATGTTTTTTTATGATTATTATTTTATTTCAAATATAAAAAGGAAAATAAAAATCAAAACTCTTGTTGATCTTTTTTTTTGACAGCGTAAAAGAAAATTTGTCATTTCCACTAACTGTTTTGTATTAGAACAAATAAGTACTTGTTTTCTTTTGAATTACTAGTTTGTGAATAAAAATGTGCCTCTGTGTGAAGCTGTGTGTGTATTTCGGTCGCGCAGCTACGTGGGTTGGAGGCGGATTCATTGTGGGCACAGCTGAAGCTGTCTACAACCCATCCATGGGTCTGACCTGGGCCGTGATGCCGATAACAGCAACACTGTGTTTCATAATAGGTAAGATTTCCTCTCTGTTGTTCTGTAGAAACAGGCAGAGTGTGTCATGATCAGTTTCACTGTGGATGGTAAATTATTTAGAGCTTCAGCTGGGACGCTCGATACACGTCACTCTGTACTGGAGAGCAGTCCACTTTATTTTGAGTGCTATCTCTACTTGCTGCATACATCAGTGTCTGCTGCTCTTAAGGAGGATTTAAAGTACCTGCTGGCTAAAACAACCTGCAAATGAAGGCTGTTCATTTAATGAGAGCTGAGCTGAGATGAGACATCAAAAGATGTTACTGTCATTTCCATCAAGCACAGATTCTCATCTTAAAGCAAATAGCTTTTCCTAACGTTTCACCTGAAACAGCTTTTGTTTTTGGTGTTTAGTTGGAAAGTGATGTGGATTAATCTGGAGAGAGAAGCAGGGTTGGCTTTGATGTGCATAACAGTAAATGGAGATCCTGTGATGAGTGACGACATGATGGTGGATGTGAACAGAGAGGGAACCATGGACCGAACCTTGAGGTGCACCACCCCTGACTGAGTCTGTTCAGGACATTGTTTCTGCTCTGTGTTATTGTAAAAAAACACATCAAAATTCTGCAGTTTTTTTTTTTTTTTTTTTACACCATGGCACATTTTTTGGGATAAAAATACTTCAAGCATTAATTTGTATAATTTTATTAAAAAGTTCAAATAAGAATAGTCCTGACAGTTAAAAAAATCTACCCAAACAACAGATAGAGATCCCAGTTTTACACCAAACCTCTTGGTTAAAGTAGAGGTTTTTCCACAAGGGTAACTCTTCCTTATGGGAATGTCTCACTGCTCACTATGTCAACTTAAAGTGCTAAAAAAAAGGATAGAAATGTGTTTGGTTTTGTCGCTACATGACGTGTGACTGTTTTCATTTACAACCAAAGGTGGGTTCTTCTTTGCTGAGCCGATGCGGAACAGTAAATACATAACTATGATGGACCCCTTCCAGATCAAATACGGGAAAGTTCCCACAGCGGCTCTGTCGCTGGCATGCCTTGTATCGGAGATCATGTGGGTTACAGGAACGCTCATTGGATTAGGTAAGAATGTTTCTATATATGCATCAGTGGAGTGTGTGTGAGTGTTGATCCTGACAGCTGAACTTCAAACTGCTTCTATTGTGCAGCTCTGACATCATTCCACATCCAGCAGCAGCTGCAGCGGCGATTACTAATGCCGCTGAAATCAATCTCAACTTTATTACATTTATACAAATATTTCTAATGTTTAAAAAAACAACTATCTACAAAGCACAACATAATCAGAGTTTACATTATATTTCTCAATATGATGATGTTGTATGATTTTATTTAGGCAGTATGTTTATATGTATCTAGACATGCAATGGTTCTTAAAACCTTCCTAACCAAGGCAACTACAGTAACCCAATATCATCGGATCCGGTAGAACAGCAGGGTACACTGTTCCACTTTTACAACACTAACACTAACTCAGATTTCTGTAAATATTTTAAATTTAGAAAAAGAACATTCCTGGTTCTGAACCTTGTGCTTTTTATCTTGAACTGTGTTGATATTTTGGGAATGATCATTCTGGGACCTCTGCTACAATCTGAATAAATGAAACTGGAATAAAACTAAGAATTAAAGAATCAGTTTCTCTAAAATTGGATTTTTTAAACTTGGATTCTAATGAGAGTCACATTAGAGGCAGGCTCATGTTTTCTGTTGTGGAACAAATTAACCTACTGTTCACATATGGAAAGAATTCAGAATGGAGAATCACAACTTTTGCCTTGTTTTAATGTCAGGAGTGAAACAAAGTTGGATCTTTTCACATAAAAATTAGATTTTAAGCTGCTCATGAAGCTGTTGTGAAGAGTCAGCTTCTAACAAGAAACTGACTTTCCCACAAAAAAAAGGAGAAACAAAATCAAATACAGTTGAACTCTATGAAAAAGTGCTTTTGTTCAGTATCTCACAGTACAAATTCAGAATAGAGTCTAAACAAAGAGGGAACAGATAATCACAAAGCTGTCTGGACAAAACATTAGCAAACATGGTGGGGCTTCCTCAAGGTCTGCTCAAACACTCGTCTGACTCAATTCTGTCTGTTTTCACCTTTCACACTACATGAATCCCATCTCACCATAATGTTTCACTAACTAGCCATAAAAATCCTCAACCTGAATACTCTCCATGACCTGTCTCCCAAAATAACTATTTTTATTTTGATGTGTCACTCTGTGTATTTAGTTACAATCCCAAGTAATGATGAGTGAGTGGAAAGCCACATACCAGTCAGCAGCCATCCTCACATTTCTGAAATACTGCACAGGATTGCTTGCTGTAATGAGATCTTTTGCTGGCTACTTCTAGTCAACCTACTGTTGGCTAGAAGTAACCTAGAAGGTTGACTAGAAGATACATATCTATCTATATAGATATTTATACATATATATATCTCAACTTTATTACATTAAAACAAATATTTGTATAAATATTACTATATATCTATATAAATATCTATATAGATCTATCCATCTATATATATATGCCATATTTTCTTTGAACTATTTTAGATATTTGCTTTGAAAAAATTTGGGAACAATGCACTAGAATTACCCAAATACCCAACTGCAAATACTCCAGGGTCCATATTTTTTCATATGAACCACATGGTTATAATAATAACAGTAACAATAGAGTTCCTTCTGGCTACATCTATTGTTTCTGCTCTGAAACAACCTGGTTGGAATTTCTAAGCTTTCTCACGGGACATGATAATAGCTTGCTAAAATGTTTTCTACTGCATCAAATGAGCATTTAGTAGTGGCAAAGAACGAGTGAAATACTAGATCTTACATAATCGGGTAATGTATGTTGTCCAAACAGCAATGTATTTCAAGTGATCAAAATACTCTGTGAAACTTGAGCCACTGATTAATCTTTCACCTATCTGGTATTCTATAGCTCTGTGCCTAATGCTATAGAGCTGTAGAAACAATGAGACTCCCCAGTCTCATTGTGTGTATGTGTCATGACTTGGAACAAAGTGAACAGGATATAGGACACTTCCCTGTTGGTCCACGTTAAATTAATATTAGTTGAAAAAATATTGCCCTAGTCGGAGCAAATTCAAGCTTTTGGCTTGCCAAGTTGAGTGTATATTTATCTCTATACAGACAGAATCTGTATAATGTGGGGTGCCATTTGTAACGTTATGTTGTGAAAAAAAAAAAGAGCAGCAGTGATTCTGGTTATTTAACCTGTAAGAGGAAAAAAATACCTATTACATTCTTCAGTCAAATTTTCAACATGTTATTCATTCATTAATAAAATGAATGAGTTTTAAACTAAATATTTAACTAGCAAGCTAACAGTATAGTAAGTAAACTACCATAAATAGCTTACCAATGTCGCTAATTGCATATTTAGCTAAGTAACTTTTTTAATAATAATAACGTTTATGAAAGTGCTTTCTGGTCATTTTTCTTGGTCAGAACCCAGTTCATTGTATAATTCAAGTTCTTACTGTTTGCCTGCTGTGTATTTGCTCAGGAGTGACCATGAGTGTTATCCTGGATTTGTCCTACACTGTGAGCATCTGGATATCTGCTGCTGTAGCCATCACCTACACACTGCTGGGTGGCCTCTATTCTGTGGCTTACACAGACATCATTCAGCTCGTACTCATTTTCATCAGCTTGGTGCGTTGTTTTTCCACTTATTCTTTTCTAATTTAAACAATTGATGTCTTAATATGTGTCCATGTTTGCGGCTATAAATTTGAGGCTGATTAAAATGCATTAATTGTACCAGCAGTTTCCAGTTCATGCAAAGTGTAAATGACATTACTGAAAGTATCATCCTTCTTATTTTATTTTAATCTGGCTGATGGACAGCAGCTCAAGCTGCAGCGCCTACTGATCCTTTTCAGACATGCTGTATGCTGTCCAGTAATTTTTCTTGTCTCAGCACAGTACAACATGTACTCCCGTCGATTTCATGTCAATTGATATAGATGTATGTATGTAATGAAGCCTTTTTAATTCTTGGCTTATTTTCAAACCTGTTTCCTCTGAACTGAGACTGAAGATTTTGGGACAGGTGCTTGAATGTTTGAGACATTTGGGTTTCAAACTTTCAACCAAACTGGATGAAGAATAATGGATTTGACTATTTTGAGACCTTAAAGCTGTAGAATATGTTTCCTTCAAGAGCTGTAAAGTATTCAACCAGAATGCTGCCATAAGCTTATTGATGGCTGCAAAAACTACGTAACTGTTGGGGGAGGTGAAGCGTTTTCTCTACCATTATCCAATGAGATCATTGGATAATGAGGACAATCACAGCATGTGATAATGTGTTGTCGCGCTTTTAGAGGTTCGCTTTTAGCCAAGCCAGTGGCATCGACTGGCCAAAGTGCCATACTTTGATACGGTATTCTCGGAACATGAGCCCTAATAGAGCGTTCATACAAATTCCAGCGTGTGACCCGAATGAAGTTACAGAAAAACCCCCGAGCTGATGTCTTTTGATGTTAACCTCACCAAGACCAGAAGCCTAGGGGAGACACTGAGGAGCATGCTGTATTTCCTGACTATAGAGCACACCTCACCATAATATATACCCACAAAGTTAAAAAAAAAATTTGAAAAGTATATATATAAGCTGCACCGGGCTACTAGGTTAAGCAGATGGCCGAGTCCTTAATAAATTTACTATTGAGGACACAGCCCTGCGTCTCCAACGCCAAACCATGCATTCGTTCACACCGAGCTTACGTGCAGCGGTTATCAATCCATACTGCCAGATCGATAGCCTTCAACTTAAACCATATGAACTTCTTCCTGTTATTTCAATGATTAGGGTTGAATTATGAGTTTGAAAGCATTTCTCCATCGTGCTTGCTGCTAGCATATGTTTGTTCTAAATGAAAATCTGCAGTTTCTTCTTTGATTTCCAATTTTGACTTCCAATGATTCACTTCCTGCTAAAGAACCCCCTGGCAGATGAAGAAAAATCCACGCCGGGCTACAAGCCACGCCGGGCTACAAGCCAAGCCACGCCGGGCTACAAGCCACGCCGGGCTACAAGCCACGCCGGGCTACAAGCCACGCCGGGCTACAAGCCACGCCGGGCTACAAGCCACATGGTTCAAAGTGTGGGAAAAAAGTAGCGGCTTATCAGAAAAATACAGTACCTGAACCCATATCAAGTTGATCTTGTGTGGTTTAGAGAAAATCCAAAATACAACTGGTCTTCAACATCCAGTTCTTGCTTTTCAAAATTAGTGAAGTTGTGTAACCATTCTTTGAAAAAGAGCAATTCAAGTAAATCCTTTAAACTCCCAAATTTCCAATATTCATGAAGAAATTCTGACTGAAACTGTATAATTTTAGCCCGATGGATTTACAAACAGCAATAAGCAATGATCTTATTCTGAAAGGAGGGTTTATAAATGAAGCTATTGTGGTTCTAGTGGCTGTGTGTTCCCTTCGCCCTGATGAGTCCGGCTGTCTCAGACATCACCAAGACAGCCTTCAACCAAACCCTCCAGTCTCCCTGGGTGGGTTCCCTGGAGCCAGACCGAGCCTGGAGGTGGATTGATAACTTTCTGCTTCTGGTATGACCAACTTCATGTTTCATTTGTAAAACTTTTTCATCTTCAGCTGAAAAAGGGTGAAGATGATCTTTGGAGAGTACTTCTTTGCGATCTAAAGGTTTTTCATAGACAAAATCTGAGACGGTCGTCTCCCAACACGCCTACAGTTCTTCTGGTGTTGGGGATTCTCCTGTCAGCCCGATTCCACCTTGAGGGAAACAGTTCTTCAGCCAAATCCTACATCCTGCTGTTACGCAGCTCATCTCCTGCCAGCTTCCCACAGCTCTTATTTTTCCTTCCATTTTCTTTGTTTCTCAGGGTTTGGGCAACCTAGGTCTGCAGAATTTTCACCAGAGGACGCTTTCTGCATCGTCCTCGTCTACAGCCAAGATCACCTGTTTTGCTGCTGCATTCATTGTTCCCACACTGGGAATACCGCCTATTCTCCTGGGAGCAGCTGCTGCGTCAACAAGTAGGAACCACTGTGGAATAAGAAACTAATTCACCACATTATGTTATCATGATACTTCATGTAGGACAAAATCTTTACTCTTTTCCTTACAATAGAAAGATACAGAGTGCTTTGTGTTATGTAGTAGATTTAAATGAAGGAACAAGTCAAAGATTGAGATAATTCAATGGAAATATCGTACAGACACTTTGTAGAGATACCAGAGCAGTTACTGTGAAAGCCTGTTAAAGTTTGTTTCCACAGCTTCTCATTTGGGTTTCAGTCTGGACTTTAGCTAGGCCATTCTAACACATAATGATTGTGGTGTTCAAACTTCTTGACATTTCTTTTTATTTAGTTCTTTAAAAGTAAAAATAAAAGAAAAAATATATATATGTATTTTACCAACTCAAAAAATATGATTTTTTTTCTTAAGAGACAAAAGTTTCCCAATTCTTTCTGACAATAAAAAAATGGGTGTGTAAATGATGGCAAGTTTATTTTTATGATTGACAGATTAGTATTTTCTTGACCTAGAAAACTTGTAGTCTGTTCTCAGAATCCAGAACGGAATTGTAGTAAATCTCCACATTTCTTTAGACAAGTTCAATAAATGGCCTTATTCTGCTTTGAGTAAAATTCATTGGATGTTTGTGTTTCTTTTTTAATCAAAGAGGCAGTGTTAAGTAAAATCCAAATTTCTAGCTTTTTTTTGTGTGGAACCTAATATTTCCCATTTTATAAAAATATTACGTTGTTGGTGAGACCTAGATTTTTTTAGACCGTTTTTTTCTTTTCATTTCATAATTTTATTTTTTTATGTTGAACTCACATCCAAACAAAACTTAGCAGCTAAAAATTACAATATCATAAAAAATGTCAATATTTCTTGTTGCTCATTTTCAAAAAAGAAGGAATTGAAGAAGAATGTAAGTGGTCTGAGGTATTAAAACCTGAGTTGTCCACTGTGGTTCCATCTTTTTTAGGATCAGTTTTCAGACCAGCCAAACAAACGATGACAATGTTCTCCGTCTTTATTTGTTCTCCTCAGATTGGAACCTGACTTCTTATGGATCCCCAACTCCTCATGAACGTGGGGAGACGGGGCTCGTCCTGCCCCTCGTCCTACAGCACCTCACCCCCTCCTACATCTCCATCATCGGTATCGGGGCGGTGGCAGCTGCCGTGATGTCATCCACTGACTCAGCTTTACTTTCTGCAGCCTCCATCTTCACCTCCAATATTTATAAGAGCATCTTGAGGACGCAGGTAAGAAGATGACAACGCTCACCTAAGAAAATCTGCTGATGCCGATGGATGATCTGTTTTTTTGGCGTTCCCCCTCGGCAGGCGTCCGACCAGGAGATCCAGTGGGTGATCCGCTGCTCTGTAATAGTTATGGGCCTTGCTGGCACGTCGCTCACCTTCCTGGACAACAGCGTCCTGATGATCTGGCTGCTTCGCTCCGACCTCACTTACACCCTCATGCTACCTCAGCTCATCTGTGTGCTCTTCTTCAGCGTCTCCAACGGTTACGGGGCCGTTCTGGGTTGTGTCGTCGGGGTCCTCCTGCGGCTGCTCTGTGGGGAGCCGGTACTCGGCATACCGGCCATCATCAAATTCCCAGGATACACTCTGGAAAACGGAGTGTACATCCAGCGCTCACCAATCAGAACAATCTGTATGCTGTCTGCCGTGATCTCCATCTTGTTGTTCTCCTACCTGGCTTCTGTGCTCTTCAAGCACTGCCTGATTCCCGAGAAGTGGGACGTTTTCAATGTAAAGTCTCAATATTCAATACAAGTCAGCCATAAGGCCATTGCTACGGACCACAACCTGAATGATCCAAGTGAGGACAGTGAAGTGTGTGAGCTGAAGTTTGAAACAAAACTTTAGTGATGAATGACGTGATGCAATATGCAGTTTGTTAATTTTTAAAATAATGATTTCATAATGATTTTAGTTATTGTGACATAGCCAATATTTGTAGAACTTTGCATCGTTTGTTTGCAGTCATGGGAAAAACAATAACACATATGTTTTTTGTTATACAAGCCCAGCATTTCTGCAGTTTATGCAGCAGTGAAATGTTAAAACACACCTACAAGACAGCTGGTCCAAATACATCACAGGCCTAACCAGAACCAGACATTTACTGGCTTTAAAATCATCCTCATGGATTATTCAGTTGTAGCTGCTAGTAGTGAACTCTTCAAACTGCTAAAATTAGTATTTTTCTGACCTAGTTTCTTCAGATGGGCAAATGTGGACAGGTAGGTTGTGTCTTACACTGGGACCTGACATTCTGTTTTTTGATGGGTTTTCTGAAACAATAATAACAAAAAAAACATTTAAATTGACACGAGACTCACATTAAAACTACAAAAGAGCAAATTAGAGTAACAAACAACTTGGTTAAGCTCAATGATTTTTAGATTAATTCTGCATCGACAAAGAATGTTTAAAATAAAAGACAAATTTAGCTTTCCATGTCACAAAACTTCAATGACAATTAAAATGTCGTACTCTGAAACATAACTAGTAAATATTTGCCTTTCTGTATGTATTATACAAACAGTTCCGTGGAAAACAACTGGCGCTAGCTTAATTACAGAGAAGGTAACATGTAAACGCCTCAACTCAGCATTTAGGTTGAAATAAATAACCCACCTGTTTTTATGGTTAAAAAATGTTTACGTTATCTCAGAATTTTTGTCAGGTAGACGTTGAAAATAAAAATGTCAGATTTTCCACAAATCTTAAACATTTTCTTCAATAACTGCAGAAAACAACGTGAACAACAGTTCAAACAACAAATAACTCGACTTTCTAGGTATTAATAGCTAGAATAAGCTATTATTTCTAGCTAATTATAGTAATAAGCCAGAAATAATAATTACCAAATCGTGAGGCAAAAAACCATGAACTATTAGCTATCCTTGGTAAAACTTGTTTTAAATGTTGGTAGTGCAGAAATCAACGATGACTTCCTTTTGGTGACATAAGCCAATTGATACCAAAGTAAAACTGATGTTTCAAATTAGAATTTTGTCCTGGAAATTTGATTAGTGTGTGTCAGAAATGTACAGCTCTATTGCTGTAAAAGCCCTGCTGAGGTAAATTAGCGATAGCGATCTATGTTTTGACATCCGACGTAAACTGTAATGGAAAATACAGGAACGGTAGAACACGAGCGCCATATTCATTTGCCACAATCCACTTTTGTAAAACTGATATTGCCCTGTGTTGAATTATTTTTATGGCTTTTTCAATTCTTCCAAAGTTTGCAAAACAAATTTTTTGTCTACAAATGTTTTTGTGCCTTTTTTAAATTTATGTTTGCTTTCAAAATTTCATCCACCCTGTGCCAGTTTTTTTTTACTGCAGGGAGGATGTTTCGTATCCACTTGAATAACTAATAATATAAAGTAATTTCTTCATTGAGCTTCATCAAATGTGACTTGGATCATTCTCATCAGGAGGAGGTGACTCATTTCCTCAAACTCATAACATTTTATATTACTTAAGAATAAATGGACCTAAATGGAGCTTGGAGCCATTATGATTGGAAATGGGGATACAATTTTCAGAAAAAAAAAATTAAAAAACTGAATTGTGAGACTTGAAAATTTGACTACCAAGAAGCCGGCCCTCAATGGCAGGTACATGGGTAGCTGATATTTTGAGGTGGACAACTTGTCTAGCATAGGGCTATCCCTCGCCTCTCACCCTAACACAATACCACTTCCTCCTGCTACCCTGAATGTGAACAATAAAAAAGAAATGAGGAGATTTTAGTGGTTTAGTATTAGTGGTTTTTCACCACTAACAAACTAAGCCATGGTGCCTAAAGCATTTGCTACACTACTATTCACACATAATAGTTGAGAATATATTTAATGGATAACAACAGAAGCTATAACATCATTCTTTGTCACAATTAATATTAAAATAAGTTACCAACACCAGATTGTACTTAGCTTTTCTGTAGCACAACTGTTCAGAATCCAAAATGGAAATAGCCATCTCACAAACTTCAGAAAACTGGTGCTTTGTCTTCTTCCTCCTCTTCACAGTTGGCAAAAATATTTACTGGCAAGTTATTGACACTTGAAGAGTCAAAAGGTTCACTGCGTGACATAGTCAATTCAGTTTTGATTCCAAAGTAAAAATGATGTTTCAAATTAGAATTTTGTCCTGGAAATTTGCTTAGTGTGTGTCAGAAATGTACAGCTCCATGTAAAAGTCATATTACTCTTGACTTTTAACTCCAATGTCAGAACCAATTTGCTCTCCATATAGTTACAAATGCTATATTTAGATTAAATTAGGTTAACAATGAAATATGAACACCACATTTTATACTGTGTGCCATTTGATTGGCAAACTAAAGCAGATCTTATCGATAAACATGAGTGGAAAATAAGTGAATGCAGTGACCAATAATAAAAGAACCTAGAAAACAAGATGTCATGTGATATTTATTGGTAATACATAGGTTTTAATTTGTATGCATGTACTGTAAATGAAGAGTCTGCTATAATGACCATATAAATACCCCATTTTTCCATTCAGGCCAACTCATTTGTACCTGGATGGAGTAAGTCCATCCAGGTACTAACAGAGTGCGGTGGTTTGAAACCAGAGTTTTGCGGTGGTCTTTAGCTTCGTACCAACATGAAGGATCATGATAAACCAGGACGCTCAAACTCTGGTGTGTTTGAACCTTTGTCCAGGACAAATAAAGAAGTGTCTCTGGTCTGTTAACTGAAGTCAATGCAGATGTGACACTTGAAGGACTTTGTTTTCCGAACTTGAAGCCATTTTTTTCAGTGAGCTCGCTGTTCATTTAATTTCCCATCTGTGTCTAAGACGTTCTGTCAGACTGTATGACCTAAATGACCCAAAACTGAACACAAAGTGGCCCCAGGTCATTTGCCATCAAAAGCCTGAAAACATGTAACGTATTTGTTACGTCCAAGTTGAATGTGAAATTGCTATGGATATTTTTGTGTTTAAACATATATTTTTGTTCAGGGCTGTGCAGAGACCTTTGGAGGGGCCGTTGCTCAAAGTTCAAAAAGGGCACATTGAACAAGATCTTAAAACACCGTACAACAACATAGCAACAACCCATAGTAATCAAGAATTGAATTGGACCTTCTATATCATTGCCATCATGTGAGGACAATGTATTTTTCCCATCAGGTATAAAGTTGCTGTTTCTGCTGCTGACAGTCCTTGAGAACTGAGTGATCTGAGACTGTAGCTGTTAAACAGACCAGAGGAGAGAAGGTCACTGGTAAAGAAGTTATGAGATAAGCAAATTTGCTGCCATTTTATTAATTACTATCTATTTAACCTCTACAACAACTTGGCTGCAGGCTGCTTTTATAGATCAAAAAAGCTCAAACTATATATAATTTTTTGATGTTAGCAAATCTGAGATCTAGAACCTTAAGACTGGCAAAGAAAACTCAGTAGCTACTGGAAGGGCCCTCAAGACATTCAGGGGCCCCTGAAAATGGTTTTATTGCAAGACAGACCATAAATCTAAATCTGTAGCATTCTTTTATAGAGCATGACAATGTTATTACATTTTATTAATGCATTCAGCTGAGAAAAACATGGTACATTTAGGATTTTATTAGGAAGTTTAACTTTGTGAAAGTTTAAAAAATCATCTTGATAGTTGTGTTACCATGGCTACGATATTGTGTAATCTTTGTGATTGAGTTGAGTTTGTTAACTAATACATCACAGCAAATAACCAATAATCATTGACCGTAAACTCGGCCAAGAAACCTGGTCTCCCTCTCATAGTCTTCACCTGAGTGGCGTATCTAGGCCCTGTTTTAGGGGCGCTTTAGCACCATAAAATAGATCCCGTGTATCTCAGCACCCTGAATAGGATTGATTGCCACCCATCCCGTAAAATACGGAGTCGTCACATATTTGGCAGTTAAATATGCGTCCGATATTGAACCGATACATGACTGTCCGATAGAGATTCCTATAATATTGTTAAACACTAAGTTTAACAATAATGGCAAAAATAAAACACAGGAAGACGGACACTACGCAGCTGCCGTAAGCTGCTACCAACCCGCGTCTTTTTAAATCGTCCTCTACCTGATTCCATGAAGAAAAAAGCTTTAAAAAATACAGACGTGAGAGAAAAGACGCGCATTATCAGCTGAACAATTTTTGTGAGGATAGATACTGTGCACATCGATCGACAAAGAACAATGCATCCGTTTGCTTCTGTGTAATAGACAGAATGGATAAGGGAAGGAACTGCAGACCCGTCAGAACCTAAAGAACCAGAAATCAGCTTCTCTTCATCCTCACTCATCTCCTGAGGCTGATAAGGTACAGAACATTTTACTATGATGGATTCAGTTTCTTATTGTGGTTTTAGTTTGATTATTATTATTGCTTAGGATGTTGAGTTTGGATATTTAATAATTCATAGCATTAGCCAAAATAAGTGGCCAGTTAAAGAACAAATCACCCTAATAGATTAACATTAAATACATAAATATTTTCTACATTACTTTCTGTGTGTTTTATTCACAAATGTTGATATATTTTATGAATAGTTGTTCAATGGTCATTTAATGTATTACTTCATTAATATTTTATTAATGTTGTTTACCTGTTTGGATAACCTGACTTCCTATCAATGAAGAAAAAAAACATGAAGCAAAACTGCACCAGACCCAGACCTGCAGGCCAGGGGCGGTTCTAGATGGGGTGTGGCTGCTATCAGCAGCAGTCTATACAGTTTGAGTTCATTTTATCATTTTAAGTTGGTGTAGATAAGTTAAAGTGTGGTAAAATATTTATACTCATTATAAGTTATGGAAATATTTGTGGAGTACAACCATTGTTTAATGGTTGTTTCGTTTAGGCACATATTTTTAGTTACACACGGCACTCGGTAGAGGGCAGCATGTTTTGTTTTGTTTTTGTCTTAGAGAATGGAAAGGTTCGGTGAGGCATTAAGGCTCGTGTAGCTGGATTGTAAGAAGACGCTACACAGTGTTTCTGTATTAACCCTTTCAGGTTGAAGCAGCCAATGAGGTGCATTTTTGTGTTTTAATAATTGTCTATTCTCTATGTGGATGTTTTTTTCTGTAAAAATGTATTTTGTGTTTTGTACAGTTCTCACGGCATAATTATAAAATGCCAGTAACAACCATGAACGCCTTGTTTCGTTTTCTACATGGAGGGAGTTCTATGGAGGCCAAGAGGTTCTGAAGAAATTATACGAAATAAATGTCTTTTTAAAATATTTAGTGTGATCAAACAAAACTCAGCAATTCTTGTTAGATGTTTCTAACATTAAACTGTTTTTCTGTTCTTGTCAGAAAAAATATTCACGTTATTCGAGTTTTCTTCTCATCCAAGAATTCAGCTATACAGAATTTAGTGAATGGGGATAAATCCCGATGTGTTACTACATAAACTAATTGCATATTTTGTAAGCAATGTTTGTTCTAGGCAGTAATAAAACTCTTCATTAGAGCAGCTATTTGACTTTTATCTGGAAAATACTGAAAGCAAATCGAGTCTTCCAGGGATTTAGGTGACTGACGAAGAGCCTTTAGTAAATTTCTGTGTGTGGCTATGCTGACACTTGCTGGCTAACAGGTTGTATACACTTTCATGATACTGCTATTGAGCTTTGAATAATACAAAGGTGCACTGTGTGTGTGAACTGAAAGATTTTCATGTTACAACCACAAACTTCAGTGAACTGCTATTTTATAATTTAGGTTACCTTAGGAAGAAAAACCTTAGTTTAATGTACATTTCTGTTCCAATGCCAGACATTACTCCTAACTTATACCAGAGGTCCAAAATACAAAGAGTAAACATACTTTGCCACAAGTGAGAATTTTGAAGGAGCTTAAGTCACTTAAGTCATTCTAAATCATTTATAATAAAGCAAATCTGATTCAAAACTTCAACAAGCCATCAAGTGAACATTTTTAATTTGTTTATTAATTGTTCCAGAAATGAACATCTTAGATAAATACGTTATTGGGAGTTGATTCAAGAAAAAAACATTTATATATTTCTCAGTTCAAACTTCAAGACCAGTTTCCTGTTTGTATTGGAAAAAGTTTTTATGTATAAATGCAACTTTGAAAACTTCTGCTTTAACAGACCACTTCCCCCAGTAGCAGAAACTTTCGACATCCAAGCCAACAGAAATAAAACCTTCCCAGAGGCAGCAGTCTGTGTCGCTTTGATTCTGTCTGCTGTAGAGACGAGGCGCTGGGCGTCACGGGGGGCCAGATGGCGCGTCTGCTCTGGGTCTGTTAGTCGGGTCAAGAGATGTTCCCTCGTACACTACCTTGTTCCGGATGCCGTCCTGTATGACCCTCTGCTGCACCCGTAACTTAACATTGTTCATTCTGCAGTAAAACCTGAAATGGCACAAAACAGTGAGAAAAACAGCTTTTCTTTTTGGCAGGGAAACGTGATAATACCAGAGAACATACCAAGACCCGAGAGTGGTGAGCATGAAGCCTGCAAAGCCGACATCAAAGGAGCGCCTTACTCGACCTGGCGACAGTAAGAACAGCATTTTGGATAAGATCCAACTGTCTGGTTAAAGTACAGCTCATTTTAACTGAAATAAAAATGTTTTATTAAAGTCAATGAATGGTTACTAGAGATGCGAATCTATTGTAGATTCAGACACTTTTTTTTTATTCAAATGGTCT
This sequence comes from Poeciliopsis prolifica, assembly GCF_027474105.1. Lineage (NCBI taxonomy): Eukaryota > Metazoa > Chordata > Actinopteri > Cyprinodontiformes > Poeciliidae > Poeciliopsis > Poeciliopsis prolifica. Next base: position 348,777 of record NW_026562475.1, on the reverse strand, counting down.
GTTTACAAATTATGCGACTGACAAGAAAAGAGGAAGTGTAAGGATTTAAAATCAGTTCTTGAAGCAGTTTATATTTCAATTAAAGTACATTTGTGTATAAATTCTCTAACTTATTGTCACTGGTCTTTTGACTGAAAATAGGACTTTACAGTCATAGTGCATTTAAGTCTCAATCAGTGGATCAATTTGATGACTTTAACCTCAAATCTTCACTCCTCCACCTCTTCACTTATTTCCTTTTCTCAACATTAATACCAAACATCTCAAGTCCTGTTTCATCTGTCCAAAAGGACATAATTCCAAAACTCCTATGATGGAAAATTTACATTAAAAAAAATTTATATACATATAAAAATCTATAATTTATAAATATTTTTTATATAAAAATGTAATATATATATATATGGATGGATGGATTAATTTTCTCTTCTTCTCACTGGTGGAAAGAAAGAAAAGCAGGCCAGCAGCTACTGAGCCTCCAGTTCCATGCAGGATGGCGTCTCTGGCACACGGTGTCCTCTGGACATCTAGGATCCCCAACAGCTTAAAGCCCTGCAGAATGACACAGGAACCTCTAAAAGCCATGACACTGCACAGTAAGCCTTACCTATATGAGTATGCAAATATCAGCAAAATAAGCATTGCTGTAAAAAGCAGTCATTTATGAAACGTAAGATGGTTTCATAAATGCAGCAGTCATAACAGTCATAAACAAAGCAAAGAAGAAAACATTGCGTAAAGGACATAGACATTAAAAAAAGAAACTGTTTCAAACGCCTCATCAGTCAGGTTCTTCAAAATAAAGTCGGAAGTTGGTTGAAATCAAACCACCTGTTACCACCCACAGGCTTTGTTGGAAATTTTGGTTTATGGAAATAGAAGGCCACAACATAAAAACTTTATAAACTGTAATATTGATACAAAATGTTCCCTGAGGTATGAGCATATTATTTTTGGCTTGCATGGTAAGAATAATGCAGACAAAAGACCGGCAATCAATGTAATTATTTCCGTTGTTAAGGAGGCGCGTCAGTAACTGAAGATACACGACAAAAACGAGGGGTCTCTTGCAGGAACTTTACTCCTTTCAGCACAGATGAAGAAAAATGAAAACTGAGTTGTTCCCACAGAAGAACTGTGTGGCTTCTGGCCTCTAGCTCAGACACAGACAGCATTTAGTGATGTCCGGGCAGCGAGCGGTGAGTGCCATAACCAACAACAGTAAAAACATAACGGATCAGCTGTCAAGAACAGAATAAACAGAACAATGAAATCTTGCGATGCGACCTTCCTTACACTATTAGATTTGGCAAATTTCATGTTCACAAATTTAATTTTCTTCATCTTCACCTATTTTCACAGTTTTGATTAAGGAAATTGATCTCTATTAATCTACTATTTCCAAGAGTATGAACAAAAAATCTCAAAACACAAACGAATGTTGTAGATCTCTGAAAATCTTTAATTTATCATGTCTGTAATATCTATTCTTTTTGTTTTTCATACCAATGTATTTACTGTTGAAAGCTACACCCCTGGCATACTATATAATACATTGTGTTCCGTTTCTTTGCAGTTGTAAACAAAGATGATCATTTATTGATTAAAAAAAACCAAACAAAAAACAATTACTAAAAAAAACTAGAAGAGACAGGCAGTGAGTGGCCCGTGCCCGCTCCTTTCTGTTTCCTGTAGCGAGGTCCTTCTCGTTAATTTAGCCACCAGTTAATCCATAACACCGGAGCTGTTATTAATGTGGCTAAAACCGAATCTGTGGCTTCAGCTCGACATTAACTCTAAGAACCCTTATTTAAAGATGACCGCGTAAATGTAATGCGAGTAAAAATGCTGTGGTGTTACTTTTAAAAAATCTGTGTATCTCTCTTTAAGGGTAACAAGGTGAAGTGGTGAAGGTTGTCACACTTTTGTAACGCTGCATGTTTCTGACCCCTTTGGCAAGACAGAAAGTGAAAAAAATAAGAACAAATAACATTTAAAAACAGCCAGTGGTGTGGACAACTGATAACCCTTGTAAAAACTGGAAGCTACGAAGCTATTGTTTCTCCAGTAAAAAGGAAAACATGCTCCGACCTTTTCCTGGCCTTCCCCTTCTTCTCTTGCCATCACTATCCAGCCTCGCTCTTCTTCTTGAAAGCTGATATGATGGGAAAATGCGCCAGGTCGAATAGGGTTAAGGTTGTCCGCCCATTCTTCATAGCCGTCGAACAACAAATATACAGAGACTACTTCGTTCCGGACCCGACTGGCAAACAGCGTCGGACGCATTTGGTCACCACTTCCGATACGTCACGCTCTGTTTCTGGAATAGTTCACGTACAAATCCGTTATATTTTCTGTAATTTTAATAAACAACTACTAGTTAATGCTTATTTGATTGCCTCTTTGGTTGATTCAAGGTGTTCATAAAAACTGAAACAATATTAGATGTATAGGAATACATTTGCATTTTATGTAAATGTAAAAAGTGCGTTTGAATCCTGGACAATAAAATAAAATGTTCTCTCTCGAACTACATTTCCCGTACTTTTCACTGCGACAGACTGGCGACCTGTCCAGAGTGTATCCCGCCTCTCCCCCGGAACGCAGCTGGAGAGGCACCAGCTGCGTTCCGGGGCTGCGTTCAATAAGTCTATCAGAAAATTGATGGATGGATCTACTGTTCCGTTTGTTACATACAATCCTAAACACTAAAAATTTCCAACATTTTTATTTAATATTCTTATTCTAAGTATGAAAAAAAAATAGCTCTGTGAAATCTAGTTTGTTTTCCATTCATCCGGATAGACATTCTTTTTTGTAATAAAGACGAACCTCAGGCGGAAGGTTTAAAGAACTCAGTCCTCATGTAAGGTGTTATTTAAAACTTAATTCCAAATGCACTCATCCAATCAGGACGCTCTAAAAGAGAGGATCAAAATCTAAAGTTGACAAAGCGAAACGGGAAACATGGCAGGGCGATCATTTCAAGATAAAAGAGGATTAACTTACCAGGTGATTAATCATTACCATTACTGTCTACATCCTGTTCTTTTCCAACATAACATCGCAGGGAAAGTAGCAGTTGTGTAAGGATTTTAAAGTTGATGAAATTCTGATTCTGAATACTGAATACTATCACTACGATAAGTCAATACGTCTATCTCATGCACGTTTGTTATAAAATGTGATCACGGTAAACTGAAACGGAACATTTTAATTCCCATACCAGAAGTCAAACACGGTCCGCCTGGGTGAAAATGAGGAAAACCTAATCGCTAACCCATATGGGAAAAGAATCAGCATATGATGTCCAACAGATGAACAAATACCATTAAGAAGCCAACGTTTGTTCCATCGGATTCAGTGGACCTCCGTTCCTTCTGAGAATTCCTACTAAGTGTCAGATAAGGTCCTTTGACATGCCAGGCGACAGTTTCATACATTTTATTTTGAAGGAAACTGATTTTGAAAAATATGTATATATTGCCTCATTTTAATTTTGTGATGTTATTTAAGCCACTTATTTTCATTTTAGTCCTTAAAAATACCTAGACCTCCACATAGCTTTATATTTTGGTTTGCCTGATTATTTGTATTGATTAAATTATTCATATTTGGATCAGCTACTCATTTCTTAAGTACCCTTTTTACTCTTTCTTAAGTAGTTTCTTGGATGGATACTTTTTACTTTTACTTGAGTAATATTATGTTGAAGTAATGTTACTCTTGACTAAAAATTTTTGGGAACTTTACCCACGTTTTCAATTAAACTGCTGAAATAAATCAGCTTTTCAATGACATATAAGTTTTTAGATGCATATCTGGTATAAAAAGCCAAATTCTTCTTAGTTTACTAAATTTATAGCTTGGCGTCATTTAACTTAATTTTCTTATGTCGTTTCATATTAACATCAGGTTGATCTGATGCCCTAGCAGCTCTGCCACAGTTCCAGTAACCTTGAGCAAAGCCCAGTTCTTAATCCTGATACTTAGTGTACCAGGATGTTGAAATGACTCAGTGAGAGGTTGATCCCTGGGATGAACAAAGGTTTTAAAAATGTTCCGTCCTTGGACCAAAATCAGGAAATTAGAGTTGATCCAATAAGCTCATCTCTGCTGTATAAAATCAGAGCAGGGTCATTTTCCCCATCACACTGCCTGAAGACACCCAGGAGGTAAGTCTTTGCTACTATTCACAGCTGGGCGATTTACATTAATGTCTATTAATTCACAATGTGAAGAAGTGGCAAAAAGAAAATGCCTCATCCTAAAGTTTCATTTTATGATGAGGATATGTACTTTGTTTTAAATTATTAGTACATCTGTTACAAAACCCAGTACTTCCAAAAAGTAAAGGGTCAAACATATACATCCATCCATTTTCTGATCACCCTTCTCCCTAACGGGGTCGGGAGTTGCTGGTGCCGATCTCCAGCTGCGTTCAGGATCAATTAACCTAACAGTCATGCTTACGGACTGTGGGAGGAACCCGGAGAGAACCCACGCATGCACAGGGAGAACATGCAAACTCTGTGCAGAAAGACCCTGGTCAGGAATCGAACCCAGGACCTTCTTGCTGCAAGGCAACAGCGCCACTGTGCAACCCCTCAAATATATACATTTATATTTTAATAAGACAGTGCTTAATACTTAAAATGAGATCATGAAAAAAGTTAACTAAAAATAAATCCTCATTTTGTTTTTTCTTTCAGGATGATGGCTCAGGAAAAGAGAGTGAAGTTCTCACTTTTGGAGTGTTTGTTCCTAGGAGCCTCTTTATTCATTTGGTCCCTGGCCCAAACAAGTAATCTTTATAATAATTTTAACACTAGTTTTATACAACAAGAACATTGTAATAACTTATATTGAGAGGATGAGAGAATATATGATGGACATAACCTTCAAAAATGTACACATCTCTGTTAAAATGCTAGCTTTTTATGATGTAAGAAATTAGTTCCAAACTTTTTCTGCATGCAATGAGACACATATCCTGTTCAATTCAACTGAAAAACAAACACATCTGGAATAATAATAACAAAAAATATTATAATCAATCAATACAATTTAATTTGTATAGTACATTTTAGCAACAAGCCATTCCAAAGTTCTTTACATCATAAAAACACAAAAAACACAATGCAACATGGAATCAACAATCAAAAGATTACATTTAGTCGAGTACCATCATTAAAGTTTTAGTTGATTATGCTTCAAAGGCAACTCTAAACAGGTAGGTTTCTAGTCTCGATTTAAAGACACTCGTTGTTTTAGTGGTTTTGTAGTTTTCTGGAAGTTTGTTCCAGATTTGTGGTGCATAGAAGCTGAAAGCTGCTTCTCCATGTTTGATTCTGGTTCTGGGGATGCAGAGCAGACCAGAACAAGAAGACCTCAGAAGTACAACAGCACATCTTTAATGTATTGTGTTGCTAAAGTGTTCAGTGATTTATAAACTAACACGATTTTAAAGGCTATTCTTTGAGCTACAGGAAGCCAGTGTAGGGACTTTAGAGCTGCCTAAAGCAGGAACTGGTATGTGCTCTATCTTCCTGGTTTTAGTAAGAGCGCCAGCAGCAGCTTTCTGTATCAGCTGCAGCTGTCAGACATAAATATCTTGCAGAATTTTCACATCCTTAGACTAACATCTTCTCAACAATTTTATTTTTTTATCGTGTTTTTCTCCAAAGAGTTTTTGCAGCATTAGTGGCTCGTTTTTTCAACAGTAGGCAAACAGGAAAGTGGGCAAGGAGAGGGGGGAAGATATGCGGAAAGGGTTGCCGGGACCGGGAGTCGAACCCTCGACGTCCGCGTTGAGGACTGAGGCCTCCAAACATGGGGCGTGCTAACCCTTGCGCCGCCACAGCTTCTCAACAATTTGTTTAATGGGAGTCTATTATCTTCCCATGTCTAGATAAGTTCTCAAAATCTCTCAGACTGTGAGGTCATCTATCCACATTCAAATTCTAAATTATTGAAGCTGTTATAGAATTATTTTTTTAAGGAATGTTAATATGTTTCAATAAATACAGAAAGATTGATCTTTGTCTTTAAGTCTCTTTATTCGAAGGCAAAAGCATTCGAAGACTTGTCTCACTGAGCGTAGTCAGGAGAAGAGCCCTGAATGACACAAATCACTAGAAAGTCACAGCAAGGCAAAGACGCACCCAAAGTCTGATCTCTATTTCCAAATGAACCACAGAGACAATTCTTAACCCCAACCCATGAACTATCTTCCATCTCTTTGAGGGGATGTTTTATGGCAGAAAAGAGAGCAGGAGAAAATTCTATTTCTTCTTTGTCAGTTACTCATGGGGACAGGGTCAAACAACATTTTCACACATGTCAGTCCTTTAAGACAATTTCCAGATCAAACATTTTACTCAAGATGTCTTCAGAACTTTTCCATTATCACTGCTGTGGAAACATCGAAACACTATCTGGAAACTTCTTTCATGGAAAACACACATCTTGCAGAAATTACAAAACACAGCAGATTAATGAGTAAATAAATGATAAAGAAAGTATCATCAGTTCCATTGAGAATTAAATAAGGCTAAAAAATGTATTTTCTATTACAAAGCAGAGGACCCAGGTTCAATGCAATAATGATGGTGGTTTTAATGATGACATACAAAATACAAAAATCCAGGCAGCACAGGTGAGCAGAAGACTTGGAGCTCAGAATTAGTAGCAATTCAAATAACAAAAACAGGCACTGGGGAGACACAACAAATGACAGTAGATACAAGGACCCGACAAGGAGCAGAGAACACAGGTGGGGTTAAATACTCAAGGGGTAATCAGTGTCAATGAGACACAGCTGGGAGCAATCAAGAAACCTAAATTAATACACACAAAAACCAAATTCTTACAGTACCCCCCATCCAAGGCTGGCTACCAGGCACCCAAAAAAAGAAATATCCCAAAACACAAAACAGCCCAACTAGGATGGCTGGAGGGGTGCCAAACAGGGGGCTAGAGTTCAAGGAAAAACAAAACAAAATAAACTCAGTTTCAAATAAGTGGCTTAGGGTGGGGCAAGGAATCTGGTGGGCAGCGATGAAGGAGGCGGACCCATGAAAGCAGGGCTGGAGACCAGTTTCATGCAGGAGGCGGATTCATGGATGCGGCACAGGAGGTAGACCCATGGAAGTTGGTCCAGAGGTGGCGCAGGAGGATCCATGGAGGAGCTTGGGTCTTGGAAGGAAGGTTGGCTGGAACTGGCAGAGGGCTCAGAGGGGCCGGTGGGAGGAGCCGGGGAGTTACTGGTGTGGTGGATCATTTTCTCTGAATGAATAAGTCATAGAACTCAAAAATTGTTTCTAACATAACAGAGTATTTTTTAAACTGTTCACAAAGTGGACAAAAATTCTCTTCTAAATCTAAATAAAAAATAATGTTCTGGTGCACTGGAGAAACGACCAGGGAAATCTGTCACAGTGATTGTTGAACAGGTGAAGTAATCCTGTTGAGGGGTGAGCAACACGTTCTTCAGCTGATCATAATCTGACTCCAGTCCTTGTTCCTCCAGCAGCAGTGGAGAAGGCAAGACCTCAATATCCTCGTATAACTCCTTCTGGGCCAACTCCAACTGCTGCTGGATCCACCTCTCTTGGTCTTGTCCATAAGTCTGGTCCTTAGAAACTGCAATCCTCACCTCTGTTTGGTTGGGTCCTTCAAAGATGAAGTGCAGTTCTAGAATGGGGAGTATCGAAGCGGAGGACCCAGGTTCAATGCAATAATGATGATAGTTTTAACGATGACATACAAAACAAAAATCCAGCCTGCTCTGACTGAATACACTGTTTTTCAAAAACAGTTTTGGACATTCCAGAACTTTGGATTTGCTTTTATGAAATTATTCTTTTGTTGATTTGCATACAACTCATTTGAATCAAAAACTGACCGGTTGTCACTCATTCTCCGTCAAGATTTTTGGCTAAAAGGATTAACATGGTGACATGGAGAATTCCTGTTACTGTAACATGTAGGAAAATACCACCAGGACAGCTGAAGTTAATTTCTGGTCAATCAGATTCACTATGATGATGGATGTTTCTGTGAATTCAAAAGACTGAAGATAAAGATAATCATATATTTGTTAAAATTGATTATTCTGCATGTATATGTCTAAATGAGAAAAAGAACCCCTTAAAGTTCACCTTTAGATTTATTGTGAAAGCTAATGACAAGGTGGTTTAAAATTACTAAGGAGTAAAATTTCCAGAAAAATGTAACTCCAAATCTAAAGATTCTCATTGCATTTGGAGGAATGTTTTGGATCAAGGTGGCCAAAACATTCCTGGATATTCTGATATGAATATTTCTAGAACAACAATTGTTACCTACACAGTTAATGTATTTTGATGAGAAAAGCACAAACAGGAATCTGTGATGAATGAGTGAGTGACCTTTTTTCTGTTAGCAGCAGCCTTCCAGCTTCCACACTGCCAGCTCATCAACAAGACAATATCTCTGGAGAAGAGAGGCTGCTCTCGGTGCCACAGAGTGGAAACGACCATCTGCAGTGGATACTGCACCACCAAGGTGGGTGGTGATGCTCAAAACAAAAATCTAGAAATTGAAATGAAATGGAAGCGAGTCAAGCCTGCTCATTTACTGTTTGGAGAGACTGTTGTGGTCTTGTAGGAGATCCATGAAAGGAATTCATCTTAAATTGGTATAGATTGGGTAAACCAAAAAATAAAAGAGGGCTCCATTCACTTTTCTATTTCCTGTCAGAACTTTGCATACATTGTTAGCTTTGGGGATTTTTAGTTATACCAATCTACTTCCAGAATGAAATGCTGATCCCACATACTACTTAGGTTATTTTGTAAAAACAACAACTTTAATTTACAGAAGTTAAGACTGTATGTTTATCAAACTTGGCAGAAGCAGAACATTACTTGGTAGAGTGTTCATTTATAAAGCTGAAAATGTTTCTTATTAGTGTCTAATATAAACTGGTTCAGGGGTGAAACTGTGTACTTTCTAAGGTGCATGCAGATTCATTATACCACCTCATCAGTTATTAATGATACAGCAGCAGCTGTTAATTCAGACTAGAAATTCAAATTTGTTTCTAAACAATTCAGACTAGAAATTGTTTAGGAATGTTTTTTTTTTTCATTTTGATAAAGAGAGATACACTGAATCAATCAGAGAAATGCACATTTGTCTTTAGATTTATTTTTAGAAAATCAGAGTAAGTATCAGAGATCAGCATGTGAGAAAAGAAAAGTAAGAAGAAGGAAGAAGAAATGAAACTTCTCCTTTTATATCTTATCAGTCACGTACACGATGCCTTCCACTCATCTCTCTCCTGTAGGGAGTGTCTCTCAGTTTCTCCCATCTCTGGTTAATTGATACCTCTGTCCTTAAATCAAACCTGATTCAAAAGAGTTTTGGTTGGAAAAAGAAGAAACAACATCTTCACTGAAACCTCCATTATCAGTTCCATAAGTATAATACTTGCTCAGAAACCTTCATTATCAGATCATTCTTCCCAGTCAATAACAAAACTTTTATTTTCGAAGACACAATAATTTTTCTGCTATCATTTTGACACCCAGTCTCACACAAAACATGCACTAACCGTACAGCATGTTATAGTCAGTGCAAACTGTACTGACTATAAAAGTGGAAGTATTTTGGTGTTTTTTTTTTTAGATGTTTAAAAGTTAAAACAGTACAAAAAAGAATAGAAGTTCAACTTACAAACAACTTAAAACCAAATGAGCAGAATTCAAAAAGTACAAAATTTATACAAGTCCTGGATTTTTCATGAGAACAAGTCATGGTTTTATTGTTTTTGTCTTAAAATTAGATGAATTTATTTCAAAAACAGAAATTATGTCATCAATGCACGTTGAGCAATTTGATCAAAGAGACAATGTTGTTTGAAGAGACTGTAGCTGGTAAGCAACTATTATTCATGCTGAATGCATCCTGCTTTTCGTTCATAACAATTAAATTTCTTGTCAGGTGATATTGAGAAAACATTTTGATATCAGTGGAGAGTGAATCATTTTAATCAACTGTGTAAAGATGCTGCAGATAATAATCATCGGTTGGTACAATATAAATCCAAACATCATTTGAAGCTGTCTGTCAGTGTGGGCTTTCTGATGTTTTCTATTGTTTAGAATTTTTTAAAACTTACATGTCATTTATAATCATGAGATGTAGCTCAAAATGCCTTAAGAGTAGGCAGTTTAGTTTGGTGATGTAAAACGTGGCAACAGCTGCATTTGCATTACAACAGGGCGAAAATCTTTGTCTGCACTTTTTACCAAAATGTGAGTTCTTTTCGGACTTGGCGTCTTTCCATTAACAAAATTTATGTTTGTAATTTCAATTTATGCAATTCTATGGTTAATAAAAAAGCAGCCAGTGATTGCTTTCTACTGTCAGATAGTTGCTAGAATGCAAAACCATGACAACTATGTACCGTATTGTTTTTAGAAACTATTACCAACAGAAGTAGATCATGACCCAAATCTTAGAATAATTGAAAGGGGGCTTTTATAAATGAAGGGCAGAACCAAAGAGCGGAGAAATGATTAAAAGAGGGGCAAACGAGAATGATTTAAATTAGAGGTGCTTGCCAACAGCTGATTGTGTCATTCAGGCCGTGTTACTGTGAATTATCTTCTCTGCTGCCTCGAAATCAACCTGTTAGCATGTCAGGACCATCATGAGATGGTCAAAGAGAAACAGTCTTCAGTCAGAGAGGTATTTGGATTGGTTTGAGTTGACTTCATAAATTGGGCCGTCACTTCCACCAGCTTTCCATGACCTGTTATTGAAAGTCTCAGTGTAGGACTTTTGTCCTACACTGAGATAAACAGATTCTTATTATCTGTTTATCCATTTGCTTGTTTCCAGGATCCCAACATGAAGATAGTGTTGAGCAAACCAATTCAGCATGTGTGCACATATGGGGAATTGTACTACAAGACATTTGAGTTTCCTGACTGTTTGCCTGGAGTTGACCCTGTCGTCACCTACCCAGTTGCTTTGAGGTGCCACTGTGGCGGCTGTGCCATGGCCACGTCTGACTGCACCTTCGAGAGCCTGCAGCCTGACTTCTGCATCAACAACATCCCATTTTATCACTAATCTTGTATAATAAATACTTGCGCTTGACATTATTATATATATAATTTGTATGTTGTTTCGCAGCCCTGCCTCAAGCCCAGAACATTAGCTGGAAGTAGGCACCAGCACCTCCTGACCCCACAAGGGACAAGGGTGTAAGAATGGATGGATGGATGGATGGATGGATGGATGGATGGATGGATGGATGGATGGATGGATGGATGGATGGAGTTTAGCACAGAAACTGCAGATTGCAGAGAAATTAATTCAAGAAAAATCTTTTCAAACTAAAAGTTAAATTCAAAAACTATGGAGGGGCTGCACAGTGGCGCAGTTGGTAGCGCTGTTGCCTTGCAGCAAGAAGGTCCTGGGTTTGATTCCCGGCCCGGGGTCTTTCTGCATGGGGTTTGCATGTTCTCCCTGTGCATGATGGGTTCTCTCCGGGTTCTCCGGCTTCCTCCCACAGTCCAAAAACATGACTGTCAGGTTGATTGGCCTTCCCAAATTCTCCTTTGGTGTGAGTGTGTGTGTGCATGGTTGTTTGTCCTGTTTGTCTCTGTGTTGCCCTGCGACAGACTGGCGACCTGTCCAGGTGACCCCGCCTCTCGCCTGGAACGCAGCTGGAGAGACACCAGCACCTCCAGACCCTGTTAGGGAGAAGGATGACCGGAAAATGGATGGATGAATGGAAAACTATGGAATAGAGCTAGACTTACAAATACATTAAAGCAAATAACACAGAATGCAAAAAAATATTACCTTCAGCCCATGGATTCCATTTTTTTTTTGGGGGGGGAGAAAAATCAGCATAAATGCAATTTATGCCATTCCAAATAAAAATTACAAAAGGCTTGCATTGATGCAATATTTGATCAAATCGAAACTTAACTCATTCTGTAAAATTATTTAACACGAATGAACTCATACAATGTAAGCTTGATGATTCCAGGTTGAAGAAAAGATCACAGTGAAGATTTAATTATTTTCTCATCAAGTCAGAATGAGAAAACTACAGCTCAACATCTGAAAATATGAATCTGGGATCAAACTCACAACCTTCTGGTTTTCAAAATCCTTCCCACTAAGCCACAGCCACATTTTCGAACAATCATAACTACAGTCTCTCAACATTTCTTTGCTGTATCAAAGATAATAAGGCTAAAAATTGAATGTAGTGCTGAAAATTCACAGATTGTCCATTTTTCATTTCTTTCGTTGAGGTAAAGTTTTTGGCTCTCTCACCCTCAGCTTTCATGATACACAAGATTTAGATTTTGTTCCAGCTTCAAACAATTAGAACTACTGCTTCTCAGCATTTTGATGAAGTTCAAATAAAATAAAGCCTCCCATACCCACAAGGGAGGATTTCATATGGGACATATGGGAGAATTTAATATGGAGACATCCAGGACAACTTAATATGGGACATATGGGTGGACTTATAATGGCGAAATGCAGGAGAACTTAATAAGGGACATATGGAAGGATTTAACATGGATGAGACATATGGGGCGATTTAACATGGGACATTTGGGAGGATTTAATATGAGACAGGAATTAGACTTTGTTCATGCTTCAACCACAAAAATGACTGCTTCTTAGCATTTCTATGCTGTTTCAGAGATTACAAAGCGGAAAGTTGAATATTTTGCTGAAAAATTCATATTTGTCCATTTTTCACTTCTCTCACTGAGATAAAGCGTTTTTGATCTCCAAAAGCTCTTTTTGAAAAAAACAGGAATCAGACTTTGTTTATGCTTCAACCACAAAAACTATTGCCTCTCAGCATTTCAATGCTGTTTCAAAGATTATAAAGCTGAAAGTTGAATATTTTGCTGAATAAAATCACATTTATGCATTTTTCACTTGTCTCACTGAGATAAAGCGTTTTTGGGATTACAGTCTTTTTTCTTGATGAAACACAGGAATTAGACTTTGATCATGCTTCAAACCACAAAAACCACTCCTTCTCAGCATTTCTATACTGTTTCAAACATTATAAAGGTAAAAGTTGAGTATTTTGCTGAAAAAAATTGTGAATTTGTCATTTACCTTATGTTACTGAGATAAAGCGTTTTTGGTCTCTGACAGTTTTTTCATCACTAACAAAGGAATTAGACTTAGAAGATATGGGACATATGGGAGGATTTAATATGATTTCACATGAGACATATGGTTGGATTTAACATATGTCATGTGTGTGCAAAGGCTGTGTGTTTACTAGGGATTCTCCTGAGATGATGCCAAAACCACAAAGTGGTGTAGAATCTCACATTCTACTACAGACGTCATCGCTCCGACTCGCCACCACGAGTTAACAGTTCTCATTGCTGGATTCACCTCACTACCATACAATCTCTTTGGAATGACAGTTCCAGACCCCTAAATGCATTTCCACTTAATCCTGTGCTTAGAGGGATTTGAACCAGAGTCCTTCGTGTAGTGGTGTGTTAGTCCGACCATTCAACAACAAGTCCTTTTATTTAGTTGTTACGCATTAAATTATCTGTTAAAATGCATCTTTTTATTTTTTAAAAGAGGGGTTAAATAAAAAAAGCAGCCAATGAGCTTGCAAGTTATTTTTTTTTATAGATCTGAATGATGACAGCAAATATGGTTAAAAAAAATGGGAAAATGCAATTCAATTGGTCATGAAACAAGACTGTAATTTCATTTAACTTTTGAATAACTCAGGATTAACCAAAAGCAAAACAGAGAAACAAATTGGCAATAAAGCCTAGAAAGCCAAAGTATATATATATTTTTAAATAAGCAAGTGGAAAATAAAAATCGTACCAAAAATACATTACATGTACTTTTTAGACAAAAAATCCACTTGACATAATAAATAAGCTATTGGTTGTCTCAAATACAATCTATGAGATAAAATTTATATGACTTTGTACTTTTAAAACTTTTAATAAAATTTAAATTTCACAAAAATGAATGTCATACTTCCATTATTATATTCCACGTATGATGGGTTGTTATTCATTAACAAAAAAATTTAAATAAACATTTTTGAGGAAAACACTTTAATAATTGTTTTTTGTTGCCCTAAATATGAATGGCAACAAAAAGAAATATGAAAAAGCAAAGTACAGCATAATGTGTTGCAAATGTGGAATGAATATACTCCCAAATTGTTTTAATATGTGCATCAGGTGTAAAAGGACAGAACTTGATATAACAAAAGGCATCAGTTTATCATGTACTATAGAGAGTTGTAAAAATGTAAAATGTATTTCATACCACCAAAGAAGTGTTTTTTTCTAGAGATGGCAACAGACCTGCTCTCGTTGGTGTTGCTTAGACATAAAGATTTAAGCAATCTTAATATTTTGAGCATGTGTTTTAGAAAGACGCAGGAGAATTTATGAAAAACAGGTCTGGGTCTTGAAATTGAGAAGGAAGGGAATGAAGTGCAACACTGACATTACTTACAAACACAGAAATAAACAATGCTCAGATTGTGATAAAATTGTTATCTGCACATGATTGGACGAGTATTGTGCAGATCAGAGAGAGATCAAACAGTAAACGTACATTCTTGTACTTAGAACAAGTTGTCCTTAAATAAAATGTATGACAGCTGCACAAATATAACAGAGAGAAAATATGGAATTGATTTGTCTGACACTGTTTGGACAAAAACAGTGTCAGTAGAATGATTAGTTTCTTAGAGACTCATTTTGGAACAAGGCTCAGAGGTTATCTCAGAGGTTAATAACTGAAGATAGAAACAATAACAAGATGAAGTATAAATGTAGTTACTCCATTGAGATATTTACACTATGTAAGGATGATTTGGTTATCTTAGATGAGGAATTTGTCAAGAAATAATGTATTAGTAGAATGCTGCTTGCTACAAGAGTGACAAGAAAGATTACGTCAGTAAACAAATACCAATGTAATATTTTAACTGTTTGATTTATTAGTAGTTATCGCTAAGTAATCGTTATATTAAGTAAATTATCTCTTTTTTAACTACTCGTTATATCATGAAAACAAGACAAACACTGTTAATATTTGAACATGAAACACAAAATAGTATGCACCAGAATATATTATTAAATGTAATGTTTTTTTACTCTTCATGACTTTATCAGTTCTTATCCTGAGACAAGCCTGTCCAGCTCAGCATGAATATGAATTAAATTCAGTTTCTGTGGCTGACTCCATCTCCTGTTGAAACTCAGAAGTGCAACAGAGTTGAGCTCAAGCTTTTTGTGCCGAGCATATTCAAGTATATTTGCAGAATTTGCTGCGAGCCAATAAAATCTGGTAGTTTGGACATCCCTGCACTATCAAAAGTTCTTGATGATTTTGGGCTAAAAATAAAATATGACGTAGGTCTAATTAAATAAATAATTCAATTAATTAAATTGCTTTGCTTTTGGATTTGAAGGAAAACTATGGTGACAGCTCCATTATCTATAATGCTCTAACTAACGCTGACTTGATGCTGTTTGTTTATGGCTCTGCATCATGTGATCCTGTTAAATTATGTAACTTATTGCCGTCTAAGTGACTCAATGACTTTTTAACTATTTTATGATGGAATTCATTGAACTGTTCCCTGTTAAGGGGAAGAAATGTTGTGATTGATATTATTGACATGTTTAGCAAGTGAACGGAAGCTCTCAGGGACAGGTCCTTCCTTCCACTTCTGTCTGTCATGATGCAAGGTTGTCTTACAGTCAAAACCTGTCGAATACGCTTTTTCAAGTTTTTCAGAAAGAGAAAGACACGTTGCCACGTCCTGCGGAGACGCCACTCCATCCCAACATTGGACCTCCACACGTTGGCACTTTTGACTTATTTCACTGAGATAAAGCGTTTTTTGGCCTTACACAGTTTTATGTTCATAAAACAGGAATTTTTCAAACCCCCAAAATATACTGCTTCTCAGTATTTCTATGCCGTTTCAAAAAATAATGATGTCCTGGAGCACTTCATCAGTGATCAAGTGCTTGAATATATGCCTGGGGTGATGTACCACCTGTTCTTTGAGTCTTCATCAACCCTGCAGTCACATCAACATATAGAACTTGATATTATTTTCTCCATTGTATTATTTGTTTTTCACATTTAGTCTTCACTGATTTATTTCTTACTGTATCCAGGGTAGTTGTTTGGACCTCAATTGCCATATCACTCTGGGTTACACTTTAATCATCGTCAGTGAAAAAAAATGCAGTAATGTATATTTTTCAGCAAAATCTTCAACTTTCAGCTTTGAAACAGCATAGAAATACTGAGAAGCAGTAGACTTTGGTGGGTTGAAAAATTCCTGTGTTTTATGAACATAAAACTACCTAAGACCAAAAAAGCTTTCTCTCAGTGAAATAAGTCAAAAATGAACCAATGTGTAATTTTCAGCAAAATCTTGAAATTTCAGCTTTACAATCTTTGAGAATAGAAATTCTGAGAATCAGTATATTTTGGTGGTTTGATCAATTCCTTTACTTTTTTAACATGAAACTATCTAAGACCAAAAACGCTTTGTCTCAGTGAAATAAGTCAAAAATGCACCACAATATAATTTTCAGCAAAATCTTGAAATTTCAGCTTTATGATCTTTGAAACAGCATAAAAGTACTGAGAAGTTTTACACTCCTGTCCCCAGTGGGGTTGGGATGTACTGGTGCCCATCTCCAGCTAGAGTTCTGGGCGAGAGGCGGAGTAAACCACTGACAGATCGCCAGTCTGTCGCAGCTGATTTAACATATTGTTACAATTTACACACACAAAAAACTGCACTCAATTAAAATGATCGCAAAAAGGGACAGCTTTAATCACATTTTGATTAACATTTAAAATCTCAGAAAACTATAAATAGCATTCCTAAATACCACATTCTGTCTTGCCCAACTTTTTTTTTTTTTACCAGTCAGTTACATTGCAAATCATTTCATGCAGTTTCAGTTGTAGCACTGCAGAGGTCACCATTTCCCTCTTTCAAAATGTTGAAACAACACAAACAAGCAAGCTCTTTTTTAACCACCAGGTCTGCAAGTTAATTGAACTGAATGAATGAGGCAGGTGAGACAATATGCCATTTTTCAGCAACATTTTCTGAAGATATTAATCTCCTTTACAGGAGCTGGATGATCAAGGACATGAACAACACTGTGCAAGTTATCAGCACCAGCACCAAAATTCCAACTAACCCGAGTCTTTTTCTGGGAGGGACAAACTCAGCAGATAAATCTTTAAATGTCCCGACTAGACAAATGATGAGAAGTGGGACGGAGAGAAAGAAGAAGGTGGATCTTAAAATTATCTTGTAAACTTAAGACAGAAATGATGCATTAGGAAACTCAATAAGACTTATGACCCAAACTGCAGCACAGATCCACACAGAGACTTTGATGCTTCGTTTGAAGCGATACCACAATGGCCAGGCGATGACCAGAAACCTGTAATGACAGACAGGTTAGATTGGAATACTTGTCCTTTGTGCTACTATGTGCAACTTTCTTCTATGCATTATTTACCTTTCTAGGGCAACACACATCATGAAGCCAACACTGGCCTTCACACCAACATAGTAGATCACTCTAGAAATACAGATTGCTTCATAACTGTCAGGTTTTAAAACCCGGAACAACAAGCAGCATATCTGGATGAGCTCCGAGAGTAGGAGATTGACGACAAAGACTGGTGCCACTTTATCTTCTTTAATCTGCAGTTCAGCAGAAAAAAAAACAGAATGTTTGTTAGATACAATACAGTGGGTATAGCCCTGCTAGATTGCCAGGTGTTTTAAATATTAAAAGTGAGTCCAATATAAATAGTTAGTCCTCTTTCACTATGACATGAAACCTCTGCAATTCAAAAGAGAAAGAATATTGTAATCTTTATTCACCTGTGAGTGAAATGCACAAATTGCTAGCATGGTGAGTGGGAAGCCTATCCATACTACAATCCATGCAATCACATATGAGGCAGCCAAAACGACAGCTGGCTGGAAGAGGGGAGTAGCCTCCGTAAAAGCAGCATTGTAGTCATAGTCCTGGTAAGTGTCATTAAAATTCTCAAAGTAGTTGAAGTAATCCATCTTCAAACCTGAAACAGGAACAAATCATACATTACCCTAAAGTTTACAAAAAAAATAAAATGAAAAAAATTCACAAAAAATATGTAGAAAACATTTTTTTGTTATTTGTTTTACTTGTTTGTTAAAACTGTCACTTTTTGTGACGGTCTAATACGAGTCAGAGAATCTGTGAAAATAGCAATGTCCTCCATCTCCTCACAGACCTCCTATTGTAGTCTGTAGAAATTCACCACTGCAGGTCAGAAACAACCAATAAGATCCAGGAGGAGGATCTTAGTGCTAAATGTGCTAATGTCAGAGAAAAGACTTACCTTTACAGAAAAACCATCAATATGCCTTCATATGTGGCTTCGCTAACTAGCCTCTATTAGGCTGTAATGTAGCACTTACACTTACATGTTTGACATGCTAACACCCTCCTCCTAGTTCTCATTAGTAGTTTCAATTTTTTTTTTTCACAGATGATACCAACACTGTGTTTTAGGGGTGCTAAAGCACCCCTAAAACTGTATTTCAGCTTTATCTCAGCAAAAGAAGTGAAAAATTGACAATTATTGAAAAAGCCATACTAAGCAAAACTGCACCAGACCCAGACCTGCAGGCTAGGGGCAGTTATAGACAGGGGCCAAGAGGTTCTGAAGAAATTATACGCAATAAATATCTTTTTTAAATTTTTAGTGGTTGACATTTTTTTAGCTGCTGTATAGAGATAGGATCACACTTTCCATCTGCTAGATCAGGATCTGCAACCTGAATCTCTGGAGACACAAGTGGCTCTTTGGTTCACATATTAAATGATGAAATATTGCTCTGTTTGTGTTTAATTATTTTTTTAGTGTCTCCATAAGTAAAGACCATTATATATATATATATATATATATATATATAGTAAAAAAGGAAAAGATATATATGTTTTTGAATTTGTAAGTGTGCTTCGTTTAATGTCGAAGTGGTTTGCACCTCAGAGCCACCATAGTAAATACACTAGAAGAGACAAAGACATTACCGGCTAACGCCCTCATCTTAATATTATACTCAAAACATTTTATAACTGAAATAGAAATAAAAATACAGTCTTTGCTGTTACACGTTTTAAAAATACACCAAAAGAATGCGTACACTGTTCTACATTTTAAGGACCACAGAAAAGCACATAAATATTGACAAAGATGAAAGATTTCCAAGGTACAAAGTGTATGAAGTATGGGCTTTTTGAATCGTTTACTTTCCCTGCCTAAATTTTTGTTGCCAAAATTACCAGAGTGAAACAAACACAAGATAGTTTGCTGCTAAGAGCGCTCACTTTGTCATTCTGCAAATACAATTTGACAAAGATCAGTTGTAAAACAGATGTCACACTCCCACCAAATTTCGAACGTAAATGTAACCCGTTTTCAACATGAATTTAATAATATGTAGCGTGAAAGGATGGTTTCTCAAACTGATGGTTCACAGTCCTTTATTGAATGCCTTTGTATGTGAGCACACCATAAGAGCTACAAAATATATCAATAAAATACCATTAATAACTCAAAGTGTTGTTTTAACAGTTTCCTTTAATATATGAATCTTTTACCTTAAATGCTATAATTATATTTTAAAACATGTATTTACTAAACTTCCTGTCATGAATTAAAATGCAACATATTTTAATAGTTAACGGTTGACCAAAGAATATTAGATAAATATTAACAAACTCCATGTTTCACAGGAAAATTAAGCATATATTTACATCTTTAAAACTCTCACCTTGTTCCCCATCAACCAAGCGCCAACCAACTGACTGTCCGCACCCTAATCTCAGCCACTCCTTCATTAATTTCACTCTGACCTGCGGCGCTCTCTCTGTCTGCGCGATAACCAGCAGTTAATGATCAGTTAATTGTCTGCCGTTGGCATCACTCACTTCACCAACCTTCCGTTTCAAACCCTTTCAAAATATAAGCATCGACATTTATGTCAACAAATACTCGTTTTTTATGAGGAAACACAAAATACTACCTGTGAACTTAAATGCCAGTGTAGCGTCTAAAATCCTATATTTTAGGCTACTGGTGGTTGTTTCTGGGGGTAGTTTGTTTTTTGTGCGTTAGTTAAGATTCAGAATGCCGATCCTCTTGTTTGATTTATAATAAAGTCTTTTTTTATCCGAAACATTGTCCATAGTTTACATTGCCATTGAATTACACATAAATTCGACATCCAACCCAAACCAAACACAGTAGAAAACTGTGTCCTCTTCCCATTTGCTACACTTGGACAGAATCATGATTGACCTTAAATAACCCCTCCCCCCTCAGACACAAAAATGAAATATGCCACTAGAGGGTGGCAATAACACAAGCAAGTATAAATGGCTCCTACAGCCAGCTTATTGAAGATAGTTACTGTAAATACTCATTTGCAGTATTTGAAAATGATCTCCTGTTATATCTACCAGGACTTGAGAAACCATGCATAAGAGAGGAAAATATGTCTAGGATTGTTATTCTGTTCAGAAGTCCAATGATGTGACATTTGTTTGAATGGGCACCAGAATCTCTGACGTGACATTGGTGAAGACCTCTCTGAATCACTTTTATATCTGTGGAAATGTATTTCAAAAGTGTAAGAGACAGAATTCTGCTGAATAAGACCTAATTTAAGTGAGTGTGTGAATTCTCTGCAACCACAGAGTTGAACAAATAGTGATGTAGAAGCATCTGTCAGGTTTTCAACGTGTTTTTTTTTTTTGGCTCCTGACTGATAGGTCTAAGATTAGGCTGCAATGTGCAGTTGGCCTTCAACTTTATTGTTCAGTTTCCTTTGGTGTCTAACGAGTTATGGCTCTAATAAACTTCTATATTTACCTCCCTCTCACACACATACACACGTATATACACAAACATACACACACACACGCACACTTCAGACAAGCCTCTTCCTGTTGATATTCATCAAAGCTGATGAGTAATCCTGATGCTAATGTTATTTAGATTTCATTAACCTGAAGTAAATAAATCCTGGTTTGAAAATGAGCCTCAGGGGCTTTTCCAACTTTTAAACTGCCAATATGCATAATTTATAGTAACTGTACACAAATCAGCCCTGTTTGTACATAAATTGTTACACTGAGACAATTATTTTTTCTGTATAATCAACATGGATAATGATTACTAGCTTAAACTGTAGTAAAACAAGAAATTTGAGAAGACATAACATTTATATATTAAATGTAATAAATCTCATGTTCAGTAGTGGTTAAATGCTAAGAACTTTTGCTGCTTTGCTTTGATACAAATCCTATAGCTAAGCATTTTGACTACAAGTAGCTGTTATCAGCTCAGCAGAAGAATTTAAGGCTGATATGTTTATGTGAACTGTTTTGTGGAAAACATGATAAAGGTAAAGAACTAAATTAATTCTAATAGTAGATAAAGTTTCTGTACTCAGATTGTTTGACAGTTGTTATCAATAATAAACACCTAACAGAGCTGTTTTAAATGCAGCTCTTTTCATTTAGATGTGAGATGTTTATTAGGATTTCAATGCAATTTTTGCCTCTAAACAGTCATATTAACAGTGATTCTCAGAAGAGAAGGTTTAGATGCCAAATTCTTATGAAAAAGCTTAGTATTGTGTCTCTTACATTTTATGCGTTAACTTGTTAAGCAAAAGCATGAATTCTAAAGTCAAAGTTGCTAGCGAGTGAAGCTTCAGCTGTGGCAGTAGCATCGGTCCTTCTTTGTCACTGTTGCAATAAAAACTGTTTAGATGTGACTTTGTCAGGATAGGGCAGGGCTGTGCAGAGACCTTTGGAGGGGCAGGGGCTCAAAGTTAAAAAAGAGCACAGTGAACAAGATCTTAAAACAATGTGCAACAACACAACCCATATTAATCAATAATTTCATTGGATTCTACTATATAATTGCCATCATGCAGGGACAATGCAAAGCAAATGTCGTCTATATTTTCCCCATCAGGTATAAAGTTGCTGTTTCTGCTGCTGACAGTCCTGGAGGGCTGAGTTGATCTGAGACTGTAGCTGTTAAACAGACCAGAGGAGAGAAGGTCACTGATTATGAAGTTAGGAAATTAGCACATTTGCTACCATTTTACTAATTTAGCCCTAATAATATATATTTAACCTCTACAAAACTTGGCTGCAGACTGCTTTATACATAAAAAAGAAAAAAAGTTCAATGTAATTTTTTTATATTAGCATCTAGAATTGTAAGACTGGGATATGAAAGCAAAGAAAACTCAGTAGCTACTGGCAGGGTCCTCCAGCTCCAGACATTCAAGGATCCCTAGAAATGATTTAATTGTAACACATGCCATAGATCTAAACATGTAGTATTCATTTATAGAGAATGACAATGTTATTAAATTTTCTTTAATGGATTCAGCAGAGAAAAAAAATGACAATTAGGATTTAATTAGGAAGTTTACTTTGGGGCAGTTCAAAGAATCATCTTGATAGTTTGATTGTTGCGTTAAGATGGTTACAGTATGGTATCATCTTTGTATTTGAATTGGGTTTGTTCACAAATATATCACAGTAAATAACCAATAATCAGTGATTGATTTTAACCTCAGCCAATAAATCTGGTCTCCCTCTCACAAACTTCATCTTATCTATATTTAAACATGTTAGTGATGCCAAAGTTCTTAGTAGGAAGGGTTTCGGGAGGTGGTGGGAAGTGGGGTTTTGTCTAAGGCCCCATAATCCCTTGGGCCGACCATGCATGAACAGCCACTGTTTAACACTTGAGTTTCTCCAATGAGTTATATTGGTATCGGGTGGTATCGGGTGCTATCGGGTGGTATCGGGTGGTACCGGGTGGTTCCGGGTGGTATCGGGTGGTACCGGGTGGTACCGGGTGGTTCCGGGTGGTACCGGGTGGTTCCGGGTGGTTCCGGGTGGTATCGGGTGGTATCGGGTGGTACCGGGTGGTTCCGGGTGGTTCCGGGTGGTATCGGGTGGTATCGGGTGGTATTGGGTGCTATCGGTGCTATTGGGTGGTATCGGGTGGTGTCGGGTGGTACGGGGTGGTATCGGGTGGTACTGGGTGGTATCGGGTAGTACCAGGTGCTATCGGGTGGTACCGGGTGGTGTCGGGTGGTGTCGGGTGGTACCGGGTGGTACCAAGTGGTATCGGGTGGTACCGGGTGCTATCGGGTGGTACCGGGTGGTGTCGGGTGGTGTCGGGTGGTACCGGGTGGTACTGGGTGGTATCGGGTGGTACTGGGTGGTATCGGGTGGTACTGGGTGGTACCGGGTGGTATCGGGTGGTATCGGGTGGTATCGGGTGGTACCAGGTGGTACCGGGTGGTGTCGGGTGCTATCGGGTGCTATCGGGTGGTACCGGGTGGTGTCGGGTGCTATCGGGTGGTACCAGGTGGTACCGGGTGGTGTCGGGTGCTATCGGGTGGTATCGGGTGGTACCGGGTGGTGTCGGGTGGTGTCGGGTGGTACCGGGTGGTACTGGGTGGTATCGGGTGGTACTGGGTGGTACCGGGTGGTTCCGGGTGGTATCGGGTGGTATCGGGTGGTATCGGGTGGTATCGGGTGGTATCGGGTGGTACCGGGTGGTTCCGGGTGGTATCGGGTGGTATCGGGTGGTATTGGGTGCTATCGGGTGCTATTGGGTGGTACCGGGTGGTATCGGGTGGTATCGGGTGGTATCGGGTGGTACTGGGTGGTATCGGGTAGTACCAGGTGCTATCGGGTGGTACCGGGTGGTGTCGGGTGGTACCGGGTGGTACCGGGTGGTATCGGGTGGTACCGGGTGGTATCGGGTGGTACTGGGTGGTACCGGGTGGTATCGGGTGGTATCGGGTGGTATCGGGTGGTACCAGGTGGTACCGGGTGGTGTCGGGTGCTATCGGGTGCTATCGGGTGGTATCGGGTGGTACCGGGTGGTACCGGGTGGTGTCGGGTGCTATCGGGTGGTACCAGGTGGTACCGGGTGGTGTCGGGTGCTATCGGGTGGTATCGGGTGGTACCGGGTGGTGTCGGGTGGTGTCGGGTGGTACCGGGTGGTACTGGGTGGTATCGGGTGGTACTGGGTGGTACCGGGTGGTACCGGGTGGTATCGGGTGGTACTGGGTGGTATCGGGTGGTATCGGGTGGTACCGGGTGGTATCGGGAGGTACTGGGTGGTATCGGGTGGTACCGGGTGGTATCGGGTGGTACTGGGTGGTATCGGGTGGTTCCGGGTGGTATCGGGTGGTACCGGGTGGTATCGGGTGGTACCAGGTGGTTCCGGGTGGTATCGGGTGGTATTGGGTGGTTCCGGGTGGTATCGGGTGGTACCGGGTGGTTCCGGGTGGTATCGGGTGGTATCGGGTGGTATTGGGTGGTATCGGGTGGTACCGGGTGGTATCGGGTGGTATCGGGTGGTATCGGGTGCTATTGGGTGGTACCGGGTGGTATCGGGTGGTGTCGGGTGGTATCGGGTGGTATCGGGTGGTACTGGGTGGTATCGGGTAGTACCAGGTGCTATCGGGTGCTATTGGGTGGTACCGGGTGGTGTCGGGTGGTGTCGGGTGGTATCGGGTGGTACCGGGTGGTACCGGGTGGTATCGGGTGGTACCGGGTGGTACCGGGTGGTATCGGGTGGTATCGGGTGGTATCGGGTGGTACCAGGTGGTACCGGGTGGTGTCGGGTGCTATCGGGTGGTACCGGGTGGTGTCGGGTGCTATCGGGTGGTATCGGGTGGTACCGGGTGGTACCGGGTGGTGTCGGGTGGTGTCGGGTGGTACCGGGTGGTACCGGGTGGTACCGGGTGGTATCGGGTGGTACTGGGTGGTACCGGGTGGTATCGGGTGGTATCGGGTGGTACTGGGTGGTATCGGGTGGTACTGGGTGGTACCGGGTGGTTCCGGGTGGTATCGGGTGGTACTGGGTGGTATCGGGTGGTATCGGGTGGTACCAGGTGGTACCGGGTGGTATCGGGTGGTACTGGGTGGTATTGGGTGGTATCGGGTGGTATCGGGTGGTACCGGGTGGTATCGGGAGGTACTGGGTGGTATCGGGTGGTACCGGGTGGTTCCGGGTGGTATCGGGTGGTACCGGGTGGTTCCGGGTGGTATCGGGTGGTACCAGGTGGTACCGGGTGGTTCCGAGGCTTTGAGCTGCATTGCGACTCGCGGTGACAGTCAGTACCGTGTCTTATATCAGGATATTTGATATAAAGACAGACATTCTTTCTATCTGTCGGTGGGACCGTCTCGGTCTGCCTGAAGTGAACCGGGCTTTTAGCAGAATGATTACTTTAAAGTCAGAAGTTTCTCTGCAGCCAAAACATTTCTGTGTTTGGAGGCGAAGCGGGTTTTTCCCCGCTATTGCAAGAACAATTACAAAAATATAAATAGAAACAGTTTTTCTAACTTCAACATCAGACCTACGTTTTTATTCACAAACCAGTGTATGAAAAAATATTCTTGCCCATAATTTATTGTTAGAGGCACAGATCCGCCCCCCTCCTCCTCACCATGGACCTGGAGTCTCAACATCATGGAGGAAGAGAAACCGAGAGTCATCATTAGACTGAGGGCAGCCAGACTAGTTTATTTTGATAAATTATTATATTTAGCAAAGTATTATTGCTGAGGGGCAAAAGCAGGCCTCCTGAGGCACATATAATAATAAAAAAAGACTCAAAAAGGGCACTTAGGCGCATCAAGGATAAAAGGGGCAGGGGCTCCAGCCCGCTTCACCCCCCCTCACCCTCAGCACGTGCGTGAGATTCGGGGTTTTAGATGTTTTACTTCTTCTGTAATGTAAAATGTCAATGAATAGTTGTGCTGGACATGAGACATGCAGGACAGTGGGTGCTGAAGACCCACTGGATGTTATTATGCTATTGGTGATCCACAGCGGCTTAAAAGGGAATTTTAAAATGTGTGATTGAAATGAAGGCATTAGCAGCGCTTTAATGCCTTTATTAAACCAATAAACATCATTTTGACATTCAATAACTGGAGCCCGGTGAGAAACAAGCATGGCTTTCGATGTTCAGTCAAAACTGAATAAAATACTATTTCACCCTCGCTAATTTTCAATAGAATAAATGTCTTATTGCTTAATTTTCACAGTTTTACAAACCACAGCACACATTTTAAAACTTCATCCGAAAATAGCTATTTAACTGTTAAACCAATATAATTTCAATTGAGAAATATTAACATTGCATACGAATTTTATTGGTTACGATACATTTATAATCACTAACTAACTGTGTTTATCCGTGCAGTCTTTTCCGATGCTGGTCAGCAGCAGAAGAGATTACCTCCAAAAATGATTTTATTGTCTATTTATTAGACTTATTTAAACGCTCAGCAGCTTCAGTTTTAGAAATATGTTAAATTTACCAATATCGATAAGTCTAAAATAAAACCTTGTGGGTGAGCGGGTTGGATATGTCCGATATTTGAAATATGCGCTCGTAAATCATTCTTAAGCTCTAATTCTTGATGGACTTTAATAAAACACGCAACCAGATTTTTAGAAAGGTCCAGTCCTGCATGAACATGGAGGGACGAAGAGCTTCGTCTGGGCTCCTCTTTCTCTCGCGTCTTCTTGTTGTTTTGTTCTGTTGTTTTGGGTTTTTTCTTTCCAACTATTTAAGGTGGATGTTTGACCGACGCTGGCGGGTCTGGCAGTCAGAACGTCTGATCCGCTGTCCGTCCAGAGGCGCTTTGGTTCTGGCGTTGGTCCAATAAGGTAGGCTGGCATTGTTCCGTTGAATCCACCGGTCTGGTCTGCTGTCTCTAGTCTGAACACAGTTACAGAGTTTTTATTCCGTAAATACGTTTACTGGCGTTTTTTGGCTGCATTCACCTGCAGCAGTGGCGCTGGAGTATTTCTACCTTAATGCAGATCTACATTTCATTTTCTATGAAACGTTTGGTGGTTTTGGGTTGAGGGTTTACATCATTTTGCTTTCTATAATAGACTATAAAGTCTATTATGTCTATAATAGTAGGTATTATTATTATTATTATTATTATTATTATTATTATTATTATTATTATTATTATTATTATTACGAGCGCACGACATCAGGTGACTGTTTGGACTGTGATTTAAAAAATAAATGTTTGTGTTTCTATTTATTATTATCATTATTTGATGCAGTTTCCAGACTATCGGAAGAGACCTCTTTTTTTTCTCAGTTTTGAAACAATAATCAATAATCTCAAAATGCCACTTCTGAGATAATAAGGCGATTTATTTGGGGGTTACTGATGAGTCCTTTCGGCGTCAGCAAGTTTGTGCGAAAAAGTCTGAGCGCATTTTATTTAATGTTACTGGCTATATATAGTATATTTTAAAATCACTTCAAGGATATTTCATTTACTTTTTAAATAAATAAATTACAAATTTTATCAGAGGCCTCTCCTCTTACTGAGTTTAAGCATCGGTTTAAAACAAACTTATTTACAAAATTACGGGAGGCTGAGTGTTTTTTTTTTTTTTTTACTTTTTTGATATTCGTTTCTTTAATTGTTTATGTCGTCTCTCCTCAGCTACAGCGTTTTGTCTCTGTCTATTTGGTTATGCTTTTAATAATTATAATATGGGCACAAGATATACTTAAAAGCAGCATTTCATTTAACTAAATTGTGAATTGTGTAAGAAGACAAAAATATTTTCTTTTTGTATCAAAAAAAGTAAAAATCTGTTCTGGTTCTGGTCCATGTTTTTTGGCCTGTGGAGGTTTGGATTCTGTACCTTGATCAAATCATAATCAAGTAAAGTTCTGCTGGTAGATTTTCTAATTACAGTCGTATAATTACAATAGCTCTATAGAATGATAGATAATATCAAATAGCCTCATTTAAATTCTTCCATCACTGCCCCGTCAGACCAGCGTGGATTTGACATGTTTTGCTGTTGTCAAAAACACAGAAAATGGGGCAGGAGTATTTATACATTGAACTCTTTTTTTTACGGTCCGAATCATCTGATGAGATCCCGATGGCCTTTCTGCAATACTGATATTCAGGATTAAATCTTCGGTGATCAAAGCGGGTACGAAACGGCTTTCTGACGCGGTTACGGAATTGCATGGTTGGTACGAACAGTGCACGCCCAGCGAGTATAGCCAATAATATAATCATGAATAAATATAATTTATTTTTAACGTGTTTTTTTTTTGTTTAGTAGTTTTATTTACAGAAAGAATATTTTTTGCTGTCTGTCTTACGACTTGATTCATGTAAAATACATAAGCAAATAAATATCCTTAATTTCGTATCTAAAATGTGATGCATGAAAGTTCCATACATGAACACGCACAGGTGTGTTAGAATCATGGCAGCAAACCAGCAAGACGCAAATAACTTGGCACAATCCCCCAAACTGACAGAGTGAGTTGAGTCATGTTGGATGCAGGTTGTCTTACCTAAAAGATGAATAATACTAATACAGCTCCTTCATCTTGTTAACAAGTAGCCTGTAGGCTACTGACGTTGTTGTTTATGTTCCGCGACGTTGATACATTTTGCTGCCTCGAAATAAGTCGATGCCCCCCACTGTTCAGTAGAGCCGGCCTGCATGAAATGACCAAAACTAATAAGGTACAAGAAGGAGAAGCAACAGCATTTTTTCTGCATAACATTTAAAGATTGGATTATTGCCATTAAGTGATTGGGATGGGTGAGTCAGTATGATGTAACTCTTCAATAGATGAATTCTTATGAATTTTGGTGAAAAATATTAAAAATCTTTCAACTTTTCAATCATAAAATGTTATGTATAATGACGAGTGAATGACAGATTAGGCCTTCTTATGAAACTGAAAAAAACTCCCAGGATTCTCCTGTTTGGATATTTTATTTATTCAAGATATAAAAAGATATTTCTAACCTCAAAATGACCAAAGTTGCAAGTTACAATTTCATATCTACACTTAGAAAATAGGTGGGTTGTGGGCTAAATTAGAATTGGTTTGCTGCCAAGCTATGCTGTGCAGGAACATCGCTATGCATGAAGGACCTCTATCTAGGTTTGCCTGGGCAAAGTTGTTGATTAAACTCCCATCATTCTGAAGATGATTGCAACTGAAAAATACAAAGATCACAAAAAAAGATTTAAAAAAACAAACAACAAAAACCTGAAATATATTTAGGAAGTAGTGTTGATCAAGAAAGAATAAGGTCTGATCTGGTCAACATGGCCTTTTTTAAAGCAAAATTCATTGAAAATTGTCTGGATGCCTTTAATCTGATTTCTGTCACAAACTGGAACAGGTCATACATCATCTGCTCACATGTTTGTTATTGACTTCTGAACTGTTTATGCAAATCGTAACACAATAATCCAATTTATTCTCTGCCAACAAGAACGAATACTTACAGTGACCATGACTGCTTATTAACAGCCAGCACAACAAATATGTGTTTAAAGAAAAAACTCCTCTAGGCAATGATTTGCATCCTTCCCTATTTGGCAACACATCCTCCTACCCTATTTTTCACAGTTGACCCTTCATGTACTTTCTTCACCATCTGTTTGTTGTGTCCTCCGACTAACCTTGCAGGAATCCAAAACGAGTCCTCTGGCTCAGAAGGGATGAAGCATATGGGATATGCTCTCTTACCTGTAAACCAGAGTTTAGTTTTGTGTAAGGTCGCCGTCCCAGAATCTGGTAACCTGCTTTCATTCACCATTTCTAATTCTATGTTTGACGGGAATGTCATATCCAACAGTGCCAAACGGTTTCTATGAGACGCCGATGGAAGTGTTGGTTACACTCTTCTGTGACAAGAGCAATTGTGTTCCACCAAAGAGGCGAGCATGAAACTATGCGTGAAAAATAAGAGCCTCAAAGAGACATTGTTTTCGGTCTCATGGTCATCTTAGTTCAGACGCATCCTTTCTCTGTACTTCTTTCAAATAATCAGTCGTCAAATGCATGTAAAATCAGACACATTATACATTGTGTAGATAATTAGGAAGTGAAAATTAGAACCCTGGACAGAACAAGATGTCCCCATACTGAGTATTTCCCAGATATTTATCAAACGTATATTTACAGGACAATGCGATTTCCCAAATAAATAATTGCTAATACATTTATTTAACATCTGTCCTGACTCTCTGATCCAAATGAAGACGTCAGTTAGTGTCTTTGTTGGGAACTCACCTTCTCCTATCAGAACAGCTCATCAGGCAGTGCACTTTTGACTGTTTGATCCCGAGTGCATTCACTCGGGATGTAAAAGGGATTAAATTAGTTATTATGAAAAGTATGAAATCATGTGTAGTTTTACATTTTGACAGTTTAAACATGTTTTGCAACATACACAGAGTATTGTGCAAATGTATGTTTTTTTATTTTTTATTTATTTTTTATTTTCAAATATCCAGATTGTATGTGATGGACTGTCAATAGGCCAGGATGTGACCAGTACAAACACGTAGTCATCATCTGTGATGCTGAACTTGATTACATAGAAATCAAATAGAAACATGGATGTAACCAGACTGTCTTATAATCTTTAAACATGATCTTGATCATTCAAAGATTCCCAAAGAACTGTATTCAAAAACAAAGCATGTAGGAGAAGTCTTTGATCTTGTCTCCCGTCTTATCTGCTCGAAGTCTGATTTCTTTTTAAATCCATTTTCCTTATTTCTTAAGCACATTTTTTAAACGACATGTTAATTTGGACTCCAAGTTTTATGGACAGCTAAAGAAATGCTGGAATGTTTGAGGCATATCTCCATAGACAAAGATCAATCCACATTAGTAGAGTGCAGCCCTGCCTATTGGTCCTATTGAGCATACCTAAAATAATGAAAAGCAGTGTGGCAGTACAGTACTATACTTGATATGACACCATATCAAGTCGTGTATCAATATTACTTGATACAGTATAGTTGGATATTTGCAAAGCAGCCAGTCCAGGGATGCCAGGATTGTCTTGGGCACTGATTGGCTGCACCCTCAATAGCAGAGGTAAGGAAGACTGTAGATATTAGCTTCTGCTATAATGATAATATTATTTCTACTGTCATATTGATGCTTATTAATTGGTGTTTGAACATAGAAAACAGGCAGTCTAAGTATTTTTTGCTGTTGATGGACGGATGTCGTTCCTAATTGCAGTGAACACAGAGAATCCGCTGTGCTGCCTGCTGTACTGAACTTCACTGGAACTTTAACTGGAATTCAGCGTTTGCTCAGATGAGATTTAGTTTTTCAGCAGCAAACACTGTTTCTGGAATGAAAACCAAGGTTATATTTATAGACTTGAAGTTTTCTTGGTCATAGAAAACATTACAAATCTGATGGACTTTGTCAGTGAACTGAATCATCATTGGATTTTCGTCAGGATAAACCTCCCAAACATGAAGTAAGATCAAGACAGAAAAAACTTGTCAGTTCTGTGATCTGCCTCACCCTGTCCAGCCTACATGTCAGACTCCAGAGCCACATGTTGCAGAAAACCAACAGAGTGCTGGAGAGGTGACAGTACTGACAGTAGTGGCACCAGTTAGTGGTTTACAAGTGATTTTGTTTCAAAGAAAATAACTTTTTCAAAACTGTCTGAATGTACTCAAAATAAAGGGGGACTTTTTCACCGTTATTGGAAAATAAAGGTTGAAAAATCCACAGTATCCGCCATGTGAAAAATGAAGAAGTTCAGGTTGTTCCCAAATGACTACCTGAAAAATGATGTGAAATGAGAAAAATGAATTTCTTACCATAATACATGATACATGTTTTAATTAACAATTGATTGAAAATGAAAAGAAACTATATGGTATCCTAAACTGTGGAGACATTTTATAAACTCACGCACATAGAATGACAGTAAGTTAGACAATTTTATTTTGAATGAAAGTTTGTAGCAAGCAGCTAGGGGTCAGTCTCAGAGGGGTTTTTATTAAGCTTTCAGCTGAAGTCGGGGTTATGAACAATCACTTTTGCAACAAGGTATTCCCAGAGGCCCAGTTAAATAAGCTGTAAATGTAAAATGTAAGATATCAAGCAGCTTTTTATGACCTCAACAATAACTTTCAACCACAAAGAGTTGATACCATCAAACTGCTGCGCAAAAGTGAAGAGCAACTTTCCTTCTGTGTTCTCGTTTTGTGCAGCCATTAGCTCCTGACTTTGAACAACAGGGCTTCCAGACAGCAGAAAACACACAATGAGTCCAAGGCTGCTAATAAACCTTGAACCACAACAAATCCCAGCACACCACCACTATCATGACCCCCATTTCCTCCACCAGATGACTTTTATTAGGGGCAATCTCTGTGGTTGGCCATTGCTCTCTTTGTTCATTCAGTGGCTGTGTGAGGAGCAGGAATGTGGCTGAGGGTGTGTTTTATGTGTGATGTAAAGAACAGAGAGAAAAATGAAAGGAGAACTGCTGTGTCTGCCTGGAATTAAAGGAATTCAACTCAATGGCCAACACTAAACTCTGTCAGTGACGCTGTTCTTCTTCTCTAGTTTTAATTTAATCTGGTTTTAATTTCTGTCAAGCACAAATATTTTCATTTTCTCACTGTTGATGATGTGAAGCTTTGGGTACAGTGATATTGAAGCAAAGCGAAAACCTTGGGTGCTGCAAAATCAACTCAATCTCAACATCAGGGCAATTATGGTTTATGAAGTATGGCATCCTTAATCCACGTGGGTGTTGTTCTGAGGCGATGTCCCATCCCGACCATGTTCTCAATGCTGCCTCAGCTAGGTAGAGCACCGACTGAGTGGGCCGTCGGTACATTAAACACAATTTAATGTAGAAAAAAACAAAAAACAATTACAGTTCTTGCCCAAAAAAACACTGAAAGATTTACAGGCAGAATTTCTTAACTCATAGAATATCAGCTGTGACATTCAAAGATATCCCTAAAAAAATATCCCTATTTTTTCAGGGATACTTTGTTGGAATCCCCTTGGTGGGATTCTGAGCTGGTCCCCTCTGATTTCCCAGTGAACTTCTCACCAGTGATTGGCGTGGACCCAGGTGGATTTAAGAAAATCCTGAGTCGTCAGTTCTTCTTCCTGAAATTTTTAAGAAAACAAAATCTCCAGGCTCTAGGATATGTAATGGTTTGCTCGCTGGCACAGGTCCTTGGTCCTGCTGTCTTTAATTGATCTGTTATAGAAATACAGTAGTTAATTATGTTGTCATTACATGTTGTTAAAATAATTCCAGGTTTCATCGGTGGTCCCATTCCAATGTTTGGGAAATCCTGCAGATAAGATTGTGTTTTTATCTTCTTCACATGTTAGTTCAATGTTTATTAAACACAGAACATGTAGACAAACATTATATGTAAGCAAACATTCACTCCAACATGAAACAGACACAAACAAAACGTTGGACGCCGTCAGAATTCAGTCAGTCAAATTTGCATTACAGTCAAATATTTTATATACATATTTTCTTAAATTGAAATGACCAAATTTACGTGAAGCTTCAAATAGTTTAAATTTCCACCTAAAAATCTAAATGTTTAAATTCATCTCTAATGTACAGGATCCTGTTTTAAAGTGTAGCTATGAGTGCACATACAGAAAAGATCTCAATATCATTTAGAATTACAGCAACTAATTTATCATGTTTCTACTGAAGCGCTTCATTAATTTATAAAAACTGTTTTGTTATAACTAACAGTTCCTGGACAACTATAGGTATTTTAACCTGTCTAAGTTCAAATTTATTACAGCTGTATGTTATAGGAATTTTCCTCTGTTCAATTTAAATGCAACCAAAATATGATATGGTATAGCAACGCGTATATAACGCAACCTATCTGACAGCAGATAGGTGCTCAAAATTAGTGTGACACTGTGGGAAGCGTACAAAATCAGATTAGAATACCACAATGTCTCCAGACGCCATCTTTCTGCACTTGCCACAAACATCGTGACAATGCGGCTGCTACAGGATCTAATCTGAAAAATAGGCGACCAGTTTCAATTTTTCACCATGTTTTTGGAGCAAAGCAATAAAAACCCTTCTCATCTAACCATCTCTATAAAACATTCAAAAAAGATCGGGGAAAATTCCAGAGTTGAAGGTCTCTGGAGGTGTTTTTTCAGTGCTTCAAATGACGTCAGAACAACTTCAATCCTATGTAAAATGTGTGAGCTCATTAATAATCTCTTGTCATGACATATTTCTCTCAGAGGTTTCTCAATCTCAGCGTAATTTGGAATGAAATGCCTACAATAGTTGCTTTTTTTTAAGGGAGAGGTAACGCCATATTGGTTTTAATCCTGGAGATATCTCTGCCCTTGGGGGAAATCACATGACCCAGGAAAGTCACAGATGGCTGCACAAGCTGCAATTTGCTTTTTCTGACTTTTTGTTTCTTTTATAGCCATTTTATGCCAAAACATTGAGTAATTTCATGCTTTTAGAAACACACAGATCATGATTGGGAGCTGCCAATATTAAATTGTTCACAAACTGCAACTGAGCTGTCTGTGGTGCTAGTTTTAAATGTAAAAGATTGTCCTTTAATGCTTGGATGAGATCCAGCTCATCACCTTGATCTGTGGACATGTGAGCTGTGCAATGAAGGCCTTGTAATGACATCACAATGGAAGTGGGGGAAAAAATGGTCTCAGATTGGCGGTCTGTTATCAACCATTCAAAAATGTAAAGCAGACTCTGTGTTTTGAACAAATTAAAGTCAGATGGAGTTTTTGGACACGTGTCTGAACATTCAATAGACAGAAATAGTTTCAAAATGAGATCTCTGACCAGGAGATTCACTGGACAACAGTTAAAAAACAGAAACTGATGTAAGTGAAACTCCCCGGTGAACAGGCCAACTACTTCTAGAGCAGTTGTTCACTGATTGTTGAACCTGATGCTCCAGTGGAATGAATTCTTTTCCCAGACAGTGGAGCATGAGGCAGGGATTTTTCATAATCAATGATTGTGTAGCCCCAGAATCAACAAGAAAATTTAGATTGGTTCCTGCAACAAGCACAGTGATCATGGGTAAGATTTTATGTGCTTCAATTGTATATTTCACATATGTGCTTTGTGTGTTACTACTTGCAATTATGCTGAACCAGAGGTTGCTCCAACGGCACCGGGTTTAGACAGGTGGAATACCCTCCACGATGTCCTGTAAATCCACCTCTAAAAGGAAAGCCTTGACCCCCCTGGGGAAGCCTCCCTGGTTGACATCAAATCTTCAGCCTGCTGGTAGTGGTCTGAATCGTCTCTGGAAGCAGTCTCTGGCTCAACGTCCTTGTTGTCCATTGATAAAACAAACATCAGGCAGTGTGTTGCTTTCTGGCTGTTCATACTGTCCTTGCTGTCCATACTGTAGTGGCTGTCCATACTGTCCATATTGTAGCTGTCCATACTGTAGTGGCTGTATCTGTGGCTGTTCAGGGCAGCCTGATGAAACAGGGTGAGTTGGCAGAATTGTGCAGTTGGGCTTCTTCAACCTTACGGTTCATACATGGGACACTGAAGATCAGACGAAGAAGGTTTTGTAGAATATCCTGTTGTTTTCAGGGTCTGGGGTGAAGATATTCTTGACCTCCTCGCCCTTCCAGGGTGGACATTGTTTCTTCTTCGGACTTTGGTTGGGGGCCGTAGGGACAGCTGGACAGTGTTGGCACACAGCGCTTCTTGGTGGATTATACAGTTCATCTTAACAGCCTCACCTCTGCTCTCTTTTACCTTTGCGCACATCAATGATGTCATTCCTTTGCGCTCGCCCGTCATGGCCGGAGCTTCATCTGTTGTTACTCCGCAGAGCTTGTCCCAATTAAGCCCCATCTTTTCAGCTGCCTCTGACACAGCTTCAAAAATATCTTTTCCCATCGTTGTGCCTTTTAGGCTCATAGTATCAAGCAGCTCTTCCCTACAGCAAAAATGATCATCAAATCCCCGCAAAAAAATGAACAGTTGTGCAGTGTCTGTGGCGTCTGTGCTCTCATCGCATGCTATCCAGTAAAAATCTAAATCACAAGCTTTGTCTCTCAGCTGAAGTCCTTGATTCTCCACACAACTGTATTTTTGAATGAGCTCATATTGTTGAAATCAGACACTGTTGTTGGACACATCATGTGTGCCTTTGATGAGGAACTGCTTTATGAAATCACAGTCTGAAAACGGTTTGCCGTGCTGGGCAATAAGTTTAGCGACTTCGTAACTTGCTGTTGTGACGTTTTCTTGTATTTTATTAGCACAGAAAACCTGCTGTTGAGCTAACAGGCTAGCTGCCATTTACTTGGCTTTCTGTGTTCGTTCAGCACCAGTGTACGATGTGTAGCTCTGATGTTTGATCTCATAGTACCGACGGACATTATACTCTTTCATCACAGCAACATCTTCATTGCAAATCAAACAGACACACTTTCCGTTGATTTCTATGAAACAGTTCTCATCTTCCCACCATGTTTAAGATCTCCTACACTCACTTGCTATTTTGCATTTCTTCAGTGTTGCCATTTCTGGTGACTCATGGAAAAAGTTTTCCTTTTCTTAATTCCGTTTCTGTGGCTGGCTCCATCTAGTGTTGAAACTGAGAAGTGCAACAGAGTTGAGCTCAAGCTTTTTGTGCGGGCCACATTCAATTATATTTGCAGAATTTGCTGCGGGCCAATAAAAACTGGTCCGTGGGCCACAGTTGGCCCACAGGCCGTAGTTTGGACATCCCTAGTCAAGTGGCTGCCAGTTTAGATGGAAGGCGCATAATCACACTGTTTTTCTCCCAATTCATCATCACGTGGCACATACAATATCAAAGTAAATGTATGTTTTGTCAATAATATGACAAAACACAAAAAAGTTTGAAGGACATTAATCATTTTGATTGGCACTGCAAATGGTGAGGCATCATTGTAGCACTTCTATATGTAGCAAAAAGCAAACTCAGTGTGTGTGTACATGTGCATGTGGGTGTGTGAGAGAGACACAGGGAGAGAGAATGGGTGAATGAAGCATTTGGGATCTTTTGTACCTGACAAAACGTCATACAAGAACAAGCCATTTACCACTTTACCATTTACATCAGGGATGATGATATGACAAAAGAAATGCACTTATTTTAAAACATGACTTCATCATAAGTGCCTCACATGTGTGAAATTGATTTTCTTCCCTTTTCTTTCAAAAACACTTCAAACAGCTTGTGTTGTTTTACAGTGTTGAGAAACGGTGATGACTGACCTTCCACTCTGTTTCCCAGGACCTTTATGTCAACACAACATTCAAGGAGATTGGACACTTTTCATTCAGTTAGTGATGGCAGCGTGAATCTGTGAGCTTGTGTGAATACTGAAAATAATGCATTGCTTACATGCTACATAACAGGCCTTGATTTCTAGCAGCTTCCTGCAGGAGTCTTAATAGAAACTAAAATAAATGTTTCTTCATTTAATTAAAATTATTTGTTTGAAGTCTATAAATAAAATATTTGGTTGCCAACACCAGGTGTAAGATAAATATAGTAAGCATGTTCAATTTTAGCCTACTTGAGCATACTTGAAGCCAGACTAATCATTAGTATACTTTTGGAACAACTAATTTTCTAGTATACTTTAAGTATAGTCCTTTTTATGTAATATAAATGTGCTTGTTTAGTATACCCTATGTGTACTATTTTTGTATTCAAATTACATTTAAATATTTAGAATGCATTTTAAGTATATGAGCATTACATATTTTATATTTTAGTACTGTGATCACAGTATGCCCCAGTTACATTTTTGATTTACTTTTTAGTTACTTAGTTACTTAGTTACTTGTCTTTTATTAGTCTCCTTTGCCACTTTGTACATTACATGCTTCACTACACACTACAGTATTGTAAACATATCAGGCTACCAGAACACATGTGTTCTGAGCAGGAATAAAACAAAGTAATAGTAATAAAAATCCCAACCTACCTCAGAGTTGTACCCAATGAGCCTAAAATCAGATTAATTGTCCTGACAAAAGAGTGCTGGATCACCTTCACACTGGTTTAAAAAAAATTAATATAGAAGAGAAGTTGCATTTTTAAGGAAACTGCAATGCATTATCAAAGCAGCCATTTTTGTTGATGGCATTGCAGCAAGTTTTGAAATGTTATACCTGAGATTCCCACGCTCCCATCTGTATAAACCATTTTGGCCGTCTACCTTCTTATGAGCTCAACAAATAGGACCTGTATTTATGTGCGCTTGTTTCTTTTTCTTTTTTTTTTTGTAATTCAATTACAATTAAATATTTTTTGCTTTCCAGCTGAAAAAAACGTACTTTTTGTATTCAATACATTAACATTTTTCAAGAGTACATTGCCAACATACCATCATAGAATTGTACAAACTGTCAATATATTAATAGTTTACAAACAACATGCTTATGAAAATTAGCACAATGAAACAATTCATAGACCTTAGAGGAAATGTGAAAAATATTTCACCAAGCACAGAGTATTGCTTTAATACAATGTCACAGTATTCCAGTGTTACTCCAAACAAACTGACATTTCTCTTTCCTAACAACAGTGAAGATCAACACAGAACTTCCACATTCACTGCACCACTTAACAGAAACAGTTTTTCTACTGATGCTTATTTCTTAATTTCATCAGCCTATAGGTTCAGTTATTCTTCCATGTCCGAGTCTATGTATAGCTTCGTTTAGTGATTCTAATTAGGTTATTTCTTAAGTCCTTCTAGCTCCCCTTCTAGTGTTAATAGTTCTTATTTTGTCACCTTAGGTTCAGTTAGTCTTTCTTTAGTAACTCTAGTTAGTTTATTTCTTTGTTTAGATTATCTAGTTTCTCTACCTCTATGTTCCTTAGTTGTTATTATTGTTAGGTGAGCCGTTTCTATTTAGGTTCGGCTTTGATTTTCCTCATATCTTTCTCTCCTAGTTCTCCTGGACACGAAGAGGTTTTCTTTACTCTTAGTGTATTTTCAGCTCCCTGTTTCTTCCCTTTTGTGTTCCCCAGCAGATCTCCTTAGTTTCCCTGAGCCACCTTCTCCCCGCCCCTCAGCCAGCTCCTGTGCCAATTACTCAGGCCTGCAAGTAGTCTTCTCATCTAGCAAGGTCATTGTTCCTCCCAGTACTTAAGCTCGTCTTTTTCAGTCACAACTGGCCAGTCCGTCTTGTTACCTTCCTTATTTTTATGCTCGTCACTCCCCGTGTTCCTTAGAATCTCTTTGTGTCTCAGTTTTTAATTCATTTCATTATTTTGTAAGTTGGACTCTGATTTTGTTAATTAAATTTTCTGAACCGCATCACGTCTTTATCTGCTTCTTTTGGGTTCACCACATCATGACAGTATATGTTAGAAATAGAAAAAAGTAGTCAGCAATATCATAAAATCGGTTGATTCTGGCATTAACTATGACGTTTTTCTAAGTGTGGACTTAAATGAGACAAACTTAATCCATCCAACATGTTGATCCTTCCAGGGTCAGCATGTTGGGGCTCATGGTGCCCATTTCAGAAGTCATCAGATGAGAGGCAGGGTTCACCCTGGACAAGCCACCAGTCCATCACAGGGCCCTGAAAGCTAACAACAAATAAAATCTATGAAAGAGTAATGGTAGATTAGCACAGGGAATAAATTCTGTTAAAATACCCAATATTTTGACATATTACCAAACATGTTAATAGCTTAACACATTTGCTAAGCATTTAGTGTTGGAAACATAACAGTTTTTACTGTCGTTAAAAATGTAGCCAGCTGCTCACTACAAACATTTTAAAAAGGTTGAGGTTCATCCTCAGAACTGCTGTGGTGATTTAAGAGGATGAAAAGTTATCTCACCAACAGGCAGCAATATGTGCCACTGGCTGAGGGGGAGGCATGAGGATTTCCAGTCCTACAAACAATGTGAGAACACCATATTGTTTGTGGTGTTCCCCAAGGCTCAAAATTGTTTATGTTATACATAAAAGACATATGTAAGGTTTCCAAAACACTTAATTTTGTTTTATTTGCAGATGAGACAAACATTTTTTGTACGGGTGAAAAATTACGGCAGCTTTTGATGGAAATGAATTTAGAGTTATGCAAATTGAAAAAGTGGTTTGATATTAAATTATCACTAAATTTAGAAAAAAACTAATTTTGTTATTTGGGAATTGTAAAAGGCATAGCGATTTACAAATAATAATTGATAATGCGGCTGTGGAGAGAGTAACTGAAATTCAGGTTTGGGAGTATTGATTCATAAGATCTGTTGGAAACCTCCTATGAAATATGTTCAATCTAAAATAGCTATAAGTATTGGAGTTCTTTCTAATGCTAGAAAATTTCTAAACTCCTCTGCCCTTCATATTCTTTATTGTTCACTTATTTTGCCATATCCAAGTTACTGTGTGGAAGTTTGGGGCAACACTTACAAAACTTCACTTCAACCATTATGCACATTACAGAAAGTATAGTTCACAAAGTTGATATATAGCGTGTTATTAAAAAGATCCGGTGGCGCTTCTCCACTTAGCGCAACACACGTGGTTGTGGGTTTATACAGTAAATTATACACAGATAGCAGAACACCTGGCGGTATAAAGAGTGGCAGCACTGACGTTTCTAGATTTTATTTAATGTTTCAGTTTTTACCAGCAAGCGAAAAATAAGATGTCCAATGGATTCAATCTAAGTTTGGGTTCGCTTATTATAAAGCGCTATTTCATAACACACGTTATTTCACTGAGCAATAAACAAAACTCATAAGTATTTAACCCGGGAATATGACGCATCAATGAATTTACTTCCAAAGAATAATATTTCCATTAATCTTGCTGAAAGAAAATCTCCTCTCAGCGGTTCAATGCGCTGATTTTAGGACATAAGCCTTAAAACTGTATTTTTATGGAGTTTATTTATTTCATCATATTTTTTATTTTGCTTTGAAACAGTAACTGATTTTGCATAAATGTGAATGCTACATTCTGTCAGATCTGCAAGCGGCCAATTTTATGTAACATTTCTGAACACAAAAAATGCTTTGATTTATTCCCCATCCAGGCTGAATAATCATGTGATCCGCAGTGTAACCAATTGGCAGCCGAGCGAACGGTAAGGGCAAGAGAAAAAAATACTAGCATTTTCAGGGGGGGATGCAAGCCACTATACCAGCCCATCTGAGGTTTTACAGGCGCACTTAAGTGCATTTTTATTGAAATAATAAAATAAACATGTCCCTAACGAATTATTATTCCATAATGGGTGTCCAAACCGAGGAGGCTTATGGTGCGCATTTTATCCCGGGCGGTTTGCAGGGTTCGACGTCCGGGTGCGCGAAGCCTACCGGGGGAGCCGAGCAGGAGCAGCAGGAAGAGGAGGGGACCCTGATCTCACACATCCAGGATTTTTCCAATTTCTCCAACAAAGCCAGTCTGAATGGCTTTTCTCCTTGGACAAACACTTCTATCTCCACCCCGACGTCTTCCCAGCTGCAAAGCGCACCCGGTGCTTCCCTCCCTGGACTCTTCCATCCACACCCCCTCCTGAGCCACCACCATCCCTCTTACTACGGCCCACAAGCTCTGACCCACACTGAGCACCTCGCGTCCGCGGCAGCGTCCGACAGCAGGTTCGTCCGCTGCTGGGAGGGGGTGAGCCCGGCCTCGGA
Source organism: Poeciliopsis prolifica (assembly GCF_027474105.1). Taxonomy (NCBI): domain Eukaryota; kingdom Metazoa; phylum Chordata; class Actinopteri; order Cyprinodontiformes; family Poeciliidae; genus Poeciliopsis; species Poeciliopsis prolifica. Next base: position 307,043 of record NW_026562475.1, on the reverse strand, counting down.
GGACGCTCTGTTGCAGGTTACACCGAGTTTCTCCTCGTGTCTCCCCACGCAAGGGGAACCGTCTAATCCCAGCCCCACCTATGACGCGGTTAAACCAGAGAACTCGCCGCCGACCCGCGACAGCGCAGAGGAGTCCAGATTCGCTCGCCCCACAGAGGTGGTCCTGGAGCGGCTGGGGACGGCGGAAGAGCCGGGGAAGAAGACTGAGCCGAAGAAGGAGGACGAGGAGAGAAATACTACGCGACAGCGGCAGCAGCTCGACCCGGGTAAAGATGCCGTTAACCCGAAATGAAGGAACGTTTATTAGCTGTGAGAAGAGCCGATAGACACACACACACACACACACACACACACACACACACACACACACACACACACACAGGTGTGGCTCAGTGTGAGAGTTTCTGAATGGTGTGGGGGGAGGCTGTCTGTAGGTGAGTGCGCCCAACTTTTATAGGCCTGTAAACGTCTTGTAAACGCTAAAATATAAAAGTTTATAGTCCATTATAATAATTAAGGGCCTATTGTTATTTAGCAGATTGTCACTAAAGGATTGACTTGGAGAGTTTTCTTGTTTTGTTTTTTATTCTGACTGATTGCGTTTCTCTCCCGCAAATGCAAATCTTTTGGTTAAAACATGAATTATTATTATCTGAAATATTCATATTTTATTGTCATTGTGCTGCCAACGGCCAAGGCTACAATCTAGCTGTGTTGTCCTTATGTAAGTAAAAAATATAACAGTAAAGATATAATTTATGGATAAATATTTATTGTAGGCACTAATATTTAGTAGGCGTGTAAAAGAAGTCAATGAATGAAATCATAAAATTCTAAAAACATAAGATGTTATTTAGATGCAATTTAATTCAGTTTTGATTTTGTTTATTTCAATCAGTTCAACGATTATTTATGTAGAATAAGTTTTAAATCTTATGTTTAGGTGCTCCGTCTTTGAATTTATTTTTCAATTTTATTTATGAATTTTTAACTCTTAAATGAAGGACTGGGTTCATTTTTTCACTTAGCACACTATATTATTGTATTACCTGTAGTTATTACATTTAAAAAATAAGAAAGAACATATGTAAAATGATAAAAATAACTACTACCATGACAAAAAGAAACAATATACTGGAGGACAAACTTGACATTTTTGACAGTGTTTAATATTTTAGAAATTAAACACTTATGACTAAAATGTCTAGTTAAAAAAAGAACAGGCTAGGTTTTGGGAACACATTTTTTTTTTTTTTCATTTTAATCGGTGAAATAAATCATGTTTTATAAAGTCCATCTTCAATAAAATGTGAAACTTGCTGCTGATTCACGATGGTCTATAAGGCCAGATAGACCAGGACTGCTTAACACACATCTGACTCCATTTAACACTAGTTGAAATTCAGTAATTTTGGTGCAAAAAATGATTTATTTAGCTGTGTTCTGTCTTTCTTTTTTATTCCTTAATGGAAATTGTGAGAAACTTTTAAAGTTTCTCACAGTGGATAAACATGCACTAGCTAGTGGGAATAACACCACAGCGTGAGTGGCCTAATTAAAGAATGTGTCCTGTCTCTTCACAGAAAATCCATCAGCCAGCTGGATCCACGCCAAATCTACTCGTAAAAAGAGGTGCCCTTACACCAAGCACCAAACCCTGGAGCTGGAGAAGGAGTTCCTCTACAACATGTACTTGACAAGGGACCGGCGCCTGGAGGTGGCAGGACTCTTAAATCTGACAGAGAGACAGGTGAAAATCTGGTTCCAGAACAGACGGATGAAGATGAAGAAGTTGATGATCCGGGAGAAGAGGAGTATGAACTAGAAGAGTATATATATATATATATATATATATATATATATATATATATATATATATATATATATATATATATATATATATATATATATATATATATATATATATATATATATGGGATGGGGTGGGGTGGGGTTTGTAGAGGGGAAGAGGTGGTGAATCCAGCTCATTAAACAAAACACAGAATCCATTATGGATGGTCAGCATCACCTGGCCTGAAAACTACAACGGGGGAGACCAGCATGCATTGTGACACCTCACTGCCATTAGGCCTTCATGTTTTAAATCATCAGAAATCCATGTGATTCATTGTGAGAACTAATGTGAAATAAAAACACGTGTAACAATTAAAACTAAAAAAACAATCAAAAACTGTCTGACCTTAAAGTTGAAATATGTTTCACTACAGAAATGCTATCACCATTACCACAAATGGTCATTTTAACCTTTTTCCTCTTTTTTTCTTAAAACAATTTTAAAAATAGCATCACTCTGAACTATGGAGACCCAGAGAAGAGGATTGATAGAAAATAATCTAGATTTCTTTAAACTGAAATTTTCAAACACAAGAATTAATTTGATTGATTTTATTACATTTTTTTTGTCTCTACTGTCAAATGATGTCTGGGCAGGCAGTTATCTATCATATTTGTACATGCAGCAGCTGGTAAATACAGAAAATGCTGAAAAGAAGTAATTTTCTGCCATCGTTTTGGAGCCCACTCTAGTGTGGTGCCGGCATACGTCGTATTTGGGGCATACCAAAGATTTGTACCTCTGAAAAAGACAAAGGAACAGGTAAAAAAAAAACCATCCCCATGAAGAAAACATGGCGATGGTCGTATCATGCATTGGGTCTTTTCTCTAGATGTCCAGAGAACAAATTCCTGCCACATTTTCAGATTTATATTTGTGAAAAATATTAACATCATTTCCCATTCTCCTTCATATTGATGTGCCACTTTGTGTCAGACTAGCTCATAAAATCTAAATCTAAAACTTTGCAGTGTGTGGTTGTGATGAAATACCAATAAAGTTTAAGCTTTTTAAGGCACTATCTTTCATGTCTAAAACTGGAAACACTTGAAGGAATTTTGTGACTTGATGTAAACTGTTCTTTCAGGAAAAATACAACCACGATTTAATGCTGAATTTATCACCCTCTTTGTAAAATGGCTTTTAGTGCGACAGGAATATATACACCACTTACTGGAAGGCATCTCTCCAAAATTAGTCCCAGCAGAGCATCAGCACCACCTGATGACAGAAAATAGCCTTAAAAACAAATAATAAGGGAAAAAAGATGACAATTTATTGGACTAATTGCAAAATATTTTAATATTTCCTGTGTTTGAGTTATCATTTTATGCTTCCTTTCATTCCTGCCATGTTTTCACATTCATGCGACTCACATGGTCACATAGCCAATAACACCTACAAGTCTGTTTTGTTGGTCCTGCACCACTGAAGGCTTGCTTTCGTTTGAGAAGCTGTGGTTTGCAAATGCATTAAGTTTCAGTGTTGGTTTCAAATGCAGACAGCAAAAATATGACACCTTTGAGATTGTTTTTATTGTTTTTGTTTTGAAAAATAATCAACTGTGTGTCTGCAGCTGGTTTATGAATACAAAGTAGGGATGCAGAAACTCTGACCTGTCGCCCAATTAAAACAAGTTTAACAGCTGAAACTTAAACAAGGATGCCTGGAAGGTATCTGCTTACAAAAACAAACACTTTTATCTGAATTACAATGACTGCAGCCAGGTTTTCAAAATGACTTTTTGTATTAGACTGTTTAATGGTTTAAATGGTTCTCAAGTGACAAAAACACAAACATCTGTCTATGTTTAACAGTGTCATTTTGAAGACAGTTAAAAAATTTCTGCATATCTTGAGATGTAAGATTCATTTGTCAAAAAAAATAGTGAAACGTCAACATTTTTCTATAGAAATGCAGTGAAATGTGTTTTTGATTAAAAACGGTTGAATATGGTATGTGTGTCACTCAGAAAATGGAAATGGGTCTTCCCTCTGTGTTTCAGCCAACGCTGGTCTCCCTTTAAATCAGAAGTAGAACTTTAAACCCTTGCCTGTTTAGTTTTTTTCCAAAGTGTGCATGTTTCCTTACATGAGCATATTTCCTTGTTGTTACTGTCGTTGGTATTGTTATCATTGATGCTGTTGTTGATATATGATGTTATTCCTTTATTCCACACTCAAACACACACCAGTCATTGCTAAGCTACATGGTGAGACAAAATTCTACAGCTTGGGTTTAATTACTCTATATGGGAAAACCACGCACAATGTCTCAGATTTAGACAATAAAGTATGAATATAATCACATTATTGGGATTGTTTTGGAAGTGAAAGGATTATCCTGACAAAATACAAATATTTTCATTTAGCCCTAGCTAGGACTATTTGCTTGAGTCAATTAGATCTGAGAGCTTCACGTTAGAGCGAGAGCAGCACAATGTGTAAGCGTATTGGCAAGATGAGGAAAGTGGATACTCTTGGTGTTTGGCAGACTAATTCTTCCATATATTCTGGATTTATTTGAAGGTCATTTTTTCATGATGAAGAGGTGGACCCCAAGCAATACATTTTTTTTCATTTAACTGGAAGGTTCCATCAGTAAGGCCTTCATCTTTAAATATGCTGCTCATTGTGCTTATTTTTTAAATAAAACACAATGATCTTATTAAATCGGTCTGTTTTGCATCATCTCATTTATTTCTAACAGTTTTATGTAGTGAATTATTTTGACTATAAGCTTTTGTTAATTTACAATTTTTTAGTAGTGGTTCTGTTAGCTTTCTAAGAAAAAACTTGAGCTGCTGTAACAATGATTTAGTTTTGATATGAACAATAAGGCTCATCACCACCCAGCACCAATAGAGTGCTATTCGGCCAGTTCATGGCATGAGCTCTTAAGAGAAAAAATAAGTTTTATTTTTTTTAATCTGGCCTACATTTGATTTCTCTTACTTAAAATATAAATTATATTAGAATGATAATACCACCATACAACATAGTTCTGCTCCAAGGCTGATAGGGATAGTAATGCATGGCATAGAAAAACCATGTTTACTTACACGGTTTGTGTAGTTTCTTGACAGCACTAGAGCTAACAGCAGTGGTCAATGCTTATTGGTTACTAGCAAGCTGTGCTTAAGTCTGATTCCTTGCCACATCATCTGCAAAGGCTTTTTAAATAGTTGTTGAATTTTGCTAGCATTTTACAAATTTACATTTAATAAACTTAACATGAATGTCAATGTATAATTTGCTTGCAAGTTAAGCTTTTTAAGTCAGAGCCTTGAGACATCTGAGTGGCAGTTGTCAGAGAAATAAGTGGAAAGCCACCATATTTGAAAGGAATTTAAAATGTCTCACTAGTTGACCAAAGGTTTATGGTTTAACTAGTTTAGGAATGGGTTAAACTTGCTTGTGAAGTCTAAGCCACTGATGGTAGTTCTTGCTAAGAAACCCGTCTGTGCTGCGGTTTTCACAGAAATATTTGAAATGACAAGTTATTGAAATAGGTTTGAAAGGTTTATCAACATTTCACTTGTATTTTATATGATGATTACGTACATTTTTGGTATTAACTGATCTGATTTGATATGTTTTCAATATATGTTAGGGAAGCTGCTACTGTATGGATTCGGACAAATTTTCATAAGTTTTCTGAATATTGAAATATAAATTGAGATTAATCAATGTTGGATAAACTGAAATCAACAATAAAACATAACATTTCGAACGACGTTGTAAAGAATTAACTAAAAAATGATCGCTGTTGATTTAGGCCAACTTTTGGTGACGTAAACAATAGAATTGAATTGAACATTGACTTTTCCCCAAATTTCCATCACTTTTATTCTACGATAAATAAAAGCTGTGTCAAGAGCAACACTCGTATTTCCATTTGTACAGATTCAATTGTCAAGGTATTTCCATGCTCTCAGGTGTGTTCTGGGTTTTGTGCCTCAGAGACACATTTCTGTCTCGTTGTTTTGTCAAAGTCAGCGCAGTGCCTCAATTTCCCCTCGTTTATTGCGGCCATAACCCCTAAAGGCTGCTGCAGGGTCATAAAACAACAGCGAGACTGCTTTTGGAGAATAAACGTGACTTTCCCCCACATCTCTACTGCTGTCAAACCAACACACACACACACACACACACACACACACACACACACACACACACACACACACACACACACCCACACACACACACACACACACACACACACACACACACACACACACCGAGGCGCCATAAAGTCATTTATGCCAGACAGGCAGCGCGACAAAATGGCTTTATTGGAGACATTTTCCCCGCAGCTTAAATATCCCCAGAAATGTTCAAATCATTGTCTGACCGCGGACCGCATGGACGAGCCCCGATCGTCTTTACACGGTCGGGGCTCGTCCATGCGTGTCTACAGATTTTGTGTCTGTAAACAGACACAAAATCCAGGAACCAAGTGAATCCAGTTTGCAGATTACCTCAATTTGAACCCCGACAACTTTTCTGTCTAAGCATTCCTAAAGTGTTTCATTTCCGTCGCGTTGTTTGTACAACTTGCACAAAGAGCCCACCAAGAAATTAAAATTGGACTTACGTAAATTTGGTAAGTGTTTATATTTTCCCGAATTTATTTGTCTATTCATTCATTCATTTGGTGACTTATAAAATAAAAACTAAGTCCATTCGCTTAGCTGTTTCTGCATCGGTAAATGTACGAAAGTCCACTCACAGATTTATGAGAATATTTTTTAGCAGAAATAAAAAATACAGTCATTCTGACCACAGGGTAGTAATGTAGCACCTCATTTTATTATATATATATAAGAAATGTCCGTGTTTTTATAATGTCGATGTGGGTTCTGCAAAGGCTGTATATTTTTAACTGTTTTAACTGTTCTTTGCTTTATATTTTTTGATACTGATACTGGTGGTTTGGTGTGTATATATATATATATAAGTCAATCATTTGAATGTCTTTGACTGCAACCCACTTTCTCCATTATTATTATTATTATTATTATTATTATTATTATTATTATTATTATTATTATTATTATTATTATTATTATTATTATTATTATCCTTGTGGGGATCAAAGCCTGGGCCCCACAAAGGGTAATGATCAGGGGTTAGATTTAGGACAAAGGTGTGAATTGAGTTTTGGTTAGGGTTATGGTTAGGTATGTAATGGATAGGGTTAGGCGACAGAAATAAATGAAAGTCAATGGAAAGTCCCCACAAAAATAGCCACGCAAACATGTGGATGTGTGTGGGTGTATAGGTGTGTGTGTGTGTGTGTTATTTGTTTGTTATAGCCTATAGATATTTGTTTATATACATTTAAAAAATGAATACATTATTTTAAAAAACAAATCTTAATTTTGAACCATATTGCTGAAAAAATACGAGGTAATTTGTGTTTGAAGGCCCATGAACAGCAACAACACATGAAATGAATTCCATGCAGTGACACATTCTGACCACAGGGTGGTGATGTAGCACTTCATTTTATTTTGCTCATTCTTGAGAGAGGATTGCTTTAGTTGCACCTGATACATGCATTTATTTACTTAGAAATATATTAGTAAAATAAAGAACAAGTTAAAAACCTATTTTTGTTCATTATTAAGCATAACTAAAAACTTCGTTGCCAAACAAGAGTTCCCTAGTCTGAAAGCTCCAAGTCGGGCAAAAGCAAAAACACAATGCTTAGTTTGAACGTGTTATTGCTGTAGAACAGTTTTGTATATCTGTCTTGTAATAATGTAAAAGAGCATTTCCTTTTTTTCTGGAATGATGAGGCGCCTACGCTTAGAGACTACATACCGAGAAAATATCAAAATCATAAGCAAACTTAATTATTCGAGGTTGCTTTATTATTCTCTCGACCATACGCTCAAAAAGCTATAAAACCTAATATTTATTATAAATTCTTGTTTTTGTCCTGAGATGATTGAACGGATCCATAAAAATGTCAACTTTGCTTCTCAGCTGTTCGTCAGTAAATGCAACATAATATGAGGATACCAAAATCGAGACTGGAAACAAGAACGCATTTTATGTTTTATTCCTTTTGAAGATATCTTTTTTTTTGAAGATATCTTTTTTTTTTATCTGGAGAAGAAAAAAGCTTTGATGATTTTCCAAGCTGGCCGCCAATAAAAGGTTTCACTGTTAAATATGATATAATTATTTGATTGAACTATAACTTACAATATCAGCTGAATTTATAAATGCGTATCCTCCGAAGAAACTACTTTTTACACGCATTTGTATCATATACTATACATTTAGTATATGTTTGGTTGTATATGCTCACAGTAGCTTTTCCTTCTAAACAAGATGAAAATGTGGTTGAAAAGAATTCATAAACGTCTAAATGTTTTCAAAAGGTTGCTGGGGTTAATATTAATAGACCTCACTTTCAAAGTCTTCAAGGTTTGGGCTGAAAAATGTTAAACAGCCTGCTATAATATGTTTTTAGCTAAATAAAGGCAATAACACCATGATCCTCGTGCTTTTCATATTTAGATAGCTATATTATTTTGTGTTAAGAAATCACACAGCACATATTTTTTGTCACGTAAAAAAATATTTCGTATTTTGTTCAAAATTAGTATTGTTATGTGGCAGTATTGGATAGGAGCGTAAGCTAAAAGGAACACCGCTAATAAAATCTATGAAAAGCAGTTATTAAAAAGTAAATGTGTGTGTAATTTCTCTGAAACCAAAAATGTCCGACCAGCACCGAGCCTTTCTCATCCAGACACGTCCTCCCGGAGTCGCAGCTCATAAAAAACATTTTACACGCGCGTGCAGACAGCAATTGGTCGCCGGCGGGCGGTCATGTGTGCGCGTGCCCGCGTTCCCTGGCGAGCGGCGTGTGGATCGCTTTTTTCCTCGCGCGCGCGCGCTCACTAGCAGCGAAACGCGCCTCCTGATGCCCACGCGTGTCCTCGCTCGGTAAGAAATTGGTTTCCTTTTTGTTGTTTTCCATCAACATTTTAGCAGCGTTATTCCTCAACCGATACTTCATTCGTTAACTGCTTTAGGTTCGGGTTTTGTTTGTTAAAATTTTGGGCGTAAACGAAGTTTAAAGACTTTCATGCAGCTGTTGAAAATGTAATTTTGCAATGTTCACATTCCTCTGTGCCTAATTGTTCTCTTGAAAAACATCTCGCTCATTCTATCTGATATGTCAAACGCTCTGACTCATCATGCCTGTTGTCTGAATCTCAGATTTCATCTGTGAAAAATGGAGTCCATTCTTGATGGCGATCAAATAAGGTACTACCGATATTTTTCCATTTAAAAACATTTATCTTAGGTCTAACTGTTCGCAGATACATTATGCATTGCATTTCTCAGCTTGTAGTTTTGATTACGAATTGGCCTCCACGGTCCGTGGAACTCCCTGCATTTGCAGCGGAAAACCTTCAAAAGAATAAAATATTATAATTACAACAGTTCTGTTTGTGCAACTAATTGTTTAAAATATGTGCTATAAATGATGCTTCATGCTGAATGAATAAATAATGTTTGTGAATGTGTAATTGTGTATCTGATGAGGTCATAGCCCTTCACCTGTCATTATTGTGATGCAGGTGTCGGTACGGTGCCACATTTTAAACACTCACTTTTGTGTTTAGAAAGGAAAATGACTCCTAAAGATTCACATACATATTATGATGCTTTGCATATTATCTTCTGTTTCTCCTTCAATGCTGACTTGAAGGCACAAAGCAGATGAATTCTTCCATAGATGGACAGATGGACTGAAAGCAGGCAGATTGGCTGTGCTTTTCCTCCCTTGTTTCAGTTTTTATTGACGTTCTGTTTTACAAGGGAAGCCGGACTGTTGGAGAGACAAAGACACTATTTTTTTCCCGTCTTTTCTTTTTTGTCTTCTGGAGTTTTGCATTAGTTTCTCGTTTCCTCTCTGACAAGGGCAGCAGAGGGAGGGAGAATGCAGAGAAACAAAGACAGTATTTCACTGGCGCTGCTCAGTCGAGCTCAACTGCCACTCAGTATTTACAACCCACTGCAATGCGGCACAGAATCTGAGTGTGTGTGTGTGTGTGTGTGTGTGTGTGTGTGTGTGTGTGTGTGTGTGTGTGTGTGTGTGTGTGTGTGTGTGTGTGTGTGTGTGAGAGAGAGAGAGAGGAAGAGAGAGAGAGAGAGCTGTATTCTGATGGGTGGAATATCAACTCTGATGCTGGCCTCACATACAAATGTAGACCAAGCTGTTGTCCTGTAAGTATTTCTGAAGGATAAACTTGGTTTAAATCTGGACAAAGTTGTTTGGGTGATGGCTGTTGGTAAAGGCATGAGTGAAGTGATTCTGTGGATCATCTCCGTAGGTAGAGGGAAGCAGATGTGCATGAGAGAAACAAAGAAATAAAGAGAAGCTATATAGGGAGACAGTGGTGCAACCAAAGAGGTGAGTGATAAATCAGAAGGAAAGAGAATCCATGCAATGTGTGGTGAAAAGCTTTTTGTGTTTTTGTGTAAATCACACCTAAGTGAACCTGAAAGTCAGAGAAAAGACCTCATATTGAGCTGGATCTCATCCAATGGATTTTTTCTGATTAAATGATGTTACAAAAAACAAAACAAAAAACAGATATATGCTGTTTGGATATTCCTGAATGCAGCTGTTATTGTTGTTTTTCTGTTTTCAGGTAAGTTCTTAATTTAGGTACCATTCTAAAATGTTTGATTATTTTTTTCTTTAGGATCCACATGACCAAAATCAGCTGACTTCCGCACCAGGTAAAACTTTAAAACACATGTAATAACCAGACATCCAGTGATTTGTCACATTCTTGTTAAAGACATCCTGACACACATTCCAGGAATAAATAACTCATATGGTGCCATTACCACAGACAGTTCTTCAAAAAAAGAAAAAACGTTTTCTTGTATGGGTCTGAGCAAATTGGCTTTTCATTATGGCTCCAGTGAGTGACTCCACACTGCCACCTAGCTACAAGTTACCAGTGGTGACTTCACCTTCGAACAGGTTAAACGTCTGTCCATCACAGTAGACATGCATCGCTGGTTATGTTTTATTATTGCCAGTAAATATTTCTGCAGCATATCTAAGTAAAATGGCTCTTTGTTTTAAAAGAAAATATTCATTATTGAAATATAAAGTTTAACTGCAGTATAAGAAATAAAGTTTCTCCTGTGTATAATATGTGCGTACCAGAAAGTGTCAGATTCTCACGAGAAAGCATTTTTTCCCCGTGGGGTATTTCTTAGGGCCTCTATAAGGTTGATTTATAAATTAGGAAACAAGAGATGAACGAACCAATAGGAGTGAGTTTCTTTGTTACGTAAACTTTTTTCTAGATCACCAGAGTAAACACGTGATGAGTGTCACAGTCAGTGTTTTTCTGATATGTGATGCATGGCTGACTGCCCAGGGCATATATCTGTCATGGGATGGAACTAGCACTTTAAAACATAGATTTAAAAAAAAATTGTTCATTTATGTCAATTTCTGAAAAAGACATGCGGAGGAAAAATGTACAAAAATAATTTATTTCTGTCTTTCTCTAAAACTGTGACCAAGAACTGGGTTTGCAAATTAGCTTCTTGCTATAAAAACCAAAGTAAAAGCAATGGTTGCTCTGACTGTAACATCTGCAGTCCTTGAAGAAATAAGTTTGAATGGAAATGCTTAGATATTTCAAAAAGATTCTTAAAATCTCCTTATCCAGACATATTTCAAGCATTTAGCATGACTGCTAAATACTTGAAAGTTAGCATTATCAGTCCTGCTAATTTTGGCTTACAGGTAAGAAAACCCTAAATGAAGTTTATCAGGAAATAAGATTTTATGAAACAAATAAAAATAGTATTTTTGATAGCACTTTGTATTCCACAGTGAATCTACTCATTACGGTCAAGTTTCTTTTTGCATGAATTCCTCTTGATAAATGAAATTTTCATCTTAGTCGTCGTTTCCTGAAAGTGTCTGTGTGTTGGAGCTCTGACCTCAGCAGCCGTCTGAATCTCATTCATTTCACTCGAATTCTTGAATGGTCTTTGTTTTCTATCAGTATAGCTTCTGCCTCTCTTTTTTCTCCACCTTTTTCTTTCACTAAACTTTTCATATGTTTTTATAAAATACAAGTCAAGTTCAAAGTTCTTTACACCATGAAAATATAATGCAATCACCAACTGTGAAGCAGCAATAAACGTGATATTTTTTCAAATAAATCAACTATATGGATCAAAGTTCAGTTCTTATGAATCAAGGTTAACTCTGATAATGCTGGTTTTCAGCCTTCAGTTAAAGGAACTCAGTGTTTCGGCTGTTTGCAATTTTCTGGAAGTTTGTTCCAGATCAGTGAAATGTAAAAATGGAGCATTCTGTGAACATCCAGCTTCTTTTCCAATCATCTTTTCTAAGCTGGGTGTGGATGATCTCCATAGTGAGCCTGATGACTGCTCCAGCCAAAACATGTCATTTATGTATCAGAAAGACATTCTTCATTGGTTTAAGATACAGGTCACATTTTCTAATTTAGCCAGAAACCAAATCTGGTCAGATAGTCATCAAAATAAACAGAAAGGTATGACTGACTGTGTCATGATATATGGATTTCACTTTCGAAAAGAATTTCTTAAGATAAATGACTCTTCTATTATGCTGTAATTTATTGAAAAGTGCGTGTAAATAGGACGAATTTTATACAAGAACAACTCCAAGTAAGACGACAAAAGAAAAAAAAACAATGTATTTTATGAACACTAGATGGCGCACTAGACTCAACGATGGTTTGCCGCGGTTCAGCTTATGGCGCAGACTCCGATCAAGGCTCCATGTTTACCTCCAGCTGGGCCGGTTCAGAGGTCAGGGGAGTCTTCTCCCATTTTACCTTGAATGCACAGAACAGAGTCTGCTGCCTCCAGCCACCCAGAGTTCCCGTCATGGAGGCGCTACTGAAAGATGCGTCACTCCGTACAAGGTCGACACTTTACAAGTTTCTCTGCGCGTTCATCTCTGCAGAAATCACATTTTTCATTCATGCAAATATTTCATTTAATGAACGTTTTGATTGATTGTTGAAGATTTGTGAAGCATAAAGTGTGTATTTATAACCGAAGCGGGTGAATCATCAGGTGTTTGAGACTTTTGCCTGTCTTGTTTTAGCAGACCACCCCCAGCATTTTGGGAGTCCCTGATAAAGCAAGCACAGCGGTGTCCAGTTTGACACAGTGACACGCACACACACACACACACACACACACACACACACACACACACACACACACACACACACACACACACACAGAGAGAGAGAGAGAGAGAGAGAGAGAGAGAGAGAGAGAAAGAGAGAGAGAGAGAGAGAGACCCGCCGCTGTGTGTTTTCACAGACCTTGTTTATGGTTTTATTGCTCCCCATTTACGGAACTCAAAGCAGGAAACAAATGTTCCTGACTGCATTCCAGACACATCCGGGAAAATGCAAACAGTGTCCAGTTTCTGCTTTCTTAAAGCAAAACCTGCGGTGCATAAATATCCGATTGACAGAAAAAAAAGAAAGAAAACCTAATTTCATTCAGTAAAAGAAGCCATTTGTATCAAATATTGGAGATAAAAAAAATTGAGAAATGAGGCATAAAGAGGGGAGAATGGCTGTTTCTAAAATAGATTGGTAATTATCCAGAGCACAGCCCCCCAGTAGTGATTAAAGGTCTGTTCCCACTTCTTTCTTTCTTTTTTTCTTTTTTTTTTCCTTTGGCGCCATTATCGAATAAAGTGGCTCTCGGTGCAGGACCCTAATAATTTATGAACCCATGTGGGAGCTGGGAAGGGGGGGTGGGGCGGAACACGTGACGGTAATAAAGTGTGTTTTATTGCTGCCGTTGACAAGCCCCAAAATATAACAGAGAGAGAAAAGCAGAGCGGCGGCCAGATGGGACCATGGCAGACATTTGTCCCAAATCAACAGAATGCAGCGCTCTGGATCTCTGCGGAGACGATCTACTGATCGGCTTCGATCTGCTTCCAAAGCGGGATTTTCTTTCTTTCTTCCATTTCTTTCACCCCCAGTTAAACAGAAGCCAACGTGTTTTAACGCGAGATCTGGATAGAGCGAGTAAGTAACACGCGTCGTTTTTATATTTGACGCAGGTATCCAGTTATAACTGCGTCAAAAAAGGAGGGAGGATGTTTGTGACGTGTATATATGCAGGGGGGAGGAGCGGGGGGGGGGGGTTTCACGCGTGCGTGTGTGTGTGTGTGTGTGTGTGTGTGTGTTTGTGTGTGTGTGTGTGTGTGTGTGTGTGTGTGTGTGTTTGTGTGTGTGTGTGTGTGTGTGTGTCCTCAGCACTAAAGTAAAGGCCGAGGGAATCCCCTCACTGAGAAGGTTCAGAAATCCACCTGTAGTCCAGAATCTCCTCATGTAAATAAATCAAACCGGAAGTTAAGCTGAGGTTGAAAAAATAGAAGAAAGTGACAGAAATGTAGACGTTCTGATCCAGTGTGTTTACTGCTTCCGGTAATCACAGCACTGTTTGTTGTTAGGTTAGAAAAAAAATCAGATTTTTAGATTCTAAGAAAAATAAAACCCTATCCCTAAAATTCAATAGTTTCTTAAATTATTAAAAACTATTTTCATAAAATAAAACTGTTATTTATCAATTTTCGAATACTCTCTTTAAAAGGCTCTGCATTATTAAAATAGGAAATGGAAAATAAAAATGTTGTATTTAAGTAAATACATTTTTTCCATGTCGCATCTTTCATACAAATGAAGCAGATGAAATCTTTGTGCCAATGGAGCTACAACAGAATAACACCGAGTACAACAAGAGCTTGTAAGAAACGGACTGAGAAATAACGTGGATATTTTCATTTTTTTTAAATGAAAATTGTTCGTTTTCATTTAAAAAAATGAAAACAAACAATTTAAATAAATCATTTTAGAGTGTCGTCAAAAAAGCCAATATTTCTTAATAAATTCACAATGAAAAGAAAAACAAAAGCATTTCAGGATATACAGAAATTGAAATGGTGAAAAGCATTGTAGCTTTATTTTAAAAAGCAATATTCTCATGTAAATGCAGCTCCGGTCTCTCTATGAAATCTCAGATTGTTTTTGGTCGACTCAATAGGCAATAATCAGTTTTATCTATTTGTGCTGTAAACAATTTTTCCTGTTTTGTTTTAAAATAATAATAATTTTAAAAAATCATGTTGTGGATTTTAAATCAGATTTTCAGCTTAGAAGCATTGAGACCATGTTCAGTTATTTATAATGTTTATAAGGGAAAATCTGCTGACTTCTGCATTTGTGTTACACGCAGTTTTAGTCAAGTATCATCAAACCTGCAGGAAATTATAGTAAGAATCGAAAAAAATCACAATAACCAATAAATAGTTTTCATTTTTACACTAAACAAGAATTGAATTTGTTCGCTGCAGAAGATGGGATGAAACTCAACTGAACTGTGTCGTTTAATTGTTTGTGTTTATTTTTACTTTTTTTTTTTTTTTTTGCATTTATATTTCATTGTATTTTTCCCCAATATGAGGCTATAAAGGCTCTTCATCACTCAGCGGACTTTTATTAACACTCAGATCCGCTGCTTGAGGCAAATCTCCCGCACCATCCTGCTTTATTTGATTTCCTAATTAATTATATCCGTTTAATACTCCGGAGGATAAAAGACGAAATGGATTTCTCTTTTCTTATAATGTTTCGTTTTATTTTCACCCAAACTGGACACTCGGTAATATTTATGCTGCTTAGATGAGTAGAAATCTGATCCATAAGAGTTCACAGTTTATTCATTCAATTAAATCCTTGTCATTTTCGGTGCCTGGATCTGACTGTGCGCCCACTCCTCTCCGCGGTTGCGGCTCCCCGCGTTGCGGCTCCGCGTTGCGGCTCCGCAGAGCCTGGAGGTCGCAGTTAATGTCTAAACCGGGTTAAAGGAGCATCCAGCTCGGCTTTGACCCGGGAGCGGGCCGCGGGTGGAGGGGTGAGCCGGCGGTCAGCCTGTCTAAAATGAAAAAGTGAAACGACCCCCAGAAAGAAAAGCTAAAGCAACTGAATGCGCTTCTCTCTCTCTGACTGGGATCAGAGGTGAATTTATTTCCAACTATTTGCGGAGAACACGCAGGCTACGTTTGCACTCATTCCTGCTCCTGTTCTTGTGCTTGTTTTGGTTTTATTATAATCAGAGATTCATTTCTGACCAGATGCGGAGGTTTGCAGAATTATCAAAGAGAAAAACAAATGCTAAGTCATGAGAGGAAACTGGCAACAATTGCGTGACGGTAATTAATGGAGTAAATCAATTCACGGCAGGAGATCTCTGCAGAAACGAGCGAATCGTGTGGATTAAAATAATCAGAAATTGATATCAAAAAGCGAAGTGGTTAATATCGCTTTTTGCACAACAATCGTCCAAACCCACGCGGAACAATGGGCTCGCGACTCCCGCAGGCCGCGTGAACTCTGCGTGGCTCCCCCCACCCACCCCGTCCTCCTCCCGCGGTGGCCTGTCCGGCGGTCTGAGGACTAATGAAACGGTGAAGCAGCGGTCAACGATTCTGCCTGACCCTGCGGCTGACCTGCCAGCAGCTAGGCTACATTCTTACAGAAGAATGCTCTTTGAAACAGCGAAGCATCGCTCCCCTCCGCTCGTGTCGTTGTTCGCCTCCAAAAAGGTTCAAACTCCATTCAGGAGGTGCGATCGGCTAATGACTCTCCATTTAACCAAGAATCTGAGGCTAGAAGAATCCTGAAAAATGAACCTTTTTGTGTACTCTAATAGTTAAAACTGAAAGGAGATTTGTGTGTGCGTGTGTGCGTGCGTGCGTGCGTGCGTGTGTGTGTGTGTGTGTGTGTGTGTGTGTGTGTGTGTGTGTGTGTGTGTGTGTGTGTGTGTGTGTGTGTGTGTGCGTGCGTGCGTGTGTGTGTGTGTGTGTGTGTGTGTGTGTGTGTCTGCAAAAAAGAAATAAAGTGAAGCTTTATTTCTCATCTGAACTGTCAACTATGAACTAACCCTAACCCTGCTAGAAGGTTGATTGTAAGGATTATTGCTCACAGTTTATCTATATTAACTGTTCTTGGAGCTCAAAACTTTGGAATGATGAAATTCGGTTCATTCTTAGAAAAAAAAAAAAGAAATTGTATTTTACAGATTGTCCAATCACAGTCAGAGACTGATATCACCATGTACAATCATGACCTCAAGACGCTCAGCATTATTTAGGTTGGATTGTATATTTCTGTAATTCTGTGTACAGTGGAACCTGATAGAGGTCACAGTTAGGGGCCATGAACAGCTAGAATCTGTGAATCCCATGACACCCTCTCAGCTCTAAAACACAAGAGCTCAAACACAAAATATACCATAATGTGAAATCGTCTTCCTAAAAGATATCATCTTCCTTATTTCTGCTCTTTGGAGATACAACCAATCAATGACAGGGAAAGTAAATGGTGCCCTTTGATTGGCTGCTTTGCAGACACATGTCAGGTAGTGTCCAGATATTTCAGCTTCCCAAGCTGCAATTTCTTTGTAATATTTTCAATATCAAACATGTAGCAGTATGTTTTAGGTGGTAAAAATACACAAGTAGGTCAATTTGTAAACTCTGAGCCGCGATTCGGCGGGGCTCCACTACCGTTTGCTTTCTACCGAATCAATAGGGTTAATGTTTCTCTCTTTCTGCTGTGAATGACTGTTTTCTTTATTATGCTGCATAGTTAATGCTATAGTTTGATGCCTTGTCTCTCTGGACTTGGAGCCATATTATAAAACTGCCACTGCCTTATATACAAGCCTTTGGCTTAATTCAACGTGCTGGAGTTTGTTTAAAGTGTCTATGTCTAACTTTAAGGTTGCCAATGAACGGTTTCAGCAGAGCTATTTATGGTTTACTAAATGAGGAAGAAATTGGTTGAAATAATTAATTAAAAAATACCTGAAATCAAATAGTGAATCATTTTGTTTACTTATGACTGATTGGCTTGGACTATTTACTTCATGAAATGAATTTAAATTTGGTGGACCCCACTATCATTGTCACATTGTTCAAAATGGCATCCTGTGAAAAAGGATCAAGTCTTCTTCTCCAAGCCAACAAATCGGGTCATAACCAGTGTTTCACCAGGGAACACCAGCATTCAAAATATATACCAGCATTGGTGAAAATATACTTGAAAAGTGAAAATATGTCTTTTAATGTTTTATCGTGCTGGAGCTTTCCTTCTGCATAATGTTAAAGTAATCAAGCTTCACTCAAAGTTTAGCTCTGTGCAACAAACTACCCACCTTTATTTTCACTTTGGACCAACAAATGGTTCTGATACAGTTTTCACCAACTGCTTATTCAAGCAGACATGGGAACTTAGTGTGACATGTAAACAGCTTCAAAATAAATGTCTGTGAAAGAAGAGAAAATTGCCCAGGGCAAGAAATGGGAACATAAATTTTCAATGGCATCTTGACCAGAATGTGTCACAAACATTGAGAACTATATAACTGCCCATAAGATTCATAATAGCCCTGCACTGTCTGTGAATAATGACAGCAGGGAGGCTGGATGGAGCCATATATTGATTCAAAATCAACACTTTGCTGATTATTTACATATGTATTACATGGGCCTTGTAATTGATTGTTTTATGTATAGGCTTTTAAGCAGAAACAGTCTACACGACAATACCAATAGTCACTGTGCTTTTACAAACTTTGATTCAAGCAGTCTTGATTAAAACTTGTTCAGAGCTTTCAGCTCATGTCAGATGTTGAGCCATAAACATTTATGGAAGCTGGGAACCATCACGAGTGGCAGGATCTGAATGGGAAGTCAAGTTTCACCCTGGGGGCTGAAATCCTGTTGGGTTCTGAGATCCCCCTTCGTGTCCAGACTGAGGCCCACACAGCCCAGGCTTGGAAGAGACCACCAGCAGCTTGCAGTGTGTTTACCAGCGACTCTGACCAGGAACCAGTCCTCCCTGCCTTCCTCAAGAAAAGCAGTTTGAAAAACTATTGGTACCCTTCTAGATTTTTCTCAGTCTTCGCTTCTCTGGTACACTGCACATTGTCTCAGGACATCAAATACATCAAAACCATAAAGTAGATTTTTCATAATTAACCACTTAGTCTGATATTAAAATTCTGTTGGACAATCTCAATAAGTTGAGTGTACCAACATTTTTTGATGTAACATTTCTCCACCACTAAAGTGAAGAATTTCTTAGGACATAAAAATCTGAGAGGAATGAGCAGCGCAGTTTGTGTTGGAGCAAATCGAAGGCATCTGGAGTACCTGAAGTATTCATTGCTGTAAACTAAAGTCAACAACATGGTGCCCAGGAGGAAATGAGTTCCAATGAGACCGAAAGAGTTCCCTACAAATACAGGATTAGTTATGTTCCTGTTGGTCATAGTCCTTCTGGCAGTCGCTGCCAACCCTTTAAGACAAGTCCTCCTGTCTGTGCTGATGGGAGATGAACTCCTGCTTCCTTTTTTCCACTGCCTTCTGTAAATCCTTCTTCAACTTTCTTTCAGCCAAATTTAACAGTCTAACTGGTTTACAGTTATGACACACATGTATCATAATTAATGCTGTATGTCCTGTTAATGAGGTATTGATGTCAAAAGGTGTCACTGGTGGCTTTTATAAATCACCTGATGACATTGAGCAGCAGGAATGTCTATAAAATGGAAGGTTTGGAGTTTAATGTTTCCAGAGGCAGAAGTTTATAAAACCGCTGAGTCACGACAAAATACTAGAAATCTCTACAAGAAGAACACAAAGAGCCATCAACAGCACAGCCGTGAACAAATCCTTCGCCTATATATACCCTGTAGAACCGAATGTGTGTGGAGCTGCCCTGGTCACAGATTGGGTTCTAGGGGAGTCTATGGGCGATGACTAGCCATCCGTCAGAATCCGTGACAGGAAGGAAAAGGGACAAGTGTTTGCCACGCTGCTACCTGGCCAAAGGCGTTCATCCTTCCCCAGATCTCTCTTTCGTCTTTTAG
Source organism: Poeciliopsis prolifica (assembly GCF_027474105.1). Lineage (NCBI taxonomy): Eukaryota > Metazoa > Chordata > Actinopteri > Cyprinodontiformes > Poeciliidae > Poeciliopsis > Poeciliopsis prolifica. The sequence goes on along the minus strand of NW_026562475.1, from coordinate 287,162 downwards.
TTCTCAGAAATCTTCTGCATGACAGGTTAAGTAAAACACAGGGAAGCTTTGATGACAAGGAATCATTCAAAGAACAGGAACGTAAAGCTGTCATGTTGCTTTACACGACATGAGCTGCATGTTTTTTTCACCATGAAAAATAAGATTTTGCTACCAGATCAAATTTCTTGTGGCATTTTGGTCAACTTATTTAAGTCTTCATAATTTTTTTTTTTTTTTAAAACATCAGTCGAGTTCCGCAAACTAAATCATTTCAGTTTACTGACCCACATATACAGCGATTTTGTTAAAGGTTCAAACTATTCATACTCATACTTTTTAAAATCCTCCAAATTTGTAAGACTGGATGGATAACAAGAAAAAGATGTTTTAATTCTTCCCAACTCAGTCAGACTAAATTTTGGAGTAGACTTTACGACACCTTGACACAACCTGAGCTAGACTCTTACATTAACTGTGTTTCCATCAAAGTTTTTTTATGCAAATTTTGAAATATTGCATCAGAACTGTTTTTCTAGATTTTGCAGATATGTTTTTACTCTTTTCTGAAAAAGGAGTTAATGAACCGAAGGGAGATGGAACAACATCTGCTGATGATGCAGCGAACCTTTACTTCACGTGACTGATCATCGTAGTTCTTCCTGGAACTAAGATGATCACTTCACCAAAACTGCTTGACAGGACAGAACAATTACAGTTTCCCTGACGGGAACACTTTTCTGAACACTTCAACATTTTGACATACATGGTCCATGCTAGCTTGCAAGCTCTACGTATTACAACCATATGTTACATCAATAGCTGATGAAACTATTTTGTGCAGCTGATTGCTCCAAGCAAGAAGATGGACACTGTCACACTTTCTTTTTTCTTTTTTTGCATCATTTTAAAAGTTCACTCAAAATTGACATGACATTTGGATGGAAAGTGTTGGTGTTGAACTGACTGTGTTTATGCTTATTGTCCTGTCAACAGGTTTGTTGTTTACTCTCTCCAGGTGACCTGTCCCTGATGAAGAAAACCACCCCACAGCATGGTAGTTAGTGGTGGCACTATGTTTCATTTTGAGCCCATCTGACCAATTTATTCCACATGGTTTCTGTCAAAACACAAAATTATAATGTGTAATACTTTTCAAGATGAACCGTGGAAGACTTTGACACTATGGCAAAATGAGAAAAACTCAATATAAAATTCAAATTAAATTCTTGATTATATGAGCCTATATGTATGAAACAGATTTGTTCAAGCTGATAAAAATTAAGCAAGGCCAATCTGATTATGATGAGCCTATTTGGGCTGATGACTCATCAGATCGATATCCTTCACAGAAATATCAGTTCAACTTTCAGAGGCATTACATACAGGGCTGCCTTCATCCTTCAGCCAGGTTTTCCTTCATTAAGCTGTAGTTCTATAGTTGCTGACTGCATCATTAGACCTGCTCCCAAGTGACACTCTTGAGCTTTTAAGAGGAATACAACCTGAATTTTTCAACAATTTTCAAATGCAAAGTCGATTCTGATCGCAAAGATGGAAGTTACTTCTTTCCCTGACATATGACCGTCTCTTCGTGTGAGGGCTCAGCTTTAAACTTTCCATTAATATTCAGCACAATTAAATTATGTTTCTCTTTATCTTTCTCTCTTTTTTTCCCCTAAAGTTGCATTTTTCTCTGCTTCAGCATCATTTTTTAGGGAAAGCTCAGCATTCCCCGCCCCCCGAACCACCCAGGCCTGACCCCGGCCAGAACAACGAGCCCAAACTACTAGTCACTGTCTGGGAACCTTTTATCCATTTTAGTTCTTTTATTTTGGGGGACCTTTCTGACCGGCCACGTTTTGTTGTCCATCCTTTTTACTCGCCACAAGGCCAAATACGGCCCCCACAGCCCTCAATATGGGAGATTAATTTTTCACCCCGGGCCTTCTGTGGAGAGAAAAGTCATAAATCTATAGTCTGAAAGGTGGGATGGATGGATGGATGGATGGATGGATGGATGGATGGATGGATGGATGGATGGATGGATGGATGGATGGATGGATGGATGGATGGATGGATGGATGATAGATAGATAGATAGATAGATAGATAGATAGATAGATAGATAGATAGATAGATAGATAGATAGATAGATAGATAGATAGATAGATAGATAGATAGATATTTCTTTATTTACATTTCATGTGTCCGCAAAAGTCTAATAGGTGTAATTTTTTTCAAGCTGCAAATCTTCATTAGATCCGTGATGAACTTTTTTTTTCTTCCTAAATGATCCCATTACGTTTGACATAAACGTCCCAGTGTGCGGCCTCTGATTGGTTGGCTGACGGGCCATGTGACCCGCGCGGCCGTCTGTCTATTTGACAGCCGCAGGATGGCTCGATGCCAGAGGGAGAAAAGAGAAAGAGAGAGGAGATAGAAAGAAAAATTAGCATTCTCCTGTTATCCTCGCTATAAATCAATCATGGAGTCCTTCGTGGTGAGCTGTAAATACGCCGAGCCGCAGTTCCCGCCTTGTGAAGAAGATTACAGTAATTTTAGTGACCAAGGGGGGTATTACAACAACCCTCAGGACAATGGCAGTTACGCAGGGGGTTATCAGCCGATGCAGTCTCATCCGCTTGCGTACGCATCACAACAAACCGGCTACCATCAGTCTGTGCAGGGCCATCACCGGGACGATGCAGAGGAGCGGCCACAGCATCAGCAGCAGCACACTGCGACCTACCCGCTGTACAGAGAGCCAGACACGTCCGAGAAGCAGAGGTTCCCCGCGGGAGACCTGCAGTGCCAGCAGGCCTGGATGACCTGCGCCAAGCCGGCTCAGGTGCAGAGGAAAGCGGCTGGCCTGGGGAAGGACAAGCCGCCCATTGTCGTCTACCCCTGGATGAAGAAAGTGCACGTCGCGCATGGTGAGAACCATGACCAAATGAAAAGACTTTCTTTCTTATTCTCTTTTTTCTTTCTTTCATTCTTACTCTCTTTTTTCTTTCTTTCTTTCTTACTTTCTTTCTATTTGTTAGCATCTTCTTTCATTTTCTCTGTCAAATAATTTACGACCTTCGTGAAAGCAGGCGAGAATTACAACCCCTATAAAGTTTTATGGTCCTGCTGCAGCGCATATAGGCGATGCGTGTGTGTGTGTGTGTGTGTGTGTGTGTGTGTGTGTGTGTGTGTGTGTCTGCTGAACAGTGTGCGTGGGGATGTGTAACGATGCGAACAAACAAACAAAACAACAAAAAAAACTGCAAGTTAAAAGTAAAAAAAAGAAGCAAAGAAAACAGAAACATTTCCTTTTGGATCTCTTCCCGGTCGACCACAAATGATCGCGAAGCACAATAAAATAATAACTGCTGTTATTTTTAGATAAAACCTGATTCAGTTTGATTAGGATTCCTTTAGTGAAGAAGACTTTGTTGTTTTATTTATATTTGGACTTGATTTCATATTATATTATTTCTCTTCTTTTTCTAATTTATTATTATTCGTTTTAGTAGCACGTGTAGCTACTAGTATTATTTTTACGTTTCACTTATTTTCCTTCTGCCAAGAAAATGGTTATAGAAAATATAATAAACAGTATTTTTCATAGTTATTATTATTGTTAGTATTATTGTTGATTTTTCCACTGACAATTCCAATCGAATAATCGAAATTATGTGTCTGTGTGTGACGTTAAATATTAAACATAAATGAATGAATGTAAATTCAATGTTTAAAAATAATGTTAAATAAATGTTAAATATTTCAATATTTAACATTTTGGTTAGATGTAATTCATCCATTGTTTCTAATATTTGGTTTATTTATTTGTACAGTCAATCCCAATCACGTCGGGCCGGAACCGAAGCGGCTGCGTACAGCCTACACGCGCCAGCAAGTCCTGGAGCTCGAGAAGGAATTCCACTTCAGTCGGTATCTGACGCGCCGCCGCCGGGTTGAGGTGGCCCATGCTCTCTGTCTGTCCGAGCGGCAGGTGAAAGTGTGGTTTCAGAACCGGCGCATGCGCTGGAAGAAAGACAACAAGCTTCCCAACACCAAAGGAAGGAGCAAAAGCAAGAAAGCGACGGACAGCAACAATAACAGCAGCGACTGCAGCGTGAAGGTGGCGATAACCGTCTGACGGACCGACATGAGCCGAAGTGATCCAAGCTCTTCAGTCCTGAAATATTTCATCTGCTTTAAAGCGTTGTGATGTTATTTTATGATTATTATTCTGAAGGATGTTGTATCAAGGTCCGGCCTCATCTATGAGCAGTCGATGAATGTATTATGGTGACCTTAACGGTCTGTCTGTCTGTCTGTCTGTCTGTCTGTCTGTCTGTCTGTCTGTCTGTCTGTCTGTCTGTCTGTCTGTCTGTCGCTCCTTTGATAAAAACACGAATTATCCCACTTTAACGCCCGATCGGCACTATAAGCTCGGCTACAAATGTTAATGTTGGTTCTTTCGAGAAACAGGGTTTTTATTTTTTACAGGGTAAATAAGTATATAATACAGGGTTTTTAATAGCTATCTATAAAGTTAAAATAATTTATGAGTGTGCACGCTACCGCGAGCCGGCGCTTAAAAAACAAACCAAAATGATCAATGCCTCATCCAATTAATTACATAAATAACGTTTTAGCATTTTTGTAGGACAGTAGCCATATCAGTATTATTTTCTTTTCAGTTTGACTTAAAGAAATGGATCAGGCATTTATAGGCACTACTTTATCTGTTCGAGCAGCTAAATTCAGCTGACTCTCTCAGGGTTACATGGTTTCACAAACTTCCTGAAATGTTTCATTCATTCAAATTAAATTCATTTTCCCCTTGAAGGAAAAAAATAATAATTTCTTTACATTTCACTTCAATATGCTATTCAAGTCCATATAAGCCAGTATATTTTAATTATTACTTAGAAACGCATTTTATTCTTTAAGACAGTTTTTGTTTCTCTTTATTTCTTTTTATCTACGTCTTTAAAAAAAAAAACAAACAAAGAAACAAAAACAAAAAAACAAAACTGAAAGTCCTCTTGTGGACCTTTTGTACGTGAAAATGTTTTGATAACAGATGACAAAAATAAAAGTGTGCATCTTCTGAATATCATGTTTTTTTCTCATTATTTTATATGTCAAAATTAGAATCCGTCAATGCCTCATCCAATTAGTCTAAAGGATTTGAATGAATGCATTCAAGCTGTAAAGTTGATATCTATTTAACAAAGGAGAGATTCTCTGTCGGATAAACAATCTTTGTCAGAACAGAAATATGATCCAGCAGAAGTGAGCAAATATCGTTCCAGAAACATTTCTATTTTCACTCCTTTCGTTCATATTCCACCTTAAAGGGCCTCGCCATGATTATTTTAGTTCAGACTGCTTGCGTGATTCACCCAGGTCGAAACCGATGGTCTGTCTGAAAAGAAAGGCCATCCCAAATCCATATGGTCCTCTGATAGAGTGCTGATGAATGGGATCCGAGTACTGAGAGCTCAGAAACTATAATTGGCACTTTCCGGTGCTTAAGCGGTTAAGAGTGCAGGACAGGCAAGAGGAGACTGACAGAAACCTAATGCCGCCCATAACCGCACTTTTCAATGCCTGATAACAGCCTGTTGTGCGCAATGCTTCCTTCAAACAAAAGCATTTCAACAATAACTCCGAGTGAGGAGAAACTTTAAACGTATTATCACTGCGCCATTTGTCCACAACACTATAAAATATTTAGCATAAACGAGAGAAAAAAAAACCATCCATCCATCCATCCATCCATCCATCCATCATCCATCCATCCATCCATCCATCCATCCATCCATCCATCCATCCATCCATCCATCCATCCATCCATCCATGGGGTCCGCCCCGGACAGATTCAAAGGACTGTGTTATGGGTCAGCATCGCCCCCTTGTGGTTACATTGGGTCCTCTACGCTGATAGTACGACAAGCCTTGAACTATATTGCAGAAACACTAAAATATTACTATTGGTATTGTTGGTCTGTTTCAAGTGTACAGAGATATTTTCACTAGAAACTAGACAAAAATACTTGTTAAAAGTTTGTGGTTTTGCAGTATAGTTCTTGTTTGTACCGCTATGGCCCTGAAATTCAACTTATTTTGGGTAGAGTTTACATGAAATTGCTGGAATATTTTTTTTCTTACGAAATAAAAGTTTGAAAATATGGTATGTGAAGCCTCTGTCCCAGTGCAATCAATCCATTGTCATAAGTCATCTGCTTATAGAGTTCATTAATGAATCTCATAAAGAGACGAAGAGATGACCAGAGAAGGGACACTGCAGGGAGGCTCTGTCCTCATACACCTTGTTGATGAACCCGAACCCTAATCCTAACCCTAACTGCTGCCTTAGGCAAACTGTACCACAGCATCGAAAGCAAAACCATCAGAGTCCATCACAGCTTTCAAAGTTGAAAAGAAATATTTATTTTCAAAGACACAGAACTCTTTTTTCCAACGTTCTGACATTAAATAAGATTCAACTTTTCTTGTTCTGTTACAGTTTTCTAAATTTTTTGAATGCTAAATCTCAGAAGAATGGGAAAGAGAATATTTTCAAAATCTTTGGTGGAACTGAATTTAAACTGCGAGCCGTGGGTCAAATGTTTTGGGTCTTCTTCCATAAGGATTTCACAACAGTTTGCTGTAATTTTTCTCCTTTCGTCATGTCAGAACCGCTGCAACTGGGTCAGGTTTGTGTGCCGCCTTCCCTACACACTTTTTCAATTCAGCTCACACATTCTCTGTGTGATGGCTACTCCAAAACCCCAACTTTGTTGTCCTCGAAGAAACATTGTGACTAATTTGGGGGTACTAAAAGTGAGCCATTTCTTGGCAGCACTTTTCAAAGAGAACAAAAATCACAAAGCATTTCTTTTGTACAAAGGATAAAAATGAAAACATCATAAAAATGGCAATTTAACCAAATATATTGTTTCTAAGAAAATCCCTAGTGAAAAATAAATATGCAAAGTATGTTAGATTTTAGTACACTTAAGCATACTTTAAGTCAGATTAATTATGGGTAAAGTGTAATATTTTGCACACTAAGCACAAAACTAATTGTGTGCTTAAATGGTAAAATGGTAAATGGACTGAACTTATATTGAGCTTTTCCAGTCATTTTTTTTTTTGACCACTCAAAGCACTTTACACTAGAGTCACATTCACCCATTCACACACACATTCATACACCGATACGCAGACCGGTAGGCAATTTGGGGTTAAGTGCCTTGCCCAGAGGTACATCGACATATAGCAGGACAAAGCTGGAATCGAACCTACAACCTTCCGATTGCAAGATGACAACTCTGCCACACAACCACAGTCGCTTAGTGTATTTTAATACTATTTAAATAGTTTTAGAGCACAATCTAAAGTGTACTACGTACGGTAAGTATACCTTCAGGTACCTTTTTGGAACAACTCAAGTTACACTTACTATACTATAAGTATATTGCTTTTCATGTAATGTAAACATCCTTAACATCTTGATATGCTTTGCAACTTTGTACATTACATGTATACACATACACACTATAGAATTGCAACACATCAGGTTACCAGAACACAGAATTTACTGTGAGCGTGTATGTGCATGCATGTCATGTGGCAATATCTTTGTATTTACAGCTTCAATTTAAAATAAAGTGAAAATAAAAAATAAAATCGCCTGCATAAATTTCCTTCCTACATCCACAAAGCAAATAATTTTCCCTAGATTCCTCAATATAAATATCTCATTTTAGACAGTTCTATTAAATAATTACAACACACTCTACAGGTGAAACAAATTACATTTGTGTTCAATACATTTTATATATGGTTTGGTGACACTTTATTTGATCTGGTGTACATAAGACTGACATGACATTGTCATAAACATGACATAACACCTTTCATGAACACGAAGGTCTCTGTTGTCATGAAGTGTCATTTGGTAAATAATGACACTTTTAATGCAAAGTTACTTTAAAAGTGTCATTATTTGCAAAATAATGTAAACTTGGTACTTTTAATGGACTTCTAATCCAACTTTTTTAAAAGTGTCATTATTTGCCGAATGACACTTCATGACAACAGAGATCTTCATGTTCATGAAAGGTGTTATGTCATGTTTATGACAATGTCATCATGTCAGTCTTATGCACACCCTGTCACATAAACAGGTACCCACATTTTTCAAGAGTACATTGCCAATATACTATGGCAGAATTGCACAAATTGTCAATACATTCAAAGTTTACAGATACCATGCTTATGAAAATTAAAACATTAGGTACACATTAGGACAGAGTATTGCTTTAATACAATGTCACAGTATTCCAATATTACTGCAGACAAACTGACATTTCCCCTTCCTAAGAACAGTGAGGGTCACCGACAGAACATTCCCATTCACTGCACCACTGCACTTAACAGAAACCTACAAAAAAGACAACAGAGCAATTAAACAGAGAAAGCACTTGTATTTTAAAGAGTACAGAAAAACGGCAAAGAAAAAATATGACTTACAATTTTAAGACATTGTGGATTCGCTATGGATGTGACATCATCAGAACTGATGATGACTGAAACTGGATGTCTGGGGTGGAAAAACATTTCAGGCGTCTTCTTTGCCTGGTTTTGTTAGAAATAGAAAAAATAGAATCAGTTGATGTTGGCCTTTACTATGAAGCAGTTTTAAGTGTGAACTTAAGGGAGATAAACTACCTTAAAAGCTTTTCATCCATGAGAGGTGGGGTTCACCCTGGATAGGTCACCAGTCTAACACAGGGCCCTGAAAGCTAACAATGAATAAAATATATGAAAGAGAAATGGTAACAAGGGGAATAAATTCGGTCCAATTATTTTCAAATTAAATCATGTTTATTAAGCACTCAGTGTTGGTAATGCACCAGTTTTTGCTGTTGTTAAAAATATGGCCAGCTGTTCAGTTAAAAAAAAAAGCCTTACACCATGAAGACGATGTGGAGGTTCATCCTCAGAACCTCCACATCACAACTGGTGAGGTGATCTGGTAGAGTCAGGGCCTCTTCTGAGACAGGAAGGTCTTTAGGTTTTCCAATGCCTGATCGCTGGCTTCCTCTTTCTTCTTAATTAGCCTAGGCTGCAAAAATATGTTGGCAATAAAAACAATGATAAACGAGTTATGACAGCAGCCTCACAATATCAAAGTTTCTTTGGCATTCTGAACTTAATTAAAACTAGGTTAAGTTTATGAAGAACACTATATTAAGTCACAACAAACAGTCTCCATGGAGTTATAATATTAAGTTGAGTGATTGTTATAATAATAATAATCATAAAAATCACAATAAAAGTGATAAAATAACTACTTCTGAAACCAATGTAAGTTTGTTTATATGTGTACTGCACTGTTCATAATTAAACTATGATAATTAGCAGTTTTAAGCAAACTTACCACCAGCATACCAAAAATAATAATAAAAAGGACGAAAAAAGTAGTTCCTTGGTGGAATGATGAATGTACTAGAGCGGTTAAAGATCGTAACAGGGCATTTAAAATACTGCAGAAAAATGTAACAATCGAAACTCTTATTGATTATAAAAAGAAAAGAGCAGTGGCTCGTAAAACTGTTAAGGAAGTTAAAAAGAAAACATGGAGAGAATATTGTTCCTCAATAGGATCAGAAATAAAATTACAGAATGTTTGGTCAATGTTTAGGAAAATGATTGGGAAAAGCAGTGATGTTAAAATACCAGCCTTAGTTAGAGATCAGGAAATAGTGTTAAATAAAGATAAGGCAGATTTGTTGGGTGAGTCATTTGCTGCAGTGCATAGTGGCGAACATCTTACAGGCATTCATAGACAACAGAAGATTCAAAAAGCATAAAAATATATTGAAAAATAGTCAAACATATTAGACATGAATATAACCATGAAAGAAATGAAAACAGTATTGAAAGGGACAGGATCTTCAGCTCCCGGGGAGGATCAGCTATGCTATGCTATGTTTAAACAGATTCCTGAAGTAACATTAAAATTAATATTAAAACTGTTTAATGAAATATGGAAAGAAGGTTTAATACCAAATAGCTGGAAGAGGGTAATAATCCTACTGTTTAATAAACCAGGGAAAGATCCTATAAATCCAAATAATTACAGACCAATAGCATTAACTTCACATTTAAGTAAGTGGCTGGAAAAAATAATAGTTAATAGATTAGAATTTAGTCTTGATCATAAGAAATTAATTAATGAAAATCAGTGTGGATTTAGGAAAGGGAGATCAACAATGGATGCAATAATCAGAGTCAGTAATGATATAGAGAAAGTTTTAAAAATGAAAGAGATTATGATTGTGATATTTTTTGACATAGAAAAAGCTTATGATTCATTATGGAGAGAAGGTCTACTTATAAAAATTAAGCAGATGGGAATAGGTGGGAAGATGTTTAATTGGATAGCAAATTTTTTTGTTGGATAGAAAAATAAGAGCGAAGATTGGAAATGATTACTCAAAAGAATTTAATGTTGAAAATGGAATTCCACAAGGTAGTGCAATTATCCCAATACTATTTAATATCTTGATAAATGATATATTTTCTGAAACAGAAGAATGTATAAAATCTGCATTATATGCTGATGACGGGGTTATGTGGATGAGAGGAAAGAATATAAAACGTGGTAGGAAATATTAAGAAAGCAATTAATAAAGTAGAAAAATGGTCTTATGAATGGGGTTTTAAATTATCATCAAGTAAATCTTGTTATATGCTTTTTACAAATGAGAAAAATATTGATATATGAACAATAACATTATATGAACAGCCGTTGGAAAGGGTAGCAGAATTGAAATATCTGGGAATATGGTTAGATCAATCATATACATGGAAAACACATATAGAGAATCTGGAAACTAAATGTAAGAAAGTTCTAAATTTACTAAAGGGTTGGCTGGAAATAACTGGAGTGCAGATAGACAGTCATTATTAAACATATATAGGGCTCTCATGAGATCAATAATAGATTATGGTAGTTTTATATATGGAGTAGCAACTAAAACAACATTACAAAAAATAGATACATTACAGAATAGGGCTTTATGTATATGTATAGGAGCAGTGAAAACGACACCTATTAATGCCCTTCTAATAGCGATTCCACTGGAAATAAGAAGAATCAAATTAGCTCTGACATATTGGATGAAAATAAGAAGTACTAAGGATGGCAATGTAAATTCAACAATATTAAAATGTTGTTGGGAATACTCAAAGTTCCAGAGTAATGGATTTGGATTGATCATAAACAAATGGATTAAAATATATGGATTAGAAGATAAAGAAATAGCTCAATTTAATCCGTTAGTGTTAGAAATCCATAGATTTTTCCAGAGGTAAATGTTGACATGAAACTCCTTAAATGAAAAATAATTGGAATTTGAATGAAATAGGGATAAAGACTGACGTATATTTAAGAAACTCATAATTATATTAAGATATATTCAGATGGTTCCCAGAATTTAAAAGGATGTGTGGGAATAGGAATATATATATCTGAGTTTAAACTTGACATTTCTAAGAGATTATCTGATCAACTATCTGTATTCACAGCAGAAATGTTATCATCAGCTTACAGTGAGTAGAGGAGGTTCGTCCAGGCAGATGAACAGTCATTTGCACAGATTCCAAAGCAGCAATAGAAAGTATTCAGGGAGAAGGAAATGATAGGAAAGATCTAGTACTAGAAATTCAACACAGCTTATTTAGATTATACAGAGGTTGTATTGATATTTGGTTCTGTTGGGTGCAGCACATGAAGGTGTAAAAGGCAATGAAAGGGCAGATAAATGAGCAAAAAGGGCTTTAGATCAGGCAATAACGATTAAAATACCTATTGGGAAAGGGGAAGGAAAATCAATTATTAAGAATAAAGAAATGGAAATATGGCAAAAAAGGTGGAATTGAACATAAAAAAGAAAGGAAATTATATAAAATACAGAAGTCTATATTCAGTAGAAATATTAAGGAGAGAAATTGAAGGGAAGAAATAATAATGATTAGATTAAGAGTAGGGCATACATATTTAAATGATACTTTATATGTAATAGGTAAGAAAAATAAAGACATGTGTAAAGAATGTGGAGAGAATGAAAATGTCAAACATGTATTGATGAACTGTAAACCATATGAACATGAAAGGGAGAAATCAAGAAGAATAGTTGGAAGGACAGATCAAGAATGGAGTTTGAAAGGAATACTAGAAAATGATGGAAATATAATGGATATTTGCATCTTAAGGAAAGCACTATGTATTTTTCTTCAAAATACAAAATTAAAAACAGAATCTGGTGTAAAATACTGTTGCTACACACTCGTGTACAGTAGGTGGCGGTATGCACCTTAAAGTTGCTTGCTATTCGCCATAATAGAAAAGAAGAAGAAGTTTCTTGGGGGACGTTAATCACAGACGGAAGGTTGCATGACTGCAGAATACTTATCCTTAACCTTACATGCAGCAGAACTTGTTCTTAGCTCTGGTTGTAATTAAAGAAAGAGTGCTGCAACATGTCGCTGGCGGCGGAGGCTTTCGTGTCGCAAATGGCAGGTAATGCGGTTACCTAGTTCCTCAACAGTGAGCCGTTTGTAGGCTAGCATTAGCTAGCTAGCTCAGCCAGGCTGACCAGGATTACATAGGCATCAATTTTAGGTTTTGTCCTGTACAAGTAAGCCGATCAAAACATTTAACACACACGTTATTGAAAATAAAATAAGAAATTGCGCCAAAAGGTAACTGTACTGCTTTCAGTTAAATGTGGCAGGTTACAAAGCATAAATCCACCAATTAAAAACATTTCATTAACTTACTATAAGCTAACGTCTTGAAAACGAAAGGATTTGATGAATTTAGAGGTTTGCACCTTAAAGAAACTATCAGAGAAGAAAGACGTCAGTTGTAAATCCACCTATTTGCAACCAGACAGTTTAATCCCAGGTAGAAAATATGCAACACCGCAGTTTAAGGTGAGGAAGAACAAAACAAGAGGGTCAGCTTTGACTCTTCAATCTGCAGTTAACATGTTAACCTAAAAAGTAACTTAAGAGTTTTTAATTGTATCACTAAATTAACAACTTTGCACCAAAATATGTGCTTAACAAAATCATCATATAGTTTGAATTAGTCTTGAAAACAAGATTTTATTGGATCAGTGGTCAAGCACAATGGTGAGGGGTAATACTCTGGGCTTTGTAGCTAACGGAGCTGGGGATATTCCAGTGCTTGAATTTTGACTTAGTAGATTTTAAAGTAAAAATGTTAAAACAGTTTGTGTTACCAGACAGATTCCACTTAAAGTTGGTGTGAAGAATTAAAATCTGCTTGTTTTTGACCGACAGCTACAGAGCCTTGGCCTGATAATGCAACCTTGTACCAACCGCTAAAGGGTAAGTTGGAGTAAATGCAGAACATTTTTTGCCTAAATGTGTCCTAATGTTGAAGCATTTCTCTGCTGCAGACGATCAGATCCTGCTCTCAGACCATGCCTCGTCTCTGTCTGTTCAGGTGAAACTTTGATTTCTGTATTTTTTTCTCTGCAGACGTTTTTAATACTAATTCTGTGAAATCTCTACATTTGTAAATACATGCAATGCAGCCCAGTCAAAGGCTGCTAAGAGCCAAAAAATCCTTTAACCGCAAAACAAAAGCCATAGTTACCCCACTGTTGCCAACTAAGCAATTTTATATTTTGCGACTTTTCAAAAAACAATTGGTATTGAACTAAATGAAGTGAAGTGGTATTTAATTAAGTGAAGCTTTTTAAAGATTGTGGTTGACCAGAAAACCAGTCAGTGCACCCCAGTCTTTACCAGTATACAGTGTGCTGTACTATTAAAGAATCTCTTCCAGTAGTGTTGTACATTTCCCACGTTAAACACACTGATACTGCAGAAACCCTCATTGTCTTCCACATGTTATAGGCTCTGGCTTTGCCTTTTCTAAACCAGGAAAGGAGTTTTGACTTCTCTGCCTTTTCACATGCAGGCCTATCTCCGGATGTGTGGTCTGCCAGTTCAGGTTGTCTGCAGATACAACGCTGAGTACATGTCACCGTCTGGTCAGTACACCACCCACAGGCGTCCTGCCATTCCAAGCCTACATTCCTGATGTTTGTTCTCTCCGTAGGGAAAATCCCCTTCATCCATGTGGGCAACCAGGTGGTGTCTGAACTGGGGCCGATTGTGCAGTTCACTAAAGCCAAGGTAATAAAATTGGAGGTGTGCCGATCGATCAGCCACCAATCGTAATTAGCCCATTTCCATGAAAAAGTGTATGATTTGTGATCGCAGAGCACTCTCTCTTGTTGTCAATCACAAAAACCGATCATCTGCTTGTCACTGATCTGTATGTCATCAAGGGAAAAGAGGGAAACCTCTCCCTCTTTTCTGTGAGGGAAAGATTTTCTCCTTTTTCCCTCACACTGTGCAAGCACACAACTACAAATCCTAAGCAATGTGGTGAGGAACTTCAACGCTCAGAGATAATGGTGAAGTTTTTGTGTTTTGATGGAAAAATACCTCAGGTGTGAAGCATGTCAAGATGTATCAACGCTACGAGTCTGATATGACATTAAAAAAAACCAAACATACTTGATATAGTATGATTATATCGAGGTTCACTGCAGGAAAAAAAATACATCTGGAGCGATCAGACAGGAGGTAAAGCAGCACATAACCAACTCTGGAACGAGCATGACGGTTACAAAGCTAAACAAATAACCCAATAAATGACTAAAGTCTTTGGGATTGCAGTGTAAGATGTTGGTTCTGCTCTCACTGTTGGACCGCCACGCTGCGCTCCTGGTAGTAATATTTCACAGCCGTAGTGCTGTTTCTGCTCCACCCGGCAGTGAACTCTCACATTGAACATCTGCTTAAAGCTGTACCTTGTAACTTAAACAAGATTTTACATATGTATTCAAACTTTTGCTATGCCCTAACATAAGACAGTCAATCTCCTCTACCTCCTTCCTGTGTTCTGCAGAATTACTCAGCTCAGTCAGAAACAACCAATCAGGTTCTGATAACATTTGTCAGCCAGCCATGCTCTCAGGAAGTTTGGATGTAGTAACTCAGGATTGCTCAATGTGATGCAACCTTCATTTGACTGTAAATTAATGTTTCCTTTCTTATTTGATATTATTTCAAATAGGCAGTGTTGTAAGATTTATTTAGGCTCTCAAGAGTCATACTGTTAAATATTGATTCACTGATAGCAGGTTTTTCAGTTGTCCCTTTGGCTGAATAGCTGGTGTATTGTGCCTGCAAGTATCTTGCATGTTGTATGTCTAAATTAGACATAAATTAGGTGACATTATTGAGAGATAAATAAATTATTTTGCCAATAAATACTTTTTCTATTTTCCCAGATCACATCGTAGCAGTTATATCTAAAGCAAAAAATTAACAGTCAATCCAGGTGATCGGCAGTAATCGGTGATCGGCCCTGATTGGTGATCGGTTTCAGAATCGGCAGCAAAAAACCTGATTGGAGCGTCTCTAGATAAAACCCAAATCTTTCAACATTTGTGAAGGTTGTTGAGCTTTGGCAGGGTGCATCTTCCTCAGGTGACAGGGAGTGATGCGTTTGTGATTTCAAGGGCCACTCGCTGAGCGACGGCTTGGACGACGTCCAGCGAGCCGAGATGAAAGCGTACATGGAGCTGGTGTACAACATGCTGCTTACTTCTGAGGTAACGGTCAGACTCACACACTGATGCTTCAGGGCTGCAGCAGCTTCTCACCCAGCTTTTGTCACCTCTCTGCAGCTGTTCGTCCAGTGGTGCGACGACGCCACGGCAGCCGAGGTCCGTCTTCCTCTTTCCTCTGATGTCGGAACCAAAAGCATGAATTTCTCTTAGCTGTCTCCATTGTGTGCAGATTTCTCGGCCCAGGTACAGCAGCCCGTACTCCTGGCCTCTTGGGAACATCCTGGCCTACCAGAAGCAGTGGGACGTGCGCAGAAAGATGAACGCCATCGGCTGGGGAAGGAAGACGCTGGAGCAGGTTCAGACGGGCTGAAGCCTTATCATATTTCAAAATGTTTTTAACATGAAGCTTGATTCTTTATTGAAGCTAACCTGCTTCATAATCACTTTATGCATCCTGTAATGCAGATGGCTTATCATTACTGCCATCTGCATCTCATCACATTACAGCAGCAAGCTGCCAGACTCTCTAGTACAGCCAGACTGATCATGTCTGAGGTTCAGTGTAGGCCTGTTAATGTTAAAAGCTATATTGCTGTTTGAGAACATTTTCAGGTAACATAAATTCTTCTGAATATTTAACACTGGAGCTGGAAGACATTTTAAATATAAGTAAATAAAATAACAGAAACAATAAATGAAACAAATCATGATGTCTCTGTAAACAAAATTGTCCTTTAAAAGAAGCGAGCCAAAAACACCAGACTGAAGAGCAGTTTCAGTAGAAAGAGAAATCAATAAATCATTCAAATGGAATTGATTGAGCTCGTTTTAATCTGCCATGTGATTCATTGATTTATTGCTTTCTGCGGCAGGCAAGCTCTGGTGAACCAACACTCGGTAATGTCACAGAACATGGACCTATAAAAACTAGATGGAAAATCTGTGGGAAAACTTAGAAACTGTTCACAGCGGCTCCCTTAAATTTGACTGAGTTATGGTTAAAAAGTTGCTAGAGACACTTTTGGTCTATCACACTAATCTGGAATAAAATCAATCAAACTTTGGTTGTGATGCGAGAGAAAATGTAAAAAAGTCAAAGATGTGTGAACACTTGTAGCTGGGGAAATATCTACCTGAAAATCAGACATCTGCTGTTTCTATGTGTTTTAGGTCTATGAAGATGTGAACCAGTGCTGTCAGGCTCTGTCTCAGAGACTGGGCACTCAGCCTTACTTCTTCAACAAACAGTATGTATCAATCTGCTAAGCACAAACATGTCTGAGCACCACCTCATGGATATATATATATATCAGCATTACATTTGAGCAAGCTTGCTCCATTGAAAATTGGTCAATAATCTTTAAAATCCACAATATTAAACTTGAGAAAGCATCAAAAATAAGTTGGCAAAATTTATTTTTGAAACTATTTGAAAGCAATTTTGTTGTTCCATTATTTTTTTATTTGTTTCCTTGACAGGCGCATCAGCAATATGTAACATTGAAATGATTGAAATTACCGATACACCAACACAAAGGAGCACATAACTATGAAATGCATTATACAATACTTTCATTTTCTATCAATGAAAATGTGAAGGCAAGTTTCCCTGACTGTTCTCTTTACCGGATTTAATGGTTCAGGTGGAAGATGAGGTTCTGGTAGGGCTAAAATTGAATCTGTCTTATTTCAATTTAAAGCAACTGGTTTCATTGGGCTTGAATATGTAAGAGTTTAAAACCCACTGTGTTACCTGTGGTTGCACAGCTGCAGGAATAACTTGCTTTCAGAGGAGTACGTTGAGAGAGCGGTCAGATTGAACAAAGAATTATGCGGCTTTTACATCTCAACACGCTGCCCAGCGTTTGATCCCGTATTTCCTATAAAGTTTCTGTATGTGGTTCCAGTGCGTTAGTGATTAACGAACCAGTGCTAACTTCGTCATGCAGGTTCAGCCCAATGAGGAATTTTCACGCTCGACTTGTCGTGACGCATCACGCTGGTTTTATATTATTTTATTATTATTTCTATTGTTATTTTTCAGGTTACATGAAGCATCAAACCATATCAAATGCTTTGTCCATGTAGTCAGCCAGAGTTGATGCACACAGCTACATGGAGATCTGAGAATCTCGTCTCTTAAAACTCAAGTAACCAAAACAGTTTCTGTGGCGCGTATTAAAAATATAACAGATACAAAATGGAAGAACTACTAAAGTCATATTAGTAGCATTTTGTTGCGCATCTCTGCCTGCAGTGCAGCAGATTTAACTCATTATGCAGGGCCGGCCCAACGCCGTGTGAGGCCTTGAGCAGAATTTGACTTAGGGGCCCCTCTTGCTGCTAAAAGCATTTGTGTTAGATTTAGTAAAATGTAAGAATATTTACATATCTGGGAGAGGCGGAGTAGTTTAATTGACCCACCTAAAAGGTAATAAGTGATAATTGCAGTTAACTAATTTGTAGTTGTGAACAAAGAAAAACCAAACTCAAAGATTAAACTCATAGGAAACTATTGCTATGGTAACAAAACAATCTAACTATGAATATTGTTTTCTGAATCTTTACAAAGTAAACTTGCCAGCTCCTTAAAATCTTACATTTAAATGTTAAACAATTTAAATTATTTGCTGAGACGATTTAAAATGAAATCTAACAGCATTGATCATCTCAATAAATAAATGTTACAATTATATATCAGTGGTAAAATATGAGCATCCATGGGCCCCTGAAGCCCCATAAATGGGGGCCTTCTGGAGCTGCTGTCTTAATCTGTATCAAAAAGAAGTGCAAATAACCAATATGTATTTTAACTATTTTTTGATTAGTTGTTTTTAAGATTCTACAGTCGTGGGTTTAAATAGCATTTCACTCATAATATTTTCCCATAACGTCTAATTACCTACTATATTTTTACATTGTCTGTCAACATAAGATCTTTTAATACAAAAATACGGGGGACCACCCATGGACCGCCTTGGCTTAACACATTTTCTGGGGGAAACCCTGAACTTATTGTGGGTCTGTCACAAAAATGCCAATAACATAGATTCTACATCTGTGTTTCTTATGGCGGCTCTGATTTGCTTAGAGCAGATGGAAGAATTTTTGCTCCTTTTATACTTTTGGACCCTTATTGTGTGCAACCATGGCAACAAGCTGTTTTTTTTTATTTAGCAGTTGATTAGCATCCTCAAAGCATCTCTTTCATCCAACAGAATGGACATCCTTGACTTAAGCCTCTCTCTGCCTGCCTGACTTTCTGGGCACACAATGAGGCAGAGAGAAGTGGGAAAAACAAAGGAGCCCAATTTGCGGCACTTACTAATTACTTCACTCATTACTGATGCTATCATTCAGGACAAGTTACTGTGAAATATCTTCTGTGCTGCATAGCTCTTTATTTTACCTGTTAGCTAAAGAAGCTAATGACCACATGAGTAGCTGCGTTTTCATTACAAACTTTCTTGATATTCTGATGTGGAAAAAATGCAATTTTGCAAAATTGGTGTTTCCATTTGTTAAGAATTAAAAAGAGGAATAACTTGATTTAGCTCGTTAATTCATTCCTCTTTTTCCGAATTCTTGTGTCTGTATATATGTGCAGGGAGAAAGAGCAATCATACGACGTCAGGCTTCAGATATCCAGAGTTTTATCCAGAGAAAATCAATGCAAAAAGAATGTTACAATGAGCATCTCACCTAGATCATCAAAAGTCCAAGACATGACAAAACAGAAACAATTACCTGAGTAAAAAGGGAAACAGAAACAAACAAAAGATGCATCTTCTGGGAAACTCTCACTCAGCACAAAGAGATTCCAACTTCTGCTCTAAAACAAACCATTTTATAATTATGTGTATTCTCATCATTTAAATATATGCATTAGGAGGTGTGTTTTCCTTTGTGTGGGCTGTCTTAATGTTAATTTTATTACCTCTGAGACCCACTGAAACCCCCAGCTCTTCTCATACCAGCCTCTGTCCAGACTGTGATATATGACGTGCAGCTGGAACGTTATCTCTGCCTCAAAATGATTCAACAAGAAACCAGTTGGTGTTTTTTAAACAAACTCGCACAAAATGTATTGCTTCATACTAACTATAAGTTGGATCTAAAACTAACTAATTAAAAACATGCTTTTTAATGCTTAGAGAAATATACCAATATGTTTGATGTTGTAACAGACTTCTATAGTTTTTAATGTTTGCCTGAACTATTCAACCCTGAGTAAAGAATTTATTGCCCTGATAGCCAATACACTCCCTGTCTGAAATGTTCCTTAGGGAGTATAAGACTGCTTTCTGATTAGGAATTTATGTAAGTTCAAAGAGTCACCAGTTGTCTTAGTTTGGATTTGTATCTAAGTTTATCTTAACATTAATGTTAACTTGTGTACTATTGTGCTACTTTAAAATTCTATTTCAACACATTAAATAAGGAACCCAATTAAAATCACACATGAATAAGTTAGTTTGCTCTGAACCGTCATCCTACCACTTCCTGTTTTCTTCATCAGAAGTAACGACCGGCAGTTTGATCATGCAAGTCTTGTTGTGAAAAAAGTGTTTCTATTGCAGTTTTTGTGAAATACAGAAAAGACATCCAGAAAACTACCACCTCCTAGTGCAAAAACATTTTATTGGAAAAAAAACACAATTTATTGAAAATTGACTATTTTATTCCAAATTCTGCAATTTGACAGTCAATTTAGCCTAATGTCTTCAGTCAGAAGCTCCTTTCCTGCCCAATGATGATTTTTGAAGTTACTGAGATGACTTTTAATTGAGATCAATACAGCATTTTTGAACTAAACTGAATAAAGCAGAGTTGGGATGTTAAAATGTAAAGAAACAAAACTAAATCAGGAATCTGAATTCCTGATTTGCCAGGCTGTTTTCATGAAGCAGCTTTGCTGTGTGTTGCAGGGCGACGGAGCTGGATGCGCTGGTGTTCGGCCACCTCTTCACCATCCTCACCACCAGACTCACCAGCACTGAGCTGGCAGGGCGGGTCAAGAACTACAGCAACCTGCTGTCCTTCTGCAGGCGCATCGAGCAGACCTACTTCGAAGACAAAAAGCTCATGAAGGACTAAACAAACACCGCTCTCTCTGCCGACTTGTCTTGTACATTCTGCGACTCCTTCTCTCATTCCCTGTGCCGTAGCAACTGCCACACCAGCGTCTGTGCTGCTCGCTTCTCCTCTTAGGTCCACGCTTGTATATTTGATTTTTGATTATTTGTTTTTTGAGTATTTCCAGTTACTCACTTTGACCAGTGGGGGCGGGCTTACAGCTGTGCAACATGACTGAGTTTCAGAGTGAAGAACTCCACTCAAATGGTACGAGTTCCCTGTCAGGCAGTTTTTGAGCTGCTACTTTACAAAATCACAGCTGATGAATGAGCTCCACATTGTTTGCATTTGTTGATGTGAAGTGCCTACATAAGATCTTCAGCGAAGTAGTTTTATCTTTGTTCCCAATAAAAGCTGAGTGTGAACCTTGAATCTTATTGGTTGAAGTTTTTCCTCGTCGTTTCAGAGGAGAAAACCTTCGGGACTCCGTCTGTTTCTGAGCGTCTGGAAGCAGCTGCTACACTTGAATATGTTCCTGCCTCGAGGCTGCATGAAGCTCATTGGTAAGGTCCATTGCTTCCAGCCGCCACACAGTTCACAGTCTTTTTCATTTCCTGTGAGGTCACCGGTTTGACCTCTGAACCTCCAGGACATGAGTGATGAGCCACGCTGACCAAACGCAGTACAACTGGAGGTCAGCAGAGGCACGTCCACCAGTCCTCTCCATTCAAGTAACCAACCACATAGCTGCAGTAACTGGTTTCAAAATACTTAATTTTTCTGTTTTAATGTGACAAACAGTGAAAAATTAGAAGTTGCACTTGCTGGTGTGAATATTCAGAACACTGGTGAGTCGGTCAGGACTCTAAATCGTACTCCAGGTGATTCAACTCGTATTTAGGCCCGAGCAGCTAAGCGCTGCGAAGGCCTATTGTTTCTCTGCTGTTTATTTGCGGTTTATTTCTTTATTTAGGTAATTGTAGAAAATAAACAATACAGCATCAGTGTCTGAATTAAATGACTGAAATGGCATCACACATACTGAATAACTGCGCTATCAATGATTATAAACTTCACGTTTCTACATAAATACACGCCATGAAAAACCCACCGTGTATAATAACTAAGTGTGCAAGTGAACAGAGCATGCTATTAATTAAGGGTAAAACTAAAATACTCTGCTAAATAAACAATATTATTAATATCTAACATCACTTGTATTTCCACACACACACATCAAGAAAGGTAACAATAAACGACAAACAGCCAGTTAAATAAACAAATGCGAAGGTAACTATACTCCTTTTCCACTCTTTTCTTTCTCTCTCCCTTCCTTCGTCTCCATGCTGCAGCTGCTCCAAGCCCCGCCCCTTAATGGCTCAGCATGGCAGTTTGTAATACAGCCTTTTTCACACAGCAAGCCATTATAAATGTTTCACATCTGTTTGGAACCTGGATAATTTAATGAGCTTCATCGAGGATCTCTGGCAAGACTTAGAAATTGCTCTGGGGAGGAAGAAATATCTTAATTCAATATGAAAAAATCTTCCTAGATCTACAAACATGGCAAAGTCATACTACTGTTGGAGTTCATTACTTTTTGTCTCTGTGCTTCACCAGGTCCACTAACCGGTTTAAGGACCCGACCAGAACCTCTCGGTGTAAATTACCTTGACAAATAATGAGATTTGGTTCATAAAACAGGCTATATTGCTGAAAAATGATCAAATGTTACAAGCCATACATTTTATACAAATGGAACAAATACAGAGTTGCATTCACCATCCTGTGCTGAGCCACACTTTGCTCACCTTAGGGGTAACATCAAGTGAGGCAAAGATTGTAGCGTGACTTTAGCTTTTATACTTCTCTGCAATCTGTACCCTCCTAAAAGGTAGTCTAATCAGTTTCAGGCTGTTTACAGATGACTGCCAGCAGTCACACATAGACATGGTTATGTAAGCTACAGTGTGTGTGTGTAAGCAGATAAAAGAGGCTAAAAGAGATAGAGGTGCATGAACCTACTATTCAGCCACCCCTCATAAGTGTTCACAAGCAGAAACGGTCGCAGTGGGCCGAGCCATATATGAAGATTTATTTTCAAACAGAGTTGTTCAGAAATTCAAGCAGAAACTTTCCACAAACTCACAAGTTCAATGGATGCAAGAATTGAGCAGATGATATGAAAGAAGGTCCTATGTTAACATGCAACTCTGTTAAGATGTTTTTGATTGAAATAGCTTTTGATTTTAGTACATGTGACCTCTTAATGCTGCACATTCACAGAATGACCATTTGTAGTTATTTATAATCCATAAAATGTTTAGAAAATCTGCTGTGCATAATAATTTGGAACGGTGCATTTTGAATTTTTTATTTTTGAAAAAAATACTGTTCTCATTGGGAGCTTTTTACAGTAAAATTTGATTTATACTGTAATAGTTTATGACTTGAATATCATAGTGTCCATCATTTACATTCACCATTTAGAAAAATCTGAGAAAATATCACTTGCATAATAATTTGGAATACAGTGTAAATACATACATCGATAGACAGACAGACAGACACTCAAACCCCTCCACCACGATAAGGTGGGAGCCCATATATATATATATAAAAAATCCCTTCTTATCCTCTGAGCTCGGGTCCTCTACCAGAGGCCTGGGAGCTCGAGGGTCCTGCAGTATCTTGGCTGTGCCAAGGACTGCACATTTCTGGACTGAGATGTCTGATGTTGTTCCTGGGATCTGTTAGGGTTAGGGTTAGGGTGATACCCTAGGTACCCTAGGGTATCACCCTGCTGTGATGTGCTGGACTGTCTCAGGGGCCTCCTTACACAACCTACACCTTGGGTCTTGTCTGGTGTGGTAGATCTGGGCCTCTATTGCTCTGGTGTTTAGGGCCTGTTCCTGGGTGGCCAGGATGAGGGTCTCTGTGCTGTCCTTGAGTCCAGCTTTTTCCAGCCATTGGTAGGATTTACTGATATCAGCCACTTGGGTTATTTGCTGGTGGTACATCCCATGTAGGGGCTTGTCCTCCCATGATGGTATCTCTGGCACCTCGACCTCCGTTCCCTGTTGTCTGAGACATTCACTGAGCACATTGTCTGTTGAGGCTTTTGTCCCTGATGTATTTATGGATCTTAGTTGTTTCGTCCTGGACAGTGGTTCTCACACTCACTAGTCCTCTGCCTCCGTCCTTGCGGCTCGTGTACAGTCTCAGGGTGCTGGATTTGGGATGGAACCCTCCATGCATGGTTAGTAGCTTTCTAGTCTTAATATCTGTGGCTTTTATCTCCTCCTTGGTCAGCTGATTACTCCAGCAGGGTATCTGATTACTGGCAGGGCATAGCTGTTTATCACATGGATTTTGTTCTTGCCATTGAGCTGGCTTCTCAGGACTTGCCTTATCCGTTGGAGGTATTTAGCTGTGGCTCCTTTCCTTGTGGCCTCATCGAGGTTGCCATTTGCTTGTGGTATATCCAGGTACTTGTAACTGTCCTCTATGTCTGCTATTGTTCCTTGTGGGAATGAGACTCCTTCTGTGTGGATCACCTTCCCCCTCTTTGTGATCAGCCGACCACACTTCTCTAGTCCGAATGACATCCCAATGTCAGTGCTGTAGATCGTGGTGGTGTGGATCAGTGAGTCGATGTCTCGCTCACTCTTGGCATACAGCTTGATGTCATCCATGTATAGGAGGTGACTGATGTTGGCCCCATTTTTGAGTCGGTGTCCATAGCCAGTCTTGTCGATAATTTGGCTGAGGGGGTTCAGGCCTATGCAGAACTGTAATTCAACACATCCACCACCAAAGGGCAGCAGAAAGCAACTCTGGACAGTTTAGAGGCGCATTTATTTTTTTAATGGTTTCTGAGATCTGGTAATATTCACAAGAAAAATTAGAATAGTAAATCCTTTCCATCTACAGGTCTATTTGAAATGTTTGCGGCTTTGTCCTCATGCTTTCTGCTGAGGGAATAAACCTCCAATGATCCCAGATTTTTATTCCTATATAAGATTGTGTGTTGTGGGTATTTCCATTAACAACCCCTCCATCATGTTATACAGCTGCTTCCACTGATCAACTCTGTTGATGCGTGCTGATATGATGAAATAAAATGTAAAGAAATGGCAGTTAAAGCTGCAGAATTATAATTTACCCCCTGCGGATTTTCTATTTTGTTAGATGTGACATTGTGTAATATTTGTTACTCCAAACCTCCTGAAAAATATCAGTTTGTTCTGGTTAAGTGTTCTTAATTTCAATAAAAATATTTCATAATTTCATTTTCTTCTGGCTGCCAGCAGAAAAAAGTGGTTTTCTGAATGATAGACAACTCTGTTTTTAATGAATGATCTTTACTTGTTAGTATTTATCTGCTCTACCTCAGATCATGATGCTGCCATGTTTCAGTGTGATTGTGGCATTAATAAGATTTCAATTTGGTTTAGATGTTATTTTGTTTCTTTCTTTTTTGGCAGAAAGTATTATTGTTTCTGTGTGCTTCACTTTTTGTATTCTTGTCCTGCCTTTGCACAAAGAGATCCTTCAAATATTTTGAGACTTTTCAGCATTCCAATTATTTAGGATAAAGGATACAGCTAAAGCAGTGTGAATTTCAGATTCAGTTGAGTCACTGTAACTGAATCCAATAAGAAATCAAAATGATTGAAAAAGTATTATTTCAGAGGTTTTTGCCTGTAGTGTCTGAAGTGTTTAGTTTTAATAATGCACTCCAGGTGTTTTAGAGGCAGATGAACATGTTTTTGATTTTGTGTCCAATAACTTCAAGTCAAGAATAATTCACATTTTCCCAGGACACCAGTACAGACTTTGATGTTGATGGATACTTTTTATATTTAATTACAGACAGAGTCAAATCTTACCATTTGGCATGCTTTGCTACAAAACAAATAATTTGTTTTAAATTAATACTTTTTGCAGTTTCTTACATCTATCCCCTGACTTTTACTCATTTTACTTCATTTATTAAACTCAGCTAAATACACCAAGAATCTTAAAAACATTTTTTATCCAAATCACAATTTTAGTGTTCATAATTGACCAAATTTTATTCTATTGTTAGCCAATAGATACCTAAAAAAATATCCGACCTGGAGAACACTTGAAGTTTCAGCTCTATGATAATTATGATTATAATGATAATACATGGATAAGAATAAACCTATTTTATTTGCTAAAGTTTTGTATATTTGTTGATTAGATAAAAGAAAATACTTCTAATCTTCAAATCCATTAGACTCATGATATTAGCTGAAATTGAACGCCGCTTTTCTAAAACTTTGTTTTCTTAAAATGAAAATTGACAGCTCAGGTTAAAATTTCTGTTATTAGCTCTATTTTTGTAAGTTTATTTATTTATTTTTTTCAATTTTATGGAAATGGGGAAAAAAAACAACAACAAAAAACATCCAGCAACTTTTACAGAAAAATATATCAAAAATTCTAAGAAAGTTTGACTAATATTCCATTCATGTTTAGTTTAGATCAACAGCAAAAAAGAACATAATGAAAATATATATGAATAAAGCTTGGAAACAGCATGCTTTCATTTTAATGATGGAAATCTTTGACACCCTTTTAAGATTTTGGATCTACAAGGTTTTACAGATCACTTTTCTACAAACATATGACTGTTTCAATAAAACATTTTATGTTTAATAACTGAACTACTTACTGCTGAACTAGTAAAATAATGTGTTTTTAATTGTTGGGGGAAATGTGGCGCTTTTGGACTTTTATGGACACCATTGCAATCATGTTACATCATTTTTCTCTCTTTACATCTCTTCATTCCTAGTTTCAGTTGTTCTGTAATGTGATTTATAGGATTTAAGTCACATTAAGTAATCTGTTTGTTACCAAAATCTGGTATCTTTTAGATTTTGTAAAATTATGAGAACTGCTGAAAACAGAAGATCAGGTCAACAAAAGACAAGAGTTATTAAAGAAGTGACTGTGGATCTGAAGTTTCAGATTGAACTGCTTATCAGGAGGCTGGTAATTTTGCACCATAATAATCAGATTAGGTGATGATTCATAATCTGGACTCTGAGACAAAGTAATCCAAGGCGGATTGTTTCCGGACTCACTTTAATTGCATTTTATTGAGTGGGTAAACCGCTTCATGCATGCATGTGATGCACCTTTTTTTCTGTCATTAAATTTGATCAAACTGAAGCAATATGTCCTTTCTGTTACTGGTCCAGTTTCTGTCTAATCTCATTCAAATAAACTGGATCAGCAAAACAGGAGTGCCAGGGCAGGCCCATACTGAGACTGCGACTGTCTGTAAGACGTGCAGTCACTGAATGTTTACATGACCAAAACCTTCTCAGAAACAAGGAAAGAAAGAAAAGACTCTGTTTAAGAAAGTTATAGGCTCTCTTTGAGTTCCCAAAACGTAACTGATTGCAGGAAACACAGCCCTTCTACACACACGCATATTAAACTGTTGTGTTGACTTGCATTCAACTGTATTTTTGGGCGCCCCCTAGTGGTCCACAAAGTACTACATGTAAACAATTGTTTATTTTCCATGACGTCAGCTCAAAGTGTGACGAAACCAGCTAGCTTACCATCCATCCATTTTATGTACACCCTTCTCCCCAGTGGGGTCTGTAGGGGTGCTGGTACCTATCTCCAGCGAATGGTTCGGGCGAGAGGTGGGGTACACCCTGGACTGGTCACCAGTCTGTCGCATCGCTTACCAGTGGTAGCATTTAAAAATAATAATGGATAAATAGGTCAAAACTGGGTCAGTGAAAAGAAAAGCTGGGAACAGCAGGACTCTTTATATGATCTGGTACCACTGGGTATCAGGTATTTTTCAGTTTCTCAGGGTGAGTTGTAGAATGTTTCCTTTTACAATAAGTAGCATGCCACCAGCACTAAATCAAGGTCTGCCTGACCTGAGTGCCACATGAAGAGACAGCGAGCGCCTGTGGTGACTAACTGCATCTTCAACATAAAACAGAATAAGTTTTTTTTACGTCAGGCTTTCTTCAAGCTGAAGGAAAATGTTTGCTTTTTGTCAAAGCAATCCAAGTCTATTTTTCTTTTATTGCACTTCTAAAAATAGCCATTTGCGGTGGCTGGCTGGAACCTCTGTGGTGACCAGTAGACCGGAGCGGCACTGTGCGGCTTTAATTGTTACTGTTTTTGTTCTGTTTCTTTTTTTATGCACCATAAATTGTGTCTAAATAGAGAGGATTGATTGATTTAATTGACCATGATATGTTTGCCATAAAAGCAACACAGCTCATCACCCTGAACACACCATCCCCACTCTCAAACATGGTGGTGGCAACATCATGGTTTGGGCCTGCTTTTTTCAGCAGGGACGGAGAAGATGGTTAAAATTGATGGGAAGATGGATGGCGCCATCTGGAAGAAAACTGTTTGGAGTCTGCAAAAGACCTGAGACTGGGAGGGATATTTATCTTCCGACAAGACAATGATCCCAAACATGAAGCAGAATCTACAATAGAATGGTTCACAAATAAACACATCCAGGTGGTTCCATCTGGTAGCACCGGGTATCAGGTGGTTCCATCTGGTAGCACCGGGTATCAGGTGGTTCCATCTGTGGTACCACGGGTATCAGGTGGTTCCATCTGTGGTAGCACAGGGTATCAGGTGGTTCCATCTGGTAGCACCGGGTATCAGGTGGTTCCATCTGGTAGCACCGGGTATCAGGTGGTTCCATCTGTGGTACCACCGGGTATCAGGTGGTTCCATCTGTGGTACCACCGGGTATCAGGTGGTTCCATCTGGTAGCACCGGGTATCAGGTGGTTCCATCTGTGGTACCACCGGGTATCAGGTGGTTCCATCTGGTAGCACCGGGTATCAGGTGGTTCCATCTGGTAGCACCGGGTATCAGGTGGTTCCATCTGGTAGCACCGGGTATCAGGTGGTTCCATCTGTGGTACCACTGGGGTATCAGGTGGTTCCATCTGTGTAGCACCGGTATCAGGTGGTTCCATCTGGTAGCACCGAGTATCAGGTGGTTCCATCTGGTAGCACCGGGTATCAGGTGGTTCCATCTGGTAGCACCGGGTATCAGGTGGTTCCATCTGGTAGCACCGGGTATCAGGTGGTTCCATCTGTAGCACCGAGTATCAGGTGGTTCCATCTGGTAGCACCGGGTATCAGGTGGTTCCATCTGGTAGCACCGAGTATCAGGTGGTTCCATCTGGTAGCACCGGGTATCAGGTGGTTCCATCTGGTACCACCGAGTATCAGGTGGTTCCAGGTGGTTCAAAGCTCACTGAGCTTTGACCAAGATTGGTCAAAGTCTGAATGATGCTTCAAAGCACAGCAGCTCAAGTTTGTACACTGGCATTTCTAAACATCTGACTGGCACTACTCTATCGCGGCATGAGGATAAGGAGCATCCTTATGCCGTCATTGTAAGCGACCTGAAATTTATTCATACTGAGGTCCAGACAAAAGTCAGGGAGCAAAAACAACACATATAATACATCTGCAGATGGAGAGCAAAAATACACTGCATTAGGCGAAAATCATTCTGCTCGAACGAACTCAGAGTTGCATAGTTGCTTTATTCACCTCTCTGCTAACAGAGACTCAATCTTCTAAGACCAAACAAAAGAAACAAAGGGAAACAGGCGGAACAGTTCAACCTTACACGCTCATTCACTATCATGTCTATGGGATGCGAAAACTAAACACTAAACTAAAAACTAAACTAAACACCATGCAGGGAAGTCCACAATAACTGACCACAAAAACAGCAAGTTCCCAGATAACCCGACTAGAAACTTCAACAGACACATCTTGTTCACTTAGTTAGTACACCCTCTGCAGCTGCATGAAAAAACATCTTCACTATGCTGCAAAAATCTACTTCACAACTTCACTCTTTTTTTTTTTGTTGTTGTTTTTTTCTAGTGGGTAGCAAAGAAATAACTAAGTAAATGAAACCTAGAAATAATAAAATGAAGTAAGTATGAAATGAAGTAAACAATGCTAGAAGACAGTTGAGGAACACAAAACATCAGTCCATATTCGTCATTAAGCAATGGTCCAGAAAATAAACATCATAGGAGTTTCAGCAAGTGTTTTGTCTTCTAGTGGTATGAAGCAAAGCGAAAACCTTGGGTGCTGCGAAATCAACTCAATCTCAACATCAGGGCAATTATGGTTTATGAAGTATGGCATCCTTAATCCACGTGGGTGTTGTTCTGAGGCGATGTCCCATCCCGACCATGTTCTCAATGCTGCCTCAGCTAGGTAGAGCACCGACTGAGTGGGCCGTCGGTACATTAAACACAATTTAATGTAGAAAAAAACAAAAAAACAATTACAGTTCTTGCCCAAAAAAACACTGAAAGATTTACAGGCAGAATTTCTTAACTCATAGAATATCAGCTGTGACATTCAAAGATATCCCTAAAAAAATATCCCTTTTTTTCAGGGATACTTTGTTGGAATCCCTTGTGGGATTCTGAGCTGGTCCCCTCTGATTTCCCAGTGAACTTCTCACCAGTGATTGGCGTGGACCCAGGTGGATTTAAGAAAATCCTGAGTCGTCAGTTCTTCTTCCTGAAATTTTTAAGAAACACAAAATCTCCAGGCTCTAGGATATGTAATGGTTTGCTCGCTGGCACAGGTCCTTGGTCCTGCTGTCTTTAATTGATCTGTTATAGAAATACAGTAGTTAATTATGTTGTCATTACATGTTGTTAAAATAATTCCAGGTTTCATCGGTGGTCCCATTCCAATGTTTGGGAATCCTGCAGATAAGATTGTGTTTTTATCTTCTTCACATGTTAGTTCAATGTTTTATTAAACACAGAACATGTAGACAAACATTATATGTAAGCAAACATTCACTCCAACATGAAACAGACACAAACAAAACGTTTGGACGCCGTCAGAATTCAGTCAGTCAAATTTGCATTACAGTCAAATATTTTATATACATATTTTCTTAAATTGAATGACCAAATTTACGTGAAGCTTCAATAGTTTAAATTTCCACCTAAAAATCTAAATGTTTAATTCATCTCTAATGTACAGGATCCTGTTTTAAAGTGTAGCTATGAGTGCACATACAGAAAAGATCTCAATATCATTTAGAATTACAGCAACTAATTTATCATGTTTCTACTGAAGCGCTTCATTAATTTATAAAAACTGTTTTGTTATAACTAACAGTTCCTGGACAACTATAGGTATTTTAACCTGTCTAAGTTCAAATTTATTACAGCTGTATTATAGGAATTTTCCTCTGTTCAATTTAAATGCAACCAAAATATGATATGGTATAGCAACGCGTATATAACGCAACCTATCTGACAGCAGATAGGTGCTCAAATTAGTGTGACACTGTGGGAAGCGTACAAAATCAGATTAGAATACCACGATGTCTCCAGACGCCATCTTTCTGCACTTGCCACAAACATCGTGACAATGCGGCTGCTACAGGATCTAATCTGAAAAATAGCGACCAGTTTCAATTTTTCACCATGTTTTTGGAGCAAAGCAATAAAAACCCTTCTCATCTAACCATCTCTATAAAACATTCAAAAAAGATCGGGGAAAATTCCAGAGTTGAAGGTCTCTGGAGGTGTTTTTTCAGTGCTTCAAATGACGTCAGAACAACTTCAATCCTATGTAAAATGTGTGAGCTCATTAATAATCTCTTGTCATGACATATTTCTCTCAGAGGTTTCTCAATCTCAGCGTAATTTGGAATGAAATGCCTACAATAGTTGCTTTTTTTTAAGGGAGAGGTAACGCCATATTGGTTTTAATCCTGGAGATATCTCTGCCCTTGGGGAAATCACATGACCCAGGAAAGTCACAGATGGCTGCACAAGCTGCAATTTGCTTTTTCTGACTTTTTGTTTCTTTTATAGCCATTTTATGCCAAAAAATTGAGTAATTTCATGCTTTTAGAAACACACAGATCATGATTACCAGATCTACCAGACATGGTAAGGTGTTGTCTGGGTCTGCTGGGAACATCTGAGAGGAACATGGGAGCTGAGTGGACCATGTTCCGAGCCTCCTTTGTCGAGGCAGCTTATCAGAGCTGTGGCTGCAAGGTTGTTGGTGCCTGTCGCGGCAGCAACCCTCAAATCTGTTGATGGTCACCTTCGGTGAGGGATGCTGTCAGGCTGAAGAAGGAGTCCTATCGGGCCTTTTTGGCCTGTGGGACTCCAGAATCAGGTAATGGGTACCTGTGGGCGAAGTGGCATGTGGCTCGGGTGGTCGCTGTGGCAAAAACTCAGGCATGGGAAGAGTTTGGAGAGGCCATGGAGAAAGACTTCCTCACGGCTTTTAGGCCATTCTGGTCCACTATCCGGCGTCTCAGGATGGGGAAGCAGTGTAGCACCAATACTGTTTATAGTGGGGGCGGTGTGCTGCTGACCTCAACTCGGGACATTGTGGGCCAGTAAGCAGAATACTTTGAAGACCTCCTTAATCCCACCAACATGCCTTCCATGGGTTCTCCAATCTCTAGGGATGAGGTCACCGTCGTGGTTAAAAAGCTCCTCGGTGGCAAGGCCCCAGGGGTGGATGAGATTCGCCCGGAGTTCCTAAAAGCTCTGGATGTTGTAGGGTTGTGTTGGCTGACACGGCTCTGCAATATCGCATGGACGTTGGGGGCAGACTGAGGTGGTGCCCCTGCTCAAAAAGGAGGACTGGAATCTGTGCTCCAATTATAGGGGGGTCACACTCTTAAGCCCCCCTGGCAAGGTCTATTCTGGGGTCCTGGGGAGAAGGGTCCATCAGATAGTCGAACCTCGGATTCAGGAAGAGCAGTGTGGTTTTCGTCCTGGTTGTGGAACACTGAACCAGCTCCACACCCTCAGCAGATTCCTGGAGGGTGTATGGGAGTTCAGCCAACCAATTTACATGTGTTTTGTGGACTTGGAGAAGGCGTTAGGCCTCAGGGAGCGCTTTAGGGGGCTCTCTGGCAGTATGGGGTATCAGGCCCTTTCATACATGCTGTCAGGTTCCTGTATGACCGGTGTCGGAGTCTGGTCCACATTGCCGGCAGTAAGTCGGGTTTGTTTCCGGTGAGAGTTGGACTCTGCCAGGGCTGTCCTCTGTCACCGATTCTGTTCATTACTTCCATGGACAGAATTTCTAGGCGCAGCCAAGGTGTTGATGGGATCTGCTTTGGTGACCTTTGGATCACATCTCTGCTTTTTGTGGATAATGTGGTCCTATTGGCTTCAAGGGTTCGTGATCTGCAGATCTCGCTGGAGCGGTTCACAGCCGAGTGTGAAGCAGCTTGGATGAGGATCAGTGCCTCCAAATCCGAGGCCATGGTCTTCAGCCAGAAAAGGGTAGAGTGCCTTCTCCGGGTCGAGGGAGATGTCCTGCCCCAAGAGGAGGAGTTCAAGTATCTTGTTCACGAATGAGGGAAGAAGGGAGCAGGAGATCTTCAGGCGGATTGGCGCACCATCTGCCGTGAAGCGGGCGCTGTACTGGTCTATTGATTTACCAGTTGATCTACATTCTCACCCTCATCTATGGTCATGACCGAAAGAATGAGATCACGGATTCAAGCGGCCAAAATGGGTTTTCTCCATAGGGTGTCTGGCCTCTCCCTTAGACATAGGGTGAGAAGCTCGGCCATCCAGGAGGGGCTCAGAGAAGAGCCGCTGCTTCTTCACATCAAGAAGAGCCAGTTGAGGCTCGGGCATCTGGTCAGGATGCCTCCTGGACGCCTCCCTGGTGAGGTGTTCTGGCACATCCCACCTAACCCACCATCAAAATGTTATTCATAATGTAAATATTCCCAACAAATTCACTGTAATAGTTATCTACGGAAGTTCTATAAAACATGCAAAAACAGCAGAGGTTATTTTTCCCAAATAGTTGATATAAAACCAGAGAATCAAACCTTTAACCACACTTTTTTTTTCTTTTTAGCATTCATGTCATTTCCAGAATATCGACTGCGTTTAGCCATTTAAATGCTGAGTAACTTAACTAAACTCACTCAGAGCCAGAAAGTGGGCAGTGGTCTAAAAGCTCAAATGAAGCCAACTATCCAGATCTTCTTAATCACGCTAATGTCATTAGTTCTGTAGAAGATTCATGGCAGCTATTTATGGCTCATCAATCCATCCTGAGTGGGACCACAGATTAATTTGTTAATCATACATTAAATAGAGCTCCTGCTGTTGGCCACTAACTTAATCCTCCTGGAAGTGTGTGTTGTGTGTGTGTGTGAATGCATTTGTGTGTTTATGCTCAAGTTGAAGCAAAAATCTCCACTTCCTGCCTTTGTTTCATGTTCTTGTTTTTCCTGTGTGACTCTATGTTTGCGTTTCGCTCTCAGGTCTTCAGTGTTTCTCCTCGGAGTCGTGAACCCAGAGACTCTCTGCTGGCTCCAGTCCTGCAATCAAAATCTGCTGCTTCTGTTTTCAGCTGCTCTACTAGAAATAGAGAATAGGTCAACCCTCCGAGTAGCTGTTTTTAACTGCTGCTCTGCTCGATTCAGGTAACTCTATTTTCCACTAATCCGAGCTTGTTTAACTGAGCAGCATGCATATATTTTTTAGGGAATTATAATTCACCTTTAGGCAGTTTCTCCATTTTCCACACAAAAACAGATGTGAATATTTTTCTTGTCCTTTAAGTCTGGAAAACAGCAAGCTGACTGAACCTCATTGTACTTTCATTTCAGCAAGTACCCAATTTTCAGCCTTCCTTTAAAGAGGAATTAGTCAAATTCTTCCTGAATTTGACTAATGTGTCAGAAATACAGCAACAGCTGCGTTTCCACTGCAAATGTGTGCTAATATATATCTATATATTTTGCAACTGATATATAAACAGATGATCTATGGTCAAATATTGTCACGCTCTTAAAATAATCATCCTAGTCATTATTTACAAAAAGTTTTTTTTTTTTTCACTAAATCATCTTTTGGCAAAAAAAAAAAGTACAAAAATTAATAGGGCCATTAATTTAGGAAAGTGACAAAATGCTCAACCCCTTTGTGAACTAAACAGCTTTTCTTCCACAGACAACATTCCACTGTCATCTCTATCAAGAGCATGATGGGAGGAATGGCTTATGCTGAGTAAAATGTGAAACACTGAATCTATCAGCTCCAAACAGTACAATAACAATTCACTTTCTGCTGGTTGTGTGTTTCTTGAATCAACAGTATAAAGGATTTGATCAAATTGACAAGAGTAACATAAAACTGGCCAAGACAGTCGCCATGGTTTGCAAAGCAAACACATGGTATAAAGCACAATGTAAGCTTAAAAAACAAATAAAAGCTGGATTTCTCCTTTAACCCACAAATCTCCTCACTCTTATAGTTTTATGAGTCTCTGATCTATAGTAGATGAAAAACACTAAGCAAGTATTATAATCTTTGTTACACTTTCTGATAATCCCATTCCTTTGAGTGGGAAAGCTGATTTTTTTTCATGGACATTACTACCAGCTTAACACTCTAACAATCAATTTCTTCTCTCCATCTGGTAAGTGCTGCTTATGTTAAAATCAGAGGAGCAGTGGAGGAGAATGGATTGGATGAGGAGAGCCGTTAAATCCACAGGGATTTCCCATCCTTTTCCAGAAAATCTGGGTTCTCTAATAACAAGCTTAGACCACCACCCTAAAACCCACTACGCCCAATCAAGTGGATGCGAAGTCACATCAGCCAGATGTACGCTCAACACACACACTGCCTGGATTATATAAGACACACACACACTGCAGACACATGACATGAAGCCCTCCATGTGTTTATGCCACAATGTTGGAGAACACATCATGCTTTTCGATCCGTACTCTTCACATGTAAATCATTGTGGCCTATATAAAGTAGAATTGTGCTGCTTTTGTCTGAGTTCCTCATTTACCTTTTCTGAAGAGTTTTACAGAAACCTGTATTCTTAAATATTAATGAAGCATTTCAAGCTTTGCCCCTTCCAGGTACAAGTGTTCCACTCTACCACATTCAGCCATTTTTGTAGTTTGATAGCAGTGATATGAGCAGAGAAACTTTTTACTGTAAACCCCACACCATGAAATAACTGACAGAAAATTCAAATTCTTTGAAACTGGAGCCTTTATTGGTCCCTCTGAACAAAGCAAAAAAATATTTTCAAATATCATTTTTCATATACGAGTTTCATTTTGTATCATATTTGATACATTGGGTCACAATGCTCAAAGATGATTTTTTCTTGAACAAACAAAAACATAGAATTCCACTCTGTGCCACATCAATAACCATCCTCCCAGAACAACATCAGGAACCAAAAACAACAGACAACAAAAAAGTGTTTTGAGAAGACACTTTCAAAAAGTGTTTTGAAATACAATTATACAATTATTATAAAAAATAATTATTATTATTTTGAAAAATAATAACTATTATTTTTTATAATAATAATTACAAAAAATAAATAAATAAAATCAACTCAGCTACACATGCAAACATGTCATTAGTTTATATGAAAAAAGACTGTACATTGCTTGACATGCTGTAGGGCTTCATGCCATGTGTCTGCAGTGTGTGTGTGTAAAAGACTGACTGATTTTTCGAGTTAAAAACTGTATCAAATTTGATACATTACTTTTCAACATGGTTTTACAAAAAAATATGATAAAATACTAAGTAATTTTACATTGCATCAACTCATTAAGTGTTCCTATTGATAATTCACCCCAAAACAAATTTTTGTTTCTTACCTTAACCTTCTGAAATTGGCAAAGTTTTCCTGCTGAAATTGCATGTGTCCCAGTCCTTTGCCATGGCAGTCTTGTAGTATCAGTGGAAAGGCCTCTGGTGAGAAAGTTACTACCCCCTGCTGGATTATCAGTGCACTACATGTGTCTAACTTTATACATCGGGTTTTTTAGGGAAAAAAATTTCACACTACTCATTTGGAGGTCTCAAAAACTCATGTATCACATATGATACGTTCGGCATTATTAAAGCTGCTAACGTTAGACTCAACCATCCAGGCTTCCCAGAGTCTGACCCAGAGCAGGACGAAGAACCTGCAGAACCTTGCATTCACAAGAACTTATTACCATGGAGTTATTACAGGATCCATCCATACCAACACGTAGTGCAGCGTAATTTAACTGCAGTGTCCATGCATGTCAGATACTTATTAAAGTATTAATGCTACCACCATACAAATGGAGTAAACAAAGCCTCGACATAATGAAAGAGTGAAGGAATCGTGTGTTAGCACAGACTAGAACCACGCATTTTAACTTGTCTACTTGCTACTTTGGCATAACTACAAATTTTCTGAGAAGAATAAAAATAGTGGATTCACAAAACTGATTATGTGGAAATTATGACCTTGTTTCGCAGTTCCAAAGCAAATGCGGTCATAGTCAAGAATAGATCAATCAATCAAATTTTATTTGTACAGCACATTTCAGCTACAAGGCATTTCAAAGTGCTTTACATCATAAACACAAAACACAAAGGCATGCAACATAGAATAAAATACCAAGTTTTTTATTTTTTTTATCCCTTTTCCTTCCCTTTCTTCCCCCTTCCCTTTGTCACGGAATTTAAGCGCCTGTTACCGCTGGACTCCGCCGTCCGTTTAACCACGGGTATTCGCCGGGCCCCGTTGCCCACAACGGGAAAAAAAAAAAAAGATTACATACATATCCACAAAATAAAATCCATACATATTACATTTCAAATACAATTCTAAACAGGTGCGTTTTTACTTGAGATTTGAAGGAAGTCAGGGTTTCTGCTGTTTTACAGTTTTCTGGAAGTTTGTTCCAAATTTTTGGTGCATAGATGCTGAAAGCTGCTTCTCCTCTTTTGTTTCTGGTTCCCGGGATGCAGAGCAGAACCAGAACCAGAACCTGAGAGTCTGGAAGGTTGATACAACAGCAGATCTGTGATGTATTGTGGTGCTAAAACCGTTCATTGATTTATAAACTAACAACAGTATTTTAAGTCTATTCTTTGAGCTACAGGGAGCCAGTGGAGGGACTTTAAAACTGGTGTTATGTCTCTATCTTCCTGGTTTTAGTGAGAACAGGAGCAGCAGCTTCTGGATCAGCTGCAGCTGGAGGATTGATTTGTTGGACAGGCCTGTGAAGACGCTGTTACAATAATCAATGAGACTGAAGATAAACACATGGATGAGTTTCTCTAGATCTGGCTGAGTCATTAGTCCTCTAATCCTGGAGATGTTCTTCAGGTGATAGAAGGCCGACTTTGTAACTGTCTTTATGTGGCTCTGGAGGTTCAAATCCGAGTCCATCACTACTCCCAGGTTTCGGGCCTGATCACTAGTTTTTAGTTGTAATAACTGAAGCTGTGCATTGACTCTAGATCTATAGCTCTAGATCTATAGCTCTAGATCTATAGCTCTAGTTCTATAGCTCTAGATCGTTCCTCTTTAGGTCCAAAAATAATGACTTCAGTTTTGTTTTTGTTCAGCTGGAGAAAGTTTTGGCACATCCACACATTTATCTGTCTAAGCATTTATTCAGTGATTGGATGGGGTCAAAGGTCACCTGGTGACATCGTAATGTAGAGCTGTGTGTCATCCGCATAGTTGTGGTAGCTAATATTATTTCCTGTTATAACCTGAGCTATTGGGAGAATATAAATATTGAATAAGAGGGGTCCTAAGATTGAACCTTGGGGTACCCCACATGTGACCTTTGACCTCTTTGATGAGAAGTTTCCAATTGAAACAAAGAAATCCCTGTTCTTTATGTAGGATTCAAACCAGTCGAGCACCGAACCGGATCATAGTGAATTGAATGAGAAAAATCAACAGACCAAAAAAATAACCCAAGAAAGACATAAAGCCTCTTTCTTGGGTTATTGCGCAGCACCGTACAAAGCTTTTTGGACAATTAAAGTACGCTCTAAAAAATTTATTCAAGAGCTAAAAATGTGGATTTTGCATAGAAACACTTGAACACAAAAATTACTACAGGAAAATAAAGCGTATACTGGCTGTTTTATGAGAAAATAAATATGCTGTTCCTGTGGTTATCATCAAAATATCTGGACTTTTTGCCTAATATCATTGTTTTACAAAAATTAGAAAGAAAATGTAAGAAAACTTCCTCTGTGAACCCTACCTTTGATTTTGTTTCACATTTGGCATAATAAATGTTTTATTCACAATTTGATCCTTAATTGATTTTGTTTTAGTTAAAAATGTTGAAAAACAACTATATTTTAAAAAGTCACAGGATGTCTATCTCCTTTTACAACTCATTCTTGAGTCTGAGCAGGTATGCAGTGCTGTTTTCATCATACACATGCTAACAGGATTTAGAAGATCTTTAAAACTGCAGACATTTTTTTATTATGTTTGCATGTCAAAAAATAGTAGTTCTTCTTGTCCTTTAAATACTTGATAACTTTGCTTTTATTTTTATGTTCAAACTTTTGCACAAACATGTGTTTGTGTGGGTATGTGTGTCTGTTGTTTTTTTTTATAATAACAGCAAATATTAGACTAATATTTGTTGGACTATTTGCAAAGTTTAAAGAATGAGTCAAAAATATAAAAAAGCCTGATTTGATGTTTATTTTAAAGTGTATTTTCACAATTTATGAAAAGCCCATTTACATCAAGTTGCCATATTTTACGTATCAGTCGAATATGATTCAGAATCAAATAAAATATACTTACAATTTGTTATTTTAATCAAGGGCTAGGTGATCTCAAAGGAACTGAAAGAATTAGTTTAATCATAGAGGAATCAAATTGTCCCATTACCGGGTTGAATTTAAAGCAACCTAAGGGACAAATTCGTATTAATGTTTGGGATTTCATGCATAAAGTAGGGAGACATATCGTCTTGGAGGTTCAAAGAGTCCTTCAGTAGATGCAGTGTTTAAAAACAACATTTTTTGTGATAGATTTTTTAGTAACTTGAGAGCCCAAAATGCACCGAATTTGGAGAATCGCCTGGCTGTTATTCCAATTTTGGTTTCTGTTTGGTACAAAAATATGGCATGAGAGCTTCCCTGTGCTGAATGATGGTGCTAAAATTGGATTCTTAAGAGGCAGAGCACAGGCTGATGGGAATTTGGCTTTCCTTTCGATCTGCTGATCAAATGTTATGCTCTCTATCATCAGCCTGCCTCAGCCGTGAACCAGAAGGGACTTTATGACTGCTGGCATGCAGTGTGCTCCAGTAGCACGCACATCTGCACACACCTGGATATGCACTCATGAGGGCCTGAGGATGCCTGCACTTCATGAAAGCATGGATGGTGAATTTACTATGAAATCAGAGAAAAAGTGCTTTATGATGTAATTTAGTGACAACAGAAGCTTCAGGTGTTACGTAGAAAATCAGTCTGGTACTCAGAGTGTCTGAAAGAAACATTTTTGTTTTTTTTAAATAAAAATTTGTATAAATTTTTGTTTGATAGGCAGTAGGTTATTTGCGTGAATACCTTATGCGCCTTCTGGTGGACAAAAACTATTTTATCATAGTTACATCTTTTATGAGATGAACTCAAGGTGTTCTTGGACTGTATCATACTGTAATCCAATATTTTCATGGGATACTAATCTATTACTTAATCTTTCCTTACGTTTAATTATTGTGCACAAGAGCAAAAATTATTATTTTTTTAAATAGCAGTAAAGGCAATCTAGTTAATGCTGATGAAAACGTTTTTATCTTTATTTTTCTAGCTCCCTTCAAATTATAATTTTTTACAATTTCAGTGAAATATATAAAGAAAAAACGTTATAAAAATGTATTTATTTTAAGACATGCAAATGAGATGATGGTACAGTGTTATAGAAATATTGGATGCCTACAACTCAAATTCAAAGTACTTTTTACATTTCGTCCAATATGTTAAATTAATTAATAACAATGCCACTAAAATAAGCATTCATCCAAATAAGTATGACATGTTAGTTTTGATTTTTCTAGCCGAACTTGTTGCCTCTTATACAGTTTGTGCGTTTGGTTGCTTTTGGACTCGCTGATTTATTGTTGTTGTTTTTTTCCTCATGATTTAAGAACAGTGACAAATAGAAAAGAAGCAGTGACCAGGTGAAAGCATAACAAAGCAGTTTTTGGATGACCTAGCAGCGAAGGAATTCCTCTACTGTGGGGTCAGTCTGACTTCCTCCTATTGAAACAGTAGCAGCACACAGAGCAGTGGGAAACCATGCGACCTCGCCAGATGACTCCGCTCTTCCTGTTCAGCTGATGAACACTTCACACCAGTCCACAGCTGTACTATCTTATTAAACTCATTCTGACAATGGCACTTAGACACACACACAAAAGAAAACACCTCAAAATAATTAACATTGTTGAAACAGAACTAAAGAAGATTTTACATTTGAGTTGGTCAAATATATTGGTACTGTGCTCCAGAGAATCTCAGAAGGATAAATCTGGATGTTTTTCATTCTCAAGAGACAATTCCTCAAAGCTTAAGCCAATATTTCCACACAAAAATGGTCACAGGAGATAGTATTCACTTAACACATTTACCTACATTTAATGTATGAGGAACCGCTCTAAAATGTTTTGAAATAACAAAACTTTTTATCAGTAGATATAAAAAACAATCAGAAGACATTAACTGTATCACTATACACTTTGTAGCCTTTAAACTCTAAATGCTTTTAATATCAAATCTTTATTTGGAAACTTGAAAACAAAACAGAATGGGAAGATTTATTAAAAATGTTGGTAGATGAGACTTCCTTCAGTACACAGTGTAACAAGGGCTTCAGGTCAGAAATGAAAAGATCTAGAAGTATTTTCAGGCAATACATGAACCCTTCACAGAACAAAACAGTCCATGAAATGCAAAAATTGTTTTAACATGAAACTGGAGTGAGATTTTAGGTTGGGTGCTTCAATCGTCCTTGTGCAGCTTTTACAATGACATTACTTCTTATGTCAAGGAACAGCAGGATAAGCTGACTGGTTCACAATCTGGCTTTTAAAATCCATTGAGTCAAGACTTTTGTCTATGTACATGTTTTAGGGAGATACAGCATACAACTTAAATGGCTTGAATTCATTGAGATGAAATCTCCATGATAAAATCTCTCATAGGTCTATGTCCAAAATGCTAAACCATTGGCAAATGAAGGTTGAAAACAGACAGTAAACTACCCCCAAAAACTTCCCCAGATCTCCTTTAGAAGAAACAACAGTGAACTCAGCCAGGCAGGAGGTGGCTGTCGAGGACTTCATGACTTCATTGATGAAAAGCAAAACACAAACGCTGCCAAGGCAAGAATCTTTGTGAAAACCCAAACAAGCGCTAAGCAGAAGAGAAATGTGAAAATATCAGCAGGTTGCACATGAAGGGAACAACAATAGAGAGCCGACAGAAGCCAGCTGTTTCAGTGAGATTGAAGCGTATTTGTACCGGAGACGGAGATTACTACAGCGGGTGAAGGTAGGGTAATTGTTATATTCGTGCTTGACAAGAACAGTGTGTTCTTTTGTTGCAACCTGAGGTGTGAAATGAACTTCAGTGGAGTTTGAAAATAAAATGTGTATAGATTTATATCTGCTTGAATGATGTGTGCACAGTTGATTTTTTTTCTTTATTGTGATCTAATGGGGGGCCCAGAAAATCTTTGGAAACCACTGCTATAAGACATTAGGTTTTTTTTTTATTTTTGCAAATCAGTCACTTATTTGTTCACAAACCCATTCACGGTTAATTTGCAATCAATATGTTTGTTTTTTGGCCGTCAGGCGGAAACAAGAGAACACAGAGAGAACCCACTGAAGATCAAAAACAGAAAATCCCTGGATATGTTCAAATAAACATAATCTCCACTACAGATGATATATTTGTCATTGTGTTTAAAAAGCAGCCTTGAAGCTCAGCTGCACTCTGTGTGCAGGCAAAGGGAGATGCTGTTGTCTTTCTAAGCAGGAAGACCAACTCTCCCTGGTGTACAGAGCATTAAAATGTAGAACAGGAAAACAATTTGTTTTCCCTTTTTTTAATTTTTGATAGAGCTCTGCAAACAAGGTAAAACAAATGAGTTCCTGTTGATAAAGAAGGAAGGGAGAGTGGGTAAAAATTGCTAGAGAAAGACTTTATCTTTTCAAATGACTGAATTCAAATGAACTCACAGTGCAAATGAAAACGTGTTCAGTTGAAACTGCCTGAAGCACAAAAAAGGGGAAATATACATTCTCTGGAAGACTGTTTCGTTGTTGTTTGGTTTGGAAATTTAATCCTTTGCACGACATTTTATAGTATGGCTTTGTTGGCTGAATATCCACCAAATTTGATGCAGAATAAATATTATGTCTTTCTGTTTGTTAATGAAGATCTTCTAATTTTCTGTATGCATATGGTTTTTACTTATTCTTTATAATGCTTTAGTTTTAAGCGTGGCTGTGTAATGATCTCAGCTGTTTGGGAGCCATGTTCAGCTCATAACTGACTGTTACCAGATTATTAGTTTAATAATGTAAAAATATTAACCAAGATTGTCTAAAAAATCCATCCATCCATCCTAAAGATGATTGGATGAATGACTGGAAAGCTGACAGTCTCTTCTTTTCTTCCCTCCTTGTAAATCTTTGCCATATTTTATTGAACTTTTACATTTATTTTTTAAAATATCTCAGTGAGAACAGAGGAGTCTGGAAATCTGACACCTGAACTTCTTTTCAATCCAAAAACACGATGGTGCCCCAGTGTTCAAAGATGAAACATCCAGCATAATTACAGCATGAGTTTTTTTCAAGGTCAGCGGGGTCACGTTATTTTCCGTGATGCCCCACAGTCCAGCTACCATACAGAGGAGAACATCAAGGTTAAAATGTGTTGATGTTTCCAGTAGGTGATCTCCCCTCTCCTTCTCTCTGATGATGCAACTCCTCATCATTCCTTGCTGAACGGTGCTAACTAGGGCCCGGCTCTGGGTCTCCTTCATCTATTTTCTTTCTTCCTTTTCATCCCCCTCTCCTCCATTTCTGCTGTTCTTTTTCTCTGCCGTCTCTGCGTGTGATTCAGATGTCCTCCCTAGAAGCACACAGACAGCAACAAATCTGACTGAGTTGTTTATCGCTGATGTTTCAACTCGGTGAAACCTGCAGCTATAGCTGTTGTGTGGAAAGGAATGAGATTAATTAGTCTCAATTACACAGACTGACAGACTCAGAGAAGGAGGGAAAAAGCTTGCAGGAGATGCAACGGCACAATCAGAGACAGAAACAGTTTTTTTTTCACATGATAAACAGACCGAGGCTATGCTTTCATGTCTCTAGTTTAACTGTGCGATGAAGCAATTGACAGTCTTTCTCTTCTTTTTTTCCACGTTCAGCTCTCTCTGTGTTATGTTCCCAGTTTTCCGTGTGTTTATTTCAGTTCCTGCGAGTTTATTTGGAGTTCTGTGTCTTCTGTGTTCTTCGTGTTGTCCTGTCTTCCCCCTTGATCACTCCCAGGTGTGTCTCGTCTCCTCGATTAGCCCTGTGTGTTTAATCCCACCTGTGTCCTTCGTTCCTCGTCGGATCCTTGTCATTGCTTGTTGGAGTTTGCTATTGTTTGTCCCTGTCCACTCATAAGATCTGTTGCTAGCGATGTGAACCCTGGCTTCCGCTCAGCCATGCTGCTGGGTTGTTTGCTTTTTGTGTTCTGGATCATCATCATCACCATTTCCTC
Organism: Poeciliopsis prolifica; assembly: GCF_027474105.1. Classification (NCBI taxonomy): domain Eukaryota; kingdom Metazoa; phylum Chordata; class Actinopteri; order Cyprinodontiformes; family Poeciliidae; genus Poeciliopsis; species Poeciliopsis prolifica. The sequence goes on along the minus strand of NW_026562475.1, from coordinate 242,733 downwards.
CATTAAAACCAACCCACTTTTATCTGACCTGGATCTCCAAGCGTCTACCTCACCTTCTCACTGCACCACCTTTGTGACACTTTGGAGCCTTCCATCTTTTTCTTCACCTCCTATTTCTGTCAATTCACCTTTCTGCCTTTTCTTCCCTCAGTTTCTTACATAGTTTGGTGATTGGAGACTTCAAATTGTCACTGAATTTCATCATGAAGCCCCACTCTGCTCTCCCTGCCCTTGTTGCCTCCTGCCAAGCACACAAAGATATGCAAGTGTATCATACACAAGAGTCTAGGCTAAGACGCCACCAGGACCGAATTTGTGTTAAAAACAGTGATGGGAATCTTTTATTTGCTGAAAAATATATAAATGTACATCTCATAGATATCAGCCGAAGCAAACAAAGCAGAGATGTGAAGATAAAAAAAAGTGACCGGCATGTTTGGAACTCAGTGATCTCCTTGTGGCTTTGGTTGAGCACAAACAATCACAACAGCACTGGGTCAAACTGATATGCAGGAAGAGCTGCTGGGTGGTTTCTTGGATTTGTCTGTAATGTGTGTGTGTGTTTTTATTCCTCTCAATTTAATTTCCAGTGAAAACTGAAACAACCTGATCTGTTATTGATGAACATGTGAGTTGTGTTGATGTCACTTTTATCCAAAATGATATTCCGTAATGGAAGTGAGGAAAATATTCATTGTGACCTTGATGGTAATCTGAGGTAATGTAGCTTTGATTACAAATGCAACATTTGTTACATTTACAGCTACCGTGGTTCTCTTTGTCTGCTCTGAGTCAAACCAATCATTCTCTGCTCATGCTAAGCTCATGTGTTTGATTGGGTTGTTTTTACCCAGAATGCCCTGTGTAGTTGTCCACTTCCTGGTTTTGAAGTGCTCTCCAGTCCACTTGATTTCCATTCAAAAATTTCACTTCAACCAAACTGAGACTGAGGTTTGGAGTTGGACCAGAGTTTGATTAGCATTCAACCCAACAAAAAACCTCATACTTTGTAGACAAACAAACCAGAGTTTAATTGAAGCAAACTAAGCAAGGCTGGTGTTAATGATCAGAAGCTGTTTTAAAATAATGAGTAAAATCAACTTTCAGATGTGTTAAAGCTCACTAACCTGTGTTGAAAATAAACCTCCAAATAAATAACAAGGGGTGTTTAAGAGATCAAATATTTAACTAATGGGCTGTCAGTCTTTACCGTGAATACATTTTATCCCCATATAAAAGCTGCTGTTCTACAAATGCCTCAGGGTTTGGTTGGAAAACATTATTTTACTCTTAGCTTTAAATCATTTTTTAGTATATAATTTTAAAGTTTGACTTTTGAGACACTTACCAAGGTCAAGTACACACATTCGCTACACACATTACACTCATACTTTCACACAAAGGCCTTTGTATTTGTAACAGATTCAGAAACTGAATCACTTTCTCAGTCCAATCTCCAAGGAAATAGAGATTTAAGTGATACAGGACATCAGATGACCACTGGGCGTGTTCTTACATCATAAGCAACGAATCTTCCCGTTTTTTAATGATATGCTGTATAGACCTTTTTTCACTTCTAGTCTGTGATGGTAAGCGTCTCTTTTTTACTGCTAAAAAAGAATAAAAAAAAGTAAAGTCTGATTGCTTTGTGTTGGCTGATTTTCTGCACGTGTGCTTGCACGTTTTTGGTCTATCGGTTTAGAATACATATTTTTCACAACAACTTCTGAAAGCCCAACCAGCCTAACTTTGTCTAGAGAGTGTCCAGGAGAAAGCATATTCTCCTGAAATATTAGCATTACTACTAAAATAACTACATCAGATTATGTAAAATTACCTGGTAAATATGAAAAATGCAGAGTTTTTACATCATTCAAACATTACATTACAATATCTCTTAGAATGGAAATGAATACTAGGGATGGGTAAATGAGGTTTCGACCCAAAGCAAAACTGTATTAATAGTGTGTCACTGATAAAATGCTGACATTTCTTACAGAAAAGATGAAAGATGAAAAATCTGTCCTAAGGAAACATAAACTCTGCCTAGTGAACATTGCACTTTTACCAACCTACAGATGCCAAGTATCTGTAGGTTACTTGGCATGTGTGGTTCTTTGTCTGCTCTGAACATGATGGTCACCCATCATGTTTCTGAGGTGTTTTTCTTTTCTTTACACTGGAACCTGAACTCAGCAGCTACCTGTCAGCATATTTGGGGCAAAGTACCATAAGTGCGTTGCCCACAGCTCTATATGACACTTAACTGCTCTGGAAAACCTCCAGCAGGCACTGCTGCATACTGAAAATGTCTCCTTCCTGCTAAGGTGAGACTGCGCAAATAAAAATAGAAATGTATAGAGCAGGTATTTCAGCTGTAGGTCAGTGTGGAGTGTCACCAGTGACGTGTGGTCAGGGGAGGCAAATGAGGCAGAGCCTCACCAGTGATCATGGAAAATAGAATGATAAAATCATTTATGTTGCTATTTTCACTCTGTGGTTTGTACTGTAAAGTATTTATTCTGATTATTTTTTTCTCTTCAACATTGCTGAATTTTCGTATTTTCCCATTCAAATGCTCAGAAGAGCCAGCAGCGCGCTGAGCCTCACCTAACCTATGCTAACTGCATCGGCTGCCATCCTATGGGACCATGCTCCTCCAGTCCAATAAAATGGTGAAAAAACATTTCATATATGAACTAATTTGTTATAATTTAGCGTATGTACATAATGTACGGTGCTTTTTGTCACCAACTGTGCTGAGCAGTGATCAGAAACGGCAGAGAACAAATTTGAGGTGAAGCAGGCACTTCTCCTGCCTCATGGCAGGGGGCGCTCATGATCCCAGACAACTGCAGTGTAATATACAGTAATTGCGAGCTCACTATGCAGTGATATATTTATAGTTTTGTTTTCCCTCATACCACAGCAATCACTTACTAATAATTGCAAAATAAACACTAAGCCTAATACCTAAATTTCCAAGTTTCATTGAATTAATGGAATTATTCTACAACTGCAGCGCTGCTATGGATGACATGTATAAGAATTGTCTTTTTGCCCTCTAGCATTGTCCGCATGCTCAAAATTTTCTTATACAAACAATAACATGCAGGTCGTCTATATTTTTATATCTGATTATGATCTGATTAAGTCAGTGTCTCACCAGCTATGAATGGACTACGATGTCCATTGGCACCTCAAAGTGAAGCTCACAGCATGTCACACTATGATTACCCCAGTCAGTGTGCAATCACTCTTTGTGCTTTACCTGACAGTTGCACATGATTTTTGTAATATTATTTTTGTGCATTTATATACATGATGTATTGTATTTTGTTTTCCATTCACATGTTACCCCCTGATCCCAAGAACATGTTATTGTTTTGAAAAATAACAAATTTAATGCATGCAACTTAACATATTGAAATAGGATATAATAATTGACCATTCTTTTGGCAAGAGATTGAAATGAGCAAGAGTTCATTAAAAAGAAAATAAACAGTCGAAGTGAAAAGTCTGTTCAAATATTGAGTTCTGTCATTGTAAGAAAGAATAATGTGTAATAATGTGTATTTCTCTCAGTTACCTCTTAAGCGCCAACATTGAGCCACAAGTAGCAAAATGAGTGAGAAACAGATCAGATTCTTTGTAAAGTTTCTGTGTTTGTATGAAGCACAGCTCAGCACAAGGTTGAAAGTCTATAATGACTATAATAACTATATAGTTTTGGTTGTTCTGCTAGGGTCAGTTGCTGTTGGGTGATTCCACTTTTCCTGAATTCTGATCGACTGAGGGGTGGAACCAACTCGAGTATTGAGAGAGGAGAGCGAGAGACGATAGGGAAGACTCCTCCAAGTTTGCTGGAACTTTCGTGAGCATTTGATGAGGAAAAAAATCATCAAATGTTTGGGAAAAAACGGCTAAAAAGTGCAACAACCTAACTGTGCATTAACGCCAAGAGACAACTGACGGACTGAGGTGCGGTGAGCTGCATGGTATAGATCTGTACAGGAGCCGGTGGAGAGGGAGAGACCAGCTACGCCTGCTCTGGAGCCGCTGTTTGGACTTGGCTGTGCTTTCTTCCGTCTTTAGTGAGAAAGGCATGGATCTGTTTTACAGAGAGACAAGCCACTGGAGCTGGTTATTTCAGACCTGAGTGAAGACAGCCATTTCCAGCTCAATTTCATAATCAACAGTCATCAACACTTATTTTGACTACTTCAAATCAGTGCACAAACTAGCATAAACTGTTTATCAAAATAGAGGGACTGTTTCATTAATATTAATATCATTAATATCTTCAAACCCAAAGCAGCACAAACACAAACAAGCTCCAACTTAGCCGAACTGAGTGTGTGCAAATAAATAAATCAATTTAAATGTGAGCGGAGCCACGGAGTCGCTGACCTTTGATAACCCCTAGAAAACATTTTTCTTAATATCATTGGAATAATAGCAGCAACAAAATATTTTGCTGCACAATCGCAGCTGAGTTAATTGACACCTATTTTGTTTGATTTGATTCTTCAAATCAAACTAAATAGGGGGCTAGTTGGCCTTTCATGACTTCTGCAAACATTTCTTTATATCTTTAAAATGATAGCGGCACAAACAAAAAATGTTGCTGCACAAACAGACACCAATTTTGTCTGATTTGAAAAAGATGATGGGGGGGTCTTCACTCAGGTTTATGACCTGGGTGGGCAGTCCTGGTCCTCGAGGGTCAGTGTCCTACAACCTTCAGACTTCTCCCTGGCCCAACAAATTCAGTCAAACCGTGGAATCACCTCCTAAGTGAATTTAAGTTCTTCAGATTTCTGCTAATGACCTCATTATTAGACTCAGGTCTGTTGAAGTAGAGATGCATCTAAAAGGTGCAGGACTCCGGCGCTCAAGGCTTGGAGTTGCCCAGTCCTGGCTTATATAAATCAGCCACTGTGCATTGAGGACAGTGGTAAGGGATGTCAGCATCAGGCCTTCAACTGGGGGTTTATTGACTATATCCATCCATCCATCCATTTTCCGGTCACCCTTCTCCCTAACGGGGTCGGGAGGTGCTGGTGCCTCTCCAGCTGCGTTCCAGGCGAGAGGCGGTTATTGACTATATTGCTGACTTTATTTATTTAATTTTTTGGTTGGCCCACAAATTCAAAACTGTGCAAAATAAGTTCATTTAGAAGTCTATAAGAGTTTTAAAGAAAGGGAAAGCCCATGTTTCTAAACAAGGTGTTTGACAAAGCCTGTTGTATTTTTTAGGTTATTTGAAGGTTTAAAAAAAGCAAAAGGATGATGCTTAAAGGATTATTATTGTTGAGTTTTAATTTCTAATCATTGAGCCAGAGATAAGGTCTGTTGGTAACCGTATTCAGCGTGATGGTATGTTTCAGCACAGATGTTGAAGTGAAGCGATAGAGCTCAATAATAAATACCCAGTGCTTTTCTAACCTCTTTCTTAGCCATCTGTGCGTCTCCACATTCGTAATTTCCAGTAAGTCCTGGAAATACTTTCCCGTATTTCCAGGACTCGCTGACTTCATGTGATTTAAAGGAAATCTGTTGGCCCAGCTCCACTTCTGTCCACGTGTGCGAATGGTTTATGTACAAGCCTTTCTGGTCCCACTGTTTTTTCTACAGTTTGACGCAAATGAGGAGAGACTGCGTTAAAAGCATTAACATTTTCAAACCCCGAATCACTAATCAGGATGTTGTCTGGGAGCAGAGGAATTTGGCAGAATGCTGCATTATTTAGCATCCGCTGGTAGGCGCCCTCAAAGAAACACAGAGGCACATGCACTTCTTTCTCTGGCCTTTTTGCACTACTTTGATAAATGAAATACTGGAATATGAACAGGGCTCAACATTAAAACCCAGAATTCTTCATGTTAAGAATTAAAAAGAGGAATAACTTGATTTAGCTCGTTAATTAATTCTTTGTCCCGAATTCCTGTGTCTGTGTAAATGTGCAGAGAGAAAAGAGCAATCATACGACGTCAGACTTCAGATATTCAGAGTTTTATCCAGAGAAATTCAATGCAGTTCAGAATGTTACAATAATCATCTCACCTACTTATCAAAAAGTCCAAGACATGACAAAACAGAGACAAAGAACTGAGTAAAAAAAAGACAAAAGAATAACAGAAGATGCATCCTCCGGGAAACTCTCACTCAGCACAAAGAGATTCCAACTTCTGCTGTGAAACAAACCATTTTTTATAGACTGCATATTCTCCTCATTTAAATATATGCACTAGGAGGTGTGTTCTTTTCCTTTGTGTGTGCTGTCTTAATGTTAATGTTATTACCTCCTGCTAAAGAGCCCCAAAAGCAGATATACGGCAAACCCTTCTCGTACCAGCTGCTGTCCAGTTTGATATATGATTGCAGCTGCAGTATTATCTCTGCCTCAAAATGTTTCCACAAGAAAGTAGTTTGTATTTTTAACCAAGCTTGCACAAAATGTAATGCTAAATAATGACTATAAGTTTGGATCTAATAAGTAACTAATTCAAAACATGCTTAAAGAATATAGTTAATTCTAATATAGATAAAATTATTTATAAAAAGTTTTAAGATCCTAGTGAACTTTTGAACCATGCTCAGGAATTTGTTAATTGCCTGGCAGACAGACTCTCTGTCTAAAGAGATTCAAGGAGTCTAAGACTGTTTTCTGATTAGGAATTTCTGTAAGTTCTGAGTCACCAGCTGTCCCAGTTTGGATCTGTATCTAAGTTTATCTTAACCTAAAAGTTAACTTATGTACTATTGTGCTACTTTAAAATTCTTATTTCAACATTCATTATAAGAAAGAAACGTAAAATTAGATTCTTTTTTGTAAAGGCATGCATTTTATGCCAGATGTGGCGTCGTTCTCAGACATCCCTTCATGGATTGAGCCTCTGATCAGCGTCGGCCACAGAGTGATGAAAGACGACACAAGAAGAAACAAACAGCAGCGAGGAACAGGACGAGACAGGGCAGTGAAACAAGACGAGGCAGCAGGGCTGGAAGTCTCTGCAGTTTATTTGGATCAAATTCCTGCTGTGTGTGTTTGGATATTTTGCCTCTTTCTTTTAAGAGCCCAATTGCATTTTCACCTTTCCCTTTCACCTTCATTTGTTCTTTTAGCTTTTTGTGTTGATTGAAGGGCTCTACAAATTTGAGCTTTAGTTTACCACCACATGAACAGAGTCATGGCTACAAACTTTTGTATTTCATGACTTTGGTTTATACTTGATGTCAAGGAATCACTCCTTTCAGCTACCCTAGGAGGCTGAAAGGGTAGCTGAATCAGCTTTAGTCTGGGTTGGCTCAAGCTGATTGTCAAGCCTTGAGTTCTGGAAGCACAACATTGCATTCGTCCTGGTTTGAAAAATGTCTCACATCAGCATTTTCGAGTGAACAGGGTGTTTTTTACATGATATTCCAATAGACTTGGTTCAATTGTAACATTTTCAACTCGTTTACACTGCATTGAGTTGAACGAACCAAACTGGAAAGCCTGTTCCCCTCCTCACTTGTAGTGGTGCTGCACCAAGAGCCACTGTAGGAAAAAACATGAAAATCTCAGAAGACATTGAGTCCAAGTCCTTCTTAACAAAATGTAGACTAACTTGGAGCAGTGTCAGATTTTAGTGGTTGTAAGATTTCTCTTTTGTCTTTGACTGAAGACCATGAGCCATTTCTCTTGCTAGCGCTGGACTCACTCCTTTGTTTTGTTTGTTAAATTAAATTTCTTAACCCACATGCAGATCACTCTTAGAAGGCAGACGGAACGATATGAAGTTTATTGTACAAACAATGAATTGAATCGATGTCTCTGTCCGAGAAATCTGGGTGCTGGAAAAAGGAAACGGGAACACTAGAACACAATGGAAGACGATGAGTGCCGCAAATCAACAGGAATGAGGGTTCTTACTGATTATGGTGGAAAAGAGTCCGTGAGGAAAGGAAGCTGGAGAAAGGTTTGAGCTGGATCTGTGTGTGAGGTACCAGGACAAGAGAGATCTTGTGACTAACCAGTTTGAAGCCATTGGTCGGTGTTGACGATGGAGGAGGGACATGTTTCACGGGTGTGAGGAAGAGAAGAGGAGCATTACTAGTTGAGAAACAGGGATCAAGGGTTTTAATCTTGAGGAAACTTGGACAATCAGAAGATCTCAAGGAACAGAATCCAGGAGGTACCATAAAACCTTGGAAGGAGGACACAAGAAGGTAAGTCGAGAAAATAATCAATATAGAAGGAGGCAAATTCGTAGGAACAGTAACTGGCTCTAGGTAGCATGTAGGTATAACACTCAGGTGTTGAAGGACTGGAAATCACCTCCCCTTTCCGCTGGGTTGATTGAAGGTGTAAGAAGTTCACCAGGTCCATCCTCCACAGCGGCTCTCTGATTCCCTCTTGTGGAAAAAAAACCTAAACTCTGGCTTCCTAACCTTTACTGCAATTTTGATAAAACTGATGTTTTTGATAAAAGTCTTTGCACTAGGGTGACGATTTTGGTTTTAGTCATATTGAGATACTTTTCATATCACACAAGTTACAGGATCAATAGCCGGACATTCCTACTAGCGAAAACCACGAAGAAGATGACAGGAAGTATTGGGAGGACAATATGACTTGTTGAGTTTTTTTTAACAATGTTCAGCTGGTTCCATCAGAGCTCTCACAGCATCACATTTCATAAAAAGGTGTATCATTCCAATGTGCTGAATCCATAACTGTTTTCTTACAATCACAGACTAGAGTTAGCAGCTCCAAAGTAGGCGGGGCTTGTTGCTTCAATAAGACACTGATGAATTTGAATACATTTCATGTAACTGTCTACATCTGTCACTGCCAGTATTTTTAATGACTTATTGCGTAAATGTATGACTCAAGGGTGATTTTAATTTAATTTCTTCTTAAATGGAAACACCACAATTGTAAAATTGTGTTTTTTCAACATTGGTAGACAAAGATTTGTTCACATTTGTACTGGAAATTAAGCCATTTAGTATCAAACCCCGACAATCGTTTGAGGTCTCATGTTGACTGTTGCTGGTTTTGGTTTGAACTAAATCCTGTGGGAAATCTTGTCCACATAACATCGTCCTGTCTGTTCACATGTGTTGCTGATCAAAGTGTCAGGATACTTCTGGTTCCACATCCCTGCTAACTATCACATCTATATGTACAGTATGTTGTCATTTTGGTTAGGACTGTTGATTTGACAGTTGTGACAATCAGTCACTGCTGAATTACATTTCTTGTCCTGATGTGTATTTGTGTGTGTTGTGCAGCGGCAGCTGCCCCTAAATGTAACACTGCAATTATCATGGGCTCCATTACGCAGGCTAGTGTGAAACACAAGATAAGGAGAAAAACAATTGATGAAGAGAACTTAATTGCGTTATGGCAACATATTAATGTAAAGACATTGTTTGTTTTATACTGCTCTTGGTCTCCTCAGCCACCTTTTTTTATTACATCCCGCCCCTTTTTTCTCTTCCTCTCTAGCCATGTCAGCCTCAGGCAGTGTTTCGCATTACTACGAACATCAGGCAGAGGATAAATCCACCTCATACCTCTTTGAAGATACGGCCGTTTATTACGACATATATATACACACAAGGCATGTGGCCATCAGTCATGCATGATGACAGATCCTAATTGCTGTTGCTTGTCTACGCACATGCAGAAAACTGAGACAGAGGGACTGCAGCACACACAACACACACTGATCATGGTGGCATGTAGAAATAAACCCCCACAGAAACACACGCCGAGCAAGTGAGCCCGATCCGAACAATGTTGGCAGCAACCCTGCTATTTTAAAGGGCATACTTCACAAGATATCATCTCCTCATCATCTGTCCCTGGGGATAATTTTCTATTTACACCACAACATGTACACAAAAATAGCTGACCCTCTGATCTCAACAAGCATGCTTCAGTCGTAGTAGAGTAGTTGCACACATGAACGCATTATCGGTTCATGTCTTTCCATGTATCACTGGAGTCATGTCACAACAACGGTCAGAAAAAATCTGAAATGATGTTTTGGATGAAAATCACTGCTTTGCCTCAATTCTGCTGTTGAACAGCAGAATTGAGGCAATAAAATATATTTTCCCGCTTATTCTGTTAATTTTTCACCACACTAAATGTTTTTGATCACCAAACAAAATTTTAACATCCAGCAAAGATAGCCTGACTAAATACACAAAGCAGATTTCAAATCTAATGAAATGAAGCGAAAGCAGAAGCCTGGCTTTGCTCAAAGAGAAGAAATATAAATCTTTAATTTACTGAGACTGTTTTGTCCTAAAGTTGAATGTCTGTATTGAAGCTTCATTTATTGACATTTTGGAATTGTTCAAGTAGTTAGGCATCTATGTTCCTAAATATTATTATTAAAATAATATTTTATTTTATTTTGGCTTATACTTATTTTGAAGTGGCAGACTGTTTACACAGCAGCTCCATTTCCTCTCCACAAGTTCTCCAGCTACAACGTTGTAGAACCACAGCAGAAACACTGAAACAGAAACACTGAAGCAGAAACACTGAAACAGAAACACTGAAACAGAAACACTGAAACAGAAACACTGAAGCAGAAACACTGAAGCAGAAACACTGAAACAGAAACACTGAAACAGAAACACTGAAACAGAAACACTGAAACAGAAACACTGAAGCAGAAACACTGAAACAGAAACACTGAAGCAGAAACACTGAAGCAGAAACTGAAACAGAAACACTGAAACAGAAACACTGAAGCAGAAACACTGAAGCAGAAACACTGAAGCAGAAACACTGAAGCAGAAACACTGAAACAGAAACACTGAAACAGAAACACTGAAGCAGAAACACTGAAACAGAAACACTGAAGCAGAAACACTGAAACAGAAACACTGAAACAGAAACACTGAAGCAGAACACTGAAACAGAAACACTGAAGCAGAAACACTGAAACAGAAACACTGAAGCAGAAACACTGAAGCGGAAACACTGAAACGGAAACACTGAAGCAGAAACACTGAAACAGAAACACTGAAGCAGAAACACTGAAACAGAAACACTGAAACAGAAACACTGAAGCAGAAACACTGAAACAGAAACACTGAAGCAGAAACACTGAAACAGAAACACTGAAGCAGAAACACTGAAGCAGAAACACTGAAGCAGAAACACTGAAGCAGAAACACTGAAGCAGAAACACTGAAGCAAACACTGAAACAGAAACACTGAAGCAGAAACACTGAAGCAGAAACACTGAAGTAGAAACACTGAAGTAGAAACACTGAAGCAGAAACACTGAAGCAGAAACACTGAAACAGAAACACTGAAACAGAAACACTGAAGCAGAACACTGAAACAGAAACACTGAAGCAGAAACACTGAAGCAGAAACACTGAAACAGAAACACTGAAGCAGAAACACTGAAGCAGAAACACTGAAGCAGAAACAATGAAACAGAAACACTGAAGCAGAAACACTGAAAAAGAAACACTGAAGCAGAAACACTGAAGCAGAAACACTGAAACAGAAACACTGAAACAGAAACACTGAAGCAGAAACACTGAAACAGAAACACTGAAGCAGAAACACTGAAACAGAAACACTGAAACAGAAACACTGAAGCAGAAACACTGAAACAGAAACACTGAAGCAGAAACACTGAAACAGAAACACTGAAGCAGAAACACTGAAGCAGAAACACTGAAGTAGAAACACTGAAGCAGAAACACTGAAGCAGAAACACTGAAGCAGAAACACTGAAACAGAAACACTGAAACAGAAACACTGAAGCAGAAACACTGAAGCAGAAACACTGAAACAGAAACACTGAAGCAGAAACACTGAAACAGAAACACTGAAACAGAAACACTGAAGCAGAAACACTGAAACAGAAACACTGAAACAGAAACACTGAAGCAGAAACACTGAAGCAGAAACACTGAAGCAGAAACACTGAAACAGAAACACTGAAGCAGAAACACTGAAACAGAAACACTGAAACAGAAACACTGAAGCAGAAACACTGAAGCAGAAACACTGAAGCGGAAACACTGAAACAGAAACACTGAAGCAGAAACACTGAAACAGAAACACTGAAGCGGAAACACTGAAGCAGAAACACTGAAACAGAAACACTGAAGCAGAAACACTGAAACAGAAACACTGAAGCAGAAACACTGAAGCAGAAACACTGAAGCAGAAACACTGAAACGGAAACACCGAAGCGGAAACACTGAAACAGAAACACTGAAGCAGAAACACTGAAGCGGAAACACTGAAGCAGAAACACTGAAACAGAAACACTGAAACAGAAACACTGAAGCGGAAAACTGAAACAGAAACACTGAACAGAAACACTGAAGCGGAAACACTGAAGCGGAAACACTGAAGCGGAAACACTGAAGCAGAAACACTGAAGCGGAAACACTGAAACAGAAACACTGAAACAGAAACACTGAAGCGGAAACACTGAAACAGAAACACTGAAGCGGAAACACTGAAACAGAAACACTGAAACAGAAACACTGAAGCAGAAACACTGAAGCAGAAACACTGAAGCGGAAACACTGAAGCAGAAACTGAAACAGAAACACTGAAACAGAAACACTGAAACAGAAACACTGAAACAGAAACACTGAAGCAGAAACACTGAAGCAGAAACACTGAAGCAGAAACACTGAAACAGAAACACTGAAACAGAAACACTGAAGCAGAACACTGAAGCAGAAACACTGAAACAGAAACACTGAAGCAGAAACACTGAAACAGAAACACTGAAGCAGAAACACTGAAGCAGAAACACTGAAGCAGAAACACTGAAGCAGAAACACTGAAGCAGAAACACTGAAGCAGAAACACTGAAACAGAAACACTGAAGCAGAAACACTGAAGCAGAAACACTGAAACAGAAACACTGAAGCAGAAACACTGAAGCAGAAACACTGAAACAGAAACACTGAAGCAGAAACACTGAAACAGAAACACTGAAACAGAAACACTGAAGCAGAAACACTGAAACAGAAACACTGAAACAGAAACACTGAAGCAGAAACACTGAAGCAGAAACACTGAAGCAGAAACACTGAAACGGAAACACCGAAGCAGAAACACTGAAGCAGAAACACCGAAGCGGAAACACTGAAACAGAAACACTGAAGCAGAAACACTGAAACAGAAACACTGAAACGGAAACACTGAAGCAGAAAACACTGAACCGAAACACTGAAGCAGAAACACTGAAGCAGAAACACTGAAGCAGAAACACTGAAACGGAAACACCGAAGCGGAAACACTGAAACAGAAACACTGAAGCAGAAACACTGAAGCGGAAACACTGAAGCAGAAACACTGAAACAGAAACACTGAAGCGGAAACACTGAAACAGAAACACTGAAACAGAAACACTGAAGCAGAAACACTGAAACAGAAACACTGAAGCAGAAACACTGAAGCAGAAACACTGAAGCGACAGAAGCGGAAACACTGAAACAGAAACACTGAAACAGAAACACTGAAGCGGAAACACTGAAACGGAAACACTGAAGCGGAAACACTGAAACAGAAACACTGAAAAACAGAAACACTGAAGCAGAAACACTGAAGCAGAAACACTGAAGCGGAAACACTGAAGCAGAAACACTGAAGCAGAAACACTGAAACAGAAACACTGAAGCGGAAACACTGAAGCAGAAACACTGAAAGAAACACTGAAGGAAACACTGAAACAGAAACACTGAACAGAAACACTGAAGCGGAAAACACTGAAGCAGAAACACTGAAGCAGAAACACTGAAGCAGAAACACTGAAACAGAAACACTGAAACAGAAACACTGAAGCAGAAACACTGAAGCAGAAACACTGAAACGGAAACACTGAAGCGGAAACACTGAAAACAGAACACTGAAACAGAAACACTGAAGCAGAAACACTGAAGGCAGAAACACTGAAGCGGAAACACTGAAGCAGAAACACTGAAACAGAAACACTGAAACAGAAACACTGAAGCAGAAACACTGAAGCAGAAACACTGAAGCAGAAACACTGAAACAGAAACACTGAAACAGAAACACTGAAGCAGAAACACTGAAGCAGAAACACTGAAGCAGAAACACTGAAGCGGAAACACTGAAGCAGAAACACTGAAACAGAAACACTGAAACAGAAACACTGAAGCAGAAACACTGAAGCAGAAACACTGAAGCAGAAACACTGAAACGGAAACACTGAAGCGGAAACACTGAAGCAGAAACACTGAAGCAGAAACACTGAAACAGAAACACTGAAACAGAAACACTGAAGCAGAAACACTGAAGCGGAAACACTGAAGCAGAAACACTGAAGCAGAAACACTGAAACGGAAACACTGAAGCGGAAACACTGAAGCAGAAACACTGAAGCAGAAACACTGAAGCAGAAACACTGAAGCAGAAACACTGAAACAGAAACACTGAAACAGAAACACTGAAACAGAAACACTGAAGCAGAAACACTGAAGCAGAAACACTGAAGCAGAAACACTGAAACAGAAACACTGAAGCAGAAACACTGAAGCGGAAACACTGAAGCAGAAACACTGAAGCAGAAACACTGAAGCAGAAACACTGAAGCAGAAACACTGAAACAGAAACACTGAAACAGAAACACTGAAGCAGAAACACTGAAGCAGAAACACTGAAGCAGAAACACTGAAGCAGAAACACTGAAGCAGAAACACTGAATGCTTGTGATTTACGCTTTGGGGTTAAATATTTTAGTTAGCAGTGTTCACCCACCACTGCCAAAAATGTTGGGAATAAAGATGTTTTTTAGAAAATGTGAGACAGACATTTGCATTCATTTTGATCCGCATTACCATTTAACTCTACAAAGGAGGCTGTTTTTACCTAATCTCTTTCTTAGGTTTTTACCAGCCTAAGATCAACTCTCTCCTCGTATATCTTCCAGTTTTGTACAGTTTTATTCTGTATGCTGAATGTGTCATGCACTTACGACTGGAATGAAAGAAAAATCGTCTCTCAAAGGAATAAGCCTGGCATCCTTTATGTATGCTGGTGATATAAGCCTGGTAATAGGATACCATCCATCAGTTAACCTGGCTTGACCATTTGATGGATTATCTAATTACTCATATCACAGTGGATATATCACATTACATCCTCAAGTGTCTAGGTTGAATTTGTTTAAATTATAATCCCTGCTTGTGACCCAAATTCATTACAACCACAAAGACTGAGGTAATCCTAAAGAGATGCTGCGTTTAAGTGGAGATGAAACTTTTCCTTAACCAGCAAACCCTGAGAAGCCACTTTGATAACTTTGATCACTTTTTTCCACTTACATAATGCTTCTCTAAATGCTGATAAACGATCAAGCTGACTGACTTATGAATCCTGACTAAAAATGATCAGAAAATGAATTTCGTGATTAGTTTGTAAAGACATTGAAATGTCTTTCTCAGCATGTATGAGGCAGTTGCAAATTTAAGAGTTAGTAGGTGGAGCACATTAAATCTGAAACATTTTGATAAAATAGATGTTTCATTTACCGAATTCAACATGATTTTGTTTCCAAACCAGATTAAACAAAGTTATTTGAAAATCATGCCACCTGAAATCACAAAGATTAAATTAGAGTTTGTGTTTGTTTTTTTTACAATGTCTACAGCTATGATTGATTCTTACAGTTTATTTGTTATCCCTTCAAAAAAGTAGCAAGCACACATCTTAGTCTCTTATAATTGACACATAATGCTGACACATGTTTGAGAAAGACAAAAATGTTTTATGAATGACACAGGTTTATTGATAAAGCATTGAAAGCATTGAAAACTGTAATTCCTCTATCACTCTGCTTATGCATTTCTTATCTTCTTGTGCACATGTTCATCACATCTTGCAGACATGCCTGGTTCAATCCAAGATATTACACCAGATGATGCAAGCACTGGCTAAGAGGCAATGCTTCATTTCAGCCTGAGCCCTTGAAACAAGGAAGGTAACATTCAGATGAAATATATAAGAAATATGTATTTCGTGTGTCCAGTAACAGTAAGCAAAGTCTAAGGATGCAGATATCTCATCTCCTACCTGAACCACAGCGCTGCCAGATCAGCAAAATCACTTTGACACATATCCTCCAATGTATGTCGGGGCAATAAACCTTTTTTAACAATTAATTACGTTTTCTGTTTTTGTAGGTTTAATTTTGGAAAAAAATCACTTTTCACCAATTAGGTTTCCTAAATGATGAACTACCATCTTGTTTTTCAAGTGTGTTTTACAGATTCTATTTTGACTTTGAAGTCAGGTTAAATCAGAGAAGGAATTGTCAAAATAAAAGATGGTTTTTAAAGATATTATCTGGAATTTGTAATTTTTAAGAAAAAAAAAGTGAGGAAAAAAATACTTTGAAATCAAATTTGGTATAAAAAGATAGTAGATTTTATTTTTTTTAAACCAAATCGCCTCAATAATAGGCAATATTCAAATGCCTTTTAAATGGAACTGTAAAGCAGAAGTTTAGTTACTTTCCAACATGTTACCGAGCAGATGGAAAAATAATAAACCTGCATAATGCAAGGCAATCATTACTGGAGCCCATTTTCCTGGTAAGTGCTCCTTATCAAACTAAAAAGCCTATATCTTCACATAAAAATAATCACATGCACATTTGCAAGCTCAGGCTCCTCAAAAGCACACACTTGTGTCAGAAACATTGAAAAAAGGTGACACTTGAATAAATAAATTACATTAAATTAAATTAAATTATTGTTGCTTTTAAAGTCCTTGAACAAACTGCTGTACAGCTGGAAATAAAAGGCAGTCTGTGAGTAAGAGCACAAAGCAAACAAATGCATGCCAGAAAAATACTAAAAAAAACATTTCAAGACTCTGAGGAACATCATGCATCAGAAATAAATCATCTATGAAATCTGAGCATTAGTTTAACATCTTTAACAAGCAAGTTAAAGATCATCAGTTCAAAGATCACACTTCTTTGAGTTAGCATGCCAAATGTCTTACCTTGAAGTCTTAAACCTGTGTGACCCAGATTTGTTACACAGTTTCCAGTCGCCATGTTTCATGTGATTTCTCTGCTTCTCTGAAAATCTTTGTAGATAAAGAATTGTAGGTGATATTGATGAAAGTGGGCCCTCTGGGCAGAGGGACACTATTTTAAAGATGTCATGTTAAACATTTTTCTGTCTCTCGCTCACTCCCCCTGCTCTCAGTCCTGCAGTCCTTGATGTTCGCCTCCCAAGGTTTTCCCTTCACCAGCGGGGGGAATATCACCCGCCTCCTTACATGTCATGATTGGAACAGAGATGCAGATTTTAGTGCCAGAGTTTTTTTTTTTTTTTTTAAAGTAGGCCAAGAGCACCAGGTTTTTTTTCTTAAAAGCAAATATCTGAAAGATACACACAGAGGCTTCAGGGAATGAGACGGGCAAATAAAAAAGTTTCCTCCATGCATCTGACATTTTGTTTGCTTGTTAAAGAGACAACCATCACTCTACATTTTGGGTGAATCACAGAAAACATCCAACATTGGGACAACCTTGTGTTTTTTTTTTCTCTCTTTTTGTGTCTTTTCTATCGATACAGCTAGATCTGTTTTTACTGGGCTCATTTTGCAGGACGGCGACCCTCAAGTGCTGGATGGTCACCATCCCGCAATTTTTAGATGTCTCTGCTTTGCCACAACTGAATCAAATCAGATGTCTGGATTATCTTCATAGTACAGGGTGGGCAGCAGTTCTCTCGAGTCCTGCTAATGACCTGATTACTTGATTCAGGTGTGTTGAAGCAGAGAAACTTCTTAAAATGCCATCAGTCTGCTCTATAATTCTAGTTTGTTTGCTTGAAAGGTCTTCTTCAGTTCAGTTGAACTCCGATCCTAACCAAAAACAGTTGAAGTGAAAACTGGTGCAGTTTGAATGTATATGTGGATGCCAAGCAGACCGGAGACCACACCAATAGCTGGAAGCACAGGGCATTCTGGGTAAATCCAACCAAAAAAAACATGTGTATCTAACACCAGCAGGAGAAATGGCTCATCCAACAAATGGTAAAATGAAATGTCACTCCATTTAATTTTTTTAAAACTTTTTGTCAAGAATCAAGTTGTGCTCATGTCTTCTTCAGAGGTTTTCATGTTGTTTCCTTCAGTGGTTATTGATGCAGTGCCTCCACAGGTGTGCGAGAAAAAAGGACACTGCAAGAGAACCTTTGTCAGATAAGACTTTTGAAGACCATAATGAATGAAAATTAAGACCTATATTGCAACAGAAATGTACCAAGACTAAAGAACTGGTGACACGTTGGCTCTTATTCATGATGGATGTAAAAAAGCTAGCTAACTATGAAGGACATGTTGGCAGCAGTAACCTCTACTGGCGTGAGTCAGAGAACACAATGAAGATGTGTTAAAATTTACCAAAAAAAATCCCATGAGAAAAAATAACTGCATACAAGATTAAATATTCCTGCAATGACAACATGTCAGACCTGTGATTAATGTAATTAAAGGCAACCTGCATTAAAAAATATTTCAGGCATTTTAAAGTCTTTATTACACATACACAAATTTAAGACATTTAAAAATGTACAAACACCCTTTTACACTATTATTTATTTCTCTCTGGTGAACAGATCTCATCCAGATTCTTCAAATGTTCTCTTTGGGTTTGAGACAAAGCCAGGAGGACAGGATGGGGTGAGGTTGTGGGTGGAGGTGACGTTCCCTGAAGTTATAGCTTCTTTATTAGAATCAAAGAGACAGATGGAGGTTATGGGTCATGAGACAGGCAAATGCTTAAAGGAAGTTAAAAGATTCAGTGAAGAAGTTAAAGAACATACTCTAACTGTAACCCAATACTCTTAAACGGAGAAGCTCCACCCAGGATCATAAACTCATTTGTTTTGGGCTTAGACCAATAGACCAATAGAATCCAACGCAAAAGGAATTTCATGGAAGTATACACTTTGAAGTATATTACTGAATCAACTTGAAAGTTGGGTCGGACTCTCTGGTTTGGTGCTCGACTGGCTTGAAACTTACATAAAGAACAGGGATTTCTTTGTTTCAATTGGAAACTTCTCATCAAAGAGGTCAAAGGTCACATGTGGGGTACCCCAAGGTTCAATCCTAGGACCCCTCTTATTCAATATTTATATTCTCCCAATAGCTCAGGTTATAACAGGAAATAATATTAGCTTCCATAACTATGCAGATGATACTCAACTCTACATTACGACGTCACCAGATGACCTTTGACCCAATCCAATCACTGAATAAATGTTTAAAACAGATAAATGTGTGGATGTGCCAAAACTTTCTCCAGCTGAACAAAAGCAAAACTGAAGTCATTATTTTTGGACCTAAAAAGGAACGATCTAGAGCTATAGAACTAGAGCTATAGATCTAGAGCTATAGATCTAGAGTCAATGCACAGCTTCAGTTATTACAACTAAAACCTGGAGATCAGACCCAAAACCTGGGAGTAGTGATGGACTCGGACTTGAACCTCCAGAGCCACATAA
Organism: Poeciliopsis prolifica; assembly: GCF_027474105.1. Lineage (NCBI taxonomy): Eukaryota > Metazoa > Chordata > Actinopteri > Cyprinodontiformes > Poeciliidae > Poeciliopsis > Poeciliopsis prolifica. The sequence continues at coordinate 223,188 of NW_026562475.1, read as the reverse complement.
AGACAGTAACAAAGTCGGCCTTCTATCACCTGAAGAACATCTCCAGGATTAGATGTTCTTCAGCCAGATCTAGAGAAACTCATCCATGCGTTTATCTTCAGTCACATTGATTATTGTAACAGCGTCTTCACAGGCCTGTCCAACAAATCAATCCTCCAGCTGCAGCTGATCCAGAAGCTGCTGCTCCTGTTCTCACTAAAACCAGGAAGATAGAGACAAAACAGCAGTTTTAAAGTCCCTCCACTGGCTCCCTGTAGCTCAAAGAATAGATTTTAAAATACTGTTGTTAGTTTATAAATCACTGAACGGTTTAGCACCACAATACATCAAAGATCTGCTGTTGTTGTATCAACCTTCCAGACTCTCAGGTTCTGGTTCTGGTTCTGCTCTGCATCCCCAGAACCAGAACCATGAGAAGAGAAGCAGCTTTCAGCATCTATGTACCAAAAATTTGGAACAAACTTTCAGAAAACTGTAAAACAGCAGAAACCCTGACTTCCTTTAAATCTCGACTAAAAACACACCTGTTTAGAATTGTATTTGAAACGTAATCAATTAAAAATGTAATGATGGAACAATGTATTGTTTGTGTTTTGTGTTTATGATGTAAAGCATTTTGAAATGCCTTGCTGCTGAAATGTGCTATCCAAATAAAATTTGATTGATTGATTGAATACCTTAAGAAGGTGAAAATGATAGAAAGGTTATACATATATATATATATATATATATTAAAAAAAAATTCCCTTCTCACCCACCGCGGGTGGTTCTTATCCTCTGAGCTCGGGTCCTCTACCAGAGGCCTGGGAGCTTGAGGGTTCTGCGCAGTATCTTGGCTGTGCCAAGGACTGCACATTTCTGGACTGAGATGTCTGATGTTGTTCCTGGGATCTGTTGTAGCCACTGCTCCAGTTTGGGGGTTACTGCCCCGAGGGCCCCGATGACCACAGGCACCACTATGGTCTTCACCTTCCAGGCCCTCTCCAGTTCTTCCCTGAGGCCCTGGTATTTCTCCAGTTTCTCGTGCTCCTTTTTCCTGATGTTGCAATCACTTGGTATTGCTACATCTACCACAACGGCTTTCCTCTGATGTTTATCCACTACGACAATGTCTGGTTGGTTCGCCATTACCATTCTGTCTGTCTGGATCTGGAAGTCCCACAGGATCTTAGCTCTGGCGTTCTCCACCACCTTTGGGGGTGTTTCCCACTTTGATCTCGGGGTTTCCAGTCCATATTCTGCACAGATGTTTCTGTACACTATGCCTGCCACTTGGTTATGTCGCTCCATGTATGCTTTCCCTGCCAGTATCTTGCACCCTGCTGTGATGTGCTGGACTGTCTCAGGGGCCTCCTTGCACAACCTACACCTTGGGTCTTGTCTGGTGTGGTAGATCTGGGCCTCTATTGCTCTGGTGTTTAGGGCCTGTTCCTGGGTGGCCAGGATGAGGGCCTCTGTGCTGTCCTTGAGTCCAGCTTTTTCCAGCCATTGGTAGGATTTACTGATATCAGCCACTTGGGTTATTTGCTGGTGGTACATCCCATGTAGGGACTTGTCCTCCCATGATGGTATCTCTGGCACCTCGACCTCCGTTCCCTGTTGTCTGAGACATTCACTGAGCACATTGTCTGTTGAGGCTTTGTCCCTGATGTATTTATGGATCTTAGTTGTTTCGTCCTGGACAGTGGTTCTCACACTCACTAGTCCTCTGCCTCCGTCCTTGCGGCTCGTGTACAGTCTCAGGGTGCTGGATTTGGGATGGAACCCTCCATGCATGGTTAGTAGCTTTCTAGTCTTAATATCTGTGGCTTTTATCTCCTCCTTTGGCCAGCTGATTATTCCAGCAGGGTATCTGATTACTGGCAGGGCATAGCTGTTTATCACATGGATTTTGTTCTTGCCATTGAGCTGGCTTCTCAGGACTTGCCTTATTCGTTGGAGGTATTTAGCTGTGGCTCCTTTCCTTGTGGCCTCATCGAGGTTGCCATTTGCTTGTGGTATACCTAGGTACTTGTAACTGTCCTCTATGTCTGCTATTGTTCCTTGTGGGAGTGAGACTCCTTCTGTGCGGATCACCTTCCTCCTCTTTGTGATCAGCCGACCACACTTCTCTAGTCCGAATGACATCCCAATGTCCGTGCTGTAGATCCTGGTGGTGTGGATCAGTGAGTCGATGTCTCGCTCACTCTTGGCATACAGCTTGATGTCATCCATGTAGAGGAGGTGACTGATGTTGGCCCATTTTTGAGTCGGTATCCGTAGCCAGTCTTGTTGATAATTTGGCTGAGGGGGTTCAGGCCTATGCAGAACAGTAACGGGGACAGAGCATCTCCTTGGTATATGCCACATTTGATGGACACTTGTGCAAGTGGTTTGCAGTTGGCTTCAAGGGTGGTTTTCGACAGCTTCATCGAGTTTGCAATGAAGGCTCTCAGAGTCCTGTTGATGTTATACATCTCTAGGCATTCAATGATCCAAGTATGCGGCATTGAGTCATAGGCTTTCTTGTAATCGATCCAAGCCATGCACAGGTTGGTGTGTCGGGTTTTGCAGTCTCGGGCAACTGTGCGGTCTATGAGGAGTTGGTGTTTGGCTCCTCTGGTATTTACACCGATACCCTTCTGTGCCGTGCTCATGTGTTTATCCATGTGTTTGCTTATCTTGGCCACTATGATGCCTGACATGAGCTTCCAGGTTGTGGAGAGGCAGGTTATTGGTCGGTAGTTGGGTGGGACTGGACCCTTTGATGGATCCTTCTGGATTAGGATTGTCCGCCCTTCAGTTAACCATTCAGGGTGAGTTCCACTTTGTAGCAGCTGGTTCATTTGGGCTGCCAGTCGCTCATGGAGAGCAGTGAGTTTCTTATATAGGTATTTCTCCAGTTTCTCCTTTTTCCTGATGTTGCAATCACTTGGTATTGCTACATCTACCACAACGGCTTTCCTCTGTTGTTTATCCACTACGACAATGTCTGGTTGGTTCACCATTACCATTCTGTCTGTCTGGATCTGGAAGTCCCACAGGATCTTAGCTCTGGCGTTCTCCACCACCTTTGGGGGTGTTTCCCACTTTGATCTCGGGGTTTCCAGTCCATATTCTGCACAGATGTTTCTGTACACTATGCCTGCCACTTGGTTATGTCGTTCAATGTACGCTTTCCCTGCCAGTATCTTGCACCCTGCTGTGATGTGCTGGACTGTCTCAGGGGCCTCCTTGCACAACCTACACCTTGGGTCTTGTCTGGTGTGGTAGATCTGGGCCTCTATTGCTCTGGTGTTTAGGGCCTGTTCCTGGGCGGCCAGGATGAGGGCCTCTGTGCTGTCCTTGAGTCCAGCTTTTTCCAGCCATTGGTAGGATTTACTATCGCTAAAAGAAATCTAGCTCAGCCCCAATGGAATGTTGAAATTCGGCAGCATTTTTCAGCTTATCACTCTTTGCAACGCTAAGAATTGCCTTGTTGGAGCTAAAATTATGTTTTTTGTTTATTAAACTTATCTTGTTTGCATCTTCCTTAAACCTAACAAAATGCCTGGGAACAAATTGTGTCCTAACACCACACTGTAATGACACTTAACTGTTAGGACTTGGTTTTTGTGTGTGTATTTTTGTGTGTGTGTTTCGAGTCGCCATGTTGTCACGTCTGCCCCTGATATTTCCCAGCTATCTGTCGCGTTACCTGATGAGTCCCTGTGTATTTAAACCCACATGTGTCTCTTGTTTTCTGTCAGCTGTTAATCATGTGTCGTATGTCGTGTTACAGTCCTGTGTGTTTCCAGTGATACCAGCGTTTGATGCCTTGCTCATTGCTCACCTGTGCTGCCTGGATTTGGTAACGTTTAAAATGACCATTAAAACCATCATTTTTGCACTTAACCTGGGTCTGACCACATCTCATCCTCACCATCAACAACTACCTAATTCATGACACTAACTTGGATACACATGTTAATCCTCATCTTTAGTCTCTGATGCAAGACGTTTTTGATTTTAGAGTATTAAGAGTTGCTTGCTTGTGTAAAAATGCCAAACACTGTCAACATTTGGAGCTGACTATGAATTGGAATGGACTCAATCAGAAAGCTGTGAGAACAATTGCATACACAAAGTCAAAACAAATCGTTGATGGATGTCATGAGGCACAATGACTACCAGATGTTATTGCACGTATTGGTTGTATTGATAGAATTGGAGATGTTGGAACAGAGCTGAAATGGCAAACAATAAAAGCAAACATGGGAAAGAGTGGAGGGAGGGGAAAAGACTGGACTGTTGTTGCCAGAGGAGAGGTTTCATATGAAAATACACATTCCTATTCACTAAATTACAAACACAGGCACCCCAAAGGTAGCAAAAGGGGAGTCAGGGTGAGGTGGAAAGTGTTTGTCTCCTAGCGTTTGGCAAAAGTCCTGCTCATCTCACTTCAAGGCTTAGACAAGATCACTTTGTCAGATACGCGCACACACACACACTTATCTCAAAGTCAGCCCCCTGGAATATTGACTAGTCTCATGTGGGGAAATCTCTGAGGATTATCCCCAATAACCTGTTTAACTTAATCCTTATCTCACACACATGAATCATAAATCCCCACCACTTCTCTGTTTTTTTCAGATAGACTAAGGAGAGTAGTGCCTCTCTCACCTTCCTCTCCACTTGTCCGTCTCTCCTCTCCCTCCTCAAATACACACACTCTCTCCCTCCGTCTGCTTCTGGAGCAAGAGCTGGCTGCTTTCTCTCTTACACAATCTGCATCTTTGAGCCTTTCTGACATATACGCGCCCCCTCTGCCTTCCTGCTGCTTTCTTTTTGCTGTCTTTCCATCGACCCCATACCTCACCAGAGGAGCCAGTCTGCTTCTCCCGGGATACAAAAAAAGGAACAGTAGCAGAGATTATTGGCAGAGAAGACCATTACCACAAAAACAGGAAAAAGGAAGTGGGCAGTGACCTGTGCGAGAGGGAACTGGAGTCGAACAGCTGTGGCTCAACAGTTTTTGGATGTTGGGATCAGAAAACCATATCTGGGAGAAAAATAAGAGCAAGGAAAAAAAACTGAGACGGAGAACCTGTTGGATTCACACCTGAGGGGGAAAACCCTCTATAATCTGAGGACGAAAAAGAGACAAGAAAGACATTTTGGTGATAAAACTCCACACTTGGAATGACTTGGACTTTTTTTCTTCTTTTGTAAGCATAAAGCCCAAAGTCTTAGCAAAAGCCGAGGTTCTTCAATAATCTAATTCTGAAATGTTCTGGGATCAGACTTTGAAAGTGTCCTTGGAATTCCATCTTTAGGATACTTGTTCAGGAGATTTCCTCAGGCTTTCTGATTCCCAGAAAAGGTTCAGTCATAAGCTTTGGAAGAAATAGCTACATTGATGAAAACAATTGTTTCTGGACAGAAATAGTAGCAGGACTCAGGAAGTGTTGAATTTCCTGGAGTTAAAGTAGACTTTCAGCGTCATCGAACAAGTACGCAATCTCTAGAGGATTTGGGGTTCACCAAGACAAGAGTCAAACCAGGTGAGTTAATTTTTTCCATCTCAATTCCATCTGAAGGTAAATTAGGAGTTCTCTGTGCGCATGATGAAGTGTTCCAACCAAGATCATCCCTGTTCAGCATATGGGTCTGTGAATATACATTTTACTTCTAACTTAAGAGCTGTGTACTGCAGCAATGCCAGAAAAATGTAACCCAGATCCCTTGAAAATGTTCCAGGGCGAAATGCTGATGAATAGTGGGGAAAAAAACGTCTCAGAGAAGGTAGAAAAATAACTGGAGCTGACAGTGATAACCCCTTTCCAGACAGGTTGTCAGCACCTGTCACTCCTCACGTGTTACGGCAATGGCCTCGGACAGCTCAGTGTGGATTTGAATGCGATAATTGTGCCATCCCCAGGGTGGACTGTCATTCCTGGAGATGGACGGCCGAGGCACATTAAAATGATACGGGCTGATTTGAAGACACACAAGGAAGAAATTTCACTAAATCCACAAGGAGGGTGCTTGGCTGCTCGCTTTTGAAGAGTTCCTACATTTTGCGAGGAAACCGATTTGTCGCGGCTGTCGAGAGCTCAAGTTGGCTTCACCTATGAAGTATTGATGACATGCATCTAATATTTAACAGTTGGAGACGATCTTGTCTTTTGAGTGGTGTCATTTTGTCAGATGAAGCCCTCCCTGATATGCGGTGGAGCCCTAATTTGTTAGCTTTGTGGTTTCTTAGCAGAGTGGAAGGGGAAATAACAAATCCAACACAGATTTCAGCACAGGTTTCAGACCACCTCACTTTTTTTGCTGTTGTTTTTGTCTGTGGTAATCTTCACTCCTCTGCGGTGGATTTTCTCTGCAGGGTGACAAAAGTGATTTGATTTAGTTGTTACATGGAAAGCTGCCGATGCCAGCTAAACCTGGTGGTTTAATTCCTGAAAAGCAAACTATCAGGGAAAATCCTTTGGGTGCCATCTGGGAGACTTCACACACAAACACACACACACACACACACACACACACACACACACACACACACACACACACACATACACACACACACATATACACACACACACACACACACACACACACCACACACACACACACACACATACACACACACATACACACACACACACACCACACACATATACACACACACACATATACACACACACACACACACACACACACACACACACACACGCTCACTCGACTTGCACACAAACCCGAGATTCATGATCAGAGCTGTTCATTCAGTCAGATATATGTCAGTGAGGTTGACAAGCTGTCCAGCTGCTGTTAGTTCAGCTCAAGTCAATGATTACTGCTGAAAGACCCAGTTAAGGTTTATTCTCAGTGACTGACCTGCATTTCCCCTTCTTTTTTTCATAGCACACTGAACTATGGCCTGTTTAAAAAAAAATAAAAATTATTGTTCTGCAAATTGGTTTCCACTTCCATTACTACAGGCAGGACTCAGTAAGGTTTGAAGTAAAAAAGCAAAAGTAAAAAAGGGAAGAATTTTGAAGAAATTTGAAGGGTTCCATATGTGGGATGTTGGCTTTGAACAGCTTTAAATTCAACTGAATGGTCATGTTTCAACATCTGCTTAATGCTAAGAATTGTTTACAGCACTTTTTCTTGTAATGCATTGATTTAAGCTGTAGGGTATGGATTTTTGAGGACTAGAGGATGAGCAGAGGTGGCATAATTAGCGTCGGTTTTGGAGTTGGCAGACATCCTTCGGGACAGAGCGAAATTAGCCTGATTTGACTTGCAGTGTCTGTGTTTGTGTGTTGCTATGACTTACTGGCAGACAGATTGTTAGAAGTGATTCAACCTGTTCTAATCTCAACAAAACACACACTCTAACACATAAATAAACCCAAACAGGAAAAAAAATTAGTGGTGTTAAAAAAAATGCTTTCTCAAACATTAAGTGAAATTTTTCAACTGATATAAGTACTGTGTTCTTTAACAATTATTAACATCAAATTCTGAAGTCACAGGTCAGATATTGAAATGTCTCACACTTGACCACTGCAGTTGCATTTCAACAACCATTTAAATTTGCTATTTTTTGTGGTTCTTACTACTGTTAAAAAAAAAAAAAAGAATGTGTACGCAGACGGCGTACAGGTACAGTTACAGATATTTCAGGGCGCTGTTAGATTCTCCAAAGCATCTCTAAGAGATGCCTTGATTAAAAATGATTTAAATAACTAACTTTTTGTGCTTGTACATCACAGTTTAACAATGTAAAAAATTAAGTCAAATTTAAACTGTTTTCTTTTTACAATTCTTGTATTTCTCAGAGAATTTACAAATTTTTATGGGCAGTAAAAGTTTTAACGTGGGCTGGAATTTAGAGTTTGTAGAGGTGAAACTTCCTTACACTGACCCGGTAAATCTGCTTTCAAGATGCAGCAGAGAGTGTGAACAAGGTGCTAAATGAGCGACGTGAAGAGGTGAGAAAGGGAATGATTGAGAGAAGACAGAAATAGACGATGTGAACAAGAAAATACACCTTTCAATTTGAAAAATTAAACAAGTTTAACGCTGGAAATTATGGGACAACTGACAGAAGTGTCCAACCTGGAACAAAAACCACATTAATAACAGCAAAAGATCAAAGTGTGGAAAGAGTCCATATCACCACATGTAGTGAAAGCCAGTGTGAAGCAATAGACCGTGAGCTCTGAATGCAGGAAGGGTGTGTTAGCTCACTAACACACCCTGGTCATTATAGAGAAATGACCAGGCCAGTGGTATTTCCCAGAAGGAACAGTGTTTACACTTCCTAATGCTGATAATGGATGAGGAGCGGACACTAACTCTTGAAAGAGAAGGAAGTGATGTTTTTAAAAATGGCCATGCAGAGAAAAGGCCTCAGGACTCAGTAAACGGAAGCTGAAAATTGTCAGATGGTTGATGCTGTAAGTTAGCCATAAACAACAAATGATCAGTTAAGCAAATCAGAACAAAAATGTATTACACTACTTAGATTCATTTAAAAAAAAACAGTCAATTATTAGAAATCTCCAAGGAATCGATGTAATACCTATTAATGACTTCAGTTCTCGAAGCAACAACACTGATGTTTGCCTTTTATCCACATTGGTTTCTTTCCAAATGGCTTCAAAAGTTCAAATGTAAAGCAGAAGAAGCTTTTTGACCAGGATGGAAAGGTAAACTAGGTCAAATAACTTTTTGAAGAATCATTCTAATCTTGAGTCTAAAACTGCTTTAGCCATGCTCAACATGTTTGACTTTGTTAATGTTAATGTTGACCTTATCCTTCACCGCCACAGAGGCCTTAATCAAACCTGATCAGTCACTTATAATACCTAATCGGGATCAATCGGGATATTCTGTGGTTGGTAGTGAAGTGCAACAAAGGACAATGCCATGCCATTCCAGTAATGGAGTCCCAAAACAAAAAAACAGCATAAAAAGTAAATAAAAGGAAGTCAGGCGAAGGCCACGAAACACTGTTGAGTCTTTGTTGGCGCTAAATTCTGCAGAGCTGTGTGAAGAGGTGAGGGGAGGTCAGCAGAATACCAGATTAGACCATTAGAGGGGGAAGAACTGTTCCAGAATAATCCCTTCACCATAATCTCTCTTTCTCCCTCCCTTCTGCTAATATCTGCGAGACAATAAGATGCTCTAATCCGTCCACTGGGATGGCACGGGGCTGCGCCCACAAATCAACTGCAGTTCAGAGCAGAAAGGCTAAAGTGTTTTGAAGATTATTTCCCTGGCATTTCTGCTTTATTAGATAGAGCCCATTGGGGTGGGGGGGTAGACACAAGAACGACGACGTAAACAGACATGGTAACATAAGCACTTGCAAAAAAGCAACTCCACTCACAACTGCTGGTATTTTGTATACATTTATTTAAGTTTAACTAAACTAAAAAACTTGGAGGCAGAAAAATAATGATGCAAGACACCTGCAACCAGTCAAAATCTATGAACTCAAAAGGGACTCAAATTAATTCAATATCATTATTTAATAATTTAATTTTGTTATCAGAATAATCAGAATAAATCAGGTTAATCAAAGTTGCTAATCCTCTAAGTGTGTTACAGTCTACCAAAACATCTGTTATCACAAAACCTTTAAATATGGTGATGAGATGTATTTGCAAAGGTGTCTAAAATGTTTAACTATAATAATGTAGGAGCCATTGTGTTAGTTTTTTTTCTTCAATATGTCAGGGCATGACTTTTTGCTATAATGTTGAACTTTGGATGTCTTCACAATCTCTACATCACAGTCTTTACTATCTGCTTTTTGTTTTAACAGTATAAAAAAACACAATCAATTTGACTGAGTACTTAACACTAGTAAGCTGCTAAAAACATGTAAATAACTATATCAGGAGATGGTAACATCAGGAAAAAAGTAAGGCACCCTGCCCTGACACAGCTAAAAACTGTGGTTTCCACAGTGTTGAACCCAATACACATGAACTATTCACTGCTCCCATGTATTGATAGGGCACATGCATCATGGACCCAGAACACACTGGATGTGTAGATTTCTCTCCTGGCTTTTGGAAAAAACCAAATTAACTGGATGCTATCATTGTCCAGAAGCATGTCTGAGTTTCCCTCCTTGCCATCTCAGACTAGTGGAAGAGTCTAAATTAATGGGTTGACATTCATTTGAAGAACTTATAAGATGAAGTTTAGTTATACATTTGAGACCCAGAGTATCATGATAAAAATTCAGCTTCTTTAAAACTTGTGATGTTTTGAGATTGAATTCTCAACATAGACCTTCATCAAGTAAAAAGTCAGAGTTAATCAGCCAGAATGTGGCTGATTGTGTGTCTGATATTACACAGTCTCCCAAATAATCTTATGCTAAAAACACAAACGACTATTACCTGTACATCAGAACAAATCAATGTACCAAAATAACCCATCTTTTAAATTTAAACTATTAGTCTCAAATCCCTCATATTACAAATCAATTACAAAGTTTCCTCCAGAAAACTTGCTATGCCCAGTAGTTGGATCCCAGGGCAGTCATACATCAAGCAGCCTGTCCTATTTTTCAGTTAAAAATTTTTAAAGTTGACAGGAAATCTGAAAGTATCACTTGATAATTATGTGCTACTGAAAGATTGGACGATTAATACCTGAACACCAACTACAAAGTCTTAAAAAATGCAAACATTGAAAGAAAAACTTGGCTAAATGAGCAATGCTTAGCCTGGCGGGGCACGGATAAAAAAAGGCGCCAAAAGTGTTTTTTAATGTCATCTCTCCATTTCTGCCAGTCTCTCTCTCACTACAGTCAACATGTCAGGACCTAATTTGGGTCACAGGCCTATGTTTAATGGATCCCCAAATGACCACTCTGGCGAAATGCTTTCAGTACAGCTCCCTTGGTGAGAGGCTAAATGTTTCATTTGAGCCCCAGGCTGCAAAGATTTAAGAGCCCTGGACCTAAATGATAGCTGGACCTCAAACTCAGCCATAGACCATAATGGGATGACGAGTTCTTGGCCTTGCATTTAATTCTCGCTCAGGCACAGTCAAGGTGTCTGTCCACAGCTGATAAGTGGTTTTAATTTGATCTCCACTCTTCTCTATTTTCCTCTCTCTATCCATCATTACTGCCTTGCCTCTCCCTTCGCTCATCCTTTCTTTTCATCACCTCATTCTCTGATCTCCCTGCTCCTGGTCCTGTCTTCATGTGTTTTTAGACAATGGCGTGGCTCCAGGTGCAGACAGCAGGACTTCTTCTCACCTTGGCGCTCCAATTCTTTGTCATCATCGCTCCAGACACTGGTCTTTCTGGGACGGTACCAGAAAGACGAGACTCGGTTGACATTGTGAAGAAAGAGTCCCATCCGGTGCTGGTCAGACAGAAGAGGGATTGGATATGGAATACCATTTCTGTGACAGAAGAGAGAGAGGCACCCATCCCTTACAAGATAGCACAGGTATAAATCTAGGATTTTTATGACTTTTGGGATTACATTTTTGTTTATGTGCACTGTTTTCTTATTTAAAGCAGATACATTTGTGTTTTTGTTTTGTCTTATGCTATACAACAATCTAGGGCATTGAGTTCTAGTGTTTTAATGAATATTGAGAATTATCTTGGTATATTTATTGTTCTTGTTTGTTTATAGCTTCGGTCAGACCGAAAAGTGGCAGTGAGGACGTTTGCAATCGAAGGTGAAGGAGTGAACCAAACCTTTATTGTGGACAACAAAGGAAACCTGTATGTCAAGGACCGTCTGGACAGAGAGAAGAAGGCCTTGTATCATCTGACGGCCAGGATGTACGATGGAAACGGCCTGCTGATAGAGGACGCTGGGGAATTTGATATCGAAGTGAACGATATCAACGATAACTGCCCAGTTTTTCAAGAAGAGTACAAAGGATCTGTCATGGAGAGAACAAGTATGTTGAGGAAGTACAGAAATGAATCACTTTGATCAATGATGTATTTGGTTTTACAGATCTTGAATAGACATTAGCCTGATTGACTTAATATTCTTCACTTAGTTCATACAGACAATACAGAAAACCTTTCCCATGTCAGAACCTAAAAAAATAACATCCCTTATTTGAGGAATTTTTGGGGATTTTACTTGATACTTCAACACAAGGCAGACCTTGATTGCAACGTCTAAGAAAAGCAACTCAGGAATTTGATTTTTTTTAATGTATGTACAAATATAAATGTAAAAAAGTATACTGCACATTAGCATTCTGATCTGTGTTCGACTAACTTTGAATAATTTGGCCCAGTCAAAGTGTAGACCAAAATCCAAACCAGAATCTACAGCAGGATGCTCTTCCACCAATCTTTTAAGACTTGCAAGTTGCAATTGTAGCAATGATTTTGCAATTCCATTGGAGCTGTGTTTTTACATCAGTCTGTATTCTGCTTGTGGTTCAGTCCCTGGTAGCCGAGGGCCCAGCAGGTCATTTCTGATGGTTTTGAGCTGCAATGGCTTTTATTGCCAAGTATCAAAATGAAGGGAGCTGAATACAAATACAATCCAATAATCCAAATATATTAAAATGATTGCTGTCAGTTATAGTGCAACATATTACTGTAAGATTGTTCATGTGTGGATATACTCACCTCTGAGCTTTTATGTTTTCCATATGTCCCATAAGCCACATTTCAGCATGTCAGCCATTTTCATCATGTCTGCCTTTTTGAGCCTTTTACACCAATTATTGCCATATAATGTCATCAATTTTAATAACTTCATCCTATTCATGAATTTTAAATTAATAATAGTTTACTACTAAATGAGACACCAAATCTGAATCTGAGGACTTTGCAGATGAGAGTAACACATCTGCAAAGACATATCAATCTTTAATGGTTAGTGTGATCTTCTTTTCATTTTTAAAATATGTTTTGCAGTTTAATTAGCTTCCATCACTTTTTTGTGTTTAGTGTTAGCTTACGCTAGCTCTTTTATGTTTAGCAGTTGTGTTAGGTTTTGCTATTTTTAAAATGCATTTAGCCATTTAACATCAACTTCTTGCATTTCTTTAAATGTGTTTAGGAGTTTATCATTAGTTTATGTTAATTTCATATATGTCTAGCAATCTAGCATGAGCAGAGTTGAGATTCTAGTCTTGTGAATTAGTGGTTAATGAATGTAACTTTTTGGTTTGCTGTGAATGCCACTGGCAATGACTACAGCCAATTTTAGTGCAAATATATGTTCTCCTCTACAACCATGGTGACCATTTTGTAAAATGTCCACCAGAAAAATGAAACAGAAAAGTGAGGAAAAACGTATGACTACTGTGATTGAACATATGTAGGCTATGGTTTGATGCCAAACACATGAATTTAATTTCCAATGTTAGTGCAAAAACAATTTTTTCTTAACAATGGCCAGTAGATATAATATTTTAAATTAAATATGATATGAAACTGAAAATATTTATTTTTGATAAATATTTGCAAATCCTGAACAAAAATACATTTTCTTTTACAGCGACCATCTTGAATTTTTCAGTAGCTATTGTTTTTTGGGTTTTCTTTTTTGGAGACCCTAACGTGTGGGCCGAGTTTGGTTCTTGTATATACCTGCATGTGAAAGATTTTGCTGAAATATTCAATTATTTGTTGCACTATTATGTAAATCACTATACTTCCTCTCCTCCAGGGGATACAGTGGTTCAAGTGAAGGCAATTGACGCAGACGACCCAAATACAGACAATGGACAGGTCAGGTACACTCTCCCCAATGGCCAGACTTCTGGTTTATTTGAAATCAACTATGAAACAGGTAGGCACCCTGCAGCACTATAACATTTTCTCCATCCAATTATTTTTTTGAAAAGCTGTAAGACTATTTGTGCTTGAACATGAGTCAGAACTGACATCAAAGATAACACCTCGCCTGTGTCTCGGCAGGTGTGATCACCTCCAAGGTAAGCAGCCTGGATCGGGAGACAAAGAGTCAGTATGTGGTGGTGGTCCGGGCTCAGGACATGAAAGGAAGGGAGTCTGGCTGCATTGCCACCACCTCAGTGGCCATCACCATCACTGACGCCAATGACAACATAGCATCTTTTACCAAAAGTAAGCAACAGTCAGCTAACTCTTTAACAAACATATATATATATATATATGCTTTGAGAACTTCACAGATACATATTACGCTCCCATATCTACATAAATAATGCCAGTATATATATTTCTATATATATATCTATGTATAATATGTAATGTGTCATTTTTTTTGTTTGCTTTCTGTCATAAGGAAAATATGAAATAAGTATCCCAGAAAACCTTAAAGTTAATGAGAAGATTGGCGTGCTGGAGTTAATAGACTTAGACGAGGACGAGAACAAGCAGCCCATCTTCTCTATTCCAAGTGGTACTGGAAATGTATTCAGCACCGAACCCAGTAAGGATAACGACTGCATACTGGTGCTCAAACAGGTAGGAGGGTTGGAGGGGAGAAATTGATGAGATAATGTCTCAAAGCAGTCTTGTTTTTAGTTGACTGTTAATGTTGGTGGAACTGATTTTAAATCTTTAGGCTTCAATTCATTCATATTCTTGGTTAGGGAGGAATTTTAATTTGGAAATGTTCTGGATGAGCCTGACCATTGCCTTACTATGCAAAGATTCTCATCTCCCTTCAGTGCTCAGTCTCCCATTGAAGTGGATTTCTGTGGTTGAATTTCAAACGTGGCAATCAGCAAACAGAAGAAGTTGTGAACGATGACTTTGATTTTCTGCACTGCTTTAAGTTTGTAGTTTGCCTGTAGTTTTAGCATGGTAATTTCTCAGTTTCCCATTGAGAAATTACCTGAATTGGCAAAAAGTATATACCTGCTCTCAAGTTCTGTAGAAATCTGACCCATTTTCTAACAGCGTAAAATGCAAACCTGCATCTAACACGAGACATTTTTTTGCAGTAATACACAACACAGAGTTCGAGCCGCCTCTTTCTGGTTGGATGTTCTCTATTTTTCCCTGGAGGAATTTCTGGAGGTTTACTTGTCAAGATAAAGTATTTAGGGCTTCAGAGAGTTGAAGATGGACTATTGTAAAATAAGCAGGGTAATAACTAGCTCCCATGCTGGCCTGGAACCAAATTGCACTCTGATCTGTTCACTCGCCTCTCAGCTCTGCGCCACTCTTCATCTTCTTCACCCTCTGCATTCAAAAATAAACCAAGCTATTGTCCACACCGCCGCCACCAAGGCTTCATTCCTGCTAAGCTGTTTGCTAATGCCTTTTGATAGCCTGCGACTGAGCAGTGTTGTGACTGTGGATGATCCTTTGAACAGAATATTCCCATCTACCTATGTTGTCCCATCTGCAGATGAAAATTTGTTGTTGTAATGCAGCAGAAAGAAAATAAACAGGATAAGAATGCCTTCTCATTGCAGAGCTTGTTCAAGATAAATGAAAATCAGAATTAAACTTCTCTGATTAGAAATACGATCACAAAGGAGGCCAACGTTGGTTTTTATCTTTTAAGTTCAAAATTCCTGTGGGGGAACAACAAAGGAAAATGATTCTGATGTTTCAAGTAAGACAAATAAGTTGCTGTTACTATTGAGGTGGAAATGTAACATTTTAGGAAATGAGAGAAAGTGTGTAGTACCAAAGCTTGAAGTCAAGCCGTGTTTTTAACAACCTTGGACAGATTCAAAGTTGATGCTATGATGAAACAAAGTAATTTTGAAGCTTCATGTTGAAAACAAACAATAAAAGTCCAACCTTAAAAAAATTCATATAGAATAGAAATGCTCAACCTGTCTTTAATCTAGACCTACATATCTGCTGTTACTGACATATTTTGTTCTAGAATGATTTTACGTTCACAAATGTATTTATTTTATTGTCCATGTTGTATACGCTAACTGCTTCCTCACATGCTCACTTTTATTAACTTTAATACTCAAATGTTTAAGTCATAATGAACCTTTGGCACATCATTTCCATTGCAATTATATTTAATGAATTGACCAAATTCATTAAATATGTATATTTGTGAATAGCACCGTTAGCATAGCTAGCATCACTGATTGGAACAGTGTCTACAGATGTTGAGCCTCTAGTATTTTCAGGGCTTTAGGCACCACATTGATAGCTAAAATAATAAATGAATAGATCACGTACCTTAATATGAATCAATGCACTCAGTCGAAACCATGTTAGCAGAAGCTAACTACAGTCTTCCTTAATTCCATTTTTGTGGAAACATCCAATCAAAACCAAGAAAAATAAACACAGCTCTTTGATTGGCTGACTCAGCTGTATGGCTCAGTGGTAGAGCTGGAAAGTTTTCCTAGGTGTTGCCAGGCTGATAGCATCACTAGCTTAGTGGAGTTCAACAACTGAAAGGCCCAGACTGCTCTTAATTATTATGCAAAACAAATATTTCATTTTTCTCCATTTCAACATGAAGACGTTGGTTGTGCTAAGCAGCAGAAGGCTAACACTGCAGGTGTCTAGACATTAAGTCATCTAACATATTATCTAATGACATTTATGAAACATCTGTTTGGCCATTGTAGTAATTTAACATGTAAACAGATGCTTACAGATGTAACTCTAACCCTAACATTAAAAGTCTTACACATATTTTTAATATTTAAGTGTGAAGCAACTTTTCAGCTGTAAACTAAAAAATTCCAAAAATGTGACCCAACATTGCAGAATGATGTCAGTGTTTGTTTCAAATTCTATTTTCAATTTCTGCTGAGAACATTGTCTCATAAATGAAAAAGATGCTGAAAGTTATGGGAAACATGTTTGTTCTGTTGACTTCTACTACAATTCTGATTCTGGAAGAGGAATCCACCAGAATATTTGAAAACGCTTTAGCTGAACTTTTATAAATGATTGAGTCTC
This sequence comes from Poeciliopsis prolifica, assembly GCF_027474105.1. Classification (NCBI taxonomy): domain Eukaryota; kingdom Metazoa; phylum Chordata; class Actinopteri; order Cyprinodontiformes; family Poeciliidae; genus Poeciliopsis; species Poeciliopsis prolifica. The sequence continues at coordinate 206,315 of NW_026562475.1, read as the reverse complement.
CTGGGTTGTTTTACGTTTACAACCTTTTCACGCCTGAAGTTCTCAGCAGTTCCCGTTCAAAGGTGCAAAAACAAGAACACTCCACATGCTCTCTGGAGGATAAATCCAGCTTTAGAGCAGATTGGCTTCAAATGTGCAAATGACATGATGTCAGGAGGTTGGAAAAAGCAGTGGCTCACTCACCTCCACTCCTCTCCGCAGGCTTTAGACTACGAGACGCAGAACAACTACACTTTCACTGTTAGGGTGGAGGAACGGCTGGAATTTGCTCCAGCAGAAAATCTTAATGTTGCAAATACAACAGCACAGGTAAGTCCCTCATCGACTAGCATAAGCAGAGCTGGAAGTAAATGGGAAGTTCTACATTTCTGATTTAGAGATTGGAGCTCACTAACATTATTTCTGTATTTTGTTAATAGTCAACAAAAAAACACAAACACCTTGTTTTAGAAATGAAGACACATTGATACTGTTTGCAAATAAAGTACAGCCACAAAAACCCCAGAAGACAAAATTAGATGCAGATATTTCTGTGCAAAAGTCTTAAACCAAATCTAAATTTCCTCTCATTTTGAAGCAAATGTCAAATGAAGATTTTTGCACAATACAGGATTACTGCATCATTATCGAATCCACCCTCATTCAAAAGCAAAAGGGCTTAAAGTGTTTCACTTATTTTTCCTGATTATTAAACATGATCAAGTTTAAATGCCAAAAGAAACAAAGATGACTTCAAATTTTGGGAACATTTTTTATGAGAAAAGGAAAATCACACTTAACCCCAAAGCAAAAAACAAATGAAAGTTTAATATGTGAGCACTGGAAAGAGGGTCACAAATAGTCCCATAAAGTCAAAATATTTAAGTTTAGAAAGGTTTGAACTGAGATGTTTTGAAGGAATTCAGAATGTAAAATCATCAAATAAATAGACTGTCCAACTAAAAGGGCAGCAGAGGAGAAAGTGAAGTAGACTATTTAGATCATGTCCAAATCAAGGCATTTCTCTTCTGTACTATGCTGCAGGTGACCATCAAGGTGACGGATGTGGACGAGCCGCCGGTTTTCACTCTCTCCGTCTATAACTTCAGTGTTCCAGAGGAGCAGATGGAAAAAACAATATTAGGGAGAATCCAAGCCAGAGACCCGGACGGAATCAGGAATCGCATAAAGTACAGTTCCCCTTCCAGCTGTTGTCCAGCTGTTGTCCAGCTGTGGTCCAGCTGTGGTCCAGCTGTGGTCCAGCTGTGGTCCAGCTGTGGTCCTGCTGTGCTGTGCAGAGGCTCGTCCTGCTGATCACTAACTCTCGTTGTTTTCAGATACTCCATTCTGGAAATGGGCTTACCCTTTAGGATTGACCCGACCTCTGGTCAGCTGTCGGTTCTGAGCAGGCTGGACAGAGAGGTGGAGGAGCAGCACATGTTTAAGGTTAAGGCGGAAGAGGAGAATGGCGGTACGTCACACATCAACACTGAACCAACACGTCTTCACAAAATAAAGATGAGAACATGTATGTATTTTTGTGAACAATTTTCATTTGAAAGTGTTACAGAAGAAGGGCTTAAAGTGGACAGTATGTTCGTTTCAGTCGGATTGTGACACATTAACAGGGTTTTTATCACAGATTGCTTTAACACCTGCTTCCAGCGCTCTGGAATCGGAGACTAAGCAGGAAAATCACCTTAGGAAGTTCTCTTGTTCACTCAGCTTTCTGTACTTTTAGATGAGCAAGTGAATGAAATCCAGAGATTTATTTTAGCTGCTTGTCACAATGTTTAGTGAGCACAACGGTCCCCTGAGCTTTGACTAGGTCCTCCATATATAAAACTTTTTCTTGTGCCGGAGATATTTTTAAAATCAGAGAGAGCAAAGAGAACTATCAGCAAAGAAGCAAATCAAAAGAAGTTGATGCTGAATGCATCATAAGAGGCACTTTAATAAAAACTACCTGTCAAACACGGAGGGCGCAAAAAGAAAACTTTTCTGTCACTTGACCTTAATCAAATCCGTCACAGAAGCATATTGCTCATATCTAATTATAACCACTGCTAAAGAAAATAGTAGTCTGATCAGGACTCTAAGCCTAAAACACAAAATCTAATATTTATGAGCAGAAAAATTCTAATATATTTGGGAACTTGGTGGAAATGTAGAGGCTGTTTTTGTGACAATTTTTTAGCTGAGTGTTCAATAATGTAATACTCAGTAGCTTCCATTGAAGATATTTTAAGTAGTTTGTAAATAGCAAAAGGAAAATATAATGAGTGTATGATTTGAAATGTGATTGTTTTGTCTAAGAGCCTGAGAACACTGATTGGAACTCTTGGTATTGCACTTCCATCAGGTGTCATGCATGTTCAATGAAACCACATCATCACTGACACTTGATGCTATTCTAGCTACTTTTCACTGAATAAACGTTACAATGTGTTGATTTTTTTAGGAGAATTTGGATTTTGTGTGTATTTTTTCAGTTAAGTGGGTCTCTGTGTTGTCGCTTCAACGCCTTGATTGTTTTCAGTTGTTTCCCCTGATTATCTCCCTGTGTATTTAACTTCACCTGTGTCCCCTCCTCTCTGTTCCATCCTTGTCTTATGTCTTTTGTCTTTCCAGTTGTGTCATGGCTCTGCGTTCCTCCACTGCTCCACTGCAGTGAACTCCACTGTCACATTGCAGTGGAGTTCACTGCAGTGAGTTCCTAGCCTCATCCTTCACCTGTGCTGCCTGGATTTCTATACTCTTTGATGTCACCATTAAAATGACCATTTTCACAATAATCTGACTTCACTGTAGCTCTAATCAAACAATCCACAATTTGTGCCATTTTTAGAGTAAAACCTTTCTTAGCCAGTGTGAACAGTATGACCGTCTCTGCTTAGACGTTCTGAGGCTTCCTAACTACCTTAATTTAATAGATTGCAGATGCAACGTGTAGCAGATGTTTCCTTAATGAAACACACTTCTATATGGAAGTGCTAGAATGATTACAGACTCAAAGTGTCGCCCAGAAGTTCTGCCTTGTTATGAAGAGACTACCAAGCAGTGGCCACTATTGTCTCTTCAGAGTGGTTCAGCATCGGTCACTGAGCTTCAGTACGCTATGAATTCTGACTTTAATCTCAGAATTCTGACTTTAATCTCAGAACTTTTTTTTTTTTTCCCAGTGGCCCTAAATCTCGTCCATAGAAAACAGCCACAAATTCACAAGTCCATAAAGTTGTGCAACTAAATGTCATTATAATCATTAATATTAAGATTAATGTCACAAATCTATGCAGAATTGTGGAGCCACAGGAGGAGTACTGTGCGCTGCACTCTGTCACCAAACACAGGGCCGTAACACACAACCTGGAATCTGGGGGGGAAGGATGGGGACTTTAAAATTCTTAGAGTTTCTCAGACAATAGTATAACACACACACAAATTATTAATGTTTTTCTTTTTGTACTGCTGTAACTATTAAACAGTGCCCCTTTCAGTTCAACCATAAAAGTGGAAATACATTATTATTACTAACATAAAATAGTTTGCAATTAAGTAAATTTGGTGGTGTTAGCAGCTGCTGAGAGTAACTAAAAATGTTACTTTTAATGTAACTTAGTTACTTTCCAATCAAGTAGTCACTAATCTAACTTTTTCAAGGACTAATCGGTAATCCGATTAAAGTATGCCATCACTGCTCATAAGTAATTCTTTACCAAGAATTGGAAATTCTTTTAAGTCAATAATTCCTCAAAATGGATGAAAATGTACATCTTTACTGGCATCTCTACTGACACTTATGAGAAAACTTGATGTAAGTGAAATAATCTGCCAGTAGATATTTATTTACATAAATATTTACATTTCATTTATAAGTGAAATGTAAATATAGTAAGTCAACAATTCCCCATCATTGTTGCAGATCAGTTGACTTAAAACAAGCTCCTATAACTTGCTTAAAAAGTCACTTGCACATTAGTTTTGTCTCATTTCAAATGTACAAAAATATTTACGCGAGAAGCTAAACCAAAATGCTGTACCACAACAGCCGTGATGCACAAGTGTGTCTTGTGTTTGTGGCAAGTCGTCTCATTTTCTATCCTCCGGTGTTGGACAGTGTTGTGTCTGCAGGTGTCTCTCTGAACCAGGCCTAGGATGGTGCAGAACGGGTCGCTTTAACAAACAATGTTTTAACAGACAGTGTCTGTTTCCATTGTCTGCTTGCTATGTAAACTAGTGTAACACAAGCAGCAGTATCACTGAAACCAAGACATGAAGCCGAAATGGTAGAGCACATAACATCCAAAAACTGCTGTATTGTTATGTATCCTAATGTTGCAAAAAGGCCAAAGTATTTCTACATCAGTGGTTTCACTAGCAAATGTCTCACCTTCATCTGCATTTGTGTTTTATTGATCAAACTTTGCTTGAAGTTGACACATTGTTCCAACTCGTGTTAAATCCCTTTTCACTCTACAATTAGCCGTTAAGCTAGCTAGGTTAGCAAAGCAAAGCGGTTAAGCAAATGCAGTGTCTCGCTTTACTTTTGCTAGATTTGGCCTGAGTGACATCATCTATTGCATACTAAAAATATAAACTTTCTGTAAATGTGGTGACAAGTTGAGGCATCATGTCAGTAGGAAGCTGAGTTTACTCAGTGTGCTGACTCTCCTGAAACCCACTGTTAAGAAAAACAACACAGAAATTATGGGAAAGCCAAAACCAGAAGAAAACTGAGCAATATTTTTTTCTTCATTTACAGAAATGCAGCTTATGGATAGACTGCCGACATAAAATTACAAAAACATCCAGATATTTATGAAATGTCTCTCCTCTGTAGGCCTGGCATCATTTGCTGAGGTTTTTGTAAAGGTTCTGGACATCAATGACAATCCACCTGAACTGACTGCCAACGATATCTTTGTGTGTGAAAACGACGTCAGAAACACGGTGAGAGGAGAACATTTGAAATACCTTTTGGTTACTTTCAGATTCAGCTTTTAAGAAAACAGACATTTGCATTGAACTCAATTTCATGGTGTATTGTATGACATAATTTGCTATAGTCTGTGTGTTACTTGTTTCCTGTTTGTAGGTGATCGGTATCTTGGGAGCTTCGGACAAAGACGATCAAGCAGCTCACTTCACTTTCAGTCTTGCTCGTCCCAGCTCCAACTTCTCCATCAGAGACCACGACAGTAAGTGCTTGTAATAATTACCTTCCTCTACTGCGTCTTAACCTGTTGATCCAAGCTAAAACTGAGGGCCCGCTACCTTGTTGGTAAGCAATGGATGAATGCTGTGTTCATCAACTGTAACTGAGTGCTTTTGTAGTACTTTTTGTGCTTCATTATTCCTCAGAGAATAAAAGTTTCTTCATTGTTCCTCTGTTTTATTTTTTTTATCATTTAGTTTTTTCAATGAAGTACAGGGCAGTTCAAATTCCCCTTGTTAAAATAAATTTACCCTTTTGCCATAAAATATTATTTTAGAAAAAAAAAAGAGGACAGCTTTTATAAATGGCAGACACATTGCAATGGATAAAATCTTATTGTTAACATCTGGAAATTTTGCGTGTGCAAAACACTGGAGGGCAAAAATGCGATTATTTTCCTTGTCATCTGTGTCCTCAACTGCACTAGAACAAATCAGTTAACAAAACAAAACCTAGAAATGAAGTTGTAATTCATTCAGGTCAGAGTGTCACAGCAGAGAGAAAAACTATTGAACAACTCAAAAGCACTTCTAATTCTTTTTTTTCTCTCTGTGTGTCAGCTACATTATGCACGAAGCATTGCCATAGTGACTGATAACTCAGCTATCATGTTTCAACCATAAACCATGCAAACACAAAGAACAGAATCTGTTACTATTTCATGTTTTTTGTGATTTTTAATAGCTGATCATCTGAACACAGGGAGGGTTGATTAATTACATTTTTACTGCTCTGAAACACCAAATTCTGAAGCACATCTACATGTTACTGTTGTCAAAGTCAAGCTGGCATAACTGACTCACTTCCTTCTCCATCACTATTTTTTCATAAAACTTTTTCCTGACCTTGTTTAGTTGTTGCCATTTTTGCAGAAGCAAATCATTGAAGACTTAGCTAAGTTGACAACTTGTCACTTAAATCTGATGGTGGTAAACAAGTAGCATGCTAATAGCCCCGCCTCCCCATACTCCCCATGTCGCCTGGTGTTTGGTTTGCCACCTTTGATTTCCCAATTTTATTTTGTTTTCAGTTTTTTCATTTTATCTTTAGTGCAGGGACTGTTTATTTCTTTAACCTTTTAATCGGTGTCATACTGAAAGAATAAATCAAAAACTCTTAAAAATTCTAGAGGGATGGGGTGTGCAGTGGTGGCGCAGGTGGTTAGCACGGCCCACGTTTGGAGGCCTCAGTCCTCGACGCGGACATTGACTCCCGGTCCCAGCGACCAATTACTGCATGTCTTCCCTCTTCTCCTCACCCTCTTTCCTGTCAGTCTACTGGAAAAATAGCACCGCAAAAACTGAGGAAAAAAAAAAATTCTAGAGGGATAGTGATAAATACCACTTTCAAAGGTGACAAATTATGAATTTTTGGAAACTGAATGAAAATATTGATGGTGATGTAAAAGTTGCAGTAGAGTTTGTTTGTTGTAGTCGGTGTTTGGCTGATTTGAAGCCAAAGCTCCAGATTGGCTTCTCACATCTAAATCATTTATATTCCTTTGGAGAGATTTTAAATCTTCTCATATGATGAGATTTCTGCCTTTACCATTGGAGAATTTAAAAAGAGTTAAATTCTTTCTTACTCGCGAGAACAGACAGAGATGTGCTTTCAGTTACAATCTCCTGCTGCTCTGAAGCACATTTGTCTGCTCCTCTCTTTTTATTGTTTTCAGAATCCCTAATCACAAAGAACGCTGTAGCTCTAAAGGGAAGGGAAAAACACTTCATCACACAGCTACAGCGCCAATGACAATCACTAACTAAAACACAAGGTATCTTGCACTTGATAATCTCGTTCCAGACACAGGGTTAAACAGAGCAAGTTGTACATCTTCACGGTCAGCTTTATAGCAATCTAGCAGGTCAAAGAGGCCTTGCTTCCCGCTGAGAGATAACCCTGCAGAAAGCTGCTATTACCGCTTTCCTTCAGTGAGGCCTTCTGAGAAAGGAATCAGAGTAATTCAACAATACAAAAACATTCTTAATTCAAAGATGAAATTAAACAATAAAAGCATATAAGAAAAGATACACTATAAAGATACATGAAAATAACAAATATTTGACTAATAACATCACAATTTATCCAACAGGTACAAAAAGAATCGCATGACTCCTGCCGTTTCAGCATTGACATGAACACGTTTCATCATTTCAAATAATTTTCATCCTAATTTACAGTGACTGGCTTCTTTTGGTACACAATTATGATTCATATCTCACATCAATGAACTAAACTACTTTCAGACTGGAGATGAAAGAATTGGATATAAATTTGAATTAGCATCAGGCATATAAGCTACATTAGCATAGCCCATCAGGTTTTGATTGTGTGGTGTTACACTGTATCCATGTTTCCAAATTAAGTTAACTGACATGTTTGAGCTAATTTTCAGATGAAATGAAAAGTGTTATTTTTGGGATTTTGTTTTAATCTTAATCTGCTTTATCCTAACCCAGTCTGGTGTTATTTGCTCATTAATGATTTTTATTCAACGTTATCAAACTAAGTGGGCACAACGCATTTCAGATTTTTATTTAAGTCAAAATTATCTCAAAATTTTCTTTCACTGTACTATTATACACTCATTAGCATTTCTTTATCACATAAAATCGCATCAAAATAGTTTTGAATTGCAATGTGACAAAATGATAAAATGTATAGGGTGTCAATACCTTTGCAAAGCACAATTTAAAATGACAGCATTTTGGGTTATTACATTTTATCTGAAAACAATTAACAAATGTTCAGAGCCTCAGGTGAAAGATTCAGGCAAAGAGTTCATATTTAAGTGGAACTTGATCAGCTTTAAAAGCAAGAAAAACAGAGAAATCCTTTCCAGCCCAAATCTCAGCCATTTCTGGTCTTCACATGCCTGGAGCAGCTGACATCTGAAGGTTATTGAAGAAGAGGGGAATAAAGGAGAGCAAAAGGAAGACAAGAATGGAGACCAGAGAAAGGTTAAGACATTAAGGAGTGGTGTAGCAAAGAGGAGGCACCGGGGAAAAACTGCATTAAAAGACAAACACCAGAGTTAAAGATAAAAATTAAGTTTCCACTCATGATTCCTGAGAAAAAAAACCTGTGTGAGAATGACATTCACAAAGAATAAGCAAAAGAGAATATTACAGGAAAAGTTGGCAAAAAATGAAGTAATAAACGAGTGGGGAGAGTGTGAGGGTTGGGATGAGGAAAATAAAAAAGAAATTACATGAAATAGCTGTGAGGCAGACTGCATGAAACACAAAACAAATTGAAATGTCAGCTGTTGAAAAGCCATGAAGGGTGAAGAAGATGGAGAAAAGAGACTGAAGTGGTTTGTTGGAGTTCCCCTCAAAAGTATCCACAGATGCTCCCCAAATGCACAACCTTCAAAGTAAAAGCTCCTGAAATATTAATCGTCCGTCACTTCTTTACATCTGTCATAAACAACCTTCAGTGGCAGGAAGTGACATGATGACTGTTCTGTGTGTAGCAGTATTTAATGTAGTAAAGGACTAGAAGCATCTGGGATCGGAAGACTAAATTCATCTACTGGAGCTGTTGTCAGTAATTAAAAATAATAACTGCTGTCAATACTATGTATTTTAAAGGGAAAAATTAAGTAAATATTACAAGACAGAACATACAAAGAAAATACAATATATACACAGTACTGCAGTAGATCTTCAATATAGTTGTGCACAAAGAGTCCTTCACTTTCCCCGCTGGTCAGCACAGACATTTAAAAGTCCATGGTGCGCTTGTTCAGATATTTAAGAGAAAAATGTCCAAGCGTAATTCATGTTGGATGAAAAGATTAATGAGTTGTGTGTCTATGTAAAGAGATGGAGGGTGAAATATTATGGACCATCAGTCTCCTACCAGACCAGTATGGAGTCAATTTCAGGTTCTCCTGGCTCCAGCCAGTTGGCTGAAGACAACTAGTCACCTGACCCTTTTTGTATTGAAATGAACAGGACCAGTAAATTACCAGTCTGCTAGTTAACTAGATGGTTTTTCAGTTATATCCAGAAATAAATGCAATTATATCCACAATTAAAGCTGCAAGCAGCCTCGAACGGCCCTCGCAGCCAAGCGCCGCTCCGGCCTATTGCCACGCGGGGTACTAGCAACCGTCGCCTCACGTCAGCCACCACAGAAGCTCTCACGCAGTTTTCAGCTCCGCGGAAGCTGTTGCTCAGTTTCCATCAACGCTGGCCACGTGCTAACACAGAAGTTGTTGCGCAGTTTCCGCGCCCGTCCACCAGGCGGTACGCACTGATGCGTTCGGAGGCGCTCCTTGACGATGCAAAAAAATGTGGTGCAGATTCATTGGTTTAGCGAGGAAATATAGCTGGCGGATTAATGTAGGACGCGCAGTGGAGCCAAAAATATATTTCAATGCTGTTGTTCTTTAGAGGTCAACAAAGGTCATACGTATCCAATTTGGCGTCAGTCGGAAGATCCACGTGTCATTTACAGCCGATCATATGCACATGGCGAAGTACTACAGTTGGTCATTTTTCATCATTTTCAGCTGTGTTTCTAAAGCACTCTATTTCATTGTTGGAGTAATTCTTACTCAGAGTGGCGAATTACTGAAATGGTTTGTAAGAAGTAAGAAAACGCTACATTTACTGCATGATTTAATTCAACAAAAATTATCTGAGACATTTCTATCCTTTTAGAAATTTCATGGCAACGCTCTCACAAAGTTTTCACGCCCATCGCCCGTGGATCTGTCATTGGTGAGGAAACTGACACCTACTGGCGAAAAACTGATATTGTTCTTCATCCTGTTTATCTGCTGTTTCATTTGTGGAGCAATACTGACCCCAAGTGGCGAATTACTGAAATGGTTTATAAACGCCAAAAATGGGATCAAAATCTGAACTTCAATCTAAAATGGCCGACTTCCTCTGGGTTTAGACCGTCGCTCCAAGAGACTTTTTTGTAAGTCCTGACATGGTAACACGTGTACAAAGTTTCGTAGTTGTAGGTTAAAGCATGGCTTGGGCTGATCATTTAAAATTTTCTAGGGGCGCTATAGAGAAATTAGCCACACCCTACAAATATTGTGATGGATTCCTGTCGGGGAGTGGATGAAGATTCATCCTTGTGAGTTTGGAGCAGCTGCGCCCAAAAATGTGGAATTGAGAGCCAAAACGTATGGCTATGGCGTTACGGGTCACTTCGCCACGCCGCCACGCCCAGCTGCTCCATCGAAGCTGGTCGGGGTTGGAATCCTCAACACACCAACATGTCTTCTGTGTCTGGGCACAGTTTCATGTTGATGAGGTCAAAGGGGTCAGATAGCGACCGTTCAGAGTAAAACATGACACTTCCTTTTCTCAGGGGGCGTGGCCTAAGTGATGTCATCATTCGACCATAGGGTATTGTAGGACACTCGATGATGATCAATCACAGAAACTCTGGTGCCTCTGTGAGTTTCTGTGTAGGAGATATAGCAGTTTATTTTTTATGGGGAGTAGGTGAACTTTGACCCCTGCTGACCCCCTTCAGCATACTCAAAAAACTCACCGTTTTGATAACTTTAGATGGGACATGCCTTATGAACAGACTGACGGAGTTTGAAGCGATCAATCGAAATCCCTAGGAGGAGTTTGATCAAATACGAAGGCTGTAAACGCAAAAATGGGTCAAAATCCAACTTCAATCCAAAATGGCTGACTTCCTGTGGGGTTAGACAATGGCTCCAAGAGACTTTTTTGTAAGTCCTGACAAGGTACACACGTGTACAAAGTTTCGTAATTGTAGGTTAAAGCATGGCTTGGGGCTGATCATTTAAAGTGTTCTAGGGGGCGCTATAGAGAAATTAGGCCACAACCACCAAATATTGTGATGGATTCCTGTCGGGGAGTGGAGGAGGATCCATCTTTGTGAATTTGGAGCAGCTGTGCCCAAAAATGTGGAATTGAGAGCCAAACGTATGGCGATGGCGTTACAGGTCACTTCGCCACGCCGCCACGCCCACCTACTCCATCGAAGCTGGTCGGGGTTGGAATCCTCAATACACCAACATGTTTTCTGTGTCTGGGCACAGTTTCATGTTGATGAGGTCAAAGGGGTCAGATAGCGACAGTTCACAGTAAAACATGACACTTCCTGTTCTCAGGGGGCGTGGCCTAAGTGATGTCATCATTCGACCATAGGGTATTGTAGGGCAGCGATGATGATCAATCACAGTAACTTTGGTGCCTCTGTGAGTTTCTGTGTAGGAGATATAGCAGTTTATTTTTTACGGCGAGTAGGTGAACTTTGACCCCTGCTAACCCCCTTTCAGCATATTCAAAACTCACCGTTTTGATAACTTTAGATGGGACATGCCTTATGAACAGACTGACCGAGTTTGAAGCCGGTCAATGGAAATCCCTAGGAGGAGTTCGATCAAATACGGAGGCTGTAAACGGCAAAAATGGGCTCAAAATTGGACCTTCAATTCAAAATGGCCGACTTCCTGTGATACTTGCACTATGACATTAATTGTAAATTTTGAGCATCTTGGGGAGCTCTACAAGTGTACCAAATTTCATGTCTCTACGATGAAGTAAGTGAATAGCAAAGGGTCCTTTGAAAATTTCTAGGTGGCGCTATTGAGCCATTTCTTGTGGAATTTTTGCGACGACTTTAAAATACGTAAATTTGAAACAGGCTTAAGGCCTCCGCCAAGTTTGGTGAGTTTTTGAATATGATAAAGCCCCCAAAAAGCCAATTCATTTGGAGGGAGAATCGTAATAATAATTAAGCTGCAAGCAGCCTCGAACGGCCCTCGCAGCCAAGCGCCGCTCCGGCCTATTGCCACCGCGGGGTACGAGCAACCGCCGCCTCACGCCAGCCACCACAGAAGCTCTCACGCAGTTTTCAGCTCCTCCGCCCGCACCGCGGAAGCTGTTGCTCAGATTCCATCAACGCTGGCCACGTGCTAACACAGAAGTTGTTGTGCAGTTTCCGTGCCCGTCCACCAGGCGGTACGCACTGATGCGTTCGGAGGCGCTCCTTGACGATGCAAAAAATGTGGTGCAGATTCATTGGTTTAGCGAGGAAATATAGCTGGCGGATTAATGTAGGACGCGCAGTGGAGTCAAAATATATTTCAATGCTGTTGTTCTCTTTAGAGGTCAACAAAGGTCATACGTATCCAATTTGGCGTCAGTCGGATGATCCACATGTCATATACAGCCGATCATATGCACATGGCGAAGTACTACAGTTCGTCATTTTTCATCATTTTCAGCTGTGTTTCTAAAGCACTTTATTTCATTGTTGGAGTAATACTTACTCAGAGTGTCGAATTACTGAAATGGTTTGTAAGAAGTAAGAAAACGCTACATTTACTGCATGATTTAATTCAACAAAAATTATCTGAGACATTTATATCCTTTTAGAAATCTCACGGCAACGCTCTCACAAAGTTTTCACGCCCATCCGCCCGTGGATCTGTTTGTCATTGGTGGAGGAACACTGACACCTACTGGCGAAATATTGATATTGTTCTTCATCCTGTTTATCTGCTGTTTCATTTGTGGAGCAATACTGACCCCAAGTGGCGAATTACTGAAATGATTTATAAACGCCAAAATGGGGTCAAATCTGAACTTCAATCTAAAATGCCGACTTCCTGTGGGGTTTAGACCATGGCTCCAAGAGACTTTTTTGTAAGTCCTGACATGGTACACATGTGTACAAAGTTTTGTAATTGTAGGTTAAAGCATGGGGCTGATCATTTAAAAGTTTCTAGGGGCGCTATAGAGAAATTAGGCCACGCCCACCAAATATTCTGATGGATTCCTGTCAGGGAGTGGATGAGGATCCATCCTTGTGAGTGTGGAGCAGCTGGGCTAAAAATGTGGAATTGAGAGCCAAATGTATGGCGATGGCGTTACAGGTCACTTCGCCACGCCGCCACGCCCACCTGCTCCATCATAGCTGGTAGGGATTAGAATCCTCAATACACCAACATGTCTTCTGTGTCTGGGCACAGTTTCATGTTGATGAGGTCAAAGGGGTGAGATAGCGACCGTTAACAGTAAAACATTACACTTCCTGTTCTCAGGGGGCGTGGCTTAAGTGATGTCATCATTCGACCATAGGGTATTGTAGGACACCTGATGATGATCAATCACAGTAACTTTGGTGCCTCTGTGAGTTTCTGTGTAGGAATTATAGCAGTTTATGTTTTTATGGCGTGTAGGTGAACTTTGACCCCTGCTAACCCCCTTCAGCATTCTCAAAAACTCACCGTTTTGATAACTTTAGATGGGACATGCCTTATGAACAGACTGACCGAGTTTGAAGCCGATCAATGGAAATCCCTAGGAGGAGTTCGATCAAATACGGAGGCTGTAAACGGCAAAAATGGGGTCAAAATCTGAACTTCAATCCAAAATGGCCGACTTCCTGTGGGGTTTAGACCATGGCTCCAAGAGACTTTTTTGTAAGTCCTGACAAGGTACACATGTGTACAACGTTTCGTAATTGTAGGTTAAAGCATGGCTTGGGGCTGATCATTTAAAATTTTCTAGGGGGCGCTATAGAGAAATTAGGCCACGCCCACCAAATATTGTGATGGATTCCTTTCGGGGAGTGGATGAAGATCCATCCTTGTGAGTTTGGAGCAGCTGGGACCAAAACTGTGGAATTGAGAGCAAAACGTATGGCGATGGCGTTACAGGTCACTTCGCCACGCCGCCACGCCCACCTGCTCCATCGAAGCTGGTCGGGGTTGGAATCCTCAACACACCAACATGTCTTCTGTGTCTGGGCACAGTTTCATGTTGATGAGGTCAAAGGGGTCAGATAGTGAAAGTTCACAGTAAAACATTACACTTCCTGTTCTCAGGGGGCGTGGCCAAAGTGATGTCATCATTCGACCATAGGATATTGTAGGACACCCAATGTTGATCAATCATAGAAACTTTGGTGCCTCTGTGAGTTTGTGTGTAGGAGATATAGCAGTTTATTTTTTACGGCGAGTAGGTGAACTTTGACCCCTGCTAACCCCCCTTCAGCATACTCAAAAACTCACCATTTTGATAACTTTAGATGGGACATGCCTTATGAACAGACTGACCGAGTTTGAAGCCGATCAATCGAAATCCCTAGGAGGAGTTCGATCAAATACGAAGGCTGTAAACGGCAAAAATGGCCTCAAAATTGGACCTTCAATCCAAAATGGCTGTCTTCCTGTGATACTTGCACTATGACATTAATTGTAAATTTTGAGCGTCCTGGGGAGCTCTACAAGTGTACCAAATTTCATGTCTCTAGGATAAAGTAAGTGAATAGCAAAGGGTCCTTTGAAAATTTCTAGGTGGCGCTATTGAGCCATTTCTTGTGGGATTTTTGTGATGACCTTAAAAATCAAAATTTTTAAACAGGCTTAAGGCCTCCGCCAAGTTTGGTGAGTTTTCCAATATGATAAGGCCCCCAAAAAGCCCCCCAAAGAGGTGGGAAGAAAAATAATAATAATAATAATAATAATTAAAGCTGCAAGCAGCCTCGAGCGGCCCTCGCAGCCAAGCGCCGCTCCGGCCTATTGGCCACCGCAGAGTACTAGCAACCGCCGCCCGACGCCAGCCACCACAGATACTCTCAGCAGTTTTCAGCACCTCCGCCCGCACCGCGGAAACTGTTGCTCCGTTTCCATCAACGCTCCCCACGTTCCAACACAGAAGTCGTTGCGCGGTTTCCGCGCCCGTCCACCAGGCGGTATGCATCGATGCGTTCGGCGGCACTTCCTGACGACGCACAAAAAATGTGGTGCAGATTCGTTGATATAGCGAGGAGATATAGCTGGTGTATTAATGTAGTTGGCGCAGTGGAGTCAAAATACATTTCAATGTTGTTGGGGTGTTTAGAGGTCAACAAAGGTCATACATATCCAATTTGGCGCCAGTCGGATGATCAACGTATCATTTAGAGCCTATCATATGCACATGGTGAAGAACTGCAGTTCGCCATTTCTACACCCCAATGCGGTTTGGTCAGCAGCCAGCATTCACAGAGTTCATCATCTTATCGTTTTAAGTCAGTATTCACATGATGAAACCCATATATATGATAGAATAACAGTAAAACTCACATTAGAAAAAACTGGTGATTGCCTTTGAAAAGTGGGCGGGGCTAGGGTGAATTCATCAAGTGACCATGGAAATGTGTTCAGGATTGTTCTATAGAGAAACACAGGAAGTGTGATGCAGCTGTGATCTTGCATTTGGAAGTTTTTTAATGTTTATGTTTCATGGCAAATAGTGAAAGTTTTACACTGAGCCACGCCCACATGCTTGATGTTAACTGCAACTGAGATCTAAATGCAGTGCAACTTTAACATTTCCTAAAATGAGTCAGGAAAATGGTAAAGGTTAAGATGTATCAGTTTAATAAACCCTTCTGATCAGTAATAAACCAAGGGCAATGCACATTCAGAGAGCACAGTTAACTTTCAGTACATTAGAACAAAAGCACAGGTTTAATCTCTCTCAATAATTAGGTATTAATCACAGCAAGTGGTCCAAGTAAATATTACAACCCCAATGTATCAGTCTTAAGAACTCAGAACGTTGTAAGATTGTCGCTCCCAACAATCGTAACCGATCATCCTGTAGTGTGTGGTGTGTTACGACTGATCGAGTTCAGTCGGTGGAACGTCGGGACCGCTTTGATCTAAATCGGGGATATTGACTGTCTTTAATCATCTTTGCTCATTCATCCAATCTCTGTGGTGTTCCTCCGACTTTTTTTTTTTATCTTTTAATGAAAGATAATTATAAAATTATTGCACAGAGTACATCTGGTTGAGAAGCACATTCCAATCTTTGGTTGAAATGGCGCATTTGATTTTATTCTGCAGTCATAATACAATTTTAAACAATATAATAAGTTTCAATTAAAGGAGCTGGAATAGGCTACGTTAAGCTTTCGCGGTCAGTTGGGGAGAAAGGATAACTCCCATTTGATTTTCTAAAAACATTGAAAACAGTATTTTTTATGAAAAAAAAACTCACCTCCATGTTGCGATGCAACAAATATAATCCTTGCTTACGATATATCCAGTTCTTAATCAAGGGCTTTGATTTTTGGTTACGTCTTTTTTGGGTTAAAATAAGTCCGCAAACTAAAGTTACCAATTCAACGTCGTTGTCCATGTTTGTTTGTTTACTCCAAATTCAGCTGTGGTAGTGCAGAATTTTAATTTGAAGGTATTTCGTAGCTGGTATTAGAATGTGTTCGAGTGAAACCTCACACTCTTAGAACGAACCCGTTACACCTACGATTTTAAATAGGCTAGTGTGTGTTCTCTCACGTTTTCAGAATTGGCCGACTTTTCTAAAATCGTGTAGTGTGAACTGAGCTTCACTCACCGCATCTCCAGTTACCACTTTTAAGACGAACGGCAATAAAACTCCTCTCCAACAGACCGTTCCGGCTCATGAGCGTCATTCGGGTCTGCAGCTCCAAAACCGAAGCAAACGTTAGCGTGGTCCGGTTCTGTGGCTCCATAAACCAGGCATAATGTTTAGGAAAACTTAGCTGCTC
Source organism: Poeciliopsis prolifica (assembly GCF_027474105.1). Taxonomy (NCBI): domain Eukaryota; kingdom Metazoa; phylum Chordata; class Actinopteri; order Cyprinodontiformes; family Poeciliidae; genus Poeciliopsis; species Poeciliopsis prolifica. The sequence continues at coordinate 189,583 of NW_026562475.1, read as the reverse complement.
CAACAGTTTAGCAAAAAAAAAAGTACAGTCCACAGCGTAATGCGCCGAACCTCAACCATGTAGGGTCTCCTGCCGACTGCCAGTACGTACAGTAAGTATTAGCACAGCTACAGTACGTGCAGTCCTTCTCAACCAATCAAATTGCTTAAATTTGTTTTTGCCCTGACTGGCCATTAAGGCAGAGACGAGGGAAATGATGCATTTACTTGCGGTAGGAAATAACAGTCATTAACAAAACGCTACATTTACTCCGTTTTTAAGCCAACAAAAATTATCTTAGGGCTTACATATAACATTTCAGGTTAAATGTAATCGCTGTCCTTTTGGAAATCTCACGGCAGACGCGCTGGAAACGTTTTCACGGCCGTCCGAAAAAAACCGAACTTGATCTGTTTTCTCATTGATGGAGTACCAGTGACTCCTGCTGGCGCAATAATGGTATTGCGCCAGCAGTACCACTATTGCGCCACCAGGGGCCAGTCGTACTCCATCAACACTGACCAGAATGTGTTACTCAGCGGAGCTGAGTAACACAATAAAAGTTTTGCTGAATGACGATGTTTGTATTATTTATAGCCAAAATTAATGAATGTTTGTACTCTAACCCACAAAACAAAATTATTAAAAAAAATAAAACTTTAAAAATAAAATTGAGAGCCAAACGTATGGCAATGGCGTTACAGGTCACTTCGCCACGCCGCCACGCCCACCTGCTCCATCGAAGCTGGTCGGGGTTGGAATCCTCAATACACCAACATGTTCTGTGTCTGGGCACAGTTTCATGTTGATGAGGTCAAAGGGGTCAGATAGCGACCATTGACAGTAAAACATGACACTTCCTGTTCTCAGGGGGCGTGGCCTAAGTGATGTCATCATTCGACCATAGGGTATTGTAGTAGACCCGATGATGATCAACAACAGTAATTTTGGTACCTGTGTGAGTTTCTGTGTAGGAGATATAACAGTTATTTTTTTACGGCGAGTAGGTGAACTTTGACCCCTGCTAACCCCCCTTCAGCATACTCAAAAACTCACCGTTTAGATAACTTTAGATGAGACATGCCTTATGAACAGACTGACCGAGTTTGAAGCCGATCAATCGAAATCCCTAGGAGGAGATAGATCAAATATGAAGGCTGTAAACGGCAAAAATGGGGTCAAAAACCGAACTTGAATCCAAAATGGCCGACTTCCTGTGGGGTTTAGACCATGGCTCCAAGAGACTTTTTTGTACGTCCTGACAAGGTACACATGTGTACAAAGTTTCGTATTTGTAGGTTAAAGCATGGCTTGGGGCTGATCATTTAAAGTTTTCTAGGGGGCGCTATAGAGAAATTAGGCTACGCCCACCAAATATTGTGATGGATTCCTGTTGGGGAGTGGATGAGGGTCCATCCTTATGATTTTGCAGCAGCTGGGCCTAAAATGTGGAATTGAGAGCCAAACGTATGGCGATGGCGTTACAGGTGACTTCGCCACGCCACCACGCCCACCTGCTCCATCGAAGCTGGTCGGGGTTGGAATCCTCAATACACCAACATGTTTTCTGTGTCTGGGCACAGTTTCATGTTGATGAGGTCAAAGGGGTCAGATAGCGACAGTTCACAGTAAAACATTACACTTCCTGTTCTCAGGGGGCGTGGCCTAAGTAATGTCATCATTCGACCATAGGGTATTGTAGGAGACCCGATGATGATCAATCACAGAAACTTTGATGCTTCTGTGAGTTTCTGTGTAGGAGATATAGCAGTGTATTTATTTATGGCGAGTAGGTGAACTTTGACCCCTGCTAACCCCCCTTCAGCATACTCAAAAACTCACCGTTTAGATAACTTTAGATGGGACATGCCTTATGAACAGACTGACCAAGTTTGAAGTCGATCAATCAAAATCCGTAGGAGGAGATAGATCAAATACAAAGGCTGTAAAAGGCAAAAATCGGCAAAAATAGGGTCAAAATGGGAACTTCAATCAGAAATGGCTGACTTCCTGTGATACTTGCACTATGACATTAATTACAAATTTTGAGCGTCTTGGGGAGCTCTACAAGTGTACCAAATTTCATGTCTCTACGATGAAGTAAGTGAATAGCAGAGGGTAAAAAAGGGTGTTTTTACAATTTCTAGGTGGCGCCGTAGAGCCATTTCTGTTGCAATTTTTGCGACGACTTTAAAATACGTAAATTTTAAACAGGCTTAAGCCCTACGCCAAGTTTGGTGAGTTTTTGAATATGATAAAGCCCCCAAAAAGCCAATTCATTTGGGTGGAAGAATAATAATAATAATAATTAAAGCTGCAAGCAGCCTCGAACGGCCCTCGCAGCCAAGCGCCGCTCCGGCCTATTGCCACCGCGGGGTACTAGCAACCGTTGCCTCACGTCAGCCACCACAGAAGCTCTCAAGCAGTTTTCAGCTCCTCCGCCCACACCGCGGAAGCTGTTGCTCAGTTTCCATCAACGCTGGCCACCTGCTAACACAGAAGTTGTTGCGCAGTTTCCGCGCCCGTCCACCAGGCGGTGCGCACTGATGCGTTCGGGGGCGCTCCTTGACGATGCAAAAAAGGTGGGTCAGATTCATTGGTTTAGCGAGGAAAGAGCGCTGGCGGATTAATGTAGGACGCGCAGTGGAGCCAAAATATATTTCAATGCTGTTGTTCTTTAGAGGTCAACAAAGGTCATACGTATCCAATTTGGCGTCAGTCGGAAGATCCCGTGTAATTTACAGCCGATCATATGCACATGACGAAGTACTACTGTTCGTCATTTTTTTCATCTTGTGTTTCTAAAGCACTCTATTTCATTGTTGGAGTAATTCTTACTCAGAGTGGCGAATTACTGAAATGGTTTGTAAGAAGTAAGAAAACGCTACATTTACTGCATGATTTAATTCAACAAAAATTATCTGAGACATTTCTATCCTTTTAGAAATTTCATGGCAACGCTCTCACAAAGTTTTCGCGCCCATCCGCCCATGGATCTGTTTGTCATCGGTGGAGGAACACTGACACCTACTGGCGAAATACTGATATTGTCTTCATCCTGTTTATCTGCTGTTTCATTTGTGGAGCAATACTGACCCCAAGTGGCGAATTACTGAAATGGTTTATAAACACCAAAAATAGGATCAAAATCTGAACTTCAATCTAAAATGGCCGACTTCCTGTGGGGTTTAGACCATGGCTCCAAGAGACTTTTTTGTAAGTCCTGACATGGTACACACGTGTACAAAGTTTCGTAATTGTAGGCTAAAGCATGGCTTGGGGCTGATCATTTAAAATTTCTAGGGGGCGCTATAGAGAATAGGCCACACCCTACAAATATTGTGATGGATTCCTGTCGGGGAGTGGATGAGGATCCATCCTTGTGAGTTTGGAGCAGTTGGGCCCAAAAATGTGGAATTGAGAGCAAAACGTATGGCGATGGCGTTAGAGGTCAATTCGCCACGCCGCCACGCCCAGCTGCTCCATTGAAGCTGGTCGTGGTTGGAATCCTCAACACACCAACATGTCTTCTGTGTCTGGGCACAGTTTCATGTTGATGAGGTCAAAGGGGTCAGATAGCGACCGTTGACAGTAAAACATGACACTTCCTTTTCTCAGGGGGCGTGGCCTAAGTGATGTCATCATTCGACCATAGGGTATTGTAGGACACCCGATGATGATCAATCACAGTAACTTTGGTGCCTCTGTGAGTTTCTGTGTAGGAAATATAGCAGTTTATGTTTTTATGGCGTGTAGGTGAACTTTGACCCCTGCTAACCCCCCTTCAGCATACTCAAAAACTCACCGTTTTGATAACTTTAGATGGGACATGCCTTATTAACGGACTGACCGAGTTTGAAGACGATCAATCAAAATCCCTAGGAGGAGTTCGATCAAATACGGAGGCTGTAAACGGCAAAAATGGGGTCAAAATCTGAACTTCAATCTAAAATGGCCGACTGCCTGTGGGGTTTAGACCATGGCTCCAAGAGACTTTTTTGTAAGTCCTGACAAGGTACACATGTGTACAACGTTTCGTAATTGTAGGTTAAAGCATGGCTTGGGGCTGATCATTTAAAATATTCTAGGGGCGCTATAGAGAAATTAGGCCACGCCCCACAAATATTGTGATGGATTCCTGTCGGGGAGTTGATGGCGATCCATCCTTGTGAGTTTGGAGCAGCTGGGCCCGAAAATGTGGAATTGAGAGCCAAACGTATGGCGATGGCGTTAGAGGTCACTTCGCCACGCCACCACGCCCACCTGCTCCATCGAAGCTGGTCGTGGTTGGAATCCTCAACTCACCAACATGTCTTCTGTGTCTGGGCACAGTTTCATGTTGATGAGGTCAAAGGGGTCAGATAGCGACCATCCACAGTAAAACATGACACTTCCTGTTCTCATGGGGCGTGGCCTAAGTGATGTCATCATTCGACCATAGGGTATTGTAGGAGACCCGATAATGATCAATCACAGAAACTTTGGTGCCTCTGTGAGTTTCTGTGTAGGAGATATAACAGTTTATTTTTTTACGGCGAGTAGGTGAACTTTGACCCCTGCTAACCCCCCTTCAGCATACTCAAAAACTCACCGTTTTGATAACTTTAGATGGGACATGCCTTATGAACAGACTGACCGAGTTTGAAGCCGATCAATCGAAATCCCTAGGAGGAGTTCGATCAAATACGAAGGCTGTAAACGGCAAAAATGGCCCCAAAATTGGACCTTCAATCCAAAATGGCTGACTTCCTGTGATACTTGCACTATGACATTAATTGTAAATTTTGAGCATCTTGGGGAGCTCTACAAGTGTACCAAATTTCATGTCTCTAGGATAAAGTAAGTGAATAGCAAAGGGTCCTTTGAAAATTTGTAGGTGGCGCTATTGAGCCATTTTTATGGGATTTTTGCAATGACCTTAAAATACAAAATTTTGAAACTCCCTTTACGCGTCCGCCAAGTTTGGTGAGTTTTTGAAAATGATAAAGCCCCCAAAAAGGCCCCTCTTTAGGGGGGCAGAATAATAATAAGAAACAGTAGGAAAACAATAGGCCTTCGCAGCGCTTAGCTGCTCGGGCCTAATAAACAGTAGGAAAACAATAGGCCTTCGCAGCGCTTAGCTGCTCGGGCCTAATAAGAAACAGTACAGAAACAATAGGCCTTCGCAGCGCTTAGCTGCTCGGCCTAATTAATGATGCTACCTGATGTGCCGAGGCTTCGAAGCGTCTGTCGAGTAAAGGAGGGGACGTTTCCGTAAAGCGCGTATCGAGGCTCGCTTCATTTAGGGGACGAGCCGAAAACGATGACGTCCGAGGCCTCGCTGCCCGGCTGTACCGTGTGACTGCTTCAGGAAGTGGTTCAGAGTTTGGCGCGGGGTTTGACAGCTTTATAAAACCCACAGGCTGCATTCAAAATGTGGGTTGTTGTAGGCGAGTTGCGATCAGTTGAGAGAGTGGATAGAGGCTGGATAGTTTGGATAGAGGTTATTTAATTTGATGTTAGAGAGAGACAGACAGACAGACAGACAGACAGACAGACAGACAGATAGACAGATAGACAGACAGATAGATAGATAGATAGATAGATAGATAGATAGATAGATAGATAGATAGATAGATAGATAGATAGATAGATAGATAGATAGATAGATAAGCCCTACAGAAAAACATTATTACACAACATGCCATATCACATGACACTACTATTTTGGGAAAATTACTCACAGAGAATACATTCAAACAATATTTTATTATACACATATGTATAAACATGATTTAGACAAACGATTTCATCCTACACCTTTTGTGACGTCATTCCCAAGAGCCATAATAGAGAAAAATTTTATGCATCACATGTGTGAAGATACAGCTGGCTGTGATTCTCCATCTGGCCAGCAGGTGGTTTCATGAGCAAATGAAGCTTCGAGAAATGAACCCTTTCTTGAACCAGTTGGCTCAAGTGGTTCAATGCTTCATGAGGCTTCATCTCACCATCACTATCCACAATCAAATCTTTAAAAAAAAATAAAGATATGAGCATTCGTCTCATTATCTTAAACACATGTATTGAATTGAAAAAGTTAGATTGTGTGTTTGATAATCAAACAGTTAGCATTGGCTACCACCACCAACATGTCAAACAAACAAAACATTGTGTTCACTACTCACCATGACAACTTCATGGCTCCAAGCTCACTGGATACTCAGATCTACAGGATTTTTATATTGTGAGGTTTTAAAAGTACATAATAAACTAATTGTTTGGAAGCACAAACCTGCAGCTCCTTTGTCTCCAGCACTCTCCATCACACCTGACTGGGAAAGCTGGAGCAGGCCTGAAAAACCACTCCAGGTGCAGTGATTGGCTGAATGCACTGTGTGACTTATTATCACTCGAACCAATGGAGCAGCAAAGGTGGGATTAAGGGCAGTTTTTGCCCTGAGTTACATGTGCAGCTTGCGACATTAGAACCAGAGAGGGAGGGTGAGATGGACAAACGAGGAAAAGGAAAGACGAGGAATGAGGTTTCTTCTGCAGAAGAAACCTCCAGAGGTCAGCCAGGAGAATCCTCACAGAGCGATTAAGAACGAAAATCAAACAGAACAAGAGCCGAATCAAAAAGATAAGAGTGATGGGATGAAAAATTTACCAAAAAAAATCCCATGAGAAAAAATAACTGCATACAAGATTAAATATTCCTGCAATGACAACATGTCAGACCTGTGATTAATGTAATTAAAGGCAACCTGCATTAAAAAATATTTCAGGCATTTTAAAGTCTTTATTACACATACACAAATTTAAGACATTTTAAAAATGTACAAACACCCTTTTACACTATTATTTATTTCTCTCTGGTGAACAGATCTCATCCAGATTCTTCAAATGTTCTCTTTGGGTTTGAGACAAAGCCAGGAGGACAGGATGGGGTGAGGTTGTGGGTGGGTGACGTTCCCTGAAGTTATAGCTTCTTTATTAGAATCAAAGAGACAGATGGAGGTTATGGGTCATGACAGGCAAATGCTTAAAGGAAGTTAAAAGATTCAGTGAAGAAGTTAAAGAACATACTCTAACTGTAACCCAATACTCTTAAACGGAGAAGCTCCACCCAGGATCATAAACTCATTTGTTTTGGGCTTAGACCAATAGACCAATAGAATCCAACGCAAAAGGAATTTCATGGAAGTATACACTTTGAAGTATATTACTGAATCAACTTGAAAGTTGGGTCGGACTCTCCGGTTCGGTGCTCGACTGGCTTGAAACTTACATAAAGAACAGGGATTTCTTTGTTTCAATTGGAAACTTCTCATCAAAGAGGTCAAAGGTCACATGTGGGGTACCCCAAGGTTCAATCCTAGGACCCCTCTTATTCAATATTTATATTCTCCCAATAGCTCAGGTTATAACAGGAAATAATATTAGCTACCATAACTATGCCTTTGACCCCATCCAATCACTGAATAAATGTTTAAAACAGATAAATGTGTGGATGTGCCAAAACTTTCTCCAGCTGAACAAAAGCAAAACTGAAGTCATTATTTTTGGACCTAAAAAGGAACGATCTAGAGCTCTAGATCTAGAGTCAATGCACAGCTTCAGTTATTACAACTAAAACCTGGAGATCAGACCCAAAACCTGGGAGTAGTGATGGACTCGGACTTGAACCTCCAGAGCCACATAAAGACAGTTACAAAGTCGGACTTCTATCACCTGAAGAACATTTCCAGGATTAGATGTTCTTCAGCCAGATCTAGAGAAACTCATCCATGCGTTTATCTTTAGTCACATTGATTATTGTAACAGCGTCTTCACAGGCCTGTCCAACAAATCAATCCTCCAGCTGCAGCTGATCCAGAAGCTGCTGCTCCTGTTCTCACTAAAACCAGGAAGATAGAGACATAACAGCAGTTTTAAAGTCCCTCCACTGGCTCCCTGTAGCTCAAGAATAGATTTTAAAATACTGTTGTTAGTTTATAAATCACTGAACGGTTTAGCACCACAATACATCAAAGATCTGCTGTTGTTGTATCAACCTTCCAGACTCTCAGGTTCTGGTTCTGGTTCTGCTCTGCATCCCCAGAACCAGAACCAAGAGAGGAGAAACAGCTTTCAGCATCTATGCACCAAAAATTTGGAACAAACTTCCATAAAACTGTAAAACGGCTGAAAAACTGACTTCCTTTAAATGTATTATTTATTCCATGATGCATGACTTTGTGTTTTTTTGTTTATGATGTAAAGCACTTTGAAATGCCTTGCTGCTGAAATGTGCTATACAAATAAAATTAGATTTTGATTGACTAATTAGTTTTTCCAGAGCTAATTTGGTCTCTGGCAGCCCTAGTCCAAAGAGCATTTGACGTGCATGTTAACTACTTGTGTTCCCGCTCATCTTGTGCAGATAACACGGCTGCTTTATTGGTGAAGGAGGGCCCCTTCAACTTGGAGGATTCCAGTGAATACAGTGTGGAAGTGCTCATCAGTGATGGAGGCCAGCCTGTCATGAGCAGCAACACCAAACTGCAAATCAAGGTCATTTGAATGAAAGGAGAATGTCCAACATGTCTTCGAAAGCCGTTGGCAACAGAAAGAACCAAATGCTTCTTTCCTTTGTCTCAGTTATGCCAGTGTGACACCAAGCGAATTTTTTCAAGATGTAAGGCCAGTATGCAGAGGATGGGGGTCAGCATCCATGCCCTGATTGCCATACTGCTGTGCATACTGACCATACTAGGTAAGTTTGGATAATTTTTTTTGGTTCATGCATGAACCTCTTTGTCTTTTGTGCACTTTTATTTTTTCTTTAATATAACCTATGTTTCTGAATATTGCTTTTAATTGGAGAAAATAATCCTGTGGAGAATGTTAGAAAATGTGTTTGTTGTAAATTTGGAGAACATTCCCACGAATCTCAGCAGCTGTGTTTCCGTTGCCCATATGACTGCACAAGTTGGAATTTTGAACATAATTCAGATTGACAAATTAGCAATTATGCTATAATCTGGCTCATTTACAGTCGATACAATAGTGTTGATTGTTCATTAATGTGCACTGGCCTTAATAAAGATTAAAGACATCTATTTGTATCCTGCATGGGCAATTGATGTTACAGCAAGTACAAAAAAAATTCAAGACAAAATATCAAAGATTAAAAAATAAAATAAACAACAAAACATACCAGAAGGACATGAAATACAAATCAATACATAATGGGAAAAGTACAGCAGTGTATTTCGTTATTTATTGACAATTGCTACTAACGCTAAATCAGGTTCTGCATTAAAGAGATATTGCTGTAGGAACGAAGGATCTCTCTCTCCTGCTACGTTTTATACTAGGAAGTCTGAGTCTGATGCCAGAAGGCAAAAACTGGAACTAAGCATGTAAAGAATGAGAAATAATGGCTTTAGTTTTCCTAATGATCTGAGTTTTTTTTACACAGTTCTTTAAGTGAGCATTGTTCACACCTATCTGGTATTTCTTGACCTAATATAACACCATATTCCAAATTATTATCCAAATTGGATTTAAGTGTCATAAAGATCACATTTTTTGTTGTGCTATTAAATTTATAGATGTTATTGTGTGTCAGGGCTCTTTGAATCACTAGAATTCATTTCAGAGAGCTGCTTGATTAGTTTGTTTGGTGCAGCTCAATTAAAGGAAATCTACTTAAGAAGGATGTTCCACATTATTAAGTAAGCCACAGGCTTCAAGCCATATGGAAAAGAGAAAGGATCTCTGCTGACTTAAATAATCAGATAGTGTAGTGCTGCATGACAAGGTATGAAAACATGAGATATTTAAACAAAACTGAAGCGTTATCATACTGTGAAGAGATCTGTGGCTGATTCAGATCAAAGAAAGGCATAATGAGGAATGTTAATGTTAGACAAATCTATGGATTTAAGAGAGTTTGTTTTCACAAATGTTTATTCAAAAAAGGTTTTTTCCAACATCTTGAAATGTAGTCCCTCATACATTTTTGACAACTTTTCCTGCTGTAGACAAAAATTGAAGTAAACAATACATTTATATGAAATAAATTATAAAAAGCAACTGAGTAATTTATATCTGTATCTGGGACTTCATTCTGATGCCTGGCCCAATAATACCTGATCATTGAGGAGGTGGATTTATTTAAATTAGACAGTTCTGTCAAACATGTGCAAAACTTAACCTGTAGAAAGTAAACTGAGTCAATTTCAGCTCAATTTGGATTCAGATAGATCAATAGAAACTGAAAAAAACTGGATGAAACAAAAGTGATAACCTTATTTTCTGATGTAAGATCAAAATGGTACCAAACTATAAAACCTTTCGTTTGTCTTGAGGCTCCATAGTTGATGATGTACCGTAAAAATCAAGAATTCTTTTGGCAAATGCATCTCGTTGACAAATTTGCTTCTTTACCCCCACCTCATGAACTTTCCTCTTGGAGGGGATGATTTTATGGTAGGTGTCACTTAGACCGGCGGAAACTCTGCGTCAGGGAAGGAAGCGGGGCAACAAAAATGCAGTCCAGATGGTTTTATTTGCTCTGCAGGTTACATGTACACTGACACCCATTTCACCACAGTGAAACAAAGAAGCTAGCTTTTATTTCTGTGGGCTATCCAGCACTCAAATAAAGAAGATGACAAAATAAAACAAGAAATAATTGGCACAAACCTAATACGAAACAAATGATACCAAATAATATTTACATGCATGCAAATTATTCAAAGTAAACTAATCTAAGCACAATCAACAATTAACTTTAACTTAAATATAACAAACCATTTCCCCTCTCAGATGAAATGGTTAAAAGCTTCAGGAGCTTTTAACAGCACCTGGATTTAACTGAGGTAACGAACTGAAACAAAAAGCATTTGTTTTATAAATAAATGTATCAATAATTACTAATAAGGGATGAGCCCCTGTTCTCCATCACAGTAGGAAAGAGAGCTAACTAGGATTTCAGGGGAAACTCCTAATTCTTCTGTTTTCCTATTGTGGAGATGATCTGCTGCTCCATTATCATGGAATATGTTTCAATTTCATCTCATTTTAAGATTTGGGAGTCTTCCATTTCTTACTTCTAAATGTGTAACTCTTTTAACATAGACTAGCGTTTTGACACTAACATAGACTAGTTGATATGGTGGTCAGTTGGATCTGGTGGGGTAGGAGTTCACGGCCGCTGCAGCTCCTCCTGTTCTCCCCTCGCTGAGCTGCTGTGAGCGGGGTTGCAACTCCTCCCTGAGGCTTCATTATTCTCTAGTCTAAATAAACATGTTGCTTTTCCCTGTTTTGTTCTTTTGTTTTTTATGTTTATTTTCTTATTTTATTTGCAACCCTCTCTTCTTTCTGTAGTTGCTTTTAATCATATCTTATTACAGTTCAGTATTGATTCTCTTCAAGTTGTTCCACATGCACCAGTGTCACATAAGAAAGTAATCTTTTTTCCATTTACCAATGGGGTTATTTCAGACTTAATGTTATCTATTGATAGCAAATCTTGTAAATTTAGCAAAACATCCTTTGTTTGATCAATTTCCATTTCAGTCACTTCATCTAATTTGGGATGCATGTCTCATTATATGACTCTGGTGCACCCATTTACTTATAGTCCTCTAACATCTTTTGAGTCATTCAAAGCAAATTTTTTCCAGCTTTTAGATAATTATTTTATTTTATTTCATTTATTTATCTATTTAGAGTATTGGCTAACAAATAAATAAGTAGATAAATAAAGAATTGACTATGTCTTCATATCCTTCTTTTTCCTCACTTTCTTGAAATTTTCTTTAGGTTTAAGTAACATGCACATTTTAAAAGAGATATCTCAAACTTATGTTAGGATTTAGCAGCAACCAATAGTTTCTTGTTGTCTGGTACCAGTTTTCAAACTAGCGCTGTTTCTAATTTACACACCACGTTTTTTCATTCTTTTACTTTCAACACACCATCTACACTATACTTCTTTTTCCATTTAGTCAGGTACATTAAGTTTCCTGGCTCCATCTGATACATAAACTTTTCATCCCCTTTAGAACTTTTCTCCTTCCTTTGTTAAGAACCCATTTTTACAGTGCTTTATAGTCCACTCTATATTACTTATAGAGTGGACTCTATGGAACGGGGATAGGAAGAGTGGGGTGGTGGTCAAGTTAATGTGGCGATTCTCACTTCGACTCAACGGGTGATTGAGTGGAGAATCCTTGCTAAGATTCCCCAACAAGCCCACTTTTTCCACTCTTTTTCTTAGGTGTCACACTTTTTACCTTTCCCTTCTTGTATGTTTTTTTTTCCTTTCACTTTCCCTTGACGTCTATCGGGGGACTCAGAACCGCCTGTACCCTACACTTATTACTTGGTTGATTCCTGCTCAATCTCAGTTTGAATCCTGTCAATGGCAGAAGGAGGTGACCTAAGTCACTGGCCCAGTGAGGAAGTTACTCCCCAGGACTTTTCAGGACAGGTCTGCAGAACCTGAATGCCGGCACATTTCAACGTGTCATACTCCTTCCGACAGCGGCGGGTATGTAGGGAATCCCGGACGAGTCTCCAAAATGTTGGCTCTATTTTGGTTCTCAACCTGCAAAGAATCAACCACAGACGTTTGTGCAGAAGAGGGGAGCAGAGCCAGACGCGGAGAACTGGGGTCAACTCCGTCGGCTCTCAGTTCCCAACTGCCTTTTATTATGTTTACAAGGAAAGAGGTTGGGCTTTTTCACACAGTCACACAAACAATCGATCAATAACCTTAACCACAAGATGTTCCGGAACCTTCTGTGGACATACCCTTACCAGGACACAAGGACACAGACAGCTAATGATCAAAGCAGCTGGTAAACATTTCCAACCCCCAAGAAAACATCTGAAAAAACAGTTAAGCATATACCACAAAAGAAAGGAGTCAAGAAAACAACACACAGAAAGTGATATGAAAACATAACCTTTCAAATGAGCTCATAAGTAAATGAACTTAGATCATTTTTCTAACAGAGTCCCTCAGCTATGAACTGTCTGCCTTGGGTGACTCTAGCATGGGCATAAAGCCCCAGAGAGCAGAGCATAGACAGGATCATTGGGGGATTCAAACCCTCCACCACAATAAGACGGCAGCCCTAGGAGAGCTTTAGGATAGTTTTTAGGGTCTGAAAAAATATCCTCCAGATTGTGATTGTATTATTATGTTGTCATACCAAGGAAATCTGTAACTTTGCCGAAATCTGTGATGGTGGTTGTTTTACATTTATTTCAAATAGAGAGGGGAAAAAAAAGGTTATCTCCATATGGTGAAATACGGCTTTTAAAAGAAACGGCACACAGTTCATAACCAAACAAGTTGTAAAAATGACCTTTTAAGCTCTTTTAAAATTGATGTGACATTCAAGCCACAATGACAACTATTTTCCCCAGCAGTTTATTTCCTGTTTCTAAAACAGCTGTGAACTACAGAGAGGCTTTAGAGCTTCAACTGAAAAACTAAAATCAGTAAAGCAGCAGCAGTGACTGATGCACTGCTAAGTGATTGGCACATGAGCATAGATTCAATCAATGATTCTGGGTTTGGGTGCACCAACCCCCACTCTCCAAGTTGTTGGTTTTATGAATAATACAGCGATGGATGTGGAAATAACGCCTGTGGTTGTGAGCTCAGGATTCTGTTTGATGCCTTCACCCACTGTTTGTTTTTCTTTCGGGAGAAAAAGAGGCATTTTTCATGTCAAATCAGAAGCCCAATGGAGACAGTTGGACAGACATGAGAGGTCCGGGATTTGAGGTGCGGAAGACGGAAAGAAAAGAGACAAGGAAGTTAGAACAGGGATGGAGGCAGAGAGAGAAATACATCTATTCAGACATGGATGTGGGGAAACGCAGAAGGTGAAAGACGCGCCAAAGGCAAAGAGTTGAGGTGCAATCGGTTTGGCTAAATGAGAGGAAAAGAAGACGAGCGTGGTTTGGAAGCGGTTGGAAAGAGAGAACTGTGGGAAAAACAGTGGAAGAATAGGAGTGGTAATAAGGAAAGTTTATCAGCTCTTTAGGTGCCATCTGCTTATCACACACTAGCACACACACACCCTATTAACCATTAATACACTCTTTCACTATCATCCTTTCCCTTTCTTTTTTTCATCTCTCTCTTCTTGTCTCCCTCAGGGTGTTTCTTCTTCTACTACTTTTTTCTGTCTCCTCTCTCTTTATCAAACACTACAAAAGCAAGCCAGATTAACTATTTAATCCCTTGTCATTATCCGTCTGGCCACATAGCAATTTGCCATTCACACACACTTTTTCTCACATAAAATCAAGTTTGACACCCGGAAACTTTTCCATCACTTTCTCTTGTCTCATCCCTCTGCAGCTTATTAAACTGAGAAGCATGTGTTGTAAAAGATTCATCTGTTGGTTTCCCATGCAAACTTAATCAGTCCGCTCTCCCTCAGCTAAGAACTGTGGCTGCTGCTATGGGGACAGAGGCCTGGGGTCCAATCAAATGTCACATTGTCCTTCTTTTCTTCTTTGTCTGTCCTTGTGCTTGATTTGCTCACCCTCAAGTCTCTGCCTTCTTTCTTCACTCAGCGACTGCTTGCCATATTTTCCTTCCTTTCCTTTCGTTTCTTCCTGTGTCTCCATGGACACCATGAAGAACAACTCGCCAGCAACAGAAACTTAGAAGAGGTTCACTTTAAAAAAGAAACTTGTTTCATATTTTGTCTCATTTTATGAAGTCATGCATCTTCGCTCTGTTTCTAATGTAATATTTGTATTAAATTGCTTTCATGTCTTGAATTGATGCATTTTCGGATCGATACAGAGTCACAGATAAATGTTGTCCTTTTTTCAGACTCATCTTTTGATTCACATCAACATTTTCTAAATCAAATATGGGAACAATTATGATGATAAACCATAAAAGCTCTTTCATGGTGTATATATAAATTAAGATTGTGTAGCAGTGTCCTGATCACAGGAGGCTTTGTCTGACGGACCAGCACTGGTAACTGAGCGGCCCGCTTTGGGAAAGAAGGATGCTGACGCAAATGGTCACATGCTTACTTGCTTTTTTCCTCTGCCGGTCATCAGCATGGATAGGCTAGCATTAGCACTGGCTAGGCTGGGCTCAAGAATTGTTTCTCAAGAATTGTAAAGTTCTTGTTTTTGTGTTTTTTGGGGGGTTTTCTTTTTTAACACAATGCGTTTCATTTTTATTCTGTCACTTCATTGTCTGTGCCTCGTCGACTGTGAACCTTTTCTCTTTTCATCTCTGTTTTGAGTTTATCTGACTCATCCTCTTCCACCTTGTTTTCTTCCTCATTTCCACTTCCTTTCTTGTGTTTATTCCCTTTGTGCAGATTGTTTCTACTGACTGACTTTGTTCCTGTCAGGATTCCTCCTCTTATCCTCTTGCTGATGTGCCACTTGTTTCAAGGCCTACTTTTCATTTTGTTTTGGCTTTCTAACTATCTCATTTTACCTTCTCTGTGGCTCGAACATCACCAACATGACATCTTTCCTGTAATCTTTTTTTGTACATGCATGTTTTACATTTTCAGTCAAGAGGACATCATTTACATTTATTTCTGTCTCTCAGATGCTAATCTTAGATTCAAATATTAGCACTTTTGCTTCAGATATTCTTCTTGCAATGATCAATACCAAAAGAGATTGATATGTATTCCCTTTGTACAGTGATAGTGATCCTGTTTGTGATGAGGAAACATTACCAGAAGGATTCTTTGGCCAGTATGAAGAACAGCGGTGAGATCCATGAGCAGCTGGTCACATATGATGAGGAAGGAGGAGGAGAAATGGACACAAATGGGTATGTAGAAAAATATACATATTTTATAGAAACTTGAGGATGACATTTTTTTCTTTGCAGTTTTCTCCATGAAAATCAAGATCATTTCTGTTCTTTTTCTTGTATTTTTTTATCCTTATGACGTTGTGACCTTTCATTGGTAATTTTTTCTTTTGTACTTCAGTTTAAAACATCAGCTCTAGAAACTCAAGTATTTTCTGCATTTCCAAGAAGCTTGGCTGACTATAACACAGTCTAATAGGACAAATTCAAGAACATTTGTAAAGTACGGAATATATAGCAAAGGTTTTGAAAATAAAATATTTAGAAATAGCAGAACAGAAAAGGAAGATATTTTTAAGAAGTTATTTTTTAATGAGTTAAAAATACCATTGAAAAGTTATTTTATTTTGGCAATTCAAGTCAAAAAGTGACACCTTTTTGTGGTTCAGTCAGAGGAGAAACTAGTTTTACATTATTGCTGGTATTTTGACAAAAATGGTCACTGGCTCATTGTGAGAACCAAATAAAATCATAAGGTTTTACATTACTGTAGTCCACCAGTATGGATAACAGAAAGATTTTGGTTCTGCCAAACGGGGTGGAAAGTTACAATTGCTGTAATTACAATTTGCCTAATTTGACTGGTAAATTGTTTGCAAAACCTGAACTTTTACTGCTTTTTATTTGTTTCGTATAAAGTTACTGTGTTATAATTGAAATCATATTCATTAATGAGTAAAACAAATAACATTGTTGATCTTTCAGCAAGGTTTGTTTTAAGATCTACTGTAGGTCATTAACCTATCAAGTTAATGTTTGAGAAAAAGAAAACATCTTGCTGAATTTAATGCATCAGTTTAACAGCAATAGGCAGCACTTTTATCATACATTGTAAACTTGAATAATATTTTAACAACTGTTGTGCAACACCCCGCCTCCTTCATTCTCTCCTCTCTCAGTCACGACTTCCTCTTCTGAGAGGGGAGATGTGCTACCAGCTCTCCATCTAATGGGTTAATGGAGTTTCCTAAATCTGCTGGGATTTACCCGATCCAGAACTGAAGGAAACTCTGTTTAAGCTGGTTTCTTCACCTGGTTACTGACGGCCTACATCCAGATGTCTCACCCTTCTTCCCCCTGTGAATTAGCCAGACTGAGCAACATACAGATAACTGGTTCCACAGAGCACATCTGTTAACGGTCGCTCCTTCTCTTTTTTACAACTTGCACTTGTTACTGAACCAGGCTGGTTTTAGTGTCTCTGGCGAGTCCCAAAGATGTTGTTTTAGATTTGGGCTAAAGCAACCTATAAAACATTCCCTAGTTTTCTTCCCCAGAATCAAACATCACAGCTATTTTACTACCATCAAAGAACTTTGAGGTGACTCATTAATTGAATGTCCACAACACCTTTTAGATTTTCTTTATGCTAAATATTTTATTAGTAAAGCAAATTTGCAAGGGTCAGTACAGCTTAATCAAGTAGCAGAAATAATCAAATCAGTAAAATCAATCATCTAGCCTGTCTTTCCCTAACGCTGATACTAAGAACTAAAAAGGGAACCTTTGAGAGAGACGGATGGAGTATGGCGTTTCGAAACCCAGAACTGGATCGATGATGAAGAAGGTGTTGCAGCAGGAGGAGGAGGTCTTTATCTTTGCCTTTATCTTCATCTTTATCTTTGGGGTCTGAGCCCAATTGATGAGAGAAGTGCAATTTGAAGCCACATGTTGCGGGGCTGACGGGTTGGTCCCCGTGCGCAGGACAGTCTTCGGCTCTGTGGCCCCGGCTCTTCTTCAGCTGCAGAGTTCTTTGTCCGTCTCGGTCTTGGCTCGAAGCTGCCTGGAGGATTCAACCAAAGATTCCTCTTTTGCTCTCTCTTTTTATTGGGTTTATCCAGCCTTATGGTGCATTTGCATTGGCTAACACTGTTGCTGTGCTTGTTTCATTGGCTGACTGTATGGACAGATGATCTCATATCCATCACTGTCTTAGAGACATTATGTCCTGATGTCTGTGCTAATGTCTCAGGGTTGCTCAACATTCCTCCCAAGTCTTTTCTTTGAAACATTCAAGTTGTTCAACAATCTGTTTGGAAGTAAGGCATTGATCATCTCTGCTCTCCCATTAGTGCCATTTTACCCCTGACCTTTCACCTTTCACCCATTATCCACCTCCAACACATCATCAGTGATCTTTAATTGCAGTTACACGCTTTACACCATTTCAAGTTCAATGTTAAAATCACATTCATAACCCTTTTAGTTTCTTTGATTTAGCATTCATTTATAATTTTATGATAACCACAACTTATTACTCTTATTATAACCATAATGTGAGTTATTAAAGACGTTCTGAAAAGAAACCAAGAATAATTTATTATTGTAATTATGTGATATCAAAATTACAGTTCCTTGTTTTACCTGCAAGTGGAAGTGAAATTGTAAATATTCTTGCAAGTAAGCCAATATTAATATTATTTTACTTTGAATCTTATCTAATTACTCAAAATGTTGGGATTTCATCCTTTAAAACTTTCATGCTGTGAAACAGGGAATAGTCTCAGCTATTTTTATAAATCTGCAGGCTGGGAACTTAGGTTTAAAGGTGAAGAAGGAGTCAGGCTAGAAGTCTGTTTCTAAACTTGCAGAAAGAGAAAAAAACGAAGCAGTGTGTGTGTGTGTTTGTGTGTGCGTGTGTGTGTGCGTGTGTGTGTGTGTGCGTGTGTGTGTGTGCGTGTGTGTGTGTGTGCGTGTGTGTGTGTGTGTGCGTGTGTGTGTGCGTGTGTGTGTGCGTGTGTGTGTGTGTGCGTGTGTGTGTGTGTTTGTGTGTGCGTGTGTGTGTGTGCGTGTGTGTGTGTGTGTGTTTGTGTGTGCGTGTGTGTGTGTGTTTGTGTGTGTGCGTGTGTGTGTGCGTGTGTGTGTGCGTGTGTGTGTGTGTGCGTGTGTGTTTGTGTGTGTGTGTGTGTGTGTGTGCGTGTGTGTGTGTGTGTTTGTGTGTGCGTGTGTGTGTGTGTTTGTGTGTGTGTGCGTGTGTGTGTGCGTTATGTTTAATACATTAAAAAAAATTTCAAAGTCTTCTACTTTCCACGGAGTTATATTTTTCATAGCCCTGGTATCTGTTTGCATGCTGACCAGCTATTAAGCCTAAAGCTCAATCAATGAAGATGTCTGTATTTTGTTCCAGCTACGACGTTTCAATTCTCACCTCAGCGTGTAACGACAGCTCCCTGCTCCGCCGCCCCGACCAGCGTTCCCACTCCTCCATGTACGCCATGGTCCAGAAACCCCACCAGCTCTCTCAGCCCACAGCCTGCAAAGGCGACATGGCAGCCATGATCGATATGAAGAAAGACGAGGCCGACCACGACCGAGACGGATTCCCTTATGACACTCTACACATCTATGGCTACGAGGGACCAGAGTCTCTGGCGGGAAGCCTCAGCTCTATGGACAGTTCCTCCTCAGGATCAAACTTGGATTACGACTTCCTCAATGACTGGGGGCCGAGGTTCAAGACACTGGCTGAGCTGTACGGTGCGGACGGTGCCAACTACTACCATCAGTACTGAGAGCAAATGTGACAACCCGCCCGCCGAGTGCCTCACTGGTTCACATCTTGTGTGTCGGTAGTTGAAAATAGTCATAGAAAGAGAAGCAGGAAACAGAAAACAAGAACATCTACTTCCAGCAGGCAGACAGCCAAGCATCCCCAAGACACTTTGCCAAACACAATTTAGTTTTTTACTCTGTTGTCACGTACATTTGTGTTTCTGTCTCTTATCTATTCACTCACTAAGCAATCTTCATCAAAATCCAGGAGGTTCCAACACGATAAATGAAGGTGACATCAAAAAATGTACCCATTTTCACCTTGTTTTCACTCGTGATGGAACATCGGAGCATTCTATGGATGCAACATGAGGTTCAGCAACCAGTCAAATGACTTAACCTTTCTCTTTCACCTGAAAACACACGCTAACAGATGAAAGGTTGCAGAATTTAGCCAGTTAGAATTAGCATAACCAAAGCCATGCACTGACATTTTAAAACAACTTCAATATTTGCTTATGCTCACTCTATTTTAATGAACATTTGCATAGAGCCATTATTTCTTAAAAAAGATCTTCCTCAGTGAAATTTACTTTAAAAATGGAACATATAGCGTTTTCTGTCTGGAGTAAATGTTTTAAAATGAGTCTGTGTGAAAAACCAAGATGTTACAGAAATCAATATGATTTACTGATTTACTAGGTTTTGTTCAGGGAACTAGCCTGCAGGCTGCTGCTTGTTGGTTTTAGTGTGACAAGTGTCATTTTGAAACAACTTGACTTTGCAAAGAGGCGTGGATCAGGATTTTATTTTATGCTCTAAAAAGTCAAGAAACACGTCAAAATAAGACTTTCTTTGGTTTCTCACTAAAGTGCAGAGGTTGTCGGGATGGTGTGATACAAAACTCTTGGTGTTTTAAAACCTTAACTTTTGTAATTGTTTGTACACTTTGTAAGCCTAATCAAAACTGGGATCATGGATTTGTTCATGTTCCTCATGTTTGTATTTGCTTTTACTCCAATATGAAAGAACTTTTTTGGTTACACTCAAAGTGTTGCTGATGAATCCCACAATCATAAACTCTTGGACTTAATGTGATTTTATTTGAAGGATGAAACCGCATAGACTTCCTAACGTTTCTAACATGGACTCTTATCTAAGAGAGAAAGTCTTATATTGGTTTCAATCCTACTTGGAATGTAACACACTCCAAGTGAAAGCAACACTTTTCTGAACTTTTTTCTTTTCAAATAGGATTGCTTGGGGATTTTAATGTTCAAAAAAAATCACAGGCATTTGAGCTGTGAGGGTTTGGAGGTGTTTGATCACAGCGAGGTGCCGGCTGGCTTTTCTTTATCTGAGACATTATTACCGTTCAGCCCTGAGCTCCCACTGTGAGGTCCAGTGGGTTTTCACAGTGATATTTAATGTCTTCATGGAGCAAATGAGTTATTTTTGTTCTTTTTCATTCACCGTTGGGTGTCTCAGCAGCAGTCATGTTTAACTGTTGACATGAGTTAAATTTAGCCCATATTTTGATTTGTATGAGTTAAAACCTGAACAGAAACCCAGTTTGGTTACCAAAGTGCTGTTTGCCTTCATGAGCCAGACTTCCTCTGTGCTGAGAGAGAGCAAAACCAGACAATAGAAAGACAGAAAGGAAATGGCTCTACTGCTGCTCTGACAGAATTACAGCTTGTTTCTGGCTTTTTTGACATAACTCGTCATCACAGCTAGGGTTAGGGTTAACCCTAGCCCTTGTGATGAAAGCTGAGTCCTCAGAGGTAGAGTCAAACAAACCTAAGGGACTCAGATCAGGAAGCACAGAGCAGCAGCAGCAGCTTGTTGGGCTGCAGCTATGTGCCTGATGTGCTTTGATAACTTTAACCTCTCACCCTCTTCGGCTTCTGTCCGCTCATCAAACCTCCAACCTAAAATCAATGTTTTCTTTGGCTGATTATTGATCTGTGCCTCAGATTTGTTTTTAAGAACATCATTCAAAATATTTTTGAATTCCTGAAATGAGTCAGTAGTTCATGTGAAAAATGGTGTCGTCCGTCTCACCATGTCTGAAAGAGCAGTCACTGTAAAAGAGAATTTTAATGCACCATTACATATCAGCAATAAAAGTTGTAGTGGGTGATATTTGTCAATTTTTTGCATATCAGTATTGGTCTGATTAATACACATTTTCATCAAATTAGTACAAATTTCCAATTTAAGCCATAGACAACAACCTGCTAAGTCACCATGTTAAGCTGGCTGTTTTTGCTAGATTAAAACCAGGTGTGTACATTTGTATTCACCTGACAATCTCCTAACTTTTCCTTAAAGATTTGACATTATTTCTAAATACTTCATGATTCCTGACAGAAGGTTTAAACCTGAACAGGCAGCTCTGTTTAGCCTTCCTGTTATCTCCTGAAACAGACTGTCATCATAGTAGCTATTTGTATTCAACATGCTGAATACGCAACTTCTGCATGGATTCCTCCAACTCTGTTGTGCTTTCATTTCATTTCAGATACTTTTATACTGAAAGCTAGCTTCTCGCTGTCTTCAGTCAGTAATAGCATCCATACCAAAGAGTTTTGACCTCAATGTGACTTGGCAGTGCCTTTGTTCTATTTTTGTCTTTCTGCCTGGTGAGGGACTAAGCAGAGTCAAACAAGTTGAAATTTGTCCAATTCTGGTTTCAAGTCAATTTCTTGTTGCAGCTTTTGTTGATTTTTAGTGCAGTTTTGGAAAATAATCAAGATTTTGTAGGGTACAAAATGCAGTTTTAAGAATCTTGAAGGCTTTGTGGAGATGCATAGCTATCAATGTTGAATTCCTCCTGCTCTTATTATTGCCACTTATTTTTTTCCACACCTTGCAGATACACTTGAATGGAAATATGATTCAGTCACTTTGTTAAAAACATCAACAGAGTGACAGATAATCAATAGATAAATGAGACCAAAGCAGCTATTTGCTCTTTCTCAGAACAGTTTATATGGAGAATGGAAAGGAAACGTAAAGTCACATTTTTATTTTTGTGTTGAGTTTCATGCTGTAACAAATCAAAGTTACAAATCAGTCTCAACTAATCCCTTCCTGTCTATAGATTACATTTGCAGTATATATCTCCATCTGAATAACTGGTAGCAACAAATCATTCAAAATGTCTCTCTGTCTTTTCTTTGGGACATTTTGAATGAATGTCCTCTGCTGGGTTTCTGGCTCCTTAACTGGAGTAATCAGGAGTAACTACTCCCCCACAGACCTCCTGACCTTTAACCCTGTCCTGTGGAGCAACTGGCTGAGAGCATTACCATTTAAATAATAACAAGCTGGTCATAAATGATGGCTTCTGCCATTAAAAACTCATTCATAACTAGCCAGAAAGCGAAAAGGCCACTAACTGTGTGCAGTAATGACATCATGCCGTTGTTCTGAAAATTCACTTTGTGCGTTACTGATTTGTTCAGAAATGTATTTTTTTCTCTCCAGCTTTAGTTTATTTGCTCTGCTGTTTATTCTGTTTTTCTTGGCCTGCAGTGCTTCTTTAAAAGTCGGACCTGCTGGGAATGTCACAGGATAAATGTGGGAACAATAGCTGGAAGCCAACTCTTTGCTTACTTCACTTTTATATTTATATTCAATGAGAGCAGAATGTTTCTCAACCTTGCTCTGTGTGCCCCCTTCCTCCTTTTTTGTCCTTTAATCAGCTAAAGCAAACAGTGGACCGAGCTTCCTGTCCATCTGGGGGCTGGCCCCGCCCCTTCCTGCCTGCATTATCTCTTGTATTGTGTTGGCTTCCTGTTAGAGGGGGTGGGAAGTGTCTTGGAGGGGAAGAGGGAGTGAGGGAATGATGGGAAGGGACGTGATTCAGAAGGGCTAAGGAGGGACAAGGAGAGAGGAGAAACACTAAAGAACAAAATGTCTGATGATAACACAGAAAACATGAGAAAAACTTTCTTTATGAAGCAATACATTTCTTTTCAGAAATCAAAATTTCAAATGAATCTTAAAAATAAGGTCAGAAATTATTATGAAATATACATGAAAATTTAGAAACAGTTTTAGGCCATAAAAACAAAAGGACCAAAGTTGGAACAAAACACTGGACTGGAGCTTTTGGACCGGAGGTTTTATTGGCTCAGTTTGATAGTGAATTGACAGGAAAGCGGGTAATGAGAGAAGGGGAGACATGCGGCAAAGGTCACCAGGCCGGGAATCGAACCAGCAACGGCTGTGTCGCGGACTAAGGCATCCTAAGGCCTAACTATGGGGTGCTATGCGTCACCATAGGACCCCTGGGCTGGAGCTTTGAAATCCCCACAATTTATCAGAGTTATTTTGACATATTTTAGAACTCACTATGCTCTTTAATCTGTCATGTATTGTCATCATTTATGTATTTACACTTGTTTTTGTGTGTATATCTAAAACATAGAAAAGAATCTGTCAGACACCACACAAGTTGAGTATGTTTTTTTTCATCAAGAAATGTTTGCTGCACAGTTTTAATGCAGAAAATGTAAAGAAGTTTTTAAAGGATGAAGATAAGATATTGAATGCACCTTTTGTTTTACAAATGTGATTTGTGTGTTAGTGTATGCATTCGGTTTGAATGATTGTCGTTTCACAAACCGTAGAGATTTGGAAATGAGCTCACAACTTGAGAAAGATTTTTATTTTCCGTAAAAATCTTAAGCAAAATTAGGGGATTTTTAAATGTCATGGCAAAAGCAGTTAACATCTCATTAATGTTAGTATAAAACCAAATTAGTTGGTCTTGAAGGAAGGCAATGGCTAATCGAAGAAGACTACAGTGTGAAAAGTGTCCTATTGCAAACATTATTTTAAACCTTTGACATGCGCATTCACAGGTTATTAGTAAAGAAGCCACAAACATGTAAACAGAAAGTGGAGTTTACATTTTGGGAAAATAGAACATGTAAAACATTTCAATTCAATGTGACAACTTAAACGGAGAAGCATTGCAAAAATCTATGGAGTTCACTTGAGCTGCTGTAATTATTATTTTTGCTTCTTACGTTATATAGACAGCTACTGTAACTGGACATACCATTTTCCTTCTCAGTTTGTTTCACATAGGAAGATCATCAGTGGCACACAACCTGCAACCTCTATTTGTCATAATAATCAGTGACTTCTGTGTAAATAGCTACCAAATTGAAATATGACTGTGATTCATATGATTTGAAGGTTGATAAATAGCTTTTGCATAAGCTGCCCTAAGATTTTTGAAAATTTGAGTTGTTCAAACCAGTAGAAGCCCACTTTTGTCTTGGTCTGCCTTTAGTTTGACCTTCTGTTTTAATATGACTTTATAGCAACTGAAGATACTAAGAGTTATTTTTCTCCATATAACCTTTTCGAAAAATATCCATTAAAAGTAGCTAAAACAGTTCAATGGTGTTTCTTTCGTCAATAGAAAAACTCAGCTTTTCTAACATTGTTTTTATTGTTTTATTGTTTTTATTTAAACAATAAAAAAATGTCTCAGGACGGGATCCAGGCAAATAACATTAATTCTTGTTTTGCATTTATAACAAAACAAGAATTAATGACACTGGTCTAAAGTGAACTTATTTTATTTTTTTATTTGTTTTTTACCTTCCTTAATGGAATTTACTTTGAGAAAATCTATGTTGGAAAAAATGTGCCTAATAGCAGCATTTGCTTTTCTTTGTTATTTCTAAATTTGGTAATTTTTTTTGTTTCTGAAAAAAAAAACTACAGAAAATTGCTTTTGAAGAATGGGTATCCAGCCATAATGACTGGTTTTAGTCTCCATTGCATTCATGTAGATACACATAGAGTGTCAATCTCATAGAAGCAACAATGATTTTTTTTTCTTTATGTAAATATGGAGGTTTGTTGGGGAGGATCATGTGCCTTTATTCTAAACAAAACAGAACAAACAAAACACACACACACACACACACACACACACACACACACACACACACACACACACACACACATATATATATATATATATATATATATATATATATATATATATATATGTATGTATTTTATGGTTAACACAATGTTTTCTATGTTATTTCTATGATGTATAGCAGCAACTTTTTTATTACCTGCCATTATTTGTAACTGTAGCTACAAAATAAATGCCAAAAAAGTCTCATTTGTAATCTTTTTTTTCTTTCAATTCAATATTTTTTAATCTGCAACAAAGTATTACTAGTAAAACTTTTAAATCCAACACAGTGTGTATATTATTGTGAGGAAAGGCTAGCCTGCTGGCTAAAAAGGCTAATCAGTCTGCCACTTTCAAGAAGTCTTTTTTTATGTAAAGTTTCGAATGATATTTGGGAGTAAACTAAAGGTGTGTGGCTTGTTACTGTTATTAAAGTAATGGGGGTTATTAAAGACAAAAATTCATTTCAGGAGCCAACAGAGACCTGAAAACCATCAGTAGCCATGGATGTTTCTGGCTACTAATGGCCATATTTCTTTCAACTTAATCAAATGGGATCAAATGTGGCCTGGAGGAAATCCTGTGTTTTTGTCCAAGTGTAAATGAACCTCAGGTTGCTGCTGATCTCTTATCATCTGAGTCAGTTTCAGAGTCAGTCCTCTTTACATGTGAATGTGTTTGTGAGAGATTTGATTGATTGTCCAATAGAAAAAGTGGGGCTAAAACAAACAGGGGGAAGCAGACAAACTTTTGAGAAGGAAGAGACCAAACCCACATTTTAGCAAAGACATGTTGAGGACTTGGACATGGAACATTAAAAGGTTTATTGACATACATGAATGAAAGTTCTTTGGCACTCGGGCCCGGCTGAGGACATCCAGCTGTTAATTGCAATAAGCTCGGATTAGCATTCCCGA
Source organism: Poeciliopsis prolifica (assembly GCF_027474105.1). Taxonomy (NCBI): domain Eukaryota; kingdom Metazoa; phylum Chordata; class Actinopteri; order Cyprinodontiformes; family Poeciliidae; genus Poeciliopsis; species Poeciliopsis prolifica. The sequence continues at coordinate 163,380 of NW_026562475.1, read as the reverse complement.
TGCTGGTTAGGAATGTCATCCTTCAGGGCCCATCCACTGGTGGTGGAGGTCGGTGGATGATGTGTACCTGGAGAGCCAAGAGAGTGGAGGTGGGTTGAGTGCAGCTGGAAAGCAGGAGATGCCATGGATGGAGGTCCTTATCAACTGGGGCTTGATCGGTGATTGGCCATGACGTGGTTTGGTCTAGTGTTGATTGGTCAACAACAATGAACGAGACCCACTGACGCACTGACACAGGTGGGGCAAAAGAGTCTTCCAGTTTGAATTTGATGATGGAGAATCAGCTGAGAGGACTGCAGCAGGATGGGACAGTTGACTTTGTGATAGGTTCCACTTTTGTGTTTCCCTAAATGTGATTACATGAATAATATGAGAGGACAATCCTCTGAAGCTGGATCAATATCTATCAGTACTTACTGCTTATTTAGAAACTCAACTAGCTTACCAAAAGAGAGCTCATGCATATTTCTCAAGATACTGAAAACACAAACAGGACAAGATGTCATTTTTGAATTTTTTAACAGTTGACTTTCTTTGTGTCCTTTTTGTTTAGTCTTTTTGCTGAGTCTAAAACTCAACATGGGTTTCTGTTTGCACAAATAGAAAAAGTTTATATCTGCAGTTTTTTACATGATGGCAGGATGCAATCCTGTCAGTCATCCTGTAGTGCTTTGACTACATGAATAGATAAGGATAATAGGAAGCTGCTACTTCCACTACAACTGCGGCAAAAGCTGCTTTGTTAAATGGACCTCATGTCTTATTTTGCATGCAAGCATTCAGTGTTTTTAAAATTGTATCAATTTTATGTTCTGCTAAACTGCCCTTTTCAAAATGATATCCACATTATTACAAAAATCTGGCAACTTTTCCTTGAATACAGTCAGTGTTTGAAGTAACGTCAACCTTTTAGCTTTGAATCACTAAACCCAGCAGATGGAGCTCAACCAAAATAAACCCAGAGGGTAAAACAGGCAGATGCTATCAAAGAGAGGAAAGGAATCTATTTATCATTTCAAGCCCCACAGCCCCTTTGGTCATTCATTACAGATGATGGTTGAGTACCAAAGCAATATTCAAACCCTGAAAAAACTGATTCCCAAAGTAATCTCAGGAGTTCAAATGACTGCAGGAAAATGTGTGGAAAATTAGCTGCAAATCCTGTTGAATTTATTGCTTAACACGAAGCTGCAGCATTAGAAATGGAGTCAGTGATGCATCCAAAACAGTGTCAGCGTAAAGCTATTTATAGGAAACTTTGAAGGTAAAAATGGAAAAGGAATAAAACAGCTATGTGGAACGTTCTAAAAAAGCTTATCATAACTATTCAGCAAAGCTTGTTAGCAGATCTTGGTATATTGTTCTGTAAAAGCTAATTCCAAAATTTTAAAAAACATCTATAAAACGGTATGCTATCCAAAATAGCATAGTATTTTGGATTATTTAGTATATTTAGAATAAATTCAATTATAATCAGATTTTAAGACATTTTTTAATTAAATGGTTTTGTATGTATGACAATTAGAAACAAAAATAGGAGCTTTCTTACTAATGTAAGACATAATAAATTTGAATCAGCAGCAACTGCAGATCAAATGCGCAGATTGATTCACCGATCTTTGCATCTGATGTAGTGAAAGCAAGAATTCCTCATTCTCTACCACAGAAACTTCATTAAGCCTGAGAACGGCTACTGAATGGAAAATGTTTGACAATGACAGAAGGTCCTACACAGAGTTGAACTCATATCTCTGGAATCAAAAGCCAGAGTGGTGACCATTACACCACAGGAGATTGATTCCATGTCCCAGATCAGTGTGGTCACCTACAACATCCTGCGATAAACTTGACCCCTGGAGTTTAAGGGGTTTGGGTTGTCCGGTTTGGAACCAGAGACCTTTTACATGTTAAGGAAACATGACAGAGTCTGATCTTCTGTTGGCTGTTCTTGGTAGAGGCTACAAAACTTGTGAACTCCTGTATGAAATGAGACATGAGTAAAGGCTGGACAGTTTGTTCGCCTTCAGCGCTGTGTACAGCCCTTCAGTTAGCATGTTAGCATGTTTGCTGTGAATGAAGTGTTAAGTTCGAGGCATTTAAGATGGTATTCGTTAATCCTGTTGATTAGTTGTTAGCTTGAATTCTTTTGAAAAAAATGATGTTTCTCTAAACAGTGATCATTCTAACTGCTGTCCATCCAGCCCAACCCAACCCAGATCTGCAGCATTGTGTCAGAGCCAACCTAACCACATCAATGAACTTTAATGAAATCCCTGAGCCTGAAGTAAACCCAACATACTGTATCACTTTAATTAAGCCTTTACTGCTTTTGTTTTTGTACCATAATTTAAGTAACCAGTGTAACTTCTTCTGTTTTTAACTTTTATCTAACATCTTCCAGCTCCATCTTGTCACTTGCTGTAATTGCAGGTTGAGTCAATTGCAAATTTTCTAGGATGTGTGATTGATAGGAGGGGAGCAGAGCAAATCCAAACTCTAATCAACAACTTCATGGATACTTATTTTCCACAACTACTCCACACAAAACAAACACTCCCTGACGTTCCCAGGTTCTGCATTCTAGTGTCAAAAGTAACTTGATATTGTTTCTAAAACACACTAAATATATGAAACATGAACATCAATGTGAAATGTGTGTGTTTGCACAAGGTTTGCTTTGTTTGCTCAGTTGGGTTTTTTTAGCAGACGTGTTTCTGTGTTTGTCATAAGAAAAATGGAATGCTTGTGCAGTAGAAAAGTGGATAAGACTGTGACATCAGCAATTTTAGGATTTGATTTCCTCGCCTCAAGCAGAACCACTCACACACCGGCTAGCTTTTTATACAAATAGTCACTGGAAACTCCTCATTCCTCCTCAGAGCAGCACTGTCGTCAGCAGCACAAAAACAAGACAGCATCACACACACCGACAAACACAGCTTACAGTGATTCAAAACAGCCACTAAAAGCTGCCTCAGATGTAGATGGCCAACATGTCACTGAACGTTTGAGGGGAACCGTAGACAGGCTGTGGTTTGACAACAAAAAACAATAAAAACAGAAAGAAAAAAAAGCAAGAAATGTGGCAAATAATCCCCAGGGAAATATTTTCCTCTGATCGCTTTCCCTGTAGAAATCCAGAAAAGGTTAACTTTGAACAAAGCCCGACTGTGGAGCTTTTGCCCAGCATCCTGCCATTGATTAGCAGCTGACAATAAAGGAAGAAGGAAGCACGTTCAGATTTTACCTCCATAAACCAGAAGGCATGTCGGCTTCTCGTGGACAGAGACAATGCGTGCTATGTCTATGATTTCAAATTAAAATACTGTCTTAATGTTTGATCACTATAATCAAGTCAATAAAAAATATTTTTTTATATTTTGTAACACATTTACTAAAGGTGAAAGTGAACTTGAAGCATGTGTTATTGCAGTTATTCTGATATTCCTAATGTGTATGGAGAAACTAAATCTGAAATAATAAATGACAGAAAATGAGGATAAACTGTGGATTCACAGGCACAAAAAAACTGACAGAGCTTTGTCTCCCCCCTGTGGTTTAAAGTATGAACTACAAGATCTGTAGTTCAACGTGTTTAGCTATAGGGTTCGGGTTTATGGCCTAACCCTAACCCTAACCCTACCCTCAGATAAATTAAGAAAATACAGACTGCACGGCATCCCAGAAAACAAAACAAAAAACAATCATTTTTACAATTCTGACTATTTCCAGCTAATATCAACAGCAGACTTACTAATTATACAATTACAATTGTACAATTATATTGATGACAAAATGTGAATCTATACTGTGAAAACATTTTGCCTCTTACAGATCTCTTCTGTCAAATTTAAATTGCTCTGTTTTAAATGTCAATGAGACAAAGATCAATAAAACAAAAATACATCTGTTTTTATATGTCTTGTTCAATTGTGCAGTGCTCAGAAGTGTTGTCTGAATGCCAAAGTTTACTTTCACTAGTGGAGCAGTACATCTTTATTTGTTTTTTAGACAGAATTTTGGGTTTGTGTCAAATGCAATAGACATAGATTTGGAACAGTCAGGGAAAAGACTGTTCTTTACCATGATTGCAAAAAGGTAAAATGGAAAGGATAAAGTGAATCCCACATTTAAAAAAAACACTTCCATTAAAATAATCTGCATCTGTGTCTGCTGTTAAACAGAGCTGATAGGTTTGTCATCTTTGCTCACCATAAGCCCATAAATGATCTACTGCAATAGCTATAAAAGATGAGAAAATACATCACTCTTCAAATGCAGCCATGTTATGTTTCCTCAAGGACAAAATCAAAGACTTTTTTTTGTGAGGATAACAGGTAATTTTTAGATGATGATTCCCACTTTGTGAATTTCCAAAGCCAGAAAGACACAGAGAAAGTAAAATCAGCACCAAGACCTAGTCCTTCCTGGTACATGAAAAAGAAGAAAGCTTTCTGAATGAAACCTTATTTATCTGCCTGTTACTCGCCTATTTTTATTCATTTTTTGCTAGTGTTCTGTAGTGTTATGTTTGTTTTCCAACACCACCAATGTGAAGCATGTTTAAATCCTCTAAATGTTCATATTTTCAGATTATCATCAGAACCCTTCAAACAGTGATTCTCACAGCCTCTTGTCCCATTTCTCTGTTTGCAACACGATGAAGTTGTGGCCAAATAGACATGTTAGAAAGGTACAATACTCAACGGTTTCAAAACTTGTTTTGACACAAACTCAATTAACTAAGAAGGAAACATTTAGTTTATCTTCAGGTAGAAACTTTACGTTTACATGGTTTGAGGTCTTCATAGTTCTACATCAGAGGAATGTATCCTATAAAATATTTCTGGTACTCATAGTATCACTTCAATCTATAGAGACTCGCATGGGAAGCAGCAGCAGTTAGAAAGTTTTATTGGCCCAAAGTTTTGATGCTCGGACACAGACAGAAGATGTGCACATTGAGAGTCACTGCTAGCTTGGATGATTGGCTCGGGGTGAAGTTCAGGGTAGTCTTCCCCCCAAAAGAGGGTGCCAGGCCGAGATAAGGCCGTGGCCTGCAGGCTGTTTGAGCCTTGTTAGGCATGACAGCCAATAATGGCCGGCCGGGTGAAGGGGCCAGTGCAGCTGTCCATCTAGGCCAGGGGAGGGCAACTCCAGTTCCAGTCTCCTGCAACTTTTAGATGTGCCTCTACTTCAACACACCCGAGTCAAATAATGAGGTCATTCTCTGGAGAACTTGACTGCACTTTGGAGGTGATTCAGCGATTTGATTCAGCTGTGTTGGACCAGGGAGACATCTAAGAGTTACAGGTCACCGGCCCTCAAGAACAAGGATTGCCCACCCCTAGGCAGAAAGGGAAGTAAGAATAGCTGAAACGCTCCACCACAAGTGGATGAATGCTTACCCATTGTCTGAAAGTGGTGAGAATGGAGGAGGGGTCCACCAGAGGAGGATGCCACTGATGACCAGTAGCTGGGTTGATGAGAGGGATCATGACTCTGCCCATGATGCAAATATGAGGCCTGGAAATAGCCAAAGGGATTTCACATAAATGTTGGATTTCCAAGAAATTTAGGGACCAGGCAGAGCTGTGGAGCTTTACAAGAGAGGGACATGGGCATTGAGCCGAGCTCATGGACTTAGGAGCATGGCTTGAAAGAGGCACAGATACAGGACCTGTGATGTCGCTTTGAGCATTCAAAAACTAATAGATTGCTAAAATGGGATGGTGAACAAACAGCTGCTGAGATAAGCAATTTTAGGCGATGGATATAAATGCCAGTTTCAGTTCCTCAAGGAAAGGTAATTTTTTATATACATAGCACATTTCCTGTGATAAAGCATTTCAAAGAGCATTAGAAGGAAATGGAACAGAACCTAAAGAAAGGCAAAAGTAAAATCCTAGATTACATATGGATCCCCCATGAGAAGTCCATAGTTCATAAACTAACAGGGGATAGAGAATGTTACCATTGAATTGCGGCTTAAGGGAGCTAAAGGGAACGATGATTGAACAAATAGTGAAGGTGAGGACCCATGAAGATGATGGCGCATGGGTGAGAGGTAGCTTTGCAGTTGCACCTGCAGCATTTGGTCGAATGCGGTGATCAAATCAAGGTTTCATTTGTAGCCTGTAGCACATTTCAGCAGCAGGGTAGCCTGAAGTACAACAAAAATGTTACATCTTTTCCAAGGACTGACGTTTATGGATTCTGTCTTTTCCTCTCTTTTAGCTGTCATGCACACACTGCAGCTTACATAAATAACCCTGTTTATGTGTTGCTCTGAGCGTTTCACTGGAAGACCAAATTTATTCCTAAAGTCCTGAAAGATGGGCTTACGGAACCTGAGTGAAGTTGGCCCCTCAGGTCCCTTTACCAATCCGACAAAATTGGTATCAAATGCTACGTTTGTGCTAGATCGCGCAGCAAAAATTTTCTTTTGTGCTGCTATCATTTTAAAGATATAAAGAAATGCTTCTAGAGGTCATCAAAGGTCAACCAACCCCCGTAATTTATTCAAATCAAACAAAATGGCTATCAATCAACTCGACTCCATTTGTGCTGGTATGTGCCACAAAAATTTTCATATGTGCTGCTTTGGCTTTGAAGATATTAAAGTTCAAAAGATCAACCAGCCCCCCACTTTTATGAAATCAAACAAAATTGGTGTGAAATGTTTGTGCTACATTTAGCACAAACGTAACTAAACGTAGAACAAAATTTTTTGTGCAAAGCTCTTGTAAAAGCAGTTTGGCAGTGATGATGAAGGGAGCAACAGTGATCGTACAGTGAACTCACCACTGACAGTATTCCTCTTCTCCGCTCTGGAAGGTAAGCTTTAAATTTAAAGGAGTCACTTTGAATGCACCACTGCAATCCAAATGCCCAATCCATTGGAAGCTCCAAATCCATTTCCAACATTTTCTTTGCTTTGATGTTGTCCGAAACCATTTGCAGAACTGCAGGACTATTACTGAGCCACTTTGAGAGCTTAAATGCTCCTTTATTGCAAAGAGATGTCAAATCTTGAGCAAACTTTATTGCTTCCTCTTCTGTAGCCAAAGATTTTAAGCAATCATCCACATAAAAATTATGCTAATGAATAAATAAATAAATAAATAATAGTTATAATAAGAAGAATTACAATTGGACGTGTGGGAGGCATTTGCCCAAACCAGCTCTCAGCCTGGAGGTTTTTTTTGTTTTTTTTTTGCGTCTGCAGAAAAAAAAAGTGGTCAAACTCCAGCTGAAGTTTGACCACTTCAGCTGAAAACTGCTGAGCATTGTCTTCTGCTGTTCTTCTCAATGCATAATTTGCACAGCTCGGCGAGGACACTGCTCCAAACAGATGTACTGTCGTCCGATATTCTTGAGGAACTTGTGAAATGTCACCATTGGGCCACCAGACCGAAGACAGTCTCTGTGTTTCTCTGGAACATGAACCTGGTGGAACATAGCTTGAAAATCTGTTAGAACTGCTATTGGCTCTTGTCTGAAACGCAGAAGAACTCCCACAACTGAGTTAGTCAGATCAGGTCCTTGTAGCAGCTGGCAGTTCAGTGAGGTTCCCTTGAATGTTGCAGCACAGTCAAAAACAATTCCTAATTTGCCTTTTCGGGAGTGATAAACACCATTGTGGGGTGTGTACCACACCTTTCCCTCATTGCCCATTAATTGATCAGGTACAATTTCAGCATATCCATTACATAGCATATGTCATGGAAACATTACAATCAGGTCACATCTGCTAGTCAAATCATATGAAATGTTTGTGAACTCTCACCAAAAGGACGATTTGGCTTCCTTGTACAAGTTTGGAAGGTTGTTTTCCACAGCTGAGTAAGGACCAGACCGTCTTGTCCCTAGTTTTCCTTCCTAATCATTGTATAAAAACTTACATGTTGTCTCTACCTGGCAGAGCTTAGGGAGCTTGGCTAGCCTTGCATCCAGACCGCCTTGATTGTCTTTTGAGCTCTCATAATTGTGCACAATGCATGAATAGACCTGATTGAGTGGTTCTACCTGAACAGTGCTTGGAAAGAGTTGTTTTTCCACGACAAATTGGTGCCGTGACCCAGATCCCTTGACTGGACATCCGAGGACGTCGACGAACAGCGTTAAGGCGCCAACTTGGACTAAACTCCAGCCTCAAACCTCGTGTAGGACTCAAGAGAGAAGACGGCTGTTGGTCAGCTCCACAGCTCCAGCGCTGAGATCAACGAACTCAAGACCACTATTATCAGCTGGGAAACTCACTTAGGATACTAAATTCATTTCCTGTCAGGTTTAACACCTATTAAACACAGATTAAACAAACACAGGAAAGACAAGTCAGATTCTTTCTTACTCGCGAGGAGAACAGACAGAGGTGTGCTTTCAATTACAATCTCCTACTGCTCTGAAAACACATTTGCCTGTTTTTCACTGAACTTAGGTCATTCTTGGCTCTGTTAAACTACTATGGGAAGTTTATACCAAACTTATCTACTCTGATCCAGCCAATGTCAGCATTGCTACACAACGATGAAGACTGGATTTGGTCAGAAAATTGTCAAAATGCTTTTGAGAATGCGAAGAAGGCTCTTCAATCTGACAAAATCTTGGTACATTTTGATGCAGAGCTACCAATTATCTTAGCATGCGATGCATCTCCTTATGGAGTTGGTGCTGTAATCAGTCACCAAATGAAAGATGGAAGCAAAAGATCGATTGCATTTGCATCACGAATGCTAAATAAGACCGAACAAAACTACTCACAAATTGAAAAAGAAGCACTTGGTTCAGTGTTTGGTGTTATGAAGTTTCATGACTACCTTAATGGAAGAAAATGTATTTTGGTGACAGACCACAAATCATTGCTAAAAGTCTTGGGACCAAAAACAGGTGTGCCAACACTAGCTGCCACTAGATTGCAAAGGTGGGCTCTAATTCTAGCTGCATACAAATACGAGATTCAGTACAAAAGAGCTGAGCAACACAGTCATGCAGATGCATTATCAAGGTTACCGATGAAACCAAGTGTGGGTGTGGTGTCAAGCCCTATTTACAAAGTATCTTATCTTGACGAGCTACCTATCACTGTGAGGGAGATTGCAAAAGAAACAGACAAAGATCCTGTGTTACAGGTGGTGAAACAGTTGGTGTTAACTGGCTGGCCTAAACATCTACAGGATGAGTTGCTGAAGCCATATTTTCAGAGACGTTTTGAGTTCACTGTTGAAGATGATTGTCTACTGTGAGTGGTGGTTCCTAAGAAATTAAGAGATCAGTTGATTTCTGAACTACATGAGTACCACTGGGGAATAGTAAAGATGAAATCTCTTGCCAGAAGTTTATTCTGGTGGCCAGCAGTAGATGAGTGCATTGAACAGGAAGTCATGAGTGTACTATTTGTCAAAAGCAGCGTAGTATGCCTTGTACAGCACCAGTGCATACCTGGAAGTGGGCTGCCAGCCGTGGGAGAGAATCCATCTGGACTTTGCAGAGGACCACAAGCAGATGTTTCTGGTAGTTATGGATGCCTATGCTAGATGGCCAGAGATTATTCCCATGCATACTACGACTTCAGTTAAAACCATTGAAACACTGAGAAATTTGTTTGCCTCTTATGGGTTACCAAAAGAAGTTGTTACAGATAATGGTCCTCAGTTTGTTTCACAAGATTTTGAGTCATTTCTAAAAAAGAATGGAGTGCAGCACATTAAGTCACCTGCTTACCACCTTGCCAGTAATGGATTAGCAGAACGCTTAGTCCAAAATCTTTAAAAGTCCTTAGCAAAGAATCGTGGTATGACACTTGAGCACTGTGTTGCAAATTTTCTTTTAGGGTACCAAAACACACCCCATACACCTACAGGGAAAACTCCTGCTGAGTTATTCCTAAAAAGACAGACCCCAGTTTTCCCAGAAAATGCAAAACAAAACAGAACCAATGCTCCCACGTCTAAGAGTTTTCACAGTAGGTCAACCCGTTTTGGTAAAGAATTACAGGGGAGGGGAGAAGTGGTTGAATGGAGTTGTACAAGAAATCTTGTACAACAAGCAATAGCATTCACTTGTACAAGTGAATGGAAAATATGTTAAAAGACATGTAAATCAGATTCTGGGTGTAAATGGAAATCCAGCTCATTTTACACAGACAGACTTTTCTGCTGGAAACTTTTGGAACGATGATGATCTCGATACAACCGAAAGTGTGGAGGAAAAGCTGTTGGGAATCAAACCATAGACTTGTCATCATCTATAGTCGAAAGGAACACTCGACCAGTGAGGAACCGGCGACCTCCTGGCAGACTGAACTTGAAATTGCAACTTTAAATGAGAGTTTTAAAAAAAAAAATAGAAGTGTTTTTTGATTTCAGTTATATTCATACGGAAAAAAAACTGAAAAATGTTTAATTGATTGAGAAGGTTTGATTTTACAGGGGAGGAGCTGTGGTGTTCCAGACACAGAAATTAGTGAACCTCAGTAGGTGGCGCTCTCGTTGTGTTAAGAGTGTGGAGTTTGAGCCTGAGAAGAAGCATAGTTCCCGGCTGGTGAATAAAGGTTGCCGTGTGCTTATTCCAGTCATCTGCTTGGACATTATTTTATTTGAACTAGTGTTGCATACACAACATTAGATCTCATAAATCTTGTTGCAGCGATGGCTCGACTCCGCTGCAAGCAGTCGGACTATCATCAGGGAGCAGAAGGCTTGTTTCATACGAGTGTTGACTGCAACTAGCTCCAGGAGTAATTACACGTAGAAACCACGATAAGAATGAGCTCAGTTATCGGAAAAGAGCTAACTCTTATCTTGTTGTGTGTGCTGAACTGACGACTTGTATAAATGACATGAACCTCCTTAATGCGCATGTTTGTGTACTCACTGCGTATGCCACCTTCATATGAGTCTGAACCGACAGAGGAGGAATGGGATTTGTCATGGCGAGCGACGCAGCAAACTGGAACGACCAGGAAAATAGGGCGCTCGTGAAGTTCGGGTCGCTGTGCGGGTGCGAAAGCTGACTGAGAGGGCAGAGGTGGACACAGGAGACTCGGGACAGTTTGCTGGCTGCAATGAGACCATGCAATAAACTCAACTAAACTAAACTAGGGGGAAAAAATGCTAACTTTCACTTGGTATCATATCTATACTCAAAAACATATTTTTTTCTGTTATTTCTCATGAAAGATAAAAAGAGCCACTAATAGCTTCAGAACCACAGGTTGCTGAACCTTCAGATGCCAAGTTGAGGGGTTCTACTGCAAACACAAAGACAGCGGAAAAGAAGGATAAAACATTCAGCCCACCTGGTTCCTCAATGACATTAAATATGCAACAGAACAATAACCACAACCACTGCTGTCAATGTTTTTGCTACTTTTTTCTATTTATATTAGTTAATCTATTTCCTTTACTCATAAGTTCTGTTTAATTCTATTTTCACACATTTTATTCATTTAGTTCCATATTGTGTTTTTAGCACGAAATGACACATAAACTCCTTGAACCTCGATTGTCAACCTTGCTAACATTTCATGCTTAACGTGGTTCTATTAAGCTTGCAGTCTGAAGTTTGCGTATGAATTGTAGTTTCTTTAAATGCCTTTAAAACACCTGAATTGCTTCTCTTCATGAAAATGTTAAGCATCAAAATATCTGTGAAGTAATGTTTGAAATGTTTCACGACTTTTATGAATTTGGACAGACAAAAAGATGGTGGAGAACAAACTAAATGACATACCAAATCAGGTGATCCATGTTTTGGTCAAAGTGGGAGTCTTGAACAGCTCAAGCAATAGCATCACTCAACAGGTGATAGACTAATGTTGTCCCATGTTATATCAAATTTAAACTCTATACAATAGTGTGTAATACATTGACGTTATGAGCAGTTCTTTGGTCAAAGGTATGGAAGAGGATTATTAGGGCCACTAAAAAAAATCTTCCTCAACATTGTGAGAAAAAAAGTCGCAATTATTTTTCTTCCAGTGGCCTTAAAACTCTCTACCGACAAAATATTAATTAAGCACTTAGGAGCACTTTTGGAAAACTTCAGAACAAAAAAACCCCAAAACTTATTTTCTTGATTTTTTGCTAACTGTCATACCTCATACGTGTTTAATATAGCTCACAGTAATAGCTGATAGTTTTCCTTTGCGTCGTTAACCATGCATATGAATATTTCTCTGTGGCAGACTGTCTGCAGTGCAGTCTGCGATTTAGTACAGGAGAGGGATTTCCTGGCTGCATGTCTCCGCGCTGTCGGCGTTTTGCCCGGCCTGGATTGCTCCGTTTCCCCTCGAAGGACACACTTTACTGGCGCTGCAGAACCAAACCGAGACAGGCAGCGGGTCTGAGCTGGACCAGAATGCGGAGGAGGAGGAGAGCTTTTGATCGGACCTGAGCAGGAGACACGAACGGGATCAGGAGACACGAACGGGATCAGGAGACACGAACGGGATCAGGAGACACGAACGGGATCAGGAGACACGAACGGGATCAGGAGACACGAAGCCCGCAGGACGGGATGGAAGGCGGGGACGCCGGTTTGTGAGGAGGACGAGTCCGAAAGGAAGGACTGTGGGATGTGAGGTGGATCGGACCGCTGCTTGCTTTGCTCGCTGTTCGTAAATCAGCCAGAGTCTCAGTTCTGAGGAGGTGGGCCAAGTCCCGGGATAGCAGAGGAAGCGAGCAATGGATCGTGGTGGTGATGTGGGGACCTGGAGCTCCCCCAGTCGGCTCACAGCGCAGCAGTTCCTCTGAAGGTAAGCAGCTCATCGTTTGGGGCTTTTCTCAGTCTCTGCTGATTTTGATGGAAAATGTGCTGCAGTGTTTCAATGCGTGGCGTCGCTACAGTCGTGGCTCTGAGTTAGTTTTTGCTGCCTGCATTTCCCTCCCACGGAACAAAACAGATTATGCAATATTCCCTTTGCCAGACTTTATGAGAATACATGAGCGGAATTATTTTGTGTTTGGCGCAAAAGTGGCCAAGTGATGAACTCATTTTACTCTTATTGCAGCTGTATGGAAATGCACAATTCCCTGTAAAAATATCTGTGATCTGACTGGAACTTTTTTCTTACACGTTTGACTCCAGGTCTATTATAGAATGTCTCTTTTACTTTTCAATATCTGGAGAATTAAATTTGAATTGAATTCTCAATTGAATTTGATGTACTTTGGCTGTTTTCACAGCTGATAGTCTGGCAGACTCAGTTTGAATTGCAAACAGTTGTTACATTTTCAGCTGCTGTGGTCAAGAAAACATGTTTCCCTCCTTGCTTGTGGTGCATTTGCACCAAGGATTATAAAGAAGCTACACAAAAACCACAAGCATCTTCTTCTCAAAATGTAAACTAAAAGTTTTAGCACTTGTAGGATTTTGTTTGTTTTTGTTAATAGACCATAAGCTAGGTAGCACTAGACTCTGAAGATAGTTTAGCTTATATTCACCCAAAATGCATTGCACTGTAGTCTGCTTGACCTGCTGATTCCTATTTTGGTTGATAACGATTTATTTTGTCTGAATAGCTGCTTAGTATAGTGGCAAAGTTGCCGAGTAATAATGGGTGGGTCTGTCAGACAACCCTCCCTTATGGCAGACCAAAAGAGGACAATTGTTGATTTTTCAAACCTTCACTGGTAAGATCAATGGGTAAGATCAGTTTCACATATAAGTATCAGATAATTGCAATCACCAAAAATGAAGGAATTGAGGGCGACTTACTGTTGCACCCCTAGTAACTTCAACTGCAATGCATTTCTGTTTCTAAATCCAAGCCATTCTTCCTGTAGGAGCTCTTTCTTCTCCAATCAAAGGAACCATAACTGATTTAATGAGCCATTCGCAGTTTCACTGTACCGGCCGTGTGTACTTAGACTTGCATGGCTTAATTTCTCCATTTAAAACTTCACTTTATGGCAATAAATAGTCAACAGTAGAAAAATAATAAATATTCAAGTACAAAACAATTTTGTTTAGATAAAAGGTCTTCTATAGCGAGAAACATTAACTTAATATTTTAAGTCTTAGTGATTGGAGCAGCATAACATCCAGCAGAGCAGCAAACGATGCAGAACGTTCAAATGTCTCCATGATGCTTAGAATTTCGATTATTTTGTACATTTTTATTTACTCACTTTTTTGGTTGATTTATTATTAGAATTTTTGATTAATTTTAGTTATGTAGAATAAGAACTACATTTTTAACTTGGTATTTTTCAAACTGCGGAAGCCAGAAACCCACGGTGCATCAAGTGACTATTTGAGTTGAATTCTCCTTTTACTTTGTTCACCTTTAAGTCTTAAGTTTTTTTATTTTTGGATTTGAGTTTTGGACAATTAGTCATTACACTTTTCTATCCTTTTTGCACTCCTTTGTGTTGATCTCTAGCATAAAATCCCAATAAGATGCATATGAATATTAAATGATGGCTTATCAAAAATCCACCCACAATTTTCATATTTCATTTCACCACAGTAAAAGTGGCAAAAACAAACATACACACACCAGGGGAAGCAATTAGACTTTAAGGCAAATTCAGTCTTGACGAACACAAAGACAACGGATCTCCCTACAGGCGAGTTGTAGTGATTTTTTTTTTGTTTTTTGATCATCTCATCTCTCCTCACTGTGCTTTCCTCCCACTCAGATTTGCTCAGTTTTTACAGCAGAAAAGTACAGTAGCCTCACAACCCAGCACAACATGCAAGATGAGCAGAGACTCCATCATCCAGGTTATAATACAATCATAATACAGTGACAGGAAACAACACATTGTTTCATAAATTAAAAAAAGAAGATATTTTCAATAAATTTTTATCAAAAAAATCATATCACAGATAGCAGTGGAAATCACAAACAAGACAGCCAGATTTGTTTTATCAGTGATATTTCTGTGACTCTTACATTCTCACATATGAAAGACTGCATGCAGCTCTCAATGCTGAGCTTTAAAGAGCATTAAAGCCTGGCCACAGGTTATCTAAGAGGTGCCTGTCCAGTCAGTGGTGAAGGTCAATGCATGAAAATGCCCCTTGACTTTAGTCTGACACTGAACCAGTCCAAGAAAGTTCAATAAACCAAGACATCAATGATCTCTTAGTTTAATATGAGTTAAATAGGAGATACTTCAATGTAGGTTACTTATTCTATGTTCTTATAATCTAACCACATAAGACACAATGAGTGGTGGATGTCTGCTTTGAGTTCTTAGGGTTTGCTTCCACAAGCTTCTCAAGATAGTTTCCTGGTTTGGCTCATTCCCTCTGACAGAACTGTTATATTTGAGTCAGGTTTGTAGGTCACATCTTATCAATTTTACCTATAAGTTTTTCATGAAGTTTGTAATGGCCACCTGTAAAACCTTTTTTGCTTTTAAGCCAATTTGTAACTTATTTGGCAGTCTACATGAGTAGCTGCGCAAAGGTGTGGTGTGTAATTGAGGAGAGCTTTGGCTCTGATGGAGAACATCGCCAATGGAAGGATTCAGAAAGAGAGGGTGTGTTCAGAGATCATATTGATCTCCTGAAAAATGTTGATGATGATTTGATATCGTTTAGATTGTTCGGACTGATCATCCTGGAGCTCTGAGAAAAACTTAAAGAAGGAGCCATATGGTTCCAGTGCAACTGCAGTCATCCTTGAGTCAAGCCACCCGCTTTGTGAATGCGCCTTTATGGACAGAAGCATCTCTATTCTGTAAATGTACAACTTATGCACACTATTTAGAATAAACTTCCACATTCCCACTTAAAGGACACTCGACACACCGTCTGTCTTTAAATCCTGGCTGAACACTCGGTTGTTCAAATAAGCATTTGCACAGTCTCTTTATTTTCTTTTTCTTTTTTTTTTTGTATTTGTATTTTTTTCTTGAAAATGTGTTTTTTTTTTGGTGAGATGAACTCATGTGCCTTGAAAGCACCTTTCAAATAAGATAAATAATAATAACTATTATTATAAATACTTATACTGCTGAAAACAAGGACATTTCCATGGTTATTGTTTCACGTGTTGGCAAACTTTCATGTAGTTATACTAATTTACATATGTATTTACGGGTGGCGAAAGGGCGGACCAGTAGCTGTACTCAATTTCTCGCAAATTGGGAATTTATAAAGCAAAGGTGCACAGCAAAGTGTGTGCGTACGGCTTTATACATCCAAATTATTTTGTGCATCACAATTTTCTAAATTTGAAAACTACACACTCTTTTATGCATATGGCCCCAGGACCCTTGACTAGACCTTGTAGACCTAATAGACTAGACCTTAAGGGAGGCTAAAGAGTGTGACCCCTCTATAATTGGAGCACACACTCCGGTCCCCCTTTTTGAACAAGGGTATCACCACTCCCGTCTTCCAATCCAGGGGGATTTTCCCCAATGTCCATTTAATATTGCAGAGTCATGTTAACCAACACAACCCTAAAACATCCAAAGCCTTAAAGAACTCTAGGCGAATCTGATCCACCCTTGGGGTCTTGCCAATAGGAGGCCTTTAACCAACTCAGCGACCTTATCCCCAGAGGTGGGAGAACCTGAAGCAGGCTTCCATGCCTTAAGGCATGTTGGTTGGATTGAAGAAGTCTTTGAAGTATTCTGCTCACAGCGTCCCGAGTCGAGGTCAGCAGCACACCATTCCCAATATAAGCAGTGTTAGTGCTGTACCACTTTCCCCTCCTGAACTCCTCCCACACCCGAGATTTTGCCTCAGCAACCCCATGCCACTTGGACTGCCGGTACCCATCAGCTGCTTCTGGGATCCTGCAGGCCAAAATGGCCAGACAAGGACTTCTTTTTCAGTCTGACAGCATTCTTCCCCGAAGGTGTTCACTAACAGCTTTGATACCATGACAGGCACCTTACAGCCATTTCTCCGATAAGCCGCCTTGACTATGAAGCCGCAGAACATGGTCTACACATGGTCCCAGAATGTGTTCAAAGTTACCCCAGAGGTAGGAGTCAAAGCTCCATCTCACAGGAGACTCTGCCAGACACTCACAACATGTTTGGGCCTGCCAGGTCCTCACCCGCCACCGGAGCCAACAGCTCCGTACTTCTGTTCAGATTTGTGACATGTGGTTCCAAATCTGAGGAAACGATAACAAAGTCAATCATCAAACTGTGGCCCAAGGTGTCCTGGTCCCAAGTGCACATAAGGACACCCTTATGCTTGAACTTGGTGTTCTCCATGGACTATCCATGATGAGCACATAGGTCCAAAAACAACACTACTTGAGTTCAGATTGGAGGAAGAGGATAAACTCTGGTCTGCCTACAAAAGTCAGTCTCAGTTTGGTTGAAGTGAACTCTCGTGCCATCCAAATGCGTATATGTATATGCAAGCACATCGGAGACTCCTCCAAAAGCAGGAAGCAGACTACAGCTCAGGCCGTTCTGGGTAAATACAACCAAAACAAACTTGTGAGCTTAGCAATGGTGAGATAAATGGCTCATGGTATTTTATTCGACACAAAAGAGAGAGAAATCCTACAGCTGCTAAAATCTAACGCTACTTCATTTTGTTTATATTTTGTGAAGAAGGCAGTTGCGCTCATGTTGTCTTTGGTAGTTTTTGAGTCAGCTGGTTCTTGATGCAGTGCCACCACAGGCGAGCAGGGGAAGATTTTCTCAAAGGGTTTGTTTGGTTTGATGCAGTGCAGAAGAAAGAGAACCATGACAGCTGAAAATGTAACAAATGTTGGAATTTTGTTCTCTAATTGAACCGAGTCTACTAGACTATCAGTTGTGAAACCAACCCTAGATTGATTGGCAGCTCAGCATAACGATGTTCCTCTCATGTTCTGCTACTGTAGGTCTCTTCTGACATTCTTGTCCTGAAATTTCTAGGTCTGACTTTCAGGTGCTCCAATACGTTGTTTTTTTTATGTTACACAACCCCTTTGTGCTGCATTCATCCAGTGCATATCAATCTTATGATCATAAATTTGACTTGGAAAGATTTCAGTGACCATCGTTCTAAGAAATCATACAGGAATCGTGTGAATCATTGATAATCCTGTTCCACAAGGACCAGAGCTCTCATCATCTAACTGTGGGGTTTAACCTTCTAACCCAGCAATTAGGAAAACTGAACCTTGATGCTTCAAATGGAGAGCCAAGCTGAGATCTTTGCTGCACTCTGGACTGACAGCTTGAATGGATGATGGGGCTGTGTGGGCCTAATTGTCTGTTGGAGAGAGCGAGGCCAAGATTGATGAGAGAAGGGAGAGAGGGACTTTGGAGAGCATCGAAGAGAGGGAATACCAAGAAGAGAGTTGAAGGAATAATGGAGCGGCGCAATGGCTTCACTCAGTTCATCACTTATGTGGGATGTACTGTACTTATTCGATTTTAAACAAATATTAGTGTGAAATGATTGACTAGTCAGAAATGAGATATGTCAGTAATGGTGAGTGTCCTGTTACAGAGGGGAGGTTTTTTTTCCCATTATTACTTTTTTATGCCGTCAGGCGCTGTGGCTCTCAGGACTGCTGCCTGAGTATCCAAGTGCGGCCAACAGATTTAGTTCACAATTGGAACACAATGGTTTTCACTATGACTCTCCATAAAAAAATAGGATATCAGTTTCATTTCTTTCACCTGTTCCTGGATTTTTCTGTGGAACGTTATTCCAGTTTATTTACGGAAAGCCTGCCTTTTCACTGAATTTTTCATTGAGCATAGCTAATATATTCAAAAGAAAATTGAGCTTAGGACGCTGAAGTAGGCTCAATGCTTAAAGCTATTGAAAGGCTTTTGTAAAACATCCATTTTCCTTTGTCTGATTGGCTGCTGCTGTCAAGAGTGGAGTTGAGGATGCTCGCTTCTGCATAGCACTAAGATGGCTCCCACTGTGCATCTTAATGCATGTAAAGGTATTATTGGCAGTTTAAAATGTTAAAATAAGCAGCTGCAAGCATTCCTGGAGGAGGTTTGAAGAGTTAGCAGATTTGATGTGATTGTGTGCGGCTGTGGTCCTGAACGCTCACGATACAAGGTCTGGAGGCAACATGGTGTAGCTCTGGCAATCTTTATAACAAACTATGTGCAAATCTATGATATTTCTCAACATATTTTACGCATAAAATAAATCTCTCAAAGTAAACACTAGATTTAAAAAATATATATTTCTAGTGTGATTACTGTTAAGATTTAAAGAGGAGATCTTGATTTTGCTCGTTAATTCTCCTCTGATCCCGGATTCTTGAGCCTCAGCATGCGCAGGAAAAAAGAGCACTCATACGACATCAGACTTCAAATATCCAGAGCTTTATCCAGAGAAATTCAATGCATACACAATGTTACAATAAGCATCTCACCCAGATTATCAAAAGTCCAAGACGTGACTAAACAGAAATAACTGCACGAGATGAAAGAAAGAAAGCACAGAAAATAAGAACAGAAAATGCATTTTCTGGGAATCGCGGACTCAGCCAGAAAGCAATTCAAATTCAACAAAGCTTTTTATAAGACTGTGTATTTAAATATATGCATTAGAGGAGGTGTGTTTTTCCCTTTGTGGGGGATGTCTTAATGTTAATTTTATTACCTCTGGGTTCTGCTAAAACACCCAGGTCTTCTCTTACCAGCCTCTTGCCCAGGCCATGATTTATAGCGTGCAGCTGGAGCGTTCTCTGCCTCAAATGATTCAAGAAAGCAGTTTGTATTTTAAACAAACTTGCACAAAATCTAATGCCAAATAATAACTATAAGTTTGGATCTGAGAACTAAAGTGTTTTCTATTTTAATAAAAGCTCTTTTTGAGAATACCCAAAATATTTTGAAAGTGAAATAGTTTTTAATGTTTGCCTGAACTCTTCAACCCTGAGTAAAGAATTTATTTTCCTGATAGCAAATACACTCCCTGTCTAAAAACCCTCCTCAGAAATGTATGTAAGTTCATAGAGTCACCAGTTGTTTTAGTTTGGATCTTTATCCAAGTTTCTCTTAACGAACTAATTCCAAAATATTCATGCAATATTTCATATGCCTGAGGTTAACTTTCAGCACGATTATGCTAACAAAAATTATATTCTCAACATTACCCAACAGCAGATTATGTTGTCTTTTTTTATGTATCGTTACCAAAAAATTGAAGGTGATGAAACCGAAATCTACATATTAGTTTAAATGTGGCAACACGTAATTTTGTTTATCCAAAGGGTAAAGAACAGATGAGTCAACAAATGCTAAATAAGAGAAAAGGTGAGAAATAAAATGAGCTTGGAAGAAAAAAAACCCTTAAATCATATATGTCAAAGTCAAGGCCACACAGCCCGCCGCTGGTGTTTTGCACATGTAGGAAGTGTGTAAAAATGTTTATATTTCATCCCAAATCCATTCTCATTATCTATGTTTATTTGTTTTTCTTGGTTTTTGAATTGTAGTTTATTTTGGTAGAGAAGCTTTTATTTTCTTGTTTTCTGTTTTTGCATCATATCCTGTGTGTTGTGCTACTCTCCTCAGTTCACCATTAGCTCTGTAAGTTTACCTCTCCCAACATGAAACTGTGCCCAGAGACAGAAGACATGTTGGTGTGTTGAGGAACCCCGACCAGCTTCGATGGAGCAGAGTAACCCATTCCTCATGCTGGTTTCTGGGAGCCGCCATGTTTGGAACTGCTAGTCCAAGGACGATGCTAACCCAGTCCCTCAGGCCTGCATTGTTTGTAAAGCTAACGGAGCGCTTTACTAATTCAAGAGATTGAAGAGTGTGTTTGATACATTCAGCTTTGTTTGTTGTTATGTATAGAAGCTGATTAAAGAGTCGTTTCAAAGAGCTCTGAGAAAATGCTAAGTATCTTATTACTAATCCATTGGGGTTGTAATATTTAGTTGTAGCACTTCCTGTGATTAATACCTAATTAATGGGTGGGATTCAGCCTGTGCTATTGTTCTAATGTGCTGAAAGTTAACTGTGCTCTGTTAATGTGTATTGCTCTTGGTTTATTACTGACCAGTACGGTTTATTAAACTGGTACATCTTCAACTTTACAATTTTCCTCACTCATTTTAGGAGAAGGTTAAAGTTGCACTGCATTTACATCTCAGTTGTAGTTAACATCAAAGCATGTGGACAGGCGCGGAAACTACGCAACAGCTTCCTTGGTGCTGTGCGGACTGAGGTGCTGGAAACTGCGAGAGCTTCTGTGGTGGCTGGCGGGCGTGGGTTACTAGTACCCCGCGGTGGCCAATAGGCCGGAGCGGCGCTTGGCTGCGAGGGCGGTACAACGCCGCTAGCGGCTTTAATTTCTTTTGTAATTACATTTGACTTCCTGTCCGCGGCTTGGGGAGAGTCTATGAGACAGTATCAGCAGCGACTGAAACAGACAATGGAAGGAGATGCGCATTTTGTTTCTGGAAAAGCAGTAACTATGTTGAGTTTCGCTCACTGAGTAAGATTATTATAAGTGGCTTTGGACTTTTTTAAAGTCGTTTGTAGATTTAATGAGTCGCGGTTTTTGGCCTTAATAAGCAGACATAAACCCAGAATTTGTCTGACATTTTAGTTAGACTCTCCCTGTCCATCATTTCCCGGATGATCCGTCCTGCTGGGTCTTTTTTAATGTCAAGTTAATGTATTCCCTCTGAATGACGTCAAGCTTCAGAAAATTAATAGGAACAGTGCAATAAACATGAAAACAGCCACTAATGAACATTTACGTAAAGTAGCGCATCTAAACGTCATTATAATTGTTAATATTAAGATAAGTGTCACAAATCTGAGTTGTGGAGTGGCAGGAGGAGCTCTGTGCGCTGCGCTGACACCAAACGTCCAACTTGGACGCTGTGGGGTTGGGGGGTCTAAAATCCTATTTACAGTTTTCCAGACAATAGAAACACATAAGAACAGGCACAAATTCCTAAAGTTTTTTTTTTTTTTTTGTACTCTTGTAACAATCTCCCCTTCAGTTTCAGTTCAACCATATAAGAGGAGACACATTGTTGCTGTAATCATTATAAAATAACTTGCTATTAAGTTTTGGCAAAGATCAATGTGATGTTCACAGGTGGCGGAGCGTTATTGTTGTTAGCTGCTGAAAGTAATTAAAATAGTTACTTTTAATGTAACTTTAATGTAACTTAATGTCATCAGTAATCTAACTAAGTTACTTTTTCAAGGAGTAATCAGTAATCTGATGAAAGTAACTATCCCATCACTGCCTGTGTGTCTGCTGTGTGGAGACAGTTTGGCTGTAATGAAAGAATATCATCTCAGAAGGCATTATCAAACTTCTCAGAAACATATGGACAAAGACAAGAATATGAACATCATAGAGCAGCACAATAATGCAGTTTCAAAGACTGAAAAAAAGAATCCTTAGTCACGTTTTCCTGTTTGAACCCGTCTTTGGTTTTCTTGGATGGTGCGTTTTCTGTATATTTTTCATTTGTGAAGGCTGGGCCTTTTTTTATTTCTTTTTACTTTTTCGTAAAAAGAAAATTCCAAATTTTATAATGCATGCACTTTATGTATTTATCTTGATATTAAGAAACATATTTAGGTTTTCAAAACAATTGAATTTTTTGCTGTTTGCCTTTTGAAAATGTTTCTCTTGAGGTTACTGACAGAGCCTAACAAAATATTGCCTTATTCTTTTAATGTTGAGAACATGCTATTTTTCTTTGAAGGAAGTTTGTTTTTGTCTGTTTGCCTGTTGAAAAATGGTTTCACTTGAAATTACTGACAAATCCATAAGAAAATATTGCTTTATTCATTTAATTATTAAATAATATACACTGTATTAGGTCTTGGTTCAACAGGATTTGTGCAATCATTTCAACATATTTTAATAAACGTAGAACCAGTCCGGCCCTCGGCTTGTAGCACATTTGGTGTTTTTTTGGCCCTCGGTATATTTGACTTTGACATCCCTGCCTTAAATATCCTGCTTAACACAGAGACAAAAAGAGTCTACACGGATATCATTACTTTCAAATCTATAATGGTACTTTGAGATTTCATATAAAAAGTAATAATTTTTTACTTATAACAATAATAACCTGAAGAGTTGCTCATCAGTAGTGAAACAGCGTCAGATGTGTGAATGTGTTTGAGCCATCAATCGGAACATTTCAACCTTTTGGCCATGTTCCGGAAAGAGCAATGAACACACACAGAGAGGACGTAGGCGGCCACTGGACTGCCTCTGTCCCACACATGCAGCCTGGGGCTTTATGAACAGCCTGGCTTGGATGTTGTGATTCTGACATTTGTCTTTGCAGCTTCTCCTCTCTCATGTTTATTCATTTCTCTCATTCGCTGTCCATCCAGCTGCTATTTGTTGTCTCGGTGTGCTCACTTGGCGTACACTCACTTTTCTTTGTTTTGCTCCCAATGTGCTTCTGATTTCCTTCCTTTTTTCTCTCTCTGTCCCCACAGCAGAGCTGCTACCTGTTGAGATGCTGTAAACGGAAACACAGTGAAGGGGTTCATGCTTATAAAATTGATCTGCTCAGGTAAGGCATACATTTCAGGGTTTCTTTCTTTGTTTTTATTAATTTGTCTCCTGAAGTCACAGGAAATATATTTCCACTTCAGCTACTGAGAGAAGTATACAGTATATAAGTGTTTTTTCCCTTGAATGACATTTACTGTGATTCATTTAATGTTGGAGGAGGAAAGTGATAGACAACCTCGTCTGGGAAATAAAAAAGAAGATGAGACAGCAAAGGGTGTCATTTTAAAGTAGTTTGATAGAAAACATAGCAGATCCTAACGGGATAAAACAAAGCAGCTTTGGATCTTTCCAAGCACCAGCTTTAAAAAGGCCAAATCAGAAAATGAATGAAGAATTTCATTGTGTTAAAACTAGAAATCAAATTAAAATAATCCTGCACTGAAAGTTTTTCAAACTATTTTTGAGGGAGAAAAACGGACAAACACAGCTTTATCCAGTTCACAAATGTAAAAATATGAACAATAATATATAAAACCTTGTAGAAGTACAATATTTAGATAGATTTTTTAAATATGTCACTTTAATTGCCCACTCAACCATATGATTTAGCACATTTTGCATCTCTATATCTCAATATGAGGTGTGCATAACAGCTTAACCTGATTGAGCCATCTCTGCCGCTTAGTTGAGATACGATATGCTAAAGAAATCCACTAGAGGGCGCTGCTTCTTTAAATCGTATTCTTCTTCTTCCCCTCTCCAACCAGGCTGTCAGAAACACAAAATCTGTAACAAATATTGACTGCTTCTGGTAAAACAGTCAATATTGCATCTAATGCACACAAAAAAATACTGTTTCTGAATGTAAAAATGAATGTTTTTAGCTTTCTGGCATATGATAATGTTATAGACCTTACTAAACAAAATTATATTACTCGATACCACCTAAAAAGCTGAATTAAAGGTCTAATTTTTTTTAAAATACGCTTGACTAAACAGTTGATTTGTCACTTTATGGTACATGTAGCAAATTAAGCTAATTTAGTTAAATTTTTCTTGCTATAAAATCAAAACTCATTTTCATCTATTGGTGTAAATATGAAATAAGTATTATTACAGTGTTATACACTAAGAATAATTATAATTTTTTTTTTCTCTGGGAGCAAAAGTGGTGACAATTCTCTGCAAAACCATAAAAGAGCCCAAGATGTCTGTTGTCTTTTGTGACAACTTCTTTACAAGTTTCAACTTGGTTCAGTACCTGCACACTGCCTTGGCGTCAAGTGCATCGGCACCGTACAACCGAACCGCACTGGTGGAGCTCCATTGATGAGCGTGGGGCCTGTGACTTTAGGGCTGCTGAAGGGGTTCTTGCAGTGAAGTGGTTCAATAACAAATGTGTTAACTTGCCTGTGGGATCATGGGCTTTTCAACTGTGAAACGCTGGAGCAAAGAGTCCCACGCAAAGATCACCATCCCGTGCCCATCACCTAAAATGAGCATATGGGAGGAATCGATCTGTCTGACATGCTAGTACACCTGTACAAGACCCCGGCCAGGTCAAGGAGATGATTGGATACATCCTGGACCTCTGCATTGCAAATTCCTGGCTACTCTACAAAAGCGACAGTGGCCTCCAGAATAAGAAACCCATGTCTCTCAAACGGTTCCGCCTCCCAGTTGCCCACAGTTTGAACCAGTTCAATAAGCCAGCATCCAAAGTTAGCCGACCATCTTCCAGCTCTCCACTACCAGAGAAGACAGGCTACATCCCAAGACCATTACCACCAAAACCGCAAACAGATGTGCGCTACGATAATGTGGGCCCCTGGCCTCTTCACTGTGAAAAGCGAGGGAGATGCAATCTTTGTCCAAAGGGAGTGTCCAGGTGGAAATGTGAGAAATACAATGTCTTCCTGTGTTTGAATGCAAACCAGAAATGCTTTTAAGATATATATCCAGAGGTAAAGTGCATCTAATGCACAAAAAAATACTGTTTTGCAAACGCACAGATGAGGTTGGAAATGTGCTGTTTTAATATGTTTGGTAATGTTTTCTGTGCTTGCCATGTTTTTTCAAAGTTTAAATGAAAACAAGTAAACACTAGTTCAATCAGTCCTCCAGTCTGTCATGATCTTATGTCCAAAATGCATGCTGTTGCACCAAAACAGAAAAGGTGTGCTGAGATATCAAAGCAACAAATGTTTCTATTGTTCTTTCTTTTCCTTTCTGAATGTAAAAATTAATGTTTTGCACTGTTACCTATAATCAGAAGTGGATTGAATGTGACAATTTTGTGCTGTTGCACTTTAATACAGTTACAATCAAGATGGGAAAATTTAAAATGCAATATTTCCTTGTTCGACGCAATGTTTTCCTTGGTTGACATTAAAAACTGTTTTTTTGTGGCATTTTGACAGAAATAACATATCCAATGTTCCAGACATTTTTTGTTATTTCTTTATAATTTAGCATTTTATTTTAATTCATCTACTGTACTTGGTATTTTTATTACATCATGTACTTAAATCATTAAGTGACCTCTCAACTGTTTGGTAGAGATCAATATTTTAAAAACCACAGAGTCTGTTGGAAAAAAAATATTGATTGTGTTTTAGGAGTCACCCTCGGGTAAAAGAAATGCAAAGAAATCAATTTCCACAGGTTTTTTTTCTTGGTGTGGTTGTTAAAGGGTTAAAACAACAAACTTCACTTTATGTCATGAGGATTATATGTTGCAGACCAAAACAACACAGAAAATTATGATGAATAATTAGAAGGAAAATAATACCCGGTATTTTTTCTTTTTCTTTTTAACAAACAAGAAACCAAAATGTTTGCTGTGTATTACTTTATTCATTCTTTTTTTAACTACACTGGCTCTCATTTTTTGGCAGTATTTTGCCATCAGCGTCTCTCCTGCTGCTGAAAAGCATTTTACAACATGATGCTTTCTATATTGTTTTATATATTGTTTTTGGGTTTTTTTCCAAAATTTCTTTCTTGGAATTTTAGCAGTTTAGAGAAACAGCTTGAACATTTTATGAAGTATGACATCAGTTAGTTGGTAGAAGTACTGCTCAGGTCAAAATAAAATAACATCTGCTGTAGCCATTGGTTTATAGTTGGTCTATGAGTCTTTTTTAAAACAATGATATACATATTTTTTAAAGTTGATTATTGATAATTATATAAAACAGTTAAATAACAAGTCACAAGTTGAAAGTACTATAATATTATTTGATTAAAAAGTGAATGAGTATTAAAGTTATGGTTGAAGAAATGTATTAGAAATGATTGTGTTGATGATTTATAGTGATTAAATAGCATATAAATAATAATTTAATTATTTCGTGTACCAACTAACAAGCAAATCTATTGATGCACAAACGCTTCCCAATGTGTTGACGGCATCCATGCAATCCCAAACCAAGTCAGTCCCACCATCATTCTTGACATGAAAGCATGAAACACTTTTTTGTCCTTCTCATTTGGTCACCATCACATGCTTGACACTGTCTAAAGCAAATTTGTTTATTATGGTCTCAGAGACAGAAAGACTATGGATTGCTGGAAGCATGTCATGTGGTCTGATAACACCAAGATAAACTCATTTGTTTTAGATGGTGTCAAGTATGTGTTGGTGAAGTTAGTAATAGATGCTCACAGTAATGCATGGTAGTGGGACTGACATGGTTTTGAGCTGCATGAATGCAGTCAACATGCATGTTGACATGTACCATCACTACTGAAGCAGATGCGTGTCATCATGAATGTATAAGCTCACCCATTTTAATGGCAACATCGTCTTTCATCCATGCTGTTCGGAATTTGGGAAGAAGAATTGCAGCTGCAACCAGCTCGGCATCCTTGAACATGTTCTGAATTCCAGACTGTAAAGAATCAACAAGAGGCCTGCAGTACTTCAGCTGCAACTTGACTTTATCGAGCTTAATCTGTAGCAGGTGAATTGTCGGAAGTAGCCAACCCATTTGTGCGTTGGTTTCTGCTTGCAGTATGTTGTTTGCCTGGGCGACAGGACTCATTACAGCAGCCTACTCCGTGAGAAATGTGAGTTCAGCTGGGTTCAACCTGTGTTGACAAAAAAAGAAGACACATCCGGATTTTTGTTAGATGGAAACAGAATAGAAAATTTACATTTCTGACAGATTTTCAGTGATTTTTGTTGATAATAGACACTGTTATTCACATTGTCATTTGTTTTTCTGCAGCTGTTCTATTTTTACTTAAAAAAAAACCTCTGGCCTACTTACATTGGGACCTTCAGGTCGGTGGCAATAGCTCTTAAGGCTCCCTCTCTCTTCACAAATCCTGAGTAGACGTTCCAGGCCATGAACAACGAGTTCCACCTCGTTTCATTTGGCCTCAGAAGTTGAAGGGAACAGACTTCCTCAACCATCTCTGTTGCATTTCTGTTCCACAGGCCATAACACTTGGCAAACGTTGCATGGTGCAGCTTCTTGTACACATCACTTGAGCTAACCCTAACCCTAACCCTCTTCACTGGCCATGAGCTTTAGAATATGACAAGCACAGCGTTGGTGTCTTGGCAGCTGGAATTCTTCATGCAGCAGAGCTGCAGTGTCAATGTACTTCACATTTTCCTCAGGCACTCCAGTATCTCCTTTATCTTCAGACTGCGCTTCAGCTTCAACTCCCTCTTCATTGTTGTTTTCATCCTCCCCAAACACTCGAAAAGCCTTCACAAAGTTTGCACCATTATCACTGGTTGTCTTCACAATCTGGCCTCTGATTTTAAATTCTGCATGGATGTCATTCAAGAGATCAAAAGTGTGGGATCCCCTCAGCTGTCAGCATGCCAAGGCTGCTGAACATCTCTCAAGATTATCCGGGCCGATCCAGTGTGCCGTAACACCAATGAACTCTCGCCTTCTCACTGACCAGCAATCAGTCGTAGTAGCTAGCTAGTCGACCCGTCATTGCTTCAATCAGTGCGGCCTTCATTTGGTTAAAGCCATCTTCGATCTTGGATGTGAGCGTCACCCATGACAGCATCTTGGCATTAGGGACAAGGTCCTTGATGAATTCTCTGAATGGTTCCTGTTCGACGACTGAGAACCCATGTACAACATATCTGACAATGGCCTTCTCAACACTCTTCTGAGGAGTCATGGTCAAGGTGTGAGTCAATGTGGCCTGCTTACTGGCGGGGGTGGGTGGTCCACTGGCCCTTTTGTGCTTTGCTGTGGTCAATTCAATGTATTTCTGAACATGGTGCGGATGCTTTCTCTGAAAGACCAAAAAAAAAAAAAAAAAATTGGACACAAATTGACCCACACATCAGTTACAAACACTATTTTCCTTAGGTTGTATTATAAATGCAAACAAAATACACCTAATCTAGTCCAATGTTATTTAAGTGAACTGGTTGGTATTGAACATTGGCCATCATGTAAACGTAGCTATTGTGGCGACTGCAAGGTCGGCTAACCTTGGCTTTAAGACAGCAGAAGCACACACAAAGTTTGTTCCAGTTTCAAAGAGTAGCACATGTTAATGGTTTGTGGTTTTGAACATGTATGCCTTTTCTATATTCATTAAATTCAGTCTAAATTGCTATCGCTATGGTTTCCGTCCTCCCTTGAACAGAGGAGTCTAGGTAGCCTGCTACAACCAACATTAGGCCTGAGCTAAATACACACATTGTGGAACTGAAACAATGCCAAACAAAGTTGATTTATACAGGTATGCTGAAGATTTCACAATAGTGCCTAGTGACCAAGCTATAGTTACTGAAACAGGAGGATTCTAACCATTTCATTAGAAGTTACCTCAATGTGTTTCTTCAAGTTGGACGGGGAGTTTTTGTAAGATAGAATTTCCAAATCTTTGGGTAGGCATAACATACACTTCATGCGGCACAACGAATCTTTAACACCCACGAAAGAGTATATGGTGTTTAAATAAGGCTATGGGCTCTCGTCACCAGCTGCTGGTTCCCCTGGAGCCGTGTCCAACGTAATTGCAGTTGTTGTGGTTTCCATCTCCTCCTCCATGTGGCTGCTGCTCATTGCGAGATTTGATTTGTGTTTAATGGGAGAAGCGAAACAGGTGCATCCTATTGGTGGTGATGAACAAGCCCAGGCAAGTCGGCTACCGACTTTGTTGCAATCGATCAGTAGGTGGAGTCAAAGCATTTGCGTTTCTCTCTCGCTTTTTTGTAACGAGTAACTAAAGCACACATTGAAAATGTATCAGAGTAAAAGAATGCAATTAAGTTCGGAAATATAGTGAAGTAAAAGTGAAAGTTATCAAAAATTTTCATACTCGAGGAAAGTATGAAGTAGTCCAAAATATACTTAAGTAAAGTAGTGAAGTATTTTTACTTTGTTACTGTACAACACTGCCGGCCATGACGGGCGAGCGCAAAGGAATGACATCATTGATGTGCGCAAAGGTAAAAGAGAGTGGAGGTGAGGCCGTTAAGATGAACTGTATAATCCACCAAGAAGCGCTGTGTGCCAAGACTGTGATGAACTGTTATTGAAACTGTCCGCATAATTCAAGCTAGAGGAATGACCCACAAAGATTTTCAGGCTCTCCAATCTGACATGGACGCTGAATACGTGGATGTTCTCCACCACTCTGCTGTGCGGACCAATAAGAAGCCGCGCCCTGGACCCAGAGGGAAGACAAGCCTTCACACTGCTGAAAGAGTCGGGAGCCGATGCCCAACAGCTCGGGCTCCTGATTTGATTGTGGCTCCACTCTCAGCCCAAAAGATCTCAAGCTTGCTACAATGGACTTGGGAATCAGACAAAGGTCACAAAGTGATGAAGATTAGGATGTTAGGAAGAAAACAACCAGCTTTGCTTTGTTCCTATTCAAGGGAGGATTTGTCATACCAAGATAAGACTTTGTCCAAGGATATTCGTGTCTTCTATTGCTCAGATCCTCTAACATCTGGGTGTGAGTCTGCAAAAGTCTGCACCCCAAGATGCAGACTGTGCCATCATCTTAGTAGAATGATGGCACATTCTAGGGAAAGGAG
Organism: Poeciliopsis prolifica; assembly: GCF_027474105.1. Taxonomy (NCBI): domain Eukaryota; kingdom Metazoa; phylum Chordata; class Actinopteri; order Cyprinodontiformes; family Poeciliidae; genus Poeciliopsis; species Poeciliopsis prolifica. The sequence goes on along the minus strand of NW_026562475.1, from coordinate 132,947 downwards.
TTAGGAGAGATTTATGTTGATTTTATTCCAATTTATGTCATTCCTAGATATTTGTAATCATTGATAATTAACCTGGTTGTCATTTACTCCCGCTTAAAGCTTGCTTAAATAAATACGTGTTTAATGAGGTTTGTGGAAATTAATTGAGTCATTTTATTGGTTATGGATCCTCTATTTAATGTAAAATCTATGTTCATGGTTCTAGTGGTGACTCCAGACCTTCCTTTAGTTGATACATAGATAATGACCATTGGACTCACAAAGTCACTGAAACTAATCTCGCCGTTAACAAGTGCTCGTTATTCTTAGAGAGAGTGTCACTTTTAACAGAAGTGGTTATTGGGGTTATGCAGTTGTGAGGGCTACTCAACTGATTGATTTTTAACTGTAAAGGGTCATAACTTCTGGATTGTAGGTAGTTAGAGCTAGACGAATCTCTCTTGACACCAGCTTAGACAGATTGTCCCTCTCAGTCCTTCTGCAGGATGATCCCCAGCTTTTAGAGACTTTCCGGACTCGTTAGACGGAGAGCTGGTCCGTAGTCAGCCCAAAGGAGTTGTCAGGGTTAGGGCGGGGCTGGCTATTGCGTAGTGTTGAAATAATATTTTAAATTAGCACAATACTGCACAGGATAGTTTTGATACATATGAAATATACCATAGAAAGTTAAAGTACACTCTACGTTCATATAAATTTAGATAAAGATCCAAACTAAAACAACTGCTGAATCTCTGAACTTATATAAATTCTTAGGGAGGATTCTACAGAAAACAGCCTAGAATCTCTTTAGACAGGGAGTCTGTCTCCCAGGCAATTAACAAATTCCTGAGCATGGTTCAAAAGTTCACTAGGATCTTAAAACTTTTTATAAATAATTTTATCTATATTAGAATTAACTATATTTCTTTAAGCATGTTTTGAATTAGTTACTTCTTAGATCCACACTTATAGTCATTATTTAGCATTACATTTTGTGCAAGCTTGGTTAAAAAAACACCAACTGGTTTCTTGTTGAATCATTTTGAGGCAGAGATAACGTTCCAGACCCACGCTATAAATCAGATCGTCTAAGAAGGAGCCTGGTACGAGAAGAGCTGGGTGTTTCAGTGGGTCTCAGATGTATAAAATTAACATTAAGACAGCCCACACAAAGGAAAACACACCTCCTAATGCATATATTTAAATGAGGAGAATACACATAATTATAAAATGGTTTGTTTTAGAGCAGAAGTTGGAATCTCTTTGTGCTGAGTGAGAGTTTCCCAAAAGATGCATCTTTTGTTTCTGTCCTTTTTACTCAATTCATTGTTTCTGTTTTGTCATGTCTTGGACTTTTGATAATCTAGGTGAGATGCTTATTGTAAAGTTCTTCTTGGATTGATTTTCTCTGGATAAAACTCTGGATATCTGAAGTCTGACGTCGTATGATTGCTCTTTCTCCCTGCACACTTACACAGACACAGGAATTCGGGACAAAGAAGAATTAATTAAAGAGCTAAATCGAGTTATTCCTCTTTTTAATTCTTAACAGTAATAACAGTCTTCATGTCAGTCCAATGTGGATAATGATTACTGTAATAAAACATCATAGACCTCAACTGCACTTCAAGCCTCCATGATCATAAGGGACATTCAGTAAGTAAAGATACAGCGCCTTTATTTGCCATTTTGTGTCCTTGTTGGTTTTCACTTTTATGGGTTTTTCTCACCAGAATTACACATTTTCAAATTCCACAGAACAAGGCAGACATATTTATAGCTGACAGAAGTCTTAATAAAAGATGTGTCAGTGGCTTATGCAACAACTCCTAACCGTTGGGGGCAAGAAAGAGGAAGGGAAGGAAGAAGGAGCAGATGGATGAATGAGCTGGTTCTGCTGAGCGGTTGTCTCAGAAATTATAGAGATAATATTGTTATCTCTATAACAATATTTTTACACTGATTTAAAGGAAATGATGTAATAATGCATGCGCTTTCCTGCCAAAGATTGATACACTTTAGTTTCAAAAGAACACTTAACACTGGAACTGATAAACAAAATAAGCAAAACTACCAAAACAAAAATTAAATGGATTTCAGCCTTATTAACAAAAAATTAACTTGAAGAAAAATTAAACAACATAAAGCCAAAGTGGAAATAAATACTGAATTCAACCAAAAGAGTGCAGATTATGAAGTCTGTTTACTACATTGTACTTCAGTAATCATTAGATTTAAATAGAGAAGAATCCGACTGCCTGATGCAACATTTCACACTACACAATTTTTTGCTGTGATTTTCCCTTTACCACAATCTGAGAACGTTGGGCGTTCTGAGATTGTCGCTTGCGATTTCATAACTGATCATCCTGTAGTGTGTGGTGTATGAAGGCACCAACATACTCGGGCGCACTTAAGTCCGCAGAGGTCCACTGGACATGTCTGCAAGGATAGATTTTTATGACTGCGTATGTGTGACTTCCTCCCCAATACACAGCACACAGCGGAGACCAGTTGGGTAAATTTCTGTAACACAGTAAGCCTCCCTACTGGTTCGCCAACTCTGGGTACACAGTAGAGTTCCTGACAGACTGTGTGGAATCTGCAGTTCTTCCTCCTTTTATAGGCAACCAGTAGGGGGCGCCAAAAAAACACTCATCACAGGACAACCATAAAACCCATACTAGCAGAATTTAAACTGAACCATTTCAACTATGTTACATATGCATACTCAGTGTTGCACATTCATCAAAAAATTCTGAGATTAAGGTCAAAATTATTTCATGTTTTTCCAGTGTCCCTATTCTCTTCCGTACTCTTACGACCGTAACATTTGAAAACTGAAAATAACATTCACTACCGTATTTGATTACAATAAAGCAAATTGACTGATCAATATTAGAAATATTCTATTTACAAAATAAACACACCTTGTGCCTCTATCAAAGCCGCAAATAACAACATAAACAGCAGAATCTGTCTCATCAACATAAAAGCATCAAATCAAAAACTGGAAGTCAACCATATACTACACAAAACAAGATGAAATAAAGGCAACAAACGCCAAAAAAGTGAATACAACAAATAATGAGCCTAACTGGGTATTAATTACTAAATATATAGACATTAGATATGTAAATATCTATAGATATAAAATGCAATTCTATATATCAAATATACAGTATAGTAATATTACAATTATAAATGGCAATATGTCCATCTTACTTGTGAAACATTATCCTTTGAGATCTTTTAGTTTTTATATGCGTAAGAAACACAATGAAAAACATTAAAAATCAGTTCATGCCATCATCCTCCAACCACTTCTGTTTCTTTGTGGTTTGCGCTCGCTGCAATATTCAATTGTTGTTCGTGTGACTCGTGTGATGCATAAAAAGTGTTTCCATCACAGTTTTGTGATAGAAACATTTGTCAAAAAAAATCTTTTTCGAAACTGCTGTTTTTCCATTCAGTGAATATTCTTTTTCAAAGTACGCATTTATATGGTCAGTTGTAACCCAGCTAAATGATAAATGCCCACCAGTACTGCAAACGTCAGCACTGTTCTTGTTTTTGTCTATCGAATAAAAGTCCTATAAATACAGTAAACATAATGTGACTAGATATGCTGGATGTGTGTGTTCATGCCCTGCCCTCGTATCAGATCTGGAGATATATAGACGGCTGCGCTCATATGAGAGTGCCGGCACGCTTTCACATCACATGAGCAAAGAGCTGAAATGTTCCACCTCACTGCTCACATCATTCTCCACCCCAAGATGTCCATCAGAACATTCCCATGCTTATGGAAATAGGAAAGGAAAAACTACATTCACTGGCACATTTCCTCCCATCCGTCCATCTGTCTGCCTGTATCTGATTACCCGACCAGTCGTATAACTGAGCTCTCATCCAATCTCTGAGATTTATTTAAATGGATAGGAAGCGTGTGTGTGTGTGTGTGTGTGTGTGTGTGTGTGTGTGTGTGTGTGTGTGTGTGTGTGTGTGTGACGGGCAGATTTCATGGCCTGCCGCCTTAGCTAATACCAAAGCTGTTCCAGCTCACTGGGTCTCCATCAGGGCCCCGCAAACAATTAATACACGCCACAGGTGGTCAGCTTCAAATGTGTGACAGTGAAGGAAACTGGTTGTAAAGCCATGCTCTGCCTGTTGAAGGATGATTAGCTCAACTGGAGCAAGAGGAGAAGGTCCGGAGAGGCTGAGTGCGTTTGAACAAAACCATTTTATATCAGACTGTTAGGGTCAAAAATAACATTACAAGAATAAAGTCAACAGCATTCCGCTGTTGAATTTATCAAAATAACTAAACTTACAAAACTGAATACTTTGAAAAACATTGTCAGCATTGGCTAGCATGAGGAGCATGCTAGCCAACCTGCAGCATAGGAAGACAACACAGCACAGGGGCCACGAGACCTGGAAACAGGAGGAAGTGACAAAATGAGAAGAATATACACTGAGGAAGGTGATTATTAGAAACATAAATAATGGGGAATTGTTAAAGGATTTGTTGTTTGAAGATGGACAGTTTTGGGGCTTTCCTTTGCCTTCTGTAGATGTGTGTGTGTTGGTTCATGTGTCTGCAGGTGTTTTTCTAGAGTGGATCAGAGCTACACATGAGCTTTAACACTTTCCTGCCATTCCTCGTCTCTGCCATAATCTCCCCATTTACTCCTCCATCAGTGCTTCCTCACCCATCATCATTTTCCCTTTTAGTAGCAGTTCTGAGAAAAAGGACTTAATAGGCTCTGATGTGATTCACACTGAAGGATGAAGAAAGCATAGACACTGTCCAGGTCAGGAGGAAACAGAAGTCAGGATTTCTCTGATATGTCATTATGACTGCTCTGGCTTTATTTGTGTTCCACATTGAGCAGTTCTTTGGTAGCTCTACAGAGAAATAGAAAGATCTTGTGAGCAGATTGGCCTGGAAAAGGAAGTTTAAACCAGGGATGGAAATTAAAAATTCACCATCCACTGATTTTTTTCTTCTTTCAATTACAAACCCAAGAAGTACAAGCAAATTATACAAAATGTATGATTTATTCTTAATTCTATGAAAACCAATTTACCGACAATAGGTTTACCGTACAGATGTACATGTATAGAATAATTTAACATAAAGCATAGACACCTTAAAAGGCTTATAGTGCAAAAGGTTAATGTGAAGTAATTGCAATAGCAAACTAACTACACAACCCTAACATTCTTTCAATCATATGTTGAAAATTTCCAAAGTTTGGCAACACCTCTCCTTTTTTCTGTTTTTCTGACAACCTGGATCTTAGCATTAGCTTGCCTTTCACATATGTCGTCCTGCCTGCATGAAACTTTTTTCTTTATGAACATTTTCACTCCTTTTTCCCAGGTAGCAGCAGCTAACCTGAACTCTTCCTCAATCTGTTCCTGGCCACATCTCTGATTATCCTCCTCAGACGATATTAAAGCCCTGAATCACTAATTCCTTCTCCTTGTCTGCAACTGAATCTCCCCCAACGGTCAAAGTCCATCCATGCATCCATCCATCCATTTTCTTCCGCTTTATCAGGGATTGGGTCACGAGGATAGCAGCTTCAGAAGAGAGGCCCAGACTTTACTTTCCCCAGCCACCTCTTCCAGCTCCTCTTGTGGAATCCCAAGGCGTTCCCAGGCCAGCCGAGAAAACATAGTCCCTACAGTGTCTCCTGGCTCTTCCCCGGGGCGGGAACGTAGATCGACTAGTAAATCGAGAGCTTTGTTTTTTGACTCATCTCTCTCTTCACCACAACGGACCGGTACAGATGCAGCACCAATCCGCCTGTTGACCTCCTGCTCCTTTCTTCCCTTATTCATGAACAAGATCCAAGATACTTGAACTCCTCCACTTGGGGCAGGACACCGCCCCAACCCAGACACTGAGAAGGCACACTATCCTTTTCTGGGTCTCAACCATGGCCTCGAATTGGAAGGTACTGATCCAAAACGGATCCCCTCAACCCCTCGCTGTGCCAAGAAATTCTGTCCATGGAAGTAATGAACAGAATCGGTGACAAAGGGCAGCCCTGGCAGAGTCCAACTCCACCGGAAACAAGCTCAACTTACTGCCAGCAATGTGTCATACAGGGACCTGACAGCCGTATCAAAGGACCCGGTACCCCATACTCCCGGAGAACCCCCACAGGGCTCCCCAAGGGACATGATTGAACACCTTCTCCAAGACCACCAAACACATGTAAACCAGTTGGGCAAATTCCCAGAACCCTCCAGGACTCTGCTGAGGGTGTAGAGCTGGTCCAGTGTTCAACAACCAGGACCAAAATCCTGAATCCGAGGATCGACTATCCAACAGACCCTCCTCTCCAGGAGCTAACATGTTTAGATGTCAAATCAAAAGGGGAAATCCTTTTAGTGAATAGATATATCGACAGATACTCTAGCTTAATTACTTCTATGATGACTTTAGAATTAAGAGAATTAATTAGAAATAGCGATTGTTGTCGATTGCTTTAGAAACTGTGAAGTCATGCAACGTTATGGGCAAAATTATAAACAAAGGCAAGATAAAAGATGGAAAACTAAAAATATCCATTTTTGTTTCTCCTCATTATATTAAAAGTCAAATAAATAAAACGGTGTTTTACTGCAATCCCAGTTTAATTGACCCATTTTTTTAAATCCTAATTTGTTGCTTGTTTTGTAGCTTAGCCTGTAGCTTAGCGAGTGTGTTCGTAAACAGACTGATCTTAGAACTCCATTTCCTGCAGACTTCTTTTCACATTGCTAATCAAAACTGATATTCACAAACAACCTATTACAGACGGTTGCAACAGAGCAAACAAAATCTGATTTCCAACAATGACTGACAAATCTCCAAAGAATACACCGTATTTTCAGTTTGGCTCACCGTCACCTAAACAGGAAATAGAGATGTCCAGTTTTAGATTCTAGCCATTTCTCCAGCTTTTATTAAAAGATGTACATTTTTGAAAACTATTGAAGATTTAAATGTGCCATAAAAACAAGGGTATACTTTAATAGGGTTAGGGTCATTTTTTCCAACGGATTTTGTCAATATTATTAATGATAAGCTTATTAACTGTTATTGACTGAATCCTACCAAATCCGACTCTTTTTTCCATTTGGTTGACACAGTTAAGGTGGGTCATTAGGAAATGAAAATAGTAAACAGAAATTCCCAGTTTGAAGCATCAATTATTTCAACAGGTTTTCTTTCTGTTCGCCGACCAGCGACACAACCAGACCACAGGACATCTTGGAAATCTCTAAGGCTTTCTGCCTGTTCATAGGAATAGTTCCCGTCACAAAGACATTTCTCATCTGCTTTTCTGGCTAACAGATAAAAAACAAAGTAAAATTCTTTTCCAGGAGTTCACAAAAACATTATAGAAGGTAATGAAGTAGGATATAGCTGTGGCATTTATTTCTGTTTTGTCATAAGATGTAGAAATTATAGATGCATTCAGAAAAACACAACCAGTTAAAGTTAGTAAATATATTACAATCACAAATGTACACAAGTATAGACATATTGTAATCCTGGAATTCAACAGTAACTGTGTTTCCATTAACCGTTCCATTATTTGCTTAATGGAAATATGCCAATTTCAAAAGAAATAACTTGTTTTGTAATAAGGAGTTTTGGTGCTAGGATGAGGTGGTTTTTTTGGGCATATAAATATTCATTTATTTTGCAAAACTTTGATGGAAACACATTTTGCAACCCAATAATTCACAACGTTTGTTACTACCGGCAAAAACCACATAGGTTAGGATAATGCCATTTTTTAATGACTTATTCACATGTGATTCCAACTAAATGTTCTATTTATTGGTAACAATGATTGTGAAATTGTGTGTTTTCAACATGACAACGTTCTGTGTGCATTTATGGTGGAACTGCAGCTCAGGTTGTCCTCAAAAACAGGTTTGTTGGAGTAAAAGCAGTTGGTTGTGGAGATAAACCGTAAGAAGAAGGGATCACAACAAGAGCTGTGGGTCTTGGGAGATGAATACATTGAAAATGGACAAATGATTAAACAGGAGGAAGGCAAGAATATGGGCCAGCCGGGTGTGATAATCTGTCTCTCCCCCCACTATCCCACATGGCAGAAAGGAAGGGAGTTTAAGCCCAACTATGATGTATTTTGACCCATATTCACAGATGTTCTGTGACCCACATTCCACCTCATTTCAATACAACCATGTGTTTTAATGTGACTAAGTGCTGCTGTATGTTTAAAATATGAATGCACAGAACAATATGCTTCAGAGGCATTCTTACTGTTGGTAAAATATGATTTATCCACATGCTCCAACACTTTATTACTGAGACGGAAAGAAGCAGCAGCAGCAGTAGGAAGTAAATATGTTTGGATGAAAACTGTTACTGCCCAGCAGGAAACAAGATGGTGCTAAACACAATTACTGATCACATGGTGTGTTTGAAAAGTTTAATGGCTTATGCTCATAAACTCTCTGCTGCAACTGGCATTCTTTAAACTGAGCTTATTCACAGGGAAATTCAGGGTCTGGAATTGCAAAACAAGGTTGCTTGTACAGCCGATTGGCCTGGCATACACACCATCTGATACTGCATCCTATCATATGGAATCACATTTTTGTCTGAATCATTTCCAAACATGCCTTAGAGGTGCATGTTGCAGGCACTCTAGCCACTTCTGGCTCAAGACCACGGCCTCGGACTTGGAGGCACTGATCCTCATCCCGGCCGCTTCACACTCGGCTGTGAACCGCTCCAGCGAGAGCTGCAGATCACGTCCCGATGAAGCCAACAGGACCACATCATCCGCAAAAAGCAGAGATGCGATCCTAAGCCAACCAAAACGGATCCCCTCAACACCTTAGCTGTGCCTACAAATTCTGTCCATAAAAGTAATGAACAAACCGGTGACAAAGGGCAGAGTCCAACCCTCACCGGAAACGAGCCCGACTTATTGCCAGCAATCTGGACCAGACTCTGACACCGGTCACACAGGGACCTGACAGCCCGTATCAAATACTCCCCATTTTAAACAGTATTGGTTCTGCACTGCTTCCCCTCCTGAGATGCCAGATGGTGGACCAGAATCGCCTGGAAGCCCACCGGTACTCATCAGCTGCTTCCAGAGACCTAGAGGCCAAAATGGGCTTCTTCAGCCTGACAGCATCCCTCACCAAAGGTGTCCACCAACAGGGTCGAGGGTTGCCGCTGTGGCCACAGCTCTGGTGAGCCGCCTCGACAATGGAGGAACGGAACATGGTCCGCTCGGACTCAATGTCCCCCACCTCCCCCATGACGTGTTCGAAGCTCTGCCGGAGATGGAAGTTAAAGCTGAAACAGAAAAGGGGATTCAGCCAGACGTTCCCAGCAGACCCTCACAACACGTTTGGGCCTGCCAGGTCTGACCGGTATTCTCCCCCACCACCGGAGCAAACTCACTACCAGGTGGTGGTCGGTGGACAACTCTGCACCTCTCTTCACCCGAGTGTCCAAGACATACGGCCGCAGATCCGACGAAATGATGGCAAAATCGATCATTGAACTGCAGCCTTGGGTGTCCCGGTGCCAAGTGCACATATGGAACCCTTATGCCTGAACATGGTGTTCATTATGGAGAATCCGTGACGAGCACAGAAGTCCAGCAACAAAACAAGTTAGTTAATTATCTCTGTTATTGCTGTTTGTTAAATTATCAATGGAAAATAAATATCTAGCTTGCTAGCTAAATAGAAAGTAAACCCTTTGGATTAAATGTTAAAATAGAAAAGTATTTTTCTAGATACAGTCTGTACTTTGCGAATTATTCAAAGTAAAACACCACAAAACAATATCAAAGAAGAACATGTCTGAAGAAAATATTTCTTCCTTTATAACAACAGAAGGAAGAACATTTCTGACCAGGAACAGGTCAGGAAGAGCTCAGGTCTGTTCAGGAACTGGTCAGGAACCGGAACAGGTCGGATGGGTCATACCTGTTCCTGACCTGAGCTGACCTCAGGTCAGGATTGACCCATCAGGCCAGGACCAAGAATGGAGCTCAGGTCCTTTGCTGCTGTGTTTCTATGCTAGAGGTCACAAACCGATGACCTGTTGAGTTTTATTAGGCATCTTGTGGCATGAGCATTCCCACTTTAATAAAACATATATGCAGAATGTACACAGCATCATAGCATAATTTAGCCAAGCTCTAGATCCAGCAATGCAATCTTAGCAGTACTTGATTTCTTATTGTATCAACCAGGGCTCTGTCTACAACAGTGAAGATTCACACATCCACATGCTGAATGCTTGGAGTGGCTCAAACTGAAGGCTGCATGCATGGCCTACGTTCTGATCATTTCAGCCAGTAACTATTTAACCACTGGGAGCATTTCATGCAACCCTGAACTTTATTTCCAGATGATCCAGGGTTATTAAATATGGAAAAAATGCTTGAGTGTAAAACAGTTATAAAAAAGTAACATTCTAATGCATTCAAAGGCCTGAATTTCAGTATGACTGTACAAAATGAAGATTTTGCCAGAAGCATCTCACCACATTAAAGATCTGACTGACTTGATGACATGACAAAATGTGCTTAATATTTGTACATTTTGAGGAAAGTACTCAGGGTGATATTAGTTTTAATAGAGACTGGAAAACAATACCTTCAAGGTTACGTGAAATAAAGTAATTTTGTTACAAACGCCTCCTCTTCCCCCACCACCACTATTAATGAAAAAATATTTTCTAACTGTAGAGAGCTAGTCATGTATGAATCCTCTTTTGCGGAATTTAGGACAATTTCTTACCTTTACAAGTTTTATTAGGTGATGAATGCCTTTACCAGAAACATATACATACATTTCCAACCCTGAGGATTGCATGGTGTTGGATTGAGAAATGTCAGGTGAAAAATATGTGAGGTAGAGCAGAGCAGCGAGTTCCCACCCAGACTTTGCTGAAATGTAATTAGTTGCAATGAATTCAACAAAGGTACATTTTCCCAGACACCATACAGTTTTTTGATAAAAATGCCAAGTAACACGATCTTTTAAGGTAATAATAATCCAAAGTGAACAAGCATTAATTGTGAAGAACAAAATCAATTCCTGTTCTTCTCATTTGGTTGTTTGATATGCAACAAGTGTTCCACACAGGAAAATGTCAAATCCTGTTTACATTTATGAACATTCTTAATGTCCCTCTGCATGCTAACAGTCAGTCAGTGTAGAGAAGAGCCTTCTGGGTTGTCTGAGATTCCTGTCGCTGTGCACGTCCCTGTAGTGAGCTCCAACCAGAGCCATGGGGAGTACCCAGAGTGCCGCAGCGAGAGGGAGTCTGGAGGGGAGGCGTCTCTCCTGGTGTCTCCGCTGGTGGTGGCTGGGATTGTTATAGGACTGGTCCTCTTCCTCTCCTGCATCACCATCATCATCGGCAGCCTGCGGAAAGACAGTCGACTCAGAAACCCACACTTTGGCGCCAGCTATGGTCAGTCTCTTTACTAGACGTTTCTGGTCAAGTCTTGGAAAGCTTTAACTGTGAAGCCACACTGAGTGTCAGGTGAATGCATAAAACTGTACAGCCACGTTAGCGTTTATTTCCAGAGTAACATGAGGTTTGTCTGCAGGTCAAGATGGATTTTCCTTTGGGGGTTCAGCAGGGGAACTGAGGTCCAGCTGCTTAGAGGACTTTCCTCCTGGTTTAGATTTTGACTCCTTCAGAGAGTCTTCCACAGATTACCAGCCTGTATCCTGACTCTCCACCAGGGTGAGTAACATGAATGTGTATGTACCAAGCTCCACCCTGAAGATCTGGAACAAAACCTATACTGTTGCCATCACTCAACCAGCAATATGTTTCCTTTGGTGTGGCCCTTTAAAATGATACAAAGAAAAGATGTCTTATTCCAAACAATGGAGGATAAATGCAAACAAGCGCCAAATTTTGAGGTCTAGCTCTCAAGCTGGCTATTCCAAAATGCATAGTAACACGAAAATAGGACAAAAACTTACTTGGTTAAACATTGAAATAGAAAAGCGACAGACGGACGGACGGACGGACGGACGGACGGACGGACGGACGGACGGACGGACGGACGGACGGACGGACAGACAGACAGACAGACAGACAGACAGACAGACAGACAGACAGACAGATAGATAGATAGATAGATAGATAGATAGATAGATAGATATGTACATACATAGCATAGCTTCACAAACTTCTGCATATGTGGAGGGAAAGCAACACATGCATCAAGATAATACACAGGGCAAACTTGTCAAACTTAGAGAAGGGCAAAATAAATAACCCAGGGCATAATGCACTACCGAGAGCAGAGGAGTAAAACTACGCTTTACAACGTAAAAAAACTGTTTTCCAAATCGTATTATGACTCTTTCTCTTGCATCCGGACGGTTAAAATACATTTTGAGGGAACATTTGTGTGTTTGCTTGAGCTGATAAGACAACTGAGAGAGGCAGGGGAGGTGCTTCTATTGATTATGCCAAAGGTATAGGCCAGCTGTGGTGTCAATTTCCTTGGTTGTAGCCGTCTTCCTCATCTGGTGCCCTTTGAATTGTTTGTGCAGCTTTGTGAGGATAGAGGAGGAACAAAGAGCTTGCTAAAAGCCAGTGTCATGGCATTTTTGATCAAAATGTCAGCTGGACTAATTGCCAACTTTAGCTTCCTCCTCTTTGCACTGCCTTAAGATTCACTCACTTAATTGAAATGATTCTGTCTTTAATTTGAATTTCCTAATTTGAAGACCTGGTAAAATTAGAGATAATTCTGTTTTTTCTAAAAAAGAAACTGATGTTTCTGTCTATAGTTTCTATGTTTCTATTAAAGCTTACATAACATTGAGATTCATGATTAAACAGGCTGCTAAATCCAGGCATGAACTAAGAAACTCTTACCTGGATATGAAATGTGTTCAATCCCATTATGTACATAATCTACTGAGTTTCTTTTATGTATTTAAATTCTGTAAACTTTCAGTTCAATAAAGTTCATCGTCTGTTAAGGTTTTGATTTTGACCTCTGTGGAGTAGACGCTTTTTCTGAAGCTACCACCTCGAACATTAATACGCTGTTAAATTTCACTTTGTGTTTGTTAATCCAGTAGTAATTTTAGATCGATAGCCGCTGCACCTAAGCTCGGCGCGAACGAATCCATGGTTCGGCGTTGGAGACTCAGGGCCTTAATAGCAGATTTATTGAGGATACAGAGTCACAGAGATATCAGCAGCTTATAGTCAGGTGCAGCTTACATGTTTCCAGTTGTTGTTTTTTTTTTTTTACTTTATGGGTGTAGCTGATAGTGAGGTGTCCGGAGCCCACTAAGGGATACGGGGGATTTTTTTTTTCTTTTGCGTCTCCTCACAAAACCTTTTGCGAGGTAACGCAAAAAAAAGAAATTCCCCATGTCCCCGAGGGGCTCCGGAGAGTCCGCTCTATAATCTGATACTGTAATTCCAACATTTGGATAAATGTTCTTTCTGCCTTCATCTCTCCAGCTACAATGAGTGTGTGGGACCAGATTTGACTCAGATCTACGTACCGACCGATGACCCACCCCCATACTCCCTGCTGGACCCGTGCTTGAGCCTGGGCGGCCCAGAGGAGCAGCCTCCACACTCGGGTCCATCAGATGCTTCACAGTACTGTGGAGAGACGTCCGTCAGGACTGCCTGGTCCTCATCGTCCTCCTCCTCTTCCTCCCACTGTTCCCTGGGACTACATGAGTGGGAGCAGCAACAGCCCCTACCCTTCTTGCAATGTAACCCTAACAAACACTCAGACTGGGACTATGACGAAAACTCCCAGCAACTCCCGGCCAACCACAGCTCCTAAGACCGTTAATTTGATTTCCTCAGATGAGCTCTCAGCTTTCTCCTGGTTATTAAAGCTAACACTTAGTGAGCAGCTGGGCACCAAGCAGTAGAAAGCAACAATGTAGGAATGTCTTCCATACAGTTGCTAAAACACTATGGCCGCTTCAAGGAAATCTTTTTGTAATCAACAGATGGTTCATCTGAAATGATGCTTTTCTGAACAACCTGTTAAGCTACACAGCTCAGTTTTTTCTTGATATTTTTAAGGTTATTATTGTGGCATAATAACCTTCCACAAGGTTATAATATTTGGTGTTTATCTACCATCTAGTTTGTGCAGCCATCTAAACTAGATGATCTATCTATCTATCTATCTATCTATCTATCTATCTATCTATCTATCTATCTATCTATCTATCTATCTATCTATCTATCTATCTATCTATCTGTCTGTCTGTCTGTCTGTCTGTCTGTCTGTTTGTCTACCATTATCTGCTGAGTGTAGATAAACACACTCAGCACAGTCTCAGATTTCTTTACATTTGCTCTAATATTATGTATTATGTTGAAAACCAACACAGGACTCTAGACATGATAGCAGAGTGCTGTTCACCAATGACAGTTCTGTGAGGACAGAGTCCCAGACAGCTCCTTTTTTTCTGCTCATCGCTCCCTATATACAATCACATCCATTAACAAACTAAATATTTATTCATGTATTAGTTATGGGGTGCCATTTATTAAAATGCACAGTCAAAAATTAATGGCAATAACTAAACATAAGCTAAATATTCCAATCCATACCAGCTTGAGTTATAAAGCACTATAAAAACAGCACAGATGACCAAAGTGTTGTACACCAGTGGTCCCCAACCTTTTTATTACCTTGGACCGGTCGAGGCTTGGCGATTTTACTGCAATCGGGGGAAAAAGGGGGATTATCAGATTTTTTTTTTTTCCTGATTTTCCCATTACTACAATCTTACAACGTCCTGCAGTGAGTGGTGGTGGTGTCTGTCTGCTAAATATGCCCAATATAACATGGGGCATATTCAACATGTTTGATTGTTTTGGCCCTTTTATCGTCGCGTGTGAGGTTTTCCCTGACTGGGAGCAAAGAACTCAGCCTGTTGAATGTGACAGGTAGCCAATCAGAAAGCACAAATAGTTGAAATGGCAACTGAGAGTCCGGTGGATGTGGAAATGTTTATTACTTTATTATTATATATGTTTAGTATATGTTATGTTTATTCGGTTAAAAATGTTGACTATGAAAAAACAACTCAACACACAATCACAGTGCAGCAAATAGAGCGGCTGCTCCTGCCATCTTATATCCAAGGCCTTTTCTTTTTGTTTCGTCTATTATCTCTTAAAATGATCCACAAGTCTCGTTGCAAGCAGCAATTGGAGCTCAACTCGTTCTGAAGCAGCACTCAAGACCTGGTCAAAATTAGTAAAAGAAAATAAAGAGTCCTGCCTACCAATCAGATAGATAGCATGTGATCAGAATTTTAGCCCAAATAAAACAGATAATACTTT
This sequence comes from Poeciliopsis prolifica, assembly GCF_027474105.1. Taxonomy (NCBI): domain Eukaryota; kingdom Metazoa; phylum Chordata; class Actinopteri; order Cyprinodontiformes; family Poeciliidae; genus Poeciliopsis; species Poeciliopsis prolifica. Next base: position 117,586 of record NW_026562475.1, on the reverse strand, counting down.
CAAAACATGGATTGATAAAGGTTTGATAAAATACAATGACTTGCATTATAAAGGCTGTCTGAGGGTCTTTCAAGATATTAAGCCAAAATATAATCTTGATAACAGACTTTTCCTGTCATCTTCAAATCTGGTATTATTTAGAAAAAACAAATAAAGATGAACCAGACAGAGCATTCACTGGCATATTGAATATCTTTCTAAAATAAAATAAAATTTCATAAATTAAGATCCAAAATGTATCATGAACTACAAAACATGTATGGTGCGCTGATGGTTTTACTGGATCTTCTTCAGGAATCGTGATGTTCATGAGTGGAATCGGTTCTTGTGGCGTGTTGCTCCTGCCGTGTGGCTGGACACACGAACCGACCGAACCTGTTGGACTTTATCGGCTCTGTGGTCACAAAGGTTTGGAAAATCGGCCGGCAATCCTAAAGTTGTGCCATGTGAGCCAGACATAAGGCTCACAAGCTCTTCTCCTCTCATCTCATCTTGTCTCATATCATCTCATCTCATCTCATCTCATCTCATCTCATATCATCTCACTTCCCTACACTCGCTGACTCTGGTCGCCATGGTAACGTTTACATATCCCTTCAAAATAACAGAGATGCGCCACAAAAACCAACATTTTACTTTCATAAAAATGTTAACTCACCGTGACGACTTCCTGGTGCAAAACACGATTTCTCCGCTCAGTGCCTCAGACAAATGATCTGCTGGTGTGGATATATATATATATATATATATATATATATATATATATATATATATATATATATATATATATATATATAAGTCCCTCCACTGGCTCCCTGTAGCTCAAAGAATAGACTTTAAAATACTGTTGTTAGTTTATAAATCACTGAATGGTTTAGCACCACAATACATCACAGATCTGCTGTTGTTGTATCAACCTTCCAGACTCTCAGGTTCTGGTTCTGGTTCTGCTCTGCATCCCCAGAACCAGAACCATGAGAGGAGAAACAGCTTTCAGCATCTATGCACCAAAAATATGGAACAAACTTCCAGAAAACTGTAAAACAGCGGAAACCCTGACTTCCTTTAAATCTCGACTAAAAACACACCTGTTTAGAATTGTATTTGAAACGTAATCAATTAAAAATGTAATGATGGAACAATGTATTGTTTGTTTTTTGTGTTTATGATGTAAAGCATTTTGAAATGCCTTGCTGCTGAAATGTGCTATCCAAATAAAATTTGATTGATTGATTGAATACCTTAAGAAGGTGAAAATGATAGAAAGGTTATACATATATATATATATATAAAGTCCCTCCACTGGCTCCCTGTAGCTCAAAGAATAGATTTTAAAATACTGTTGTTAGTTTATAAATCACTGAACGGTTTAGCACCACAATACATCACAGATCTGCTGTTGTTGTATCAACCTTCCAGACTCTCAGGTTCTGGTTCTGGTTCTGCTCTGCATCCCCAGAACCAGAACCATGAGAGGAGAAACAGCTTTCAGCATCTATGCACCAAAAATATGGAACAAACTTCCAGAAAACTGTAAAACAGCGGAAACCCTGACTTCCTTTAAATCTCGACTAAAAACACACCTGTTTAGAGTTTTATTTGAAACGTAATCAATTAAAAATGTAATGATGGAACAATGTATTGTTTGTGTTTTTGTGTTTATGATGTAAAGCACTTTGAAATGCCTTGCTGCTGAAATGTGCTATACAAATAAAATTTGATTTAATCATTTTTTTTTTTTACTTCAACTACTACAATAGCAAACTAAAATGTTGTTTCATAGGAAGTGCTGTAATGGTTTTGGCAAAAATTTTCTTTTGCAGAAAAAAGTGAATAAATTCTTAATAAATTTGAGTGGCTGCTCATTGGGGAAAATGCACAAGAACACACAGGAATATCTATAAAAGTAATTAAAATCTGGACAAGCTTATCATGTGAGGGGTTAATTTAGTGAAACTCCTAGCATCCTAGCATAGTACGTTCGGGCCGGAGACAGAGGAGCGGTTCGGCAACCAGCCGGAGGAAATCCAAGGAAGACTTGCGATCCAACGCGGGGAATTGAAGACTGAACTCGGGCAACCGGTACTGATAGGTGGGTACTGATGGGTACCCACCTATCAGTAGGTACTGATAGGTATTTTCTCAACCTACATGAGGGAGGGTGAGGGACTTTGCTCTCTGGTGCCACACAAACCACCTGGAACTCAACACCTCTAAGACGAAGGAGCTGGTTATAGACTTTGGGAGGTCCAGACCAAAGCCAAGACCAGTCGTACTAGAGGGAACTGAGGTTGAGGCCGCGGACTCCTACAAGTACCTCGGGCTGTGGCTGGACAGTAAACTGGATTGGTCAAAACACACCAGCCACCTGTACGGGAAGGTGCAGAGAAGGATGTACTTCCTGAGGAGACTGCGGTCCTTTAACATCTGCAGCAAACTGCTGTGGATGTTCTACCAGTCTGTGATCGCCAGTGTCCTCTTCTACACCGTGGTGTGCTGGGGAGGCAGCACATCCAAGAAGGACACGTCCAGACTGGACAAACTGATCAGGCGTGCCGGCTCTGTGGTCGGCATGAAGCTGGACTATCTGGTGACGGTGGCAGAGGCGAGGACACTGAACAAACTGCTGGACATCATGGACGATAGCAGCCACCCTCTACACGCCGTCATCAGCAGCCAGAGGAGCCTGTTCAGTGACAGACTGCTGCTTCCCAAGTGCCGGACCAATAGATTCAAGAACTCCTTTGTCCCCCACGCCTTCAGACTGTACAACTCCTCACTGGGGGGTCGGAGGTGACACAGGACAGAGGGAAGAAGGAGTAGTTTTTCTACAAATGTGAACTCCATATTTATCAGGCCAAACCATACAGTGCAATACCATATCACTGGTCAATCTATCGACCAAATTGCTATAATTTCCTTTTGTGTTGTATTTATATTCTTTGTTTTGTATTTAATTTGTATTTTTTTGTATTTTGTGTATGCTTACTGTGTGCCACATTTTTGCCTGTGAGCTGCTGGTAACTATAATTTCCTGAGGGAGTCTTCCCAAGGGATCAATAAAGTCAAGTCTAAGTCTAAGTCTCTAAGTCTAAGTCTACATAAAAAGAACCACAGACAATGTTTGAGTTTTCAAGCAAGTCTTTTGCAAAAGGAGAAGGCACAGCAGACCACTTCCTCAAGGTGTCTGCCATGCATTCTGACTTTCTGCATCAGAACTGGTTCTTTATTACAAAGCATAGCAGGAAAGGAATGTGGGAAAAGGCAGTTTAAGGAGTATCCCAACATAAGAAGTGGCTGCAGCTCCAAAGTCGAACAAGTTCCTTTTCTCAGGGATGTGAATGCTAAACCTATTAAAACTACAAATGTAAGAATGATAACAAAACATAATTATTCCAACATTCCCCCCTGTTTATAATTCTTACATAATAGCTATGCAAAAAATAATATAAAAAGAAAAAGAATGATTACACATTTTGTATATGAGTTTCAGAATACTTATATACACATATATAAAAAGAATAGAAAATATCAAAGAAACAGTAAAAACCAAATGCATATTTTGTCGTCACCAACACCCCTTGTTTTCCAGTCATCTTCATTCTTCTGGAGCAACATGTAGTCCTCATCAGTGTCAGAGGTTACCCTAACCCTAACAGAGGTTAACCCTAGCAGTGTTAAAAGTCTTAAACATGACATGGAATGATGCAGGCTGTGAACAGACAGAATAGGATCAGTACAGTCAAGATGGGTGTTCCAATCTGTAACAAAAGCTGCCACCAAGGTCCGGAGGTCAGCCAAGAAAGAAAGTCAAAAGGTTGAGAACCCTGAGTTCCACTGTCCATATAGTTCTTAAGCTCTTCCAAAATCATCAATAGGGTGTCATCAGGGATGAATGCGCAGCTTGCTGAACCTATGATCTTGCAGATGCCTCCTGGAGAGGCTGTGAGAAAATCCAACACAACACGGTTTTGCAGAACCATGTTCCTCAAAGTGCTCCCCAATATCTCGGCAAAAACATCTAAGCTCCATGTCCGCACAGAAAGTACCAGTCAGCCATCACCCATTGACCATAGTCTCCTGGCACTATGGCGCTGCAACGAGCTGTCTCCTGTCGTCCTCTCGTCTGCTGAGTGATGTTGAATCTCCTCTCCTGGAGCAAGTCGTGACAGTCTGGATTGTCGTTCCAGATGCTGCAGTCTGAAGTTGGCTCCTGTCCTCTGCAGGCGATGCAGTTGATAAATTCTGGTGTTGTTTCGCAGAAGGTGTAAACTGTGTTACACAGGTTCCATGGGATCATTCCCAGTGCTCCAGTTCCATTGTTGTAATTCCAGCTCCTGAGAGACCCTGGTTTGGCTCCTGCCAAGGAAATGGTCTTTGGTATTTTCATTACAGTCTGTGGAAATGGAAGAACATCAGCAGCAAGTGAACAATTCATAGCTCCAAAAAGTCCTTTAGCAGCAGCTCCTGTCCAAAGTGAAAAAGAATAGTCCTTTTTGCACCATCTGCATCCCTTTGGTATGGGGTTGCTGTACCGTGGGTGTGTACAGAACTCAGGCCATAGAGACACATCTGTTTGTCATCAGTGATGTTCCCTGGTCGAAGGCCTGAGTTGTGTGTGGCGTAGGGCAGCTGTGCACACACATAGCAGTTCACCACGTTCACCTCATTAGCAGTCCTGTTCATCAGTTGCCACCACAGGTTGGTGCTGTAGTCATGTGGATGAGACTTGGGGAAGAGTGTTTCTGCTTCTCTCCTTATCTTGTGGAGGCTGAAGCAGCTTCCACTCCAGAACAAAAAACATGCTGCAGTCACAGCGCAGCAGAGATTCCACCTGGCCTGTGAGAATCCCATTGCTGCTCAGATTACAGAGATGTCAGAAGTTACCTAGGACTCTATAGAACAGGGGGTTGATGATTTCTTCACCACCGTTGAGACGAATGATCCTAGAAAGTTAGACCCCTGAGTTGGTGGACTCCCCAATGCTCCCACCTAGGCTCCCAACACTCTCTGCAACTTACAGTGGCTGAGATGAATCCAGCTGGGTCGTTCAGCAATCTTTACAGCAGCTGGAGTCGTTATCAGCACCTGGAATGGTCTCTCCCACCGCGGGCTGGCCCAGCTCTTCCTCTTCATGACTTTGGTATCCACCCAGTCTCCTGGCTTGATGGCAGAGGTTTTCTGGGGGGGAGGAGTCAGAGGGCAGTAAATTTGCATTTGACACCTCTTTCTGGTTCAGGGTCCTAAGCATATAATCTGCCAATGTTTGTTCCTCATTGCATTCTGTAAATCTGGAGAAAATATTGGTATTTAACAAACAAAGAAAAGGGAGGACAGACAAGAAAAACAGCAGAGACATTCACAGGCGGCCTCCAAAGTAGGGAGCATTCCGGTTGATGAGGTCTGGGAAACACACACACCTTTAACTGTTTCACATGAAAACACAGGAAAAAAGAGCCTCAAAGTCAGTTTCTACACACAGAAAGAGAGAGAAAACTTTAAATTGAAAATCACAATATAATGTTGGGTTAATGATCTAAAATAATAATAATAATAAATGTCCCAACATACTCCCTCCTCTTTATCATTTTACATGCCACAACAAAAGGAAAGAAAGAAAAAGAAAAGAGTAGGAAAATGAAAGAAGTATAAAAAATACATAATGTAAAACAAACAAACAAACAGCAAAAAAATCAAATGCATTTATTATCATTCAGTGCTGCCTTTTAGTTATCCACATTTGTTTTATGCTTTTGAAGCATGATACTGCATGTCTGCTAAAATAGTTTAATCTATTATTAGTTCTTCTACATCTTGTTCTAGGACGTTTTCAATGTTGTCCTGTTGCTGCTTTTTTCATATTTAATCATCTAACCTTTATTATTATTATTATATTGTGCTGCACACTTACAAACTGCTAGTTTTAGCTGATAGTTACTGTATATTGCTTGAAGGATAACTGTTAGCAAAGAGGCATTTTGTTAAAGATCATGAGAGATATGGATGTTATCAAATTCATCAAGGTGAAGCACTTCTGTTTTACTCCTGACAGATGGCACAACCCAGAGTTGGTTCTGTTGCAGAACAATGTTATTACCCTTATAAATGAAAATGACCATTCTGAAATTAAGCCAAAATCTCAAATCCTCTAATTCAATATTTCTTTATGAATTTAATGATCATCAATCAATCAAACTTGGATTAAAGGTTTTAAACGTTATCTAGAAAACCTTATGTTCATTCACAAACATCAATTTGGAGTAACTAGTTAGATAAAAGATCAAAATGTATTTTAACCTTGCATTTCAGACCAGTTGACAATGTAATTTTTTATTATTAAATAATAATGTGATCAGTTACTCAGTTCTTGACACTCATTTCCATCAACGTAATGTGACACAAGCAGAAACATAAAAATTCAGTCATAAATTTTACAGTCTGCTTTCATTGTTTTTGTACTTGTTTGTTCAGTAGATGTTGGAGAAATTGTGATATTATTAATCAAATATTCGTTATTCTCATATAATCTTCTAATATTATCTTTCTTTGATGCATTTATTATTTGATCTCATTATAGAATTAAGAATGTTTCCAGTATTGTTGATTTACTCTCATTCCTTTGTCAGAAAGCCTCACTGACGAGAAGCAGAGACAACAGTTTTCCTGCAGGTTTATCTCTTGGTGAAGAGCTCTGCTTCATTGAGTTGCTACATAACTGTCACTGTGTAGATTGACTAAATATTCTGTTTAACTTTGTGCCTGGAAGGAGATTATCTAGTGCAGAATAATTTGTGTGTTAGTTAGTGAATAACATTTGGCGCTGTAGCTGTGTGATGAGTTGTTTCCCCTCCCTTAGAGTTACAGCGTTCTTGTGATTAGGGATCCTGAAAACAATAAAAAAGAGAGGAGCAGACAAATGTGCTTCAGGGCGGTAGGAGATTGTAACTGAAAGCACATCTCTGTCTGTTCTCCTCGCAGTAAGAAAGAATCTAACTCTCCTATGTTTGATAGGTGTTGACCCTAACAGTAGAGGTGGCGAGGGACTAGGGCAACCAGTGGATAAAATCCACGGCCTCACAAAGGGAAACCAGAAAGCCATGAACCCGGGCTACATAGTGGTTAAATCTGAAGCATCACCAGGAAACACAGAAAGCAACCTCAGAGGGCACAGAGTACCGCAATTGGCAAACACTCAGGCGCTGAAGTGCTGGCAGGCTGCTCCTCATAAACTCCTAGATGACGGGGTGATTGAACAAAGGTTGACTGACACCAATCTAGGCACCATCACTGTGGTTCTCAAAGTGTGGGACGCACGCCCTAGAGCGGGCGCAATGCCATTGCAGGGGGATGGAGGCACGGGAAGCGATATGGATGAATGAAAAATAAAACAAAAGTAAACAGTTACACAAAAGTGTTTCACTGTAAAGATGGTTTGTAGATTTTATTGCAACCTGAAGTGTGAAATAAACTTTAGTGGAGTTTGAAAATAAAATATGTGTATAGATTTAATGTCTGGTTCAATGTGTGTGTGTGTGGGTGCTCAGTTGATTTTTTTTTTCTTTTTTGAGGCAGATTTTATTGTAATGCAAAAGGGGGCTGAAAAAATGTTTGGGTACCACTGATATAATGGATGACGAGGGACGCAGCAGACAAAGAGAAAATCCCCACCAAGAGCCAAAAACCCCGTTCCCAACAGTCGGTGTCTTTCAGACACAGTACAGACAATGAGAGCTGTGTGAAGAGGTGTGAAATTCATTCGCATATCTACCCTCCCTCACTCCCCTGATCCTTCCCCCTATTTTCATATTCATAACCTGTCGCAAATTATGATTGGACAGTGTACCTAATATCTCTAACTATTAACCAGATTTTTGAAATACACTTTTGCTAAAGTCTTAATTTGGTGAAAGAAGTGTAAGTAGGTAAAATGGACAAAGTTATTGTTGGTTACAGCTTCTAGAAAAGTACAATAAAGAGAAAGTTTTATGAACAATTCAGTCTCACCAGCTGAGCCACACAACTGGCTGTTCTCTGTTCTTAAAATGACAATGAGTGAACTGTTTCAGGGACACGTTTGGACCGGCATTCTTAAAATAGTTTATAGAGCCGCGCCCGTTTTCATACCTGTTAGTCCAGTACGTGTAAACTCCAAAACCTCTGAGAGCTCAACACAATCAGATCTGCTGATAACTTCCAGCTAACGCGCTGCACCTGAGGTGAGCTTTCATTTCAATCTTCTGTTTTTGATGATCATAAACCAGTTGTGTCCCACTGATTGTCTGCGTCCTCTCAGAAAATGAAAGCCCAGGTTCTGTTGCTGCTCCTTGTTCTTGTCAGAGTTGAGTTGATGTCCATCCGTTCCCATGGGGACTCACCAGGTACAGTCCTTGTACCGTAATTTGAAGGAAACTTGAGGATTATTACTGAAACTCTTGTGTGATCTTGGTGTCTCAGTTGTTCCAGAAGACGTGGCCCTTGCAGAAATGAGAGGGGAACAGAGAGAAGTAAAGGCTGCCCCCCCTGAACCAATCACTGAGTGTTTCTCAAAATCTTAAAAGTTTTCTCAGTGAGTGTAAAAATGATCACTTTCTTTCACTTTCATTTTCTTTCCAAAACATTTCGAACATTCACTATAAAATATTTCTCCCTTCCAGATTTTGTGGTGATTTTTTTAAATTAATGTTTCAGCTCAAACAGGTTTCAACTTAGCAGTTAAAGATAACCTGATAATGATTATTAGAATTATTATGGAGTAAAAGCTGTACAAACCAATCTGGTCCTATGTGACAAAGCATCAAGCATCTAGAACGAAAGCATTTTGGTGATCATTTTTAACTGTAAGCTACTTGAAAATGTGTTATGGTTTTACTGAAATGTGTTTGTGCTTATTTTCTTCTTGCAGGAGTGAAGAAATGGAGAATAAAGAGGAAAGAAAATCTTTCCATTTTTGCACCTATTTACTTTCCAAATCTGTTTATGTGCTCATTATATCTGAGAAATATGTTCCTTTTATCCACACCTCTAATTTTATAAAAATATGCAAAAACATTGTCTTAAAACATGTTCCTATAAAGATTGCATTGCACTAAACTAAAACAATTGGAAAATAAAATGTTAATCTTAGAAATCTGCTTCTGCTTCTTGCAAAATGTTGAAGGGTGGAGGGTGCAGCAGCTTGAATTGTTTGTTTTTCTATGTCAGATAATACATATATGGATATTAGAATGAATAATGACTTAGTTGATGAGGTCAGATCAGAAAATTCCTGGCTCGACTGCAGGAGGGAATGGTAATTTGTAAAAACACACAGACAACCAATTAATGCAGTATTAGTCATGTGTAGAGTATCAATGAATATTTACAATATATAGAGAGAAGTACTTCAAATAGTCCATGAAATCCTAGAAATGTTTTTTCTAGTATGTTGTTTTTTTTTTTTTCCTTTATCCAAGGCAACATTTAACAATTGAACTCTTTGGACTGAAATAGATCATTTTGCATTATCCTGATCACTTCCATCACAGTAAGAATGAAAGTGTAGTTGTGGGTCTGAAAATCTCCAATCAGACTGGAAGGAGTTGCAGGGATGTGATGATTCTCTTGATTCAATGAATGTTAGCTTTGCAACAGATTCCGTCTCCTGGCCTGGAACAAGATCTGGTTCCTTTCTTCAACAGGAACCTGGCTTGTGTAAAACAGACCTGATAATCAATAACCCGGGGTCTTATCAACATCAAAAGTCATTTTATTCATATAATCTATACATATACATGTCATGGAGGAGGAACAGATTATATTTCAGGCAGCCAAAATATCTGTAACTTTGGGAAATAAAGAGCAACTTTTTCCAAGTTCTCAAAAATGATGTGTGATAGCATGTAGTAGACTGGAAATTTCCTTAATCCAGTAATTTGATATATTTTACATTAGAACGTGATTTATCATAAAGTCTACACTCTCATTTTTTCAGGAAGACTTAATTTTTGGGCCCTGCTATCAGACAGTTTCCATCTTCTTGTATCAGCAATGAAAAAGTATAAATACACACTACATGTTGGAAATTATTCTTTTGCTCAGTATTCTTACAAATAATAAGAAAGCTCCCATCCCTTAAAACTTGAGCTAGTTCTACATCTCCAATAACTTTCTTTAATCCATTTTACAAACTGATAGGACTTACCCCAATCATATCCTGTCCAATCTTAAATTTTGATATAACTTTAAAGTCTTCCATCATTATTTTCTTTTTTATTTCAACTCTTTCTTCCTCATCTTCAAGAGATCCTGCTGCCGCTCACACACCTTGGAGCCCGGCCACCAATCAACGGTGCACCTCTTGTTGCACCTGCAGAGTGGAGGGGGTGGAACTGTAACCCTATCCCACCACACTTTTATCACCTGTTTATTTCAATGGTTTCATGACACTTCTGTACTCTTCCTGCATATTAGAATCCAGAACTGTGCATGAATTGTGGCATAAAAGTCAAAGTATGATCCCTCACTTACCGTATTATACTTCTGCTGCACAAATATTGATGAATGTTTCAGATCATCAAACATGTTTTTTTCTAGACATATATATATATATATATATAATATATATATATATATATATAACTATATATATATACTATATATAGATCTATATCTATATAGATATAGATCTATATCTATATATATATATATATATATATATATATATATATATATATATATATATATATATATATATATATATATAATATATATATATATAACTATATATATAGATCTATATATATAGATATAGATATAGATCTATATATAGTTTATATATATATATATATATATACTATATATATAGATCTATATCTATATAGATATAGATATAGATCTATATATAGTTATATATATCTCTATATAGATCTATATATATAAGAAAGCTCCTGTCTATATATAGATAGATACAGATATATATATACAGCCCGAATAAATACAAAAGCAAACTAAGCATGGAATCTGAGGACAAATACTTTTTCAAAGCATTGTATGTGGTTAAATTATTAGTGAGCATTATGTTTTATTTCATTTATAAATTAATAAGTTAATATCTAGCAAATTTAATATTTCACAGAAATAAAGAAATATTTCTAGGTATTTTGGATAACGGAATGTGTAGCCAAGTAGAAAAAAAACATTTCCACGTACTGAATGAAGACACTTGTTTCTCACCAGGCTGCTATACGATCCGGGCACCGACCGCTGGCAGAATGTCAGCCGTCATATGTGGCTTGCCTCTCGGAAAGTGACACCCCCTTTCAGCCGGTGCCGTCCACCGGAACCAGAACATGGCAACCTGGCGTCCACCGGGCGTACTTCCTCTGCGCTCAAACTGAGTTGTTGGTGAAAGTTGCCCGTCAGGAGGAAAGTTTCTCTGGACCGGACAGCATGCGCTCCTTAGCGGGACTAACTGTCATCGTGGCGACTGCAAGTGTCTACCTCTACCTGCTGTCGACGCACCTTCCCCCGGGGCCGACGCACCTTCCCCCGGGGCCGACGCGGCTCCAGCCGGGGCCTGAGCTGGAGGGAGAGGCCGTCTTAGAGTACAGGTAGTAACTAACACACTGTTTTAAATGAGGTTCAGTCCAGCCTGACCGTACAGACAAAGGGGATTCTTTCTTTTCCAGCAGGTTCAATCCACTATATTTTATCTTCTTCATTCTAAACTAATTAGATTAGTCACTCTTTAGCTTTAGAAACTGTAAAGTACGCACTATTTATCTAAAAAAAATCATCTCATTTTTAGATTATTAAGCAGATAGACTGATGTTATTGAACCCAGAAAATGACTGAGAACAAACGTAGAATCCAGAAAAATTTCCTCCAGAACAGGAACGCTTAGTTTCTCTTATTACTTCCAAACTGTGGAGACTGACGAAGCTCAACTTGGTTTCCATTCCAGCTTCCGATTTGTTGAATGGCTACAGGGAGTCCACCTCATTTTTCACTACCTTCCGCATCTTTAATCGACTCTAGGTTAAAAAGTACAACACCTAGACTCTTCAAACATAGACTCATTATTCTCAGCTAGTAACAAAATATTTAGAACCATGTTTGGGATTTGTGAAACCTTTTTCTGATTTGTGAAACCTCAGTAAAAAAACATTTTTACCCTTTTTTGCAGTTTCGAGCAGTAAGACCAGAGGATACTTACTTACACTTATCTAGCAATGCTGAATAGTAGCACCTAGTTTATTTACTTTGGATTAGCTTTTTCTTCTTTTGCTTTATTATTTGATTGTATTTCCTCTTAATTCCTGTAATGCACTTTGTAATGCCAGTTTGCTGAAAATGTGATACACTATTTGAATAAAATTACCTTCACATTTTTACCTTCTTTTATTATTACAGGAGTCATTGTGATATTTTTTATCTTCTCTTTTAAATGAAAGTCATCAGCCTGTAGACCTCAGTTTAATAAGCCAAAGTGCTATTTTCTTTTTCAGGCATTGTTGTATATGTGGTTCACAATGTCATAAATGTATGTATTATTTTGCTGTGGTCAGAATTTCGTTGGGGGTCGATTTCCAAATCAACTTTGACTTGA